>NW_027507811.1:9097872-10297872 GCF_037356315.1 Lithobates pipiens | reverse complement strand
GGTGAGGAGCTCCCTGACTAAACCCCCAGGGCGCTACAGTAGGAATGGTGGACCTTTCATCATAGACGTTGTTGACTCCTCTCCATTTTTATTGTTTATGGTTGTGGCCAAAAAGCAAAATTTTGGTCTCATCACTCCAAATGACTTTGTGGCAGAAGGTTTGAGGCCCATCTCTGTGCTGTTTGGCATATTTTAAGCGGGATACTTTGTGGCATTTGTGTAGTAATGGCATTCTTGTGGCGACTCAACCATGCAGCCCATCTTTCTTCAAGGGCCTCCTTATTGTGCCTCTTGAAACGGGCACACCACATGTTTTCAGAGAGTCCCGTATTTCACCTGAAGTTATTTGTGGGGTTTTTCTTTGCATCCCGAACAATTTATCTAGCAGTTGTGGCTGAAATTTTAGTTGGTCTACCTGACCGTGGTTTGGTTTCAACAGAACCCCTCATTTTCCACTTCTCGCTTGGAGTTTGAACGCTGCTGATTGGCATTCACAATTCCTTAGATATCTTTTTATATCCCTTTCATGTTTTATACAGTTCGACTACATTTTCCCGCAGATCCTTTGACAATTAGTTTGCTTTCCCCATGACTCAGAATCCAGAAACGTCAGTGCAGCACTGGATGATGGATGCAAGGGTCTGTCAGGAGTCCAGAAACTCGTTGACGATTTATACACACACACTAATAACAAGAGAGGATGTTGACCTTTAATAGCCATTTAAACCCCTTTGTGTCGGGGTATGTAAACTTTTGATCAGGGTCATTTGGGTAGTTTCTGTTGCCATTATTATTTAAAAAAAAGTAAACACAGTTGATTGATAATAAATGGCTTCAGCCAAACACTAACCATGAGTGAAAGAAATGTTTTTGTGTTATCATTCATATTCTCAGAAAAATGGCCAAGAACAATTCTGCCAGGGTGTGTAAACTTATGAGCACAACTGTATATCACTTTAAATAATTTTAATTAATTTAATTTTAAATAAAATGATCAATTTTAATTTTAAATAAAAAATTGTAATTAAGCATTAACCTAATTTTAACTAAAAAATTTAATTTTTCATTTTAAATCAATTATTTTAATGAAGCATCCATTAAAGCTTAAATCAAAATATATTGTTTAATTTTAAATAAATAATTTTAATGACACGTTCATTGAATTTTAAATAAAAATGTATGTTTTAATTTTAAATAAATAATTTTAACTCATTTAATTTTAAATAAGAATATCAGTTTTCATTTTAAATAAATCATTTTAATTAAGCATTGATCTAATTTTAAATAAAAATGTAAGTTTTCATTTTAAATCAATTATTTTAATGAGGCATCCATTGCATTTTAAATAAAAAATATCAGTTTTAATTTTAAATAAATAATTTTAATTAAGCATTGATCTAATTTTAAATAAAAATTTAAGTTTTCATTTTAAATCAATTATTTTAATGAAGCATCCATTGCATTTTAAATAAAAACATCAGTTTTCATGTTAAATAAATCCTTTTAACGACGCATATATTGAATTTTAAATAAAATATATGTTTTGATTTTAAATAAATTATTTTAACTCATTTAATTTTAAATAAAAATATCAGTTTTGATTTTAAATAAATAATTTTAATTAAGCAATGATCTAATTTTAAATAAAAATGTAAGTTTTCATTTTAAATCAATTATTTTAATAAGGCATCCATTGCATTTTAAATAAAAAATATCAGTTTTAATTTTAAATAAATAATTTTAATTAAGCATTGATCTAATTTTAAATAAAATTTAAGTTTTCATTTTAAATCAATTATTTTAATGAAGCATCCATTGCATTTTAAATAAAAACATCAGTTTTCATGTTAAATAAATCCTTTTAACGACGCATATATTGAATTTTAAATAAAATATATGTTTTCATTTTAAATAAATTATTTTAACTCATTTAATTTTAAATAAAAATATCAGTTTTAATTTTAATTAAATAATTTTAATCAAGCAATGATCTAATTTTAAATAAAAATGTAAGTTTTCATTTTAAATCAATTATTTTAATGAGGCATCCATTGCATTTTAAATAAAAAATATCAGTTTTAATTTTAAATAAATAATTTTAATTAAGCATTGATCTAATTTTAAATAAAAATGTAAGTTTTCATTTTAAATCAATTATTTTAATGAAGCATCCATTGCATTTTAAATAAAAAATATCAGTTTTCATTTTAAATAAATAATTCTAACTAAGCATTAATCTAATTTTAAATAAAAATTTAAGTTTTCATTTTAAATCAATTATTTTAATGAAGCATCCATTGCATTTTAAATAAAAACATCAGTTTTCATTTTAAATAAATAATTTTAATTAAGCATTAATCTACTTTTAAATACAAATTTAAGTTTTCATTTTAAAACAATTATTTTAATGAGGTATCCATTGCATTTTAAATAAAAATATCAGTTTTCATTTTAACTAAATCATTTTAATTAAGCGTTGATCTAATTTTAAATAAAAATTTAAGTTTTAATTTTAAATCAATTATTTTAATGAAGCATCCATTGCATTTTAAATAAAAAATATCAGTTTTCATTTTAAATAAATCCTTTTAATGACGCATTCATTGAATTTGAAATAAAAATATATGTTTTAATTTGAAATAAATCAATTTAATGAAGCATTCGATGAATTTTAAATAAATAAAAAAAAAAAAAGTGTTTTAATGAAGCAAATATAAGCATAATGGAAAAATCGATTTGAAAAGGTACTCACATCTTTGAAGCCGTCGTCGAATCCTTCGGAGGGTTAGAGGCTCGCGGACTTTTAGGTCCGAATATCGCTTTTGGATTTCTCGCTTGGTCCTGCTTTTCCCACAGATTTTGAGCAGCCGGTTCGAGAGCTCGGTCATGATTTGGCTTTTTTTTTTGTAAACGTTTGGAGGAGCGACATCATCGTATCCTTGCTCGTCAAGGTATCGCACCATTTCAATTAGCTCCTCTAGGCTGAAGGCCTCTCTCCTCTGCATCCTATCTACAAAAAACAAAACAAAACAATGATATTTTCTACATCAGCTCTGGCGAGCTTCCAAATTGAATTTTCCAAAGATTCCAAATCAGCTCTGGAGAGCTTCCAGAGTTAAATTTCCAAAGGTTCGAAATCAGCTCTGGAGAGCTATCAAAGTAAAATTTCAAAAGGTTCCAAATCAGCTCTGGAGAGCTATCAAATTGAAATTTCCAAAGATTCCAAATCATCTCTGGAGAGCTTCCAAATTGAAATTTCCAAAGATTCCAAATCAGCTCTGGAGAGCTTCCAGAGTTAAATTTCTAAAGATTCCAAATCAGTTCTGGAGAGCTACCAAAGTTAAATTTCAAAAGGTTCCAAATCAGCTCTGGAGAGCTTCCAAAGTTAAATTTCCAAAGGTTTGAAATCAGCTCTGGAGAGCTATCAAAGTTAAATTTCAAAAGGTTCCAAATCAGCTTTGGAGAGCTTCCAGAGTTAAATTTCCAAAGATTCCAAATCAGCTCTGGAGAGCTTCCAAATTGAAATTTCCAAAGATTCCAAATCAGCTCTGGAGAGCTTCCAAAGTTAAATTTCCAAAGATTCCAAATCAGCTCTGGAGAGCTTCCAGAGTTAAATTTCAAAAGGTTCCAAATCAGCTCTGGAGAGCTTCCAAAGTTAAATTTCCAAAGGTTCGAAATCAGCTCTGGAGAGGTTCCAAAGTTAAATTTCCAAAGGTTTGAAATCAGCTCTGGAGAGCTATCAAAGTTAAAATTCCAAAGGTTTGAAATCAGCTCTGGAGAGCTTCCAAAGTTAAATTTCCAAAGGTTCGAAATCAGCTCTGGAGAGGTTCCAAAGTTAAATTTCCAAAGGTTTGAAATCAGCTCTGGAGAGCTATCAAAGTTAAAATTCCAAAGGTTTGAAATCAGCTCTGGAGAGCTTCCAAAGTTAAATTTCCAAAGGTTTGAAATCAGCTCTGGAGAGCTTCCAAAGTTAAATTTCCAAAGATTCCAAATCAGCTCTGGAGAGCTTCCAGAGTTAAATTTCCAAAGATTCCAAATCAGCTCTGGAGAGCTTCCAAAGTTAAATTTCCAAAGGTTCGAAATCAGCTCTGGAGAGCTTCCAAAGTTAAATTTCAAAAGGTTCCAAACCAGCTCTGGAGAGCTTCCAAATTGAAATTTCCAAAGATTCCAAATCAGCTCTGGAGAGCTTCCAAATTGAAATTTCCAAAGATTCCAAATCAGCTCTGAAGAGCTTCCAAATTGAAATTTCCAAAGATTCCAAATCAGCTCTGGAGAGCTTCCAAATTTAAATTTCCAAAGATTCCAAATCAGCTCTGGAGAGCTTCCAAATTTAAATTTCTAAAGATTCCAAATCAGCTCTGGAGAGCTTCCAAAGTTAAATTTCCAAAGATTCCAAATCAGCTCTGGAGATCTACCAAAGTTAAATTTCCAAAGATTCCAAATCAGCTCTGGAGAGCTTCCAAATTGAAATTTCCAAAGATTCCAAATCATCTCTGGAGAGCTTCCAAAGTTAAATTTCCAAAGGTTCCAAATGAGCTCTGGAGAGCTTCCAAAGTTAAAGGGGTTGTAAAGGTTAATTTTTTATTTTCTACATAGGTTCCTTTAAGCTAGTGCATTGTTGGTTCACTTACCTTTTCCTTTGTTTTCCCTTCTAAATGTTTTTTTTCTTTGTCTGAATATCTCACTTCCTGTTTCTCCTCAGTGAACTTGACACCATCATCCGAGTGGTGGTTAGTCAGCCAGAACAGCTTACTGAACAGTTTACTGAGGAGGAACAGGAAGTGAGAAATTCAGACAAAGAAAACAAAGAAAAAAAACATTTAGAAGGGAAATCGAAGGAAAAGATAAGTGAACCAACAATGCACTAGCTTAAAGGAACCTATTTAGAAAATAAAAAATGAACCTTTACAACCCCTTTAAGCCATTAGGCATTATTGATCAGTCCTCCTGGATCTGAGTTCATCACCTCACTCCCACCCCCCACCCCATGGTGACGCATCAGTTATTAGGTGCAACAAATTTGGAGATTCTTATTACGTACATATTAGAGGTGAACACATTTTTTTTCCGTAAACTAAAATAGTTTCAGCTTCAATGATCCATTGACCGTTCAAAGACCAAAAACGAAGTTACCTTGACTAGAGATACATCGTATTTTCATTTCCAGGGGACTTATTTTGAAGGAAAAGAAAATCTAATGTTCATGATGGGTATCAGTACAGAGAGGGGACCGTTATCAACCTATTGTTTGGCGATATCACTCAGCTCCCGCCCTACTCTGGACCAATCAGTGAGCAGTAACAGAGATAAGAGAAGAATATATGATGGGTCACCTGTGCTGATCTCTGTAGGAGTGTCCTCCTCTATGAATGTCCTCGTCATTCCAGCCTCCTCCGTATATTGCTGATCATCCCTCACATACGTCTCTTCTACTTCACCCTCAACTTTCATCTTCATCAGATCTTCACCCTAAACCAACAGAATGGCAGAAAATAACATCTGTAACATAGAAGTATTTATGATGTGAGATCACATAGAAAATATCATCTTGTAGAGTCCACACATCATCTCCACATGTCAGAGTGTTCAATCACTTTATGTTCCCCACCCTCAACTCCACCTACCTGATGATGGTGGGGGATGGTGTGACCTTCCTGTGTGGAATCCAGAGGACGGGGACATCTCTCTGGTGGGTTCCTGTTTCTAGGTAGCTCCAACAAAATGTCCTCGTAGAGACCCCTGTGTCTTTCAGAAAGCTCCTTCATCACACCGTAATCATCATACTCCTCTTTACGCTCTTCTTTGATAACAATATTGTAATCCCTGAGGTTTCCACTCTGAATGTATAATAAAACATTCAATGCAACAAACAAGCTTGTGTATAAATCACAACTATCAGTGATTGTTCCTCACCTACCTGATGATGGTGGGGGATGGTGTGACCTTCCTGTGTGGAATCCCGGGAATACAGAGGACGGGGACATCTCTCTGGGGGGTTCCCATTACTGGATCCATCTGTAGGAAACACACACACTGACTGAATACATTGTTTCTATGTGTTTATCAGATGATGGGGGATCTAGGTGGAGCCTCCGTACTGCTCTCTCCTTTACAATAAAGTCTCCTCTTACCCGGTGATGTGAGGGGCGGCTGATTGTCCATCATGACGTCCTTGTAGAGATCCTTGTGTCCTTCTAAATACTCCCACTCCTCCATGGAGAAATAGACAGTGACATCCTGACACCTTATAGGAACCTGACACACACAATGATACAGTCACCATCCAGACACATCCCTTGCCTGTTACTGGATAATGTCCCAGAATTCCCAGAATCCTCCTCACCTCTCCTGTCAGCAGCTCCATCATCTTCTTGGTGACTTCCAAAACCTTTTTCTTATTATAGTTTATAAATATAATATTGTGGAGCTATTTTAGAAGCAATGTTGTTTGTATCTGCTACTTGCCCTGTGTCATCACTTTTGGCCACTGTACTCATGATATGGGAAAAGCCTTTGTTTATTAATTGCCTAGATATCTGGGAGAATGGCTGCGGTTGGCACTCCTGGACAGTGTGTTCTGTCGTTCTGCTTCCATCACATCAGAGATCCACCATCACATCAGAGGTCCCCCAATCACATCAGAGATCCACCTTTTCATCAGAGGTTCCCCCATTACATCATCCTACCACATCAGAGATCCCCCTTCACGTCACAGGTCCTCCTATCACATCGGAGGTCCCCCCTTCACATTAGAGATCCCCCTAACACATCGGAGGCCCCCCCTTCACATTAGAGATCCCCCTATCACACCGGAGGCCCCCCTTCACATCAGAGATCTTCCTATCACATCGGAGGTCCCCCCTTCACATCAGAGATCCCCCCATTCACGTCACAGGTCCTCCTATCACGTCACTGGTCCTGCTATCACATCGGAGGTCCCCACTTCACTGCTTTATCCACTCTGATGAAGACCAATGTTGGATAAAGTCTTCTTCAGAAACAAACTCCTCCCGAAGTTTTGATGTCCTGGCCTCCTCCCCTCCGGCGCTCTGAGGTTTTAAGATTGATGACCTCAACCCCAATACTCTGCCCCTGTACTGTGTAGAGATTAGAGGGAGGAACTGCAGAGCTCTGTGGGGGACCAAGAGATCGGCACTCTCCAGTGATGTTGGTTCCTGAAGAGGGCTTCAGCTGGAATTGGAGCTCTGTTCAGGGACATACACATTTACTGAAAGTCTTCTTCCGAAAACAAAAACTCCTCCTGGATTGTTGGTGTCCTGATCTCCTTCTCCCTCAGTATTCTTTGGTTTTTAAGCCTGGTGACCTCAAGCCCACTAATACTAGTCCCTGTACCGAGTACTGTAGTAACAAGAAGACCAGCAAGAGGAGTCACAGAGCTCTGTGGAGGACCACAAGGTCTGCACTCCCCGGTCGTGTCGGTTTCTGAAGAAGACTTCAGTCGGTATCGGAGCTCCGTTCAGAGGTAAGAATTTACCTTTACGGGGAAAACTTTTATTTGGGATTGACCTTTGGTCAAACTTTTCTTGTATCCTAGTATTTTTAGCTCAATAAGAGAAAAAGTCTGAAGTCTGATAAAAAAAAAGCGAGAGCTAAATAAACATTTTGGGCAGATAAATTGCATATTTATTTGTCTGTGTGTACATTAGACTGAAAATAGGGGCATTTAAAGGGGAAAGACGGACAGAGAAATTTGGTTCCCAAAAATGGCCACTGACCAGAGCTATAATAAAATAATATCTTATTACCTCCTCTGCTGCCAGTTCCTGCAATGTCTTCTCTCTACATCTTCCTATCTCACCTCTAAACCGGATCTTCCTGTCTATAGCTTTACATCACTTCCTGCCTGTACCTGACATCACTTCCTGTCTTCCATAGAGACTTCCTGTCTGGGTAGAAGTGAGATCACCGCCTCGTGGAGCTCAGAAGAACTGCAGCCCAGAGAAACGTCTCGTAGTGTGAACACGGCCTTGTGTTGTGTGTGTGTATATATACTGTATATCCTTATAGATGGGGTCATCTCCATTCCCAACAAGAGGGGTTTAAATATATTTCTGCTAATTAGCTTGTAATTCGCCATGTAGAGATCCCTAGGCAAAAGTTGCGTGAAAAGAACCCTCTATCGTGATAAAAAATGTTGCTTTGCAAGACCCGTGACACCCCTGAATCCACCCCTAGTAACCAATCAGTGATTACCCATCTCCCTCTGTTTATAAGCCAAGTTCCTGGCATTACCCCCTTTGTAGGTTATAGTTAGGGTCTATGATCGGGGTGTTGGAGAGATGAGGGAGATGTAATGATTGTTAATGGAGTTTTAGCTGTATAGGGGCATCAAAAATCGTTATGTTCTTAGATAGAGTTGGTTAGATGTGGGACAGGAATATATACCCTGGGATTCCGTTTATCTATACCAGACCCTTATCCTAGATGAGCGTCTATTATACTTGTTAATTGGGTGCATCAACATATAGATAAAAAATATGTGATAAAACATACATACAAATTCATTTTAAGAGGGAATCCAAAAAAAAAGTGAGGTCCAACTTGAGGTTTGTATGGATTGTTGGGGGAGGGGGACCCTATGCTCTTTTACTTGATTTTTACATGGGTTTCCCCCTTAAATCCATAAAGGGGAATCTCATGCAAAAATCAAGCAAAAAAAAAAAGCATAGGGTCCCCCCCTCCCAACACTCCATACCAAGACCCTTATTTGACCATGCAACCTTGATGACTAGGAACGGGAGTAGGAGCTTGCCTCCCCATCCCAAATTATACTAGGCCACATGCCCCCAACATGGGGGATACCTTGCCAGGGTTGCCTTGCCTCCCAGCAAAGCACATTGTCTCCATGTTAATGAGGACAAGGGCCTCTTCTTCTCAACCCTGGCCCGGTGGTTGTGGGGGGTCTATGGGTGGGTGGGGTTCTTATCAGAATCTGGAAGCCTTCTTTAACATCAATGGGGTCCCCAGATACCAGAATGATTATCATTTGCAAAATAAATATAAATACTAAGAAAAACACAAATTCTTTTGAGATGTACTTTAATAATAACCCCCCGGAATGTACATCCAGCATCAATCATGTCATCCAATGATTTCGATCCATGACCATCATGATGCCTGCAAAAGAAAAAAAACTGCTTCCCCCTGTACACAATGTTACCCTGATAACTGCCCGCCTGCTTCTAACAGCTTCGGCGGGTGAAAGCCTATATATACAAAGCGGTGGGGTCTCCTCAGCGAGGTCACTAATATTATATGGACATAACTATATTTGGTCAATGGTGCCACTGTGATGTGGATCTACATCGCTGGACGTGATGTACATTGTGGGACATTTTCTTTTTAACCAGTTGAGACCCGCACTATAGCCGAATGAGGGCTACAGCGCGGAACTCCTTTTTTTCCGGGACTACGTCTATTGACGTCGTCCCGTGCACGAGCGGCCTGCGCGCCCCCTGAGGGGCACGCGCGGCGCGCTCTGTGATCGGCGAGCCTATGAGACTTGCCTGATCACCGATCCGAGCAAGGGGTCGATCCCGACCCCTTATCACGTGATCAGCTGTCAGCCAATGACAGCTGATCATGTGATATAACGGAGCCGGTAATCGGCTATTATTCCTCCTCGCGCTGTCAGCGCGAGGAGAAAAAAAAAGAGCCGATCACCGGCGGCCGTGATCGGGACATCAGTCCCGATCACGGCCAGCCCTGCCAGTGCCCACCTGCCCCCTGCTTTGCCACATAAATAAAAAATGTGTCCCCCCTGTCAGTGCCACCCAGCAGTGCCCATAGTGCCACCCAGCAGTGCCCACAGTGCCACCCAACAGTGCCCACCGTGCCACCCAGCAGTGCCACCCAGCAGTGCCCACAGTGCCACCCAGCAGTGCCCACAATCTGCCTCAACAAAGGTGCTACACCCCAGTGCCACATATCCATGCCCAGCAGTGCCGCCCATCAGTGCCCAGCAGTGCCACCTATCAGAGCCACCTATCAGTGCCACCTATCAGTGCCCATCAGTGGTACCTATCAGTGCCCCTTAGTGCCACCCATCCGTGCCACCCATCTGTGCCCATCTTTGCCCATCAGTGCCGCCTTATCTGTGCCCATCGGTGCCGCCTTATCTGTGCCTATTAGTGCCGCCTTAACTATGCCTATCAGTGCCCACCAGTGCAGCCTATCAGTGCCCACCAATGCAGCACTATCAGTGCCCACCAGTGCAGCCTATCAGTGCTGCCTCATCAGCGCACTTCAATGAAGGAGAAAAATGACCTGTTTGAAAAATTTTATAACAAACAATTAAACATGATTTATTTATTTTTTTGCATCTTTTTTGTTTGTTTAGCAAAAACTAAAACTCCGAGCTGTAATTAAATACCACCAAAAGAAAGCTCTATTTGTGGGAAAAAAATGATAAAAATGTCATTTGGGTACAGTGTTGTATGCCCGCGCAATTGTCATTCAAAGTGCATCAGCGCTGAAAGCTGAAAATTGGTCTGGGACTGAGGGGGGTTTAAGTGCCCAGTAAGCAAGTGGTTAATGAAAGGAATTACTGTTTACATTTTTTACATGTGACCCGGTATGGTTCAGGAGGGGAAGCCATAATCTTGCCCCCCTTCTTTGCTGGCCAGCCAGGTTGCATGCTCAGATAAGGTTCAGTATAGATTTTTTGGGGGGAACCTCACTTCACAGGTTGAAAGAAACAAAGAGGGAAATGTATTCCACGTAGACAACATCAATAACAGTAGCAGGTGGTGACAATCGATCAAGTCTATATGAAGGACACATAATTGTAGTATTTTACCAAGTTCGTTATGTGTGTCGATAACAGGGAATAAATATTATTTTGATCAACATGTTGAGACACAACTTGGATAATTAAAGGGCCCTCTCACTGTACGGGAGGGGATTGCATGTAAACTTCATGTATATATGTTGTAGAGGATTTGCCTGTGAGGGTCGCATCTGGATTCTGAGGAATACATTTATACTAAGAGCAGAAGGATTTAATGGGAAAGTAGGGAAAGCAGAAAGGTTAGGAACAGGAGTCGCTCCAACATGGTCATGAGGTGGTGCTGTCTAGGTTGCCTTTGAGAAGAAGTCTGATGAGTAGCAGAACATGGACCAAGATGAGAGATAAGAGAGAACTGATCGCCTTTATTCGATTCCTCAGCCAACAAACGTTCAAGGTCTCTAATGCGTTCCACTTCAATAGCCCACTCCCCCAAGGAAGGTACAGTGCTCGACTTCCAATACCGTAGAATCAGCACGTTCCCCTTTAAATATATACCAGACGGAAAGGTTCTAGTATGGAATTTAGACAGAAACACACACCATTTTTTTTTTTTTTTGTGGGGTCCCTCTTAAAATTCATACCAGACCTGAAGGGCTTTGGGATGAATTGTGGAGGAACCCCCGTGCCATTTTCAGTTTGGGGGCTCCCTCATAATTCATATCAGGCCCTTTAGGTCTGGTATGAATTTTAAGGTGGATCCATACAAAAAAAAAGGTGAGAACCATCCCCGGGCCACATACCTTCAACATTGGAGATTACCATATTGCTGAAGACAAGGACCTCTTCCCCACAACCCTGGCCTGGTGGTTATGGGGGTCTGCAGGCGGTAGGCTAATTGGAATCTGAACCCCCTTCAAAAATAGGTGAGATGAGTCAAGGGTACATACAGTACCTATTCACAAAAGAGACATGGCTTACATCACGAAGTTCACGGGAGGAGCAAAGAATTCAAAGTTTATCAGAAACAAGATACAAGGCAAGGTGGTCCACGAGATCAGGCAGGAAGCTGTCTAGCATCTCAGGTGGCATAGCAAGAAGCGCCACAAGCAAATACTACAGAGGTCCCAGGTTCAGATCTGAGCCCTGACAGGTACCATGTTGCTGAGAACAAGGGCCTCTTCCCCACAACTCTGGCCTGGTGGTTATGGGGGTCTGTGGACAGGAGGCTTTTTGGCATCTGAAGCCCCTTTGAAGATAGGTGAATGAGTCAACGATACATACCTATTCACAAAAGAGACATGGCTTAAATCAGGAAGTTAGTGGGAGGAGCAAAGAGTTCAAATTTCATCAGAAACAAGATACAAGGCAAGGTGGTCCAAGAGATCAAGCAGGGAGTTGTCCAGCATCTCAGGTGGCATAGCGAGAAGCTCTACACCACAGAGGTCCCAGGTTCAGATCCGGACCCTGACAGGTAACATGCTGCTGAGGACAAGGGCCTCTTCCCCACAACCCTGGCCTGGTGGTTGTGGGGATCTGCTGGAGGCTTATTGGATTATGACATTCCTTTTAAAATAGGTGAATGAGTAAAGGCGTACATACCTATTCACAAATAAATATAGCCTAGAAAGACACTAAGACAATTGTTTAAAAAAAAAAAGTAACTTGCTATCAATCATGAAAAAGGGGTAGCTCAGGGATATAATAGTTATATGGCTACATGTGTGCACCCTCATCCCAGTAATTTAAATCAAAGAGGGGTATTGATATCTCCTATCTCCCAATGGAGACATCAAAGGAGAATGAGCATAGGGACTGTTACGGGGCACATAGAATATATTCATTCATAAAAATTCAACATCAAAGCAATAGGTCCTATTTAAAAGCAATTTATTTGAAAAAGACATATAAAAATAGATAAATAAAACATTCCAAAATACAGTCGGTAGAGACGAATGAGGTAATTATTCAACTAGTTTCGCTGGATAGCTTCATCAGGATATAAGCCGGTCCAGTTAACTGCCAGACCACTACCTCAGCTCCCCGGGGGAGACGTCTCCACCGTGTCCTCAGCTCCATGCCCAAGGGATTGTGTTATAGGGCCCCCTGCCAGGTACAGTGGGGGGTCTAACAGGAAACAAAATAAATCAAGTACGGCGCTGTCACATCCTATCCAGTTCCTCCAGAATACCTCTGCACAATATATATTGCTTGTTACATCCACTCTGGGTGTTGCTGCTCTTATTGAAGTCCACTGGGTGGCAGACAAACCTAAAAAGCACAGAGAAACAGAGCGCACACCAGCCCTAGTGCATTAAAGTTTATTTAACTCAATAAAAGGTTAAAAAAGCCAGGTATGTCACTCACAAACATCCGTTGAGTAGTAGCATTGGTATTTACAGCCTCCACTGTTGCCTCCTTCCCCGATTTTAGGCTCCCTGCAGTAGCTAGCAATACGGATGGTTAAGTACTCGGTTCGCTTGCTGGCTGCAGGTACACTCTCTATCCACGCCTCACACGCACGGACCTGCCGGCTCTGGATGACGTCACTCGCAATGGGGGGCGGATCTCTCAACGTGTGTACTGACTCTGACGCTGGCTATGACTGTTCCCAAGACAACATGTTTCGGAGGCGTGGCCTCCTTCTTCAGGTGGGGGGTCTATACATTGTTCTGCCGCCTTTTCTTTATTGCTATTCTATATTAACTGTACTCCCTCTATCCCTTCCACCCATGGCTTACTATTAGCCTTCTGGTCATAAATTTTCCAGATACAATGAGACGTAGCCCTGATGAGTGGAGTTTTCCACGAAACTCGTAGAGCTTTCCTAGATTCTCTATGTTAGAAGTGAAAGTGAGGAAGAATGATGATCTTGTGGTTGGAGATGTGGTCGGTGTTCCGGAAACACGGCTTGACTCCTCACAAGACTGGGCTGTTTGTATTCTTGCCGATCCTCTTGTTTAGAGGGACACGGGACATAGAAAAGATGGAGGGGGGTTTCTCTATGTTAGATGTGATGTGAAAGTGAAGAAGAAAGATGATCTGTGGTTGGTGTTCCAGAAACAAGGCTTGACTCCTCAAAAGGCTGGGCTGTTTATATTCATGCTGATCCTCTTGTTTGGAGGGACACTGGACATAGAAAAGATGGAGGAGGGTTTCTCTATGTTAGATGTGATGTGAAAGTGAGGAAGAATGATGATCTTGTGGTTGGAGATGTGGTCGGTGTTCCGGAAACACGGCTTGACCCCTCGCAAGACTGGGCTGTTTGTATTCTTGCCGATCCTCTTGTTTAGAGGGACACGGGACATAGAAAAGATGGAGGGGGGTTTCTCTATGTAAGATGTGAAGTGAAAGTGAGGAAGAATGATGATCTTGTGGTTGGAGATTTGGTCGTTGTTCCAGAAACACGGCTTGACTCCTCACAAGACTGGGCTGTTTGTATTCATGCTGATCCTCTTGTTTAGAGGGACACAGAAAAGATGGAGGGGGGTTTTCTCTATGTTAAATGTGATGTGAAAATTAGGAAGAATGATGATCTTGTGGTTGGAGGCGGTGATGGTGCGGAGGAAGAATTACGGGAGGAATGATAGATGGGTCTATGAAGTGAAGGACCTTATCATTGGAGTCTACTACAGACGTCCTGAGATTTATGAGAAGGGGGAGGAGTCGGCTGTTCCAAAAAGTACAAGACGGTAAAACCAAACTACTAAGAGACAAGATTAAGACTAAAACCTATGGGATGGACCTTACTTGTAGTGTTAGAAAAAGGAAAAGAGAAGAACATTTCATCATACAGATCTGAAGGCAAACTTTTATCAATAAACCTACAAAATATCATGAGTTTAAGAAAATAAATATTTAATCTTCATTTTGTTCATGTTTAAAAAAAAAAGAAAAAAAAGTGTAAATATATTTGCATTTTTTGTCACATAAATATAACATTTTACATCAAGTAATTTCATATTTTCCACTTTCTCTCAGCAGGTGACTCTCTCCAAACATAAAAAAGATTCCTGTGCAGGCTGATGCACCGAATTGGTCAGTCCTGTGATGTAGACTGATCTCCCCTTCTCTTCATGACCAATATATAGCTCCTCTATCAATGTGCCTTTGAGACTTTGGCTGAAGATCAGGGGAGATCAGACTAAACAGCTAGGAGGGACCCAACCGGCAGTGACACCCCCTCCTCCTCTCTCCTAGAGGAACCCAACCAGCAGTGACACCCCCTCCTCCTCTCTCCTAGAGGGACCCAACCAGCAGTGACACCCCCTCCTTCTCTCTCCTAGAGGAACCCAACCGGCAGTGACACCCCCTCCTTCTCTCTCCTAGAGGGGCCCAACCGGCAGTGACACCCCCTCCTCCTCTCTCCTAGAGGAACCCAACCGGCAGTGACACCCCCTCCTTCTCTCTCCTAGAGGGACCCAGCCAGCAGTGACACCCCCTCCTCCTCTCTCCTAGAGGAACCCAGCCAGCAGTGACACCCCCTCCTTCTCTCTCCTAGAGGCACCCAACCGGCAGTGACACCCCCTCCTCCTCTCTCCTAGAGGGACCCAACCGGCAGTGACACCCCCTCCTCCTCTCTCCTAGAGGGACCCAACCGGCAGTGACACCCCCTCCTCCTCTCTCCTAGAGGGACCCAACCGGCAGTGACACCCCCTCCTTCTCTCTACTAGAGGGACCCAACCGGCAGTGACACCCCCTCCTTCTCTCTCCTAGAGGGACCCAACCGGCAGTGACACCCCCTCCTTCTCTCTCCTAGAGGGACCCAACCGGCAGTGACACCCCCTCCTTCTCTCTCCTAGAGGGACCCAACCGGCAGTGACACCCCCTCCTTCTCTCTCCTAGAGGGACCCAACCGGCAGTGACACCCCCTCCTTCTCTCTCCTAGAGGGACCCAACCAGCAGTGACACCCCCTCCTTCTCTCTCCTAGAGGGACCCGACCGGCAGTGACACCCCCTCCTTCTCTCTCCTAGAGGGACCCGACCGGCAGTGACACCCCCTCCTTCTCTCTCCTAGAGGGACCCGACCGGCAGTGACACCCCCTCCTTCTCTCTCCTAGAGAGACCCGACCAGCAGTGACACCCCTTCCCTCTCTCTCCTAGAGGGACCCAACCGGCAGTGACACCCCCTCCTTCTCTCTCCTAGAGGGACCCAACCGGCAGTGACACCCCCTCCTTCTCTCTCCTAGAGGGACCCAAACAGCAGTGACACCCCCTCCTTCTCTCTCCTAGAGGGACCCAACCAGCAGTGACACCCCCTCCTTCTCTCTCCTAGCAGAGTAATCCAGACAGAACTTTGATGTCTTTAGTGATCTCTGATCTCCTTAAAAAGTGTTTCTTCCATGATAAAGATCAGAGGAGCGCTCAGCCACGTGTTTTCTGAGGTGAATATCAAGGTGAGCTTCTTCCCAGTGTGAGATCTCTGATGTACGACAACATATGATCCATATAGAAGACATTTCCCGAACTCAGGACACTAATACACCTCGGGGGATGCGTGGGTTTTCCGATGCACGGAAAGACAAGACCTCTGTGAGAAACGTTTCCCACACTCAGGACAGGGATATGGCTTCTCACCCATGTGAGTTCTTAGATGTTTGACAAGTGCTGTTTTCCGTATATAACAATTACCGCACTCAGGACAGGGGAACATATGTTTCATCGTATGGCACATCTGATGTTTAATAACATGGGACCTGCTTGAAAAACGTTTTCCACACTCAGGACAGGGATACGGCTTCTCGGCTGTGGGAGGGTCCTGATGTCTTTCCAGTTGTGCTTTATATAGAAAACATAAACCGCACTCAGAACAAGAAAAAAGTTTACTCGGCTTGTGAGATCCCCGATGTATAAAAAGACCTAAACCAGAGCTGAAACTTTGCTCGCACTCAGGGCAGGGAAATTTCTTCTTCTCCTGAATCCCGGCACCATCCCTCACAGTACGAGGTTGCTCAGAGTCGGAGGGATTCCGTGGTCTATCCACACTGTGAAGTCCACCATCCATAGTGGAGATCATTGTCTTTTCCCCGCCACAATCTCCTGTGATGTCCTCATCTTCCATTCTACAACCTGGAGATAAAGTGAGACGATCCTTTGAGGGTTTCTCCATGGCGTGTCCTGGAAAAATATAAAAACATCATCAATAGATATGAGAGGGTTAGATCACTTCCATCAAGATCCCATCTGGATCAGGTAGATATGAGTGAGGAGATGTTCTCTGTGGAGGTCCCAACCAGCCGGGACTTTTCCCCCCTCTTCAGTCCTTTGGTCCTCCTCCCAGATTACTTCTACATTTACACAGCCTTGTCAGAAGAGCAGGAACCAATAAGGTTCAAAGTTTTCGACTTGCAGGACCTTTACCATAGAACAAGGGACCATAGGCCTAGACTTCTATAGCTTAGTTCCCGTCCTACTATTGACCAATCAGTGTGCAATAAGAAGAGATAAGAGAAGAATATATGATGGGTCACCTGTGCTGATCTCTGTAGGAGTGTCCTCCTCTATGAATGTCCTCGTCATTCCAGCCTCCTCCGTATATTGCTGATCATCCCTCACATACGTCTCTTCTACTTCACCCTCAACTTTCATGGTCATCAGATCTTCACCCTAAACCAACAGAATGGCAGAAAATAAAAAGGTTTTTATACATTTTGGCAGGTTATACTGACGTCTACTGGAGGTTGAGACACATTCAAACCAAAAAAAAATTGTAAGAAATCCCCCATATAACCCCTCCAGTACCCAGTAGAAATACAGTACCAAGGGCAATAGCAAAAAAAAAAAAAAAAAAAAAAAAAAAAAACACAAAGGTTTAGGACCTGTGTCCTTCAATGGACTCCAAAAATCTGATTTTATGGAAAGTACAAAAAAAAAATTATTATTTTCTTTCATGTCAATTGGAGGGACTCGGGAAGTCAGATACAATCAGGATGTCCAAAAGCAGTTCAACCAAGGGGTGGACAACAGCCAGTGGTAGGACCAAAAGGGAGTGGGAACTCAGAACTTTCAGAAAGAATAACCCCCAAATCAGGCAAAGCGTCCTGCAAGACAGGGGAAGCGTCCAATGACCAATGGAAGGCCACAGAAAATGCACCTTACGCCCACACTACAGACACCCAGAATAATGAAGAATCTTTCTGGATCTCCGAGTCAAGATGGCCGCTCCAACCTCATGGGATTTCAGTATCCAATAGGACTGCTGTCCTCTCCAAGATGGCTCCTTGTAGCCCATAGCCGCGGGACAAGTAGTCCTCAATGGGCTCCTGCCAGCCTGAAGTAAATGCACAGTGCCACCTTCAGGTTGGAGGATATACAGCAGCCTCTACCTAGCCTACACTCAGACCCAGACAGAAAAGATCACTGCCAAGGGGGGGTGGCTCCACTTGAAGGAACACCGAGCCTCAACCAGCAAGAGACTATGAAACCAAAAACCCATCAAAACTGGTGGAACTATATCACTACCCGGGAGGAAGGAATAGACCAACAACATGACGTGGTCAATAGATAAAACACAGGGACAAGTTTCCGGGAGAGCAGGTTCTCAGAGGGAATGTTAGACATAAAAACAGGTTCACAAGAAAAGAATAGCCGGTCTACCCTTAGTATTCAGGGAGGGAAGGTTCCATAAGAAGGCCTCATTTACACTTTTACTTCAAAATGTGGCATTGGGCATGCTCTTTTAAAGCATTCTGAATACCAAAGTCCTCGTCACTAAATAAAATGGTCACCTTACAGTCCTGGTCACATGTTGTGTTTGCCTCACTTAGATAAATTATACCTCATATCACGTTCTTGGTGCTTTAACGCGTCTCCAAAGCCTCCATAGAAGCCTATAACAACGCTCGTCTACAGCTTTTCAGAGGCTTTTATTCAGACTTAGCTTCACTTTGTGTTGGAGGTATTGTAGGTGTGAGATATCCCAGGATGCACTGGGGAAACCAACAAGCGAACCGGAAAGACTTTAGCAGTCACTTCCGGTTCATGTGTATATATGGTTCATCTGGTGTGCAGTGTGGAGCAGCAGGAAGGTGAGCGGGGTCTGGACATAGGAATGTAATAGTGGAGGTTGAGCAGGGCCCGGAGAGAGAGAGAGAGAGAGAGAGAGGACTGAGCGTCAGAGAATCAGCAGAGCTGGGGTGCCCGGAGCTAGAGAAACTAGCAGAAGTCACATGTGGTGAGCAGCACAGGAACAATATAGCAGGGGTCAGAAAGGAGGGTCAGCAAACCAGAGGATCAGCAGAGCTGGGGGCCCGGAGATGACGACACTAGCAGAAGTCACATGTGGTGAGCAGCACGGGAACAATATAGCAAGAGGTCAGAAAAGAGGATCAGCAGAGCTGGGGGGGGGGGGAGGGTCCAGATCAGAAGAAACTAGCAAAAGTCACATGTGGTGTGCAGCACGGGAACAATAAAGCAGAGGGTCAGAAAGGAGGATCAGCAAACCAGAGGATCAGCAGAGCTGGGGGCCCTGAGCAGGAGAAACTAGCAGATGTCACATGTTGTGAGCAGCACGGGAGCACTATAACGGGAGGTGAGAGAGGAGGATCGACAGACCAGAGGACCAGCAGAGCTGGGGGACCTGAGCAGGAGAAACCATCAATGTCACACGTGGTGCGCACTGTAGCTGCTAAATAGTGGAAGATGATCGTAGACTGGAAAGAGGGAAGGATCAGTGGATTAAAAGAGCTCTGTTGAGCTGGGGGTTACTACTGAGCGGGGGGGGGGGGGGGTTGGGATCAGCATGGTTGGGGGTTACTATTGAGCGAGGGGGATCAGCAGAGCTGGGGGGGGTCACTACTGAGTGGTAGGGGGGAATCAGCAGAAATGTGTGCTACTACTGAGTGGGGAATCAGCTGAGCTGGAGGTTACTACTGAGCGGGGGGTGGGGGTTGGGGCGAATCAGCAGAGCTGGGGGTTACCCTGGAGTTTAGAGGGGGGAATCTGTGGAGCAGGGGTACTAATGAGCCGAGGATCTGCTTAGTGGGAGTACTACTGAGTTGGGATCCCACCAGTTCTCCTTTAAAACAAAAATCAAAAAATCAACACACACAGGGCATTTACCAAGCTTCTTTAACCGCTTCCCGACCCCTCGCGCAGATATACGGCGGCAGAAAGGCACCTACAGGCAGATTAAAGTACCTGTACGTTGCTCTTTAAGAGGCGGCTTGCGGGGGCACGCGCACCCACCGGGATCTCCGTCAGCATGGGTCTCGCGGACTTAATGTCCATGGGGATACCCGCGATCGTCTCACGGAGAGGAAGAACGGGGAGATGCTGATGTAAACAAGCATTTCCCTGTTCTGCCTAGCGACACTGTCACTGATCTCTGCTCCCTGTGATCGGGAGCGGTGATCGGTGACGTGTCACACACAGCCACGCCCCCCACAGTTAGAATCATTCCCTAGGACACACTTAACCCCTACAGCGCCACCTAGTGGTTAACCCCCTTCACTGCCAGTCACATTTACACAGGAATCAATGCATTTTTTATCTCACGAATCGCTGTATAAATGTGAATGGTCCCAAAATTGCGCCAAAAGTGTCTGATGTGTTCGCCATACCCTGGTATCCTCTTATTCAGCGGGCGGTCCGCTTTCAGATAAAAAAGTGTTCTCTGCGGCAGATTCACCGCAAGATCCCTTTTAATCGGTGGGCGGGAGAGGGCCTCTCCCCCCCTCCCCCCCACCATGCTCCGGAGGTCATGCATCTGAGGGTCCTTAACAAACTTAGTCAAGTAATTGCCAGACCATTGTTCCTAATTTTTACTTTTTTTTTTCCCAGTCTACTGACTGGAATGGTACCAGCTGATTGGAGAAAAGCCAATGTAGCACCAATATTTAAAAAGGGCCCAAAATACATCCCTGGGAATTACAGAGCAGTTAGCCTAACATCAATAGTAAGTAAACTCTTGGAGGGGATGATAAGGGACTATATACAAGATTTTAGTAATGAGAACGGTATCATTAGAAGTAATCAACATGGATTCATGAAGAATCGTTCTTGGCAAACCAATCTACTAACCTTCTATGAGGAAGTGAGTTGCCAGCTAGATAAAGGAAGGCCCGTAGATGTGGTGTATCTAGATAAAGGAAGGCCTGTAGATGTGGTGTATCTAGATAAAGGAAGGCCCGTAGACGTGGTGTATCTAAATAAAGGAAGGCCCGTAGACGTGGTGTATCTGGATAAAGGAAGGTCCGTAGACGTGGTGTATCTAGATAAAGGAAGGCCCGTAGACGTGGTGTATCTAGATAAAGGAAGGCCCGTAGACGTGGTGTATCTAGATAAAGGAAGGCCCGTAGACGTGGTGTATCTAGATAAAGGAAGGTCCGTAGACGTGGTGTATCTAGATAAAGGAAGGCCCGTAGACGTGGTGTATCTAGATAAAGGAAGGCCCGTAGACATGGTGTATCTAGATAAAGGAAGGCCCGTAGATGTGGTGTATCTGGATTTTACAAAAGCATTTGAAACAGTTCCCCATAAACGTTTAACATACAAAATAAGTTCTGTTGGCATGGACCATACGGTGAGTACATGGATTGAGAACTGGCTACAAGGGGCAAGTTCAGAGGGTGATGATAAATGGGGAGTACTCGGATTGGTTGGGTGGGTAGTGGGGTCTCCCAGCGTTCTGTGCTGGGACCAATCCTATTTAATTTGTTCATAAACGATCTGGAGGATGGGGATGGGGGAAACAGTCCAATCTCTGTATTTGCGGACAATACTAAGCTAAGCAGGACAATAACTTCTCCGCAGGATGTGGAAACCTTGCAAGAAGATCTGAACAAATTAATGGGGGGGGGGGGGGGGGGGCAACTACATGGCATATGAGGTTCAATGTAGAAAAATTTAAAATAATGCATTTGGGTGGCAAAAATCTGAATGTAATCTATAGACTGGGGGGAGAACCTCTGGGGGGATCTAGGATGGAGAAGGACCTGGGGGTCCTAGTAGATGATAGGCTCAGCAATGCCAAGCTGTTGCTAACAAAGCAAACAGAATATCGGCATTAAAAAGGGATCAACTCCAGAGATAAAACGATAATTCTCCCCTCTACAAGACTCTGGTCCGGCCGCACCTGGAGTATACTGTCCAGTTCTGGGCACCAGTCCTCAGGAAGGATGTACTGGAAATGGAGCGAGTACAAAGAAGGGCAACAAAGCTGATAAAGGGTCTGCAGGATATTAGTTATGAAATTAACTATCCATAGTCATAAAGCGAGGGACTGGAACCTTAGCCACACTGCTAAGAACATTGGCCTGATTAAGGACAAAACAGAGGAAGGGATATGGAGACTCTTCCCTAGGAGGCTGTGGATCAGCCATAAGCGGAGGTCTTATCTCCAGGTGATCAGATCCCAAGAACACCTCCAGACATACACAGCTTCCAACAGGGGGGTACCTTCAGCAGGAACATAGGGACCAGACTACTCCTGCCACAGTGAGGATTCCCAAACCTTCCCAGTGGTGAAGGTCTTGCAACACCTAGATGATGTCCAATGAAGTCCAACTCAGTAAATTGATCAAAAACAAGATCCTTATAAACGAAGAGAGGACCACCTGTTCTGTGAAACTAGACTGAAACCCTGGGTAGGGGAACATCCCGGCAAATTTTTGGTCACCCGGGGCAGACGAAGAAAAGACCACCACGTTCACCAAAAGAGACTGACTGGACACAACTTCCTGAGGAGACCATAAAAAAGGTTGTTCCCTTAATGTCCTACAGATCCTTCACAGGAAGTAGTGGGAAATTCCCCGATAGGTAACACAGGGTTCAAATAAACGCAGGGTGGATATTTTTTCAGGGAGAGTTTAAGATAAAACAGCCTTATCTGTTGGTCTGGGAGTTACTGAGGATAGCCACCTATGGGGCTCTAGGCTTGAAGGAGTTATAGTCTTCGGAAGGGGGTTTAACTACAGCGGTCAAAAGAGCTGACCATCTTCAGGGAAGGTCACCTGAGCATTCCATAATATGAATACCATGAAAGTGCACTAGCGTGGCAACCAGGCCCAGCATTCCAAAAAGTAGCAGGATCCCAAAAAGGACCCTGCATTGCCAGGTCCTTGTTAGAGAAGGAAAGAGCAGAAACCGATCCCAGCTGAATCTGTAGATCAGGAAGCTCCTCTGAAGAGTAACCAGAGAATTATCTAGAAGCAGGCAATAGGAGTCTGGATGAGGTACCACTCCAAAAGCCTAGTGCCCTTTTGGAGAGGAACAAGCGGTCCCAGGAGGGCCTGGGAAGATACAGCAATCTGTGCAGAAACACAAGAATGGTAATGGGGGAAACTGATGGAGGTGCCAGATACAAGGAGTTAGCCTATCGGCTCAAAGGGGCTTGCTGAGCATCCACATTCTGAAACCCCCCCCCCCCCCCCAAAAAAAAAAAAAAAAAAAACAAGGCCCTGTGTCAATAAAAAAAAGTAGGAGTGTGGGCACATCTTCATACAGAATGTTTTTTACAGGGGTTAGCTGGCCTTTGGCTTCTGGGAATAAAGAGGACAGGGATTTCTCTTTAGGGGGTTTTTGTTAGGTGAATCCATCATAATGTCCTCCTAGAGAGCCTCTTTTCCTTCAAAAAGCTCCTTCATTACACCATACTCCTCATCCTCCTCTTCTATACACTCTTTAACAATAATATAATCACCTAGGTTTCCACTATGGATAAATACTAAAGACTTTGTTGGGGAATTCGGAAACCCAACAGTCCGGGCTACAGACCTGGTGGTCATGGTCTTGTTGCCCTCAGCTCCTCCAACCGTGTTGGGAATCTTCAGAACCCAATAGTCAAGGCTACAGGCTGGTGGTCATTGTCTTGTTGCCCTCATGTTCTCCAACCTTGATGGGAATCTTCTGAACCCAACAGTCAAGGCCTGGTGGTCACTGTCTTGTTGACCTCAGCTTCTGCAACCTTGTTGGGAATCTTCTGAACCCAACAGTCAAGGCTACAGGCATAGTGGTCATTGTCTTGTTGACCTCATGGTTCAACAACCTTGATGGGAATCTTCTTAACCCATCATTTAAGGCTACAGGCTTGACGGTCAAGGTCTTGTTGCCCTCAGCTTCTCCAACCTTGTTGGGAATCTTCTGAACCCAACAGACAGGGCTACAGCCCTGCTGGTCATGGTCTTGTTGCCCTTAGCTCCTCCAACCTTGTTGGGAATCTTCTGAACCCAATAGTCAAGGCTACAGGCCTGGTTGCCATTGTCTTGTTGTCCTCACATTTTCCAACCTTGTTGGGAATCTTCTGAACCCAACAGTCAAGGCTACAGGCTGGTGTTCATTGTCTTATTGACCTCAGCTTCTCCAACCTTGTTGGGAATCTTCTGGACCCAACAGTCAAGGCCTGGTGGTCACTGTCTTGTTGACCTCAGCTTCTGCAACCTTGTTGGGAATCTTATGAACCCAACAGTCAAGGCTACAGGCTAGTGGTCATTGTCTTATTGACCTCAGCTTCTCCAACCTTGTTGGGAATCTTCTGAACCCAACAGTCAAGGCCTGGTGGTCACGGTCTTGTTGACCTCAGCTTCTGCAACCTTGTTGGGAATCTTCTGAACCCAACAGTCAAGGCTACAGGCTGGTGGTCATTGTCTTATTGACCTCAGCTTCTCCAACCTTGTTGGGAATCTTCTGAACCCAACAGTCAAGGCCTGGTGGTCACGGTCTTGTTGACCTCAGCTTCTGCAACCTTGTTGGGAGTCTTCTGAACCCAACAGTCAAGGCTACAGGCATGGTGGTCATTGTCTTGTTGACCTCATGTTAACCAACCTTGATGGGAATCTTCTTAACCCATCATTTAAGGCTACAGGCTTGACGGTCATGGTCTTGTTGCCCTCAGCTTCTCCAACCTTGTTGGGAGTCAATAAACAATAAGTGGACGTGGGAAAGATATAGTTTGCAATATGAAAACGAATAAGAAGAGACTCTGGGTTATCTTGCTTCAAGTGAGCCTGTTATGACTGAATAACGGGACTGTATTCTGAAAATGTCGAGTTTTGGAGATCCGGAGGGTGAGTTAAGTGGGTTTGGCTGGCATTAATGAGCTTGTATGAATATATAAATCCTGAGATGTGAACTATTTAGCACTTTCCTCTCTGCACCACATTATATTTGTTTTATAGACTTGGATAATATTTTCAAGCACACAGTGGTCTGGATTCTCCTATAACATTCATTTAAGAAAACATGCTTTTGTATAAATTATAACTATGCAATATCATTCATCATCTACCTGATAAAGCCTTGCGTAGTTGTGATCTTCCTGTGTGGAATGTCTCGGTCCCTCTGGTGGGTCTCTGTAGCTGGATGGCTCCACCATGGTGTCCTGGAACAGATCTTTGTGTCCTTCTGGGAACACCGATTCCACCATCACCCCGTTTACTTCTTTTATCTCTTCTTTAACCTCAACTTTAGAATCTCTCAGGTTTCCACTCTGAATATATAATAAAAATGACATCAATGGTAACAATGCAGATAATGTACAGATCCTAATGATACTATCAGTGATTGTTCCTCATCTACCTGATGATGGTGGGGGATGGTGTGACCTTCCTGTGTGGAATCCCGGGAATACAGAGGAGGACTGGGACATCTCTCTGGTGGGTTCCTGTTATTAGTTGGCTCCATTGTGACATCCATGTGTCCTTCTGGAAACTCCTTCATTACATCATACTCTGCACCCCCCTCTCTATGGTCCCTTTTAACAAGATTACTATCCCCGATGTTTCCACTCTGAATATGCTGCATAATAAGAAATTAATTGTAACAAACAAGCTTGTGTTTAAATCATAGCTGCCAATAAATAGTTCCTCATCTACCTGATGATGGTGGGGGATGGTGTGACCTTCCTGTGTGGAATCCCGGGAATTCAGAGGACTGGAGCATCTCTCTGGTGGGTTCCTGGTATTAGGTGGTTCAATTGCGACATCCTTGTGTCCTTCCAAAAACTCTGTCATCCCACCATCCTTCTCATCCCCCTCTATATGTTCTTCTTTAACAAGATCATCTTCTCTGAGGTTTCCACTCTAAATATACAATAGGAAATCAATTTTAATAAACAAGCTTATGTATAGACCATGACTACCAGTAATTGTTCCTCATCTACCTGATGATGGTGGGGGATGGTGTGACCTTCCTGTGTGGAATCCCGGGAATACAGAGGACGGGGACATCTCTCTGGTGGGTTTCTGTTACTAGGTGGATCCATCATATCCTTGTGTCCATCTGAAGGTTCCTCCACCACACCACCTTCCTCTTCTTCTTCGTACTCTTCTTGAATACCAATATTTATGTCCTTGAGGTTTCCATTTGAAATATATAAAGGCACCATTCATTGTAACACATATGCTTGCATAAAAATCATAACTACCGATAATTGTTCATCATCTACCTGATCATGTTGTACATTGTTGTCCTCTTCATGTGAGTCCATCATGACGTCCTTGTAGAGATCCTTGTGTCCTTCTAAATACTCCCACTCCTCCATGGAGAAATAGACAGTGACATCCTGACACCTTATAGGAACCTGACACACACAATGATACAGTCACCATCCAGACACATCCCTTGTCTGTTACTGGATAATGTCCCACAATTCCCAGAATCCTCCTCACCTCTCCTGTCAGCAGCTCCATCATCTTCTTGGAGACTTCTAGAACCTTGTTGTTGTAAGGAGATTCCATAATACATTGCGTTATTGATTGTTGATTCTGATTATTGCTTTTACCCTGGAGATATATTGCTTATACCAATACAGGATTGCTAATCTGTTTAAGTAATTTAGAGAAACTTTAACTTGATACAATTTTAACTTGAAAATCTATCTCATGATAGATTGCTTAATACTGAATTATCTCATGATCATGTCTATCTATTTCTGTAAAAATGTCTTTGTTTCAGGACGCATCTGTTTGTGGTTTTCCTCTCTGTACACTGTTACTGAGGCTAGACTTGGTTTTTAGGAAGTTGTGGCTGGCACGTCATGGTCAGCAGACGATAACAGAAAGTAAGAAACTATTGAACTTAAGCTTTGAAATACAGAGGTTAAGGTCACAAGACATTACAGAATAATGAGCTAAATGAATAATGTGAGCTAATGTGTATAATTTTGATTGGTCCCCAAAAATTGGGGCAGAGTCTTGTAAAAATAGTATAAAAACGGCAAAACCAGAATTAAAGATTGTAACCATTTCAGCATCACAATTGTGTATGAGTCATTGGTTATCTCGCCGGCGAGGACTTCCACTGAGCCATCTCCAAGAGCCTAGGCCACAAGGAAAAGTCGGGCTACCTAACAGTTTTGGTACCAGGAGAGTGGGGTCTTGCGTTTGTTTGAACAGGTAAGGCACATTCTGCTCCTTTTTACCTATTTTTTTGGTAACTGGTGTTGGTGCTTACCTTGTTCAAATAACCTTGTATATCCACCCACTTACATAACTGTGCCTTCGCAATGGGCTAGGCTGGCCCCTTGGAAGGTTAGAGGGGCTCGCAGGTATTTTGGGTTTTTTGAGTAGTCTGACTAGGCTTGGTCTGACTGTATTGAGTATGTTAGGTAGAGGTAGAGGTATATATAATAAGTGTGTTTAAAACTCGGGAAGTATAGGATACGCCCGCAGTATAAGGAGTGGCTGAGTGGACGCCCAATTTTTTTTTGGGGGAAATATTGTGCACTTATAATGACATGTTGATGTAATGAACTTTATTTGGCCATTGTATATATATATATAAGATTTTGCTTGTTTTTCTTTTAGGTGCCACCGTAAGTATTTAGGGTGTATAGAGAATTAGAGATAAGTGTATGGTATATATATATGTATGACAACTGAATGTAAAGTATTGTATTGATTTGAAGGGTTTTTATTAAGGCATTACACATATATGCACTAAATGAACAACATAAATCAGGAACCCGATTGTAGTGAGATAGCGCCCGCCTGCCCACGTTGCACCTTTGGTTTACTGTTCCTTAGTGTTGACAGGACGTGGATCCTGCTAACTACTAGACCAACTGGGTTCTCATACCGACTTGGTGCAAGGGGAGTATATCCTGCCACGAGGAGGGGTTTCCTATACCGAGTACTGAGGGTTAACCTTCATAGCTATATCAGCCCCACAGCAATAACAGACGAGGGGACATATTCACAAGTCAGGGAACAAATTATAGCCCAAACAGGTTGCTTTCATCTGTGTCCCTGTACTAGACACACCCTACCAAGGTTATTGGATGGGGAATTCTGCAGCAACCCAGACCACGGCCAACCCATCCCCTTATGAGTATGTTAAAAACACACTACCGGGGCCACAGGTAGAACCTTTTTGGACACAGGTCAGAGAACGGTGCCAACAGCTGGGAATACATGACCCAGGACCACTAGGTCCCTGTTCAGAGGATGAATGGAAAGAGGTGGGCAAGGTGTGTCAGGTACACAAGCACTCTTATCCACCTGGGAAATGGGAAGACACCCAGTACATGAAAGATTGTTACAAAACATGGAATAAATGCTTAGCCAAGTATAAAACAAAGTATGTAACTAAAGTCCCCACAGTAAAGCCTGTAAACTCACCCGCCCTATCTCAGCAACCTGAGGCACCACCACCCCCCCCTTATGTGATGGTTAAACAGGAAGATGGAACATTGGGTCCATGTCTTCAGCTGTATCCATCTTTAGACTCAGCAGTGTTGGCCACCATAGTGTATGGGGCAGCTGATCAGGCACAAGTTACACGATGGGAAAACGAAAGTAGAAGCAGGAAAGAGGAAGTCCGGGCAGAAGGTATAGAAAGTAGGGAAGAAGAGAGGATTAGAAAAATGGAAAGGGAATTAGAAGAGAAGTTAAAAGAGCTTAGAGAAAGAAAGGAGGAAATAGAGCAGAAAATGTCTAGGAGGGAGAAAGAGCTGGAAGAGTATAAAAGAGAGCTGGATAAGAGGGAAGGTGAGATGAGAGAATATTCTGCGATAACTAAGGAAGAAAGGGATGGAAAGACCCTGAAAGAGGGGGAAGAGGAAGGAGTCGGGAAGTTGAGCCCCAGGGAAAAGGAATGGGAGGAGAAACAGAAAGAATTTAATAAGAGACAGCAGGAAGAGGAAGAAAGAATACAGAGGAAAAGGGAAGATTTAGAGGCATACGAAAGGAAACTAGAGAAAGAGGCAAGAAGGATTGAGGAGGCCAAGGAAAAGATAATTTCACAGCCATCCACCACACTCAGAAGCCAAACAAAACCGGCCATAAGCCAGAAACCCCCACAGGAGGAAGGGGAGCAGGGTGAAAAAGAAATAGACATGGAGCAGGAAAGTCTAGGTGCCGCCTTTAAAGCACCGCTTATGCATATAGGGGAGACGGAAGTCCATATCCCCCTACCTTTAGGCACACTGTCAAAAATAAAGGAATTATGCCCCAGCCCAAAGAAAAGCCCTAGAGAAGCTGCCGCTTTCCTTGCAAAATACAGTGCAGGGACAAGCTTGGATAAGGAAGATATAAAAGGGATCCTTAGTATAATTGACCCTGACAGTCCAGAAGGACATCCCGTAGAGACCTTATGGACAGCCCACATTAAGAAAGATAAAGATTGGGTATCTTTTTGGAAAGGCATGGGGAATCACTGGTCCACTATATACAAGGGTTCATCCGCACTCCAGGAACTTATCCTAGCAAAACAGGGACCAAAGGAAAAATTCTATGAATTTTGTACCCGGGTATATGGCTTGTGGAAAGCAGCAGATAACGCCGACCCCCAATTGTTCACCTCCACCATTATGGCTGGTGGCGATACGAAGGTGACACAGCTGCTTAAATTCACTAATCCAAAGTGGGCAGAACAAGCCCCAGATGAATTTATGAAGGATACTAGGTCACGAGAAACATCAGGGGTATTTGAGCAGAAGGGTGGCATTTTTCCCTCCCTGACACCAACCCAGACTCCGCCCACCCACATAATGACAATGCAACCTTATCCACCAATGCAATCTTATCCCCCAGATCAGGCTTACCCACCAGACCAGGGATGCTTTAACTGTGGGGAACTGGGACACTGGAAGTCCCAATGTCCCTACAGAATTAGAACAAACGCTCAGAGAGGAAGAGGTAGGAATCTAAACACCACCCCACATCGCCTTCAGGATATCAGGTATCCTCACCCACCACAACCCCAATACCAGCCTCAGCCTCATAGACCACCCCCACGCATCCCGATGCAGTGGCCATCCGCTCGGCGGACCCCACAATAGGGATGCCAAGAGAATGTCCCGTCCCTCAGCCTTGTGTGTTATAATCCATCGTGGAAAAGTCTTCCGCAGGTACTATTGCGGGTAGACAAACACCTGATATGTCTATTATTAGATTCAGGGGCTACATTCAGTAGTTTGAATGATACCATATATGACACACCGCACTGTACTGAGGGAAACTCTATTGGCATAAATGGGACATCAATTACCCACCCCATCACTCCACCATTGCCCGTGGCTACTCCAGAAGGGCAGGTACTATGTACCCAGAGTTTTGCTATCCTAATGGATTGTCCAGTATCTTTAATGGGGAGGGACCTACTCTCAAAACTGAATATCACCATTAAATTTGACAGAGGGGGCTCCCTCACTGCCAGCTCACCATTTTGCGATTTACATGCTCCAAAGAGACACACTTACAGGGGACTCTTTGCATCATTACCACCCACTCTAGAAACACATGCCATATGGGCAGAAAACAAAGGGAGTGTGGGTTTTATTAACTGTACACCTTACACACCACAAATGCGTCCAGACGCCAAAGTACAATATCACAAGCAATACCCCCTGCCACTCGAAAAAATTGAAGGCATCACACCATTAATTGATGATTACATAGCAAAAGGGATTCTGAAACACATTATAAGCCCCTGGAATACACCAATCTACCCTGTGAAAAAGGCGAATGGGGAGTGGAGGCTTGTACAGGACCTAAGGGCCGTCAACAAGCAGGTTATACCTCTGCCACCTTTGGTGGCAGATATTTCTTTCATTTTTTTGAAAATACCTGCTGATTCCCTTTGCTACACAGTAGTGGACCTGGCAAATGCATTTTTTAGCATCCCGATCGATGAAGGGGTATTGCCCATGTTCTCGTTCTCATGGCAATGGGGAAAAAAGGCTCAGCAGTTGACCTGGTCAAGATTACCGCAGGGGTATGTGGACAGTCCGGCAGCCTTCTCCATGGTCCTTAATGAGACAGTTAAGTCATGGACTGCTGAGCGCGGGTCGGTACTAATATAGTATGTGGACGACTTGCTCCTGTGCAGTCGATCTGCTGAAGATTGTGCGGTCGATTCCACATCTCTGTTACATCACCTGGCCAGGTCAGGCCACCTAGCATCACGGAAGAAGATACAATGGTGTCAAAGTCAGGTAGAATACCTGGGATGCATTCTGAAGGAGGGAACCAGGCTGGTATCCCCCAAACGTGCCGCAGCCCTGCAGGCTCTCAGTCCTCCGAGAGACAAAGCAACCTTGCTGTCATTCTTGGGCGCAATCGTATATTGCCGCCAATGGATCCCAGATTGTTCATATTATGATGGCATTCTGAGGGAGGCTACCTTATCCACCGCCCCAAAGACAATAGATTGGACAACAGAAAGGCTCCATGCTTTTCAGGCTTTGTTAAAAAGTCTGACTCAGGCCCCCGCCCTGGGATTGGTAGAATATGGCAAACCTTTTCAATTATACTGTGTGGTGTCGAGAAATTCCTTTGCTGCAGTTTTAACACAGCAACATGGAACCGGGTACCGACCAGTCTCCTATCTCTCAAAAAAGTTGCCTACCCAAGTACAAGGGATGCCATCTTGTTTACAAAACCTTGCTGCTTGTGCAATGGCAGTTCAAGAAGCTAACAAATCAGTATTAGGCCATGAGCTGACTCTCTACACTACTCATTCAGTGACTCACCTCCTGCAAAACATGAACACGCAGCATATGACAGCACAAAGGCTTAGTGGGTATGAGATCACACTTCTGAATACTGATAACCTCACTCTCAAACACGCACCACCAAGTAATCCCACTGTCCGCCTTTTGCATTCTTTGCTCAGGCTGCCACGAGACCCTGATCAGAAACACAATTGTGTTGAACAGGTTGCAGCAATAACCAGCCCTCGCCCAGATCTCACTGACATTCCCCTACCAGGAGTACAGGACGTTTTCATAGATGGCAGCTGCTCCCGCCCCTCTGATGCAACATTCCCGACAGGGTACGCCATTGTCCAACTTCCTGATGTGGTGTTGGAAGCAAAAGCTTTACCACCCTCCTCGGCACAGGTAGCAGAATTGGAGGCGCTCACAAGAGCTTGCATACTTTTCTCAGATCAGGAGGTAAACATCTACACAGATAGTAGGTACGCTTTTGGGGTCACGCATGACTATGGCGTAATATGGGCAAATAGAGGATTTAGAACTGCTGACAACAAGCCAATTGCTAACTCTACGCAAATTAAAGCACTCTTGCAGGCGATTCTTCTCCCAAAGCGGATAGCGGTCATCAAGGTAAAGGCACATTCATCAAATAACAGCAGAATTTCCAAAGGAAACGCGCTGGCAGACAGGGAAGCAAAAAAGGCCGCTGCCCAATACATTGGTCAGCCAGCCCCCACAACAATGTTCTTCAAAGAACATTTTACATCACCCAACTTTAAAACCATTGTGGCACAAATACAGGGATTAGCTACAGAGGAGGATGTTTCTTTTTGGGTCAAGAATGGTTTGACCAAGGACCAAGAAGGTCTTTGGTCAAAAGAGGGGAAGATATTGGGCATACCAGAAGCAAGCAGTGTTCTCATACTTTCCTATCTCCATGGTCCAGGACATATAGGTACCACCGCCCTAACAAACATATACACAAAGTCTTTCTGTACAAACAACTTAGATCAAAACACTGACATTAACATCTATTCCCAACAGGAAATGTACGTGAAAAATCTGGTAAGTATGCTACAGGAAATGAACGAACATGTCTCTGTCACTTTTTCTCCTCTTTCCACAGAGCCGACACACCCCTTCATCCCAGGAGATCAAGTGCTAGTCAAGCAACTGGCCCACAAAAAGAGGATCGGACCAATCTACTCTGGACCTTGGAAGATAGAGAAGGTTTCCAGAACTGCTGTACTGACCGATCTAGGAAACACCTGGATCCACGCCAGCCGGCTAAAGAAGTGTCCACAGCAACCCCAGACCCCAGACCCGCCTCCAGCACCCCAGGACTCCTCTGACCAGGAACAACAACCAGACTTGAAGGACGTTCAAGAAGGCATAAAGCAAATCTCTCTGAACGAGACAAATCCCACACCTACAGGAAGAAACGAGTAACAGAACTTTGTACACAGAACCTGACAAAAATGATTTCCACTTTTGTGTCAGGAAAAACATTATGCCTCTGGACATGTCTGATTCTGATAGTATTCATACCTGTTTGGTTGATAGCAAATTGTGTGTACCATCCAGAAGATTCAGGGCTACTAGAAGGCATATGTGGGAAAGCGCAGACAGCCAATGCACCACCTAGTTTAAAATATAAAAGAAGTATACACCCCACTGAACCCCCTTCAGGTTTCACCGACAGAATGTTGTTGTTAAAGTTTAAGTACAGTTATGCACAAAAGTCTGGTTTTGAGAAATGTTGGATATGCAGCAAACTCCACCCTAGTACAGCCAGAATCCCATTAATGGCCATTCCCTTAAACATCACTCCTTTCCTGAATGGAACACCCCCTATTGTTCTTGCCAATGTCATAAGAAAAAGTCCCAAAAAGCCCCTCAGTTTCCAAATCGTGGGTAGAAGCCATGCTCCAGATTGGTGTTTCATAATGGGAAACGTTTCCAGGGGAGCTGAGGTGTGCAAATGGTCGAAACTTAATGTCTCCATGGCTTCCCTTACCGATAACTCATTTTTTCACACCACAGACCCTGTGATTAATGCTACCATCTATGACCTTTTTAATTCCAGCTCCCACTCCCCGGTCACACAGTTATTAGCTCTGCTGACGGCATCTGGATATTCAAAAGACGCAAGGACCATTGTTAGTCAACGACCCTTAGCATTAGGCAACACAACCTACACCTGAGGAACCCCAAGGGTGGTGTTATCTTGCTAAAATAGTCCCTGTAATGGGAGTAGTGGGGGATAAAGGACAAGGACACCTACTCAAAGCTAGTACCCACCCAAGGTATCCTCTAAAACACCATGTGAAAAGAGAAATGTTCCTAGAAAAAGATATGACCTGGGCCTGGTTTCCTTCCTGGACAGGATGGGGAATAGATTTGATGAAGAAACTAAACAACTACACTTCAATCATAGATGAGATCTTGGAAAAGGACTCTGATGACATCACAAAACTAAACCTAGAAACCAGAGCAATTAGGAAACAACTAGAGTTACATGACCTGGCTATAGAAAGCATGAGTGCAGCCCTCACTGGCCTCTGTGAAATTACTGAGGACTATGAATGCTGCACCTGGATACATAACACAAGTATCGAGATCCCTGATTACTATGACATAATTGCACAACACAGAAAAGAGGTAAACAAGCTACAACAGGATGCAAGGGACATTGGGAAAACCTGGGACCCTTTCTCTACAGGGTTCAGTTTAGGAGGTCTCACTTCATGGTTGAAGAACACTGCAATGACTATTTTCACCATACTGCTTTTTGTATTGTTCTTGTATGCATGCTTCATGTTACTCAAATGCCTCTGCAGGAAGGGTAGCGAAGCACGTTCCGAAACCATGAAGCTGACTTCCATTTCCAGAGATCCCACTGTATGGTACGAGAGTCAGGAACATGAGGCCGGAGGATATGAATCCATGAGGCCTAACGAAATGGGTAGAGAATGACCATTTCGATAATATCGAACGGTCAAAGGGAGGATTGTAAGGAGATTCCATAATACATTGCGTTATTGATTGTTGATTCTGATTATTGCTTTTACCCTGGAGATATATTGCTTATACCAATACAGGATTGCTAATCTGTTTAAGTAATTTAGAGAAACTTTAACTTGATACAATTTTAACTTGAAAATCTATCTCATGATAGATTGCTTAATACTGAATTATCTCATGATCATGTCTATCTATTTCTGTAAAAATGTCTTTGTTTCAGGACGCATCTGTTTGTGGTTTTCCTCTCTGTACACTGTTACTGAGGCTAGACTTGGTTTTTAGGAAGTTGTGGCTGGCACGTCATGGTCAGCAGACGATAACAGAAAGTAAGAAACTATTGAACTTAAGCTTTGAAATACAGAGGTTAAGGTCACAAGACATTACAGAATAATGAGCTAAATGAATAATGTGAGCTAATGTGTATAATTTTGATTGGTCCCCAAAAATTGGGGCAGAGTCTTGTAAAAATAGTATAAAAACGGCAAAACCAGAATTAAAGATTGTAACCATTTCAGCATCACAATTGTGTATGAGTCATTGGTTATCTCGCCGGCGAGGACTTCCACTGAGCCATCTCCAAGAGCCTAGGCCACAAGGAAAAGTCGGGCTACCTAACAGTTGTGTCTTTCGGATTTTAGGGAGTCATATGTGACGGTCATATGATCACCTGACTTCAGGAGAAGAAAACTCTGTATTGGAGAACCAATAGGAATATCATGTTAGATTCCCAGAATCCTCCTCACCTCTCCGGTCAGGTCTGTGTTTTATTAATAGAGATAAGAGTGACGCCATGTGACCTCCCAGAATCCTCCTCACCTCTCCGGTCAGGTCTGTGTTTTATTAATAGAGATAAGAGTGATGTCATGTGACCTCCCAGAATCCTCCTCACCTCTCCGGTCAGGTCTGTGTTTTATTAATAGAGATAAGAGTGACGTCATGTGACCTCCCAGAATCCTCCTCACCTCTCCGGTCAGGTCTGTGTTTTATTAATAGAGATAAGAGTGATGTCATGTGACCTCCCAGAATCCTCCTCACCTCTCCGGTCAGGTCTGTGTTTTATTAATAGAGATAAGAGTGATGTCATGTGACCTCCCAGAATCCTCCTCACCTCTCCGGTCAGCAGGTAGATGATCTCCAGGGTGAGGTTTAGTATCTTCTCAGTCATGTGACTCCGGTCCTCCTCCATCCTCATTCATGTGATCTATGTGGGTTTCTCTGTAGATGAATAGTGGAGGATTATCTGGACTTTATCCATTTTACAATATTAGAATGCAAACGGTAATGCACAACCAATAGTGGGAGAATATTAGAAATCAGTTCTGCCCGTTTTTGGAGTGGATCAGGAGATCGGCACTCCCCGGTCGTGATGGTTTCTGAAGAAGACTTCAGCCGGCATCGGAGCGCCATTCAGAAAGTTAAAAAATTATCTTTACTGGGAAAACTTTTATTTGGGTTTGGTCAAACTTTTCATGTGTACAAGTATTTTTTGGTTAACTACGTCAAATAATCTGAAATCTGAAGAAATACTGAAAGCGATAGAAATATTTTGGGCAGATAAATAGAATTTCGATTCGTCTGTGTGTACATCAGACTGAAAAGAGGGACATTTAAAGGCCAACACAAGACAGAGTAGTTTGGCTCCTAATAATGGACAATGACGGGAGTTATGGTCAAATAATATCTTATTACCTCCTCTGCTGCCAGTTCCGGCAACGTCTTCCCCTTGCTTCTTCCTACCGCACCTCTTGCCCAGAACTTCCTGTATTTTTAAATACTTCCTATCAGTACCTGACATCACTTCCTGTTTTCCATAGAGACTTCCTGTCTCGGTAGAAGTGAGATCACCACCTTGTGGAGGCCAGAGGAACTGCAGCCCATAGAAACGTCTCGTAGTATAACTATGGTCTTGTGCTGTGTGTGTGTATATATACTGTATATTCTTATACTTGGGGTCACCTCCATTCCGACCAAGGAGGATTATTTTTGCTAGGGCTGAGCAGAGGGATTTTGGTTCAATTGATTTTGCAGTGATAATTTTGCCAAATTCATGTTGTAGTTGGCTGTGGTTCCTTCCATACGAATCTTATAAAATTTGTGTATTAATTATTGCTTAATATTAATAAAATTATATTTTTTATATATATATATATATATATATATATATATTTTGTTTAATTGCCTTAAAAATCCAATTTTCTAGGTTTTTCTTCTTTAAATTTGTAAGAGATGATGGCAATTCACACGCCAAACCATGAGAGTCGATCAATTTTCTAAATTCATGTTGTAGTTAGCCTTCCATTTGTCACATAGGCAAATGGTGCTTGAAAAGAACTCTCTACCATGACAAAAACTCTTTCCATTTTGCTTTGCAAAACCTGCGATACCCCTGAATCCACCTCTAGTAACCAATCAGTGATGGTAGGCAGGTTGCCTATAGGTGCATCCGATAGTGGCTGGCCTAGGCCGGCTGAGGTGGGGGTAGAATTTTTGTGTGGGTGCTTCAGTTTCCGGGCTTTTTGGATCCAGCCTACTCACCAGTGGTATGAATATGGGAGAAGGTTGGGTTCGAGCTCTCTGGCTCACTCTCTCTTGCGTCAGATGGGCCACATTGGAAAGGAAATACTGTAGCTGCTGTGTCTTGACATCCGTCAGAGGCACCGGGGATTTTGGAGAACAACCAAGACATGTAGAACACCATAATGGACTACTACCTTTCTGAGGTACACCTGGGCAGCCAGTCTGAGGTAGTTAGGGACGTTACGACACTACTGTTCATGTTGGACTGTACTATGAAGCTCTTCAGTAAAGTTGTATCAGCTTTCTCTGAGCTTGCTCTGAAGTTATTCAAAGGGGGTGAATTTTGTTTCTGGCATATCGAAAGAACCAGGGTCTGTAAAGCACATGTGGGGTATGAAGCTCAGCTACAACAAAAGGTCTACTCGGCAAGTCAAGCAAGAGAAGCAGTGTAGCACCAACCAGGCACTAGTACAAGTCTCAAAGCAACCAGTCATTAGATGTGGCACCTGGAAAAGGTGACGGGTCCTCCGGTAGCGAGGGGGGGGGGGCGATGTTCTGGCTCCCTCCCTAGTGGTTGGTATCTAGAGCCAAACCCACGTTACGGAAATCCATGACCTGGTCACATGAGTACAAGAGTTAAGGAGTTAACAAGTGCATGCATGAGGTCCGTGCTAGGTGTACATTGGGACCCCATTCTGTTACTGAGAGTGAGGTAACAGAGGTACGCTGGACTGGTGGATAGGGATGAGCCGAACACCCCCCCCGGTTCGGTTCGCACCAGAACCTTCGAACGGACCAAAAATTTGTACGAACTTTAGAACCCTATTAAAGTCTATAGGACTCGAACGTTCGAAATCAAAAGTGCTAATTTTAAAGGCTAATATACAAGATATGCAACAGAAAACACCAGCAATAAGGGGTATCTTCAGGTGTATACTGTGCTGGAGGCACACAACACCCACTTTAACTGCTGCAGATGCCTGTATTAGAGAACACCAGCAATAAAGGGTATCTTCAGGTGTATACTGTGCTGGAGGCACACAACACCTACTAACTCCTGCAGATGCCTGTATTAGAGAACACCAGCATAAAAGGGAAGATACAGGTGTATACTGCGCTGGAGGCACACAACACTCACTAACTCCTGCAGATGCCTGAGAAAAGAACACACTGTCCCTGTCTATCTAGCTCTTTCCCTGCACGCCGGAACACACTACACAAGGCCGCCGCGCTGGCGGCCTTATATAGTGTGGGGCGTGTACTAAACCCCCTGAGCTATAAATGGCCACAGGCAGCAATTATGGCTCTCCTTGCTGCCAGTGCTGTGAAAGGCCAAGCATGTGGGGTCACATGGCATGCTTGGCCAATCATGAGCCAGCAATGCACTGCGATGGCGTAGTGCATTGTGGGCCGTTCGTGACGTTCTGAATTCGCCGAACAGACGAACGGGCGATGTTCGAGTCGAACATGCGTTTGAGTTGAACACCGAGCTCATCCCTACTGGTGGAATGGGTGCGGGCTCAGCAGCGTCCCTCCTAATGCAACATACATCAAGCTACAAGTGTGTAGTGACACGGGACAGCACTTTTAAGAGGAATAGAATATTTTATTACTGCACAGTGTTACGGCTCATCTTTAAATTGGGGAACTGCCTTAATGTTAGACTTTCACATGACTGCAGTCTTTGCCTGGTCCTGGGCATTGGTGAGTGTGTTCACGACTAAAGGTACCCCCACGTGCAGGGCAAGTAGGCTTCACTCATAAACAGAAGGGAATTAATAATTACTATAATTCAACTTCCTGCCTTTACCCTTTTGTGCAAACCTTCCAACTTTAGAACTTGAGAATCAGTGACACTTTAGGAAGAGGCTGATGTCTGACTCTTCTGACTCTCCACCTGTTGCCCTGCCTGAACCTGCTGATTTGTTTTCCAAGCTCCAGTATCCCAATTCGGCTTCTAATGCCGCGTACACACGATCAAACAAGTGGGTGGAAAAGTCCGGCAAACTCAAGTCCGCCGGACAATCCCCCCGTGTGTAGCCTCCGGCATACTTTTTTGACCCGAAAGTACGACGGACTTAGAATGTCGTGTTACACTCCAATCTTCCCGCCGGACAATCCGGCCGTGTGTATGCCAGTCCGCCGTACTTTTGAAATGAGCGGACTTTTCCCGCCCGGAGAAAAGTCATTTCGAGCGGGACTCCAGGTAGGCGGGGCCCGCGAAGGAGACGCCGCCGGCCCCGCCACCTGGTATGGGGGGCGCGGGGGTCCCCCCAAAGTCCACAACAGACCCTTGTCCGAGCACGCTACCCGGCCGGCCAGGGAAGGAGGGGCGAGTGAGCGCCCCCCCCCCCCCCGAGCCGTACCAGGCCGCGTGCCCTCAACATGGGGGGTGCCTTGGGGAAGGGGGGGGCCACGCGGCCCCCCACCCCAAAGCACCTTGTCCCCATGTTGATGAGGACAAGGGCCTCTTCCCGACAACCCTGGCCGTTGGTTGTCGGGGTCTGCGGGCGGGGGGCTTATCGGAATCCGGGAGCCCCCTTTAATAAGGGGGCCCCTGGATACCGGCCCCCCACCCTATGTGAATGAGTATGGGGTACAATGTACCCCTACCCATTCACCTGTAAAATAAAAGTACAAAAAAAACACAACACACGAGATAAAATAGTTTATTGCACAGCTCCGGGGGTCTTCCGTCTTCGGGGGTCTTCTCGCCGGACTCCTCCGCTATCTTCTTGTAGCTCTTTTGCTAGCGGAGGAGCCCAGCATTCTTCCTCGCCGCCGGCCTCTTCTTCCGATCTTCGGGGGTCTTGTCCCCCTCGGTTCTTCTGCCGGGCCACCGCGCCTTCTTCTAGCTCTTTTACAGGTGGTGGCCTGGTCTTCTGTCGCCGCCGCCGCCTTCCGTTCTTCTGTTCTTCTCTTCTTCTTCTTCAGATGTTGCCTCGCCGAGTCCTCCGCTCACAATGACGGGGACCGGGCACGCGGCGACTTATATAGGGACAAGGGGCGGGGTCTTCGGTGGATGTCACATGGGTTCATGTCACATGGTGACCCCGCCCCCTTACGATGTCACAGTCTCGGAGGATGCTGGGACTGTCGCCATGTGACATCAACCCATGTGACATGAACCCAACCCATGTGACATGAACGGAAGGCGGTGGTGGCGACAGAAGACCGGGCCACCGCCTGTAAAAGAGCTAGAAGAAGGCGCGGTGGCCCGGCAGAAGAACCGAAGAGGGGGACAAGACCCCCGAAGATCGGAAGAAGAGGCCGGCGGCGAGGAAGAATGCCGGGCTCCTCCGCTAGCAAAAGAGCTACAAGAAGATAGCGGAGGAGTCCGGCGAGAAGACCCCCGAAGACGGAAGACCCCCGGAGCTGTGCAATAAACTATTTTATCTCGTGTGTTGTGTTTTTTTTGTACTTTTATTTTACAGGTGAATGGGTAGGGGTACATTGTACCCCATACTCATTCACATAGGGTGGGGGGCCAGTATCCGGGGGCCCCCTTATTAAAGGGGGCTCCCGGATTCCGATAAGCCCCCCGCCCGCAGACCCCGACAACCAACGGCCAGGGTTGTCGGGAAGAGGCCCTTGTCCTCATCAACATGCACCCCCCATGTTGAGGGCACGCGGCCTGGTACGGCTCGGGGGGGGGGGGGGGGGGCGCTCGCTCGCCCCTCCTTTCCTGGCCGGCTGTGTAGCGTGCTCGGACAAGGGTCTGTTGTGGACTTTGGGGGGACACCCACGCCGATTTTTTTCCCTTTAAGTCCATACCAGGTGGCGGGGCCAGCGACGTCTCCTTCGCGGGCCCCGTCTACCTGGAGATGCGCTCGAAATGAGCGGACTTTCCTCTGCGTGTGTGGGCGAGTCCGTTCATTTCAAAAGTAGGGCGGATAGTACGGCGGACTTAGTACGCCATATTAGTCCGCTGAAAAAGTGCCGTGTGTGGGCAAGTAGCCCGTTTGGAAAGTCCGACGGACAGTCTGGCGGGAAGTCCGCCAGACTAAGTACGTCGGACAGACGGCTACGTGTGTACACGGCTTAAGGTGCTGAAATTTGACTCCGCTGATTCTTTGCCTGCTTCCCAACCTGACTCCTCTGACTTTCCACCTGCTGACCCCACCTTATTTCGCTGACTCCCCCACCTTCTGCCCAGCGTAACTTGGCTAACTCTCCAACTGCTGCCCGGCCTGACTCCATTAACTCTCCACCTGCTTCACAACCTGATTTCTCTGATTGTCCACCTGTTGCTCAGCCTTATTCCTCGGACTCTCTCCACCAGCTACCCAGCCTGACTACAATGACTTTCCACTTGCTGACCAGCCTGACTCTACCCACTTTGCCTGCTGCCCAGCTGGATTCCACTGGCTCTTCACCTGCTACCCAATCTGACTCTTTCAATTTTGCCTGCTGCCCAGCCTGACTTCTCTGATTCCCCACCTGCTGCCCAGCCTGACATCACAAACTTCAACAGCTATCCAGACTGACTCCTCTTAGAGCCCATTCACACAGGGGCAACTCCTGATCCGACTGCAGGTCGCCCCTAGTCGCCTCAGGTCGCCTCAGGTCGGACAACATTTAAAAAGCAATGTAAGTGAATGAGAGCCGTGTTAATGCACGCTACTGAAGTCGCTCCGACTTCAAAAAAGGTTCCTGTACTACTTCTATCCGACTTGTAGGCGACCGGTACCCATTGATTTCAATGGAGGTCGCCTCCAAGTCGGATCTCCGTCTATACGGAGGCGACTTTGACAGAATTATCAGCTCTCAAGAGGGAACTCCACGGCAAATTTCTGAAAAAAATTTGGCGTGGGTTCCCCCTCCGAGAGCATACCAGGCCCTTAGGTCTGGTATGGATTCTAAGGGGAACCCCCTATGCCGAAAAAACGGCGTGGGGGTCCCCCCCAGATCCACACCAGACCCTTATCCGAGCACGCTACCCGGCCGGCCAGGAAGGGGGGTGGGGACGAGCGGGCGGCCCCCCCCCTCCTGAGCCGTACCAGGCCGCGTGCCCTCAACATGGGGGGTGCCTTGGGGGAGGGGGGGCGTGCGGCCCCCCCACCCCAAAGCACCTTGTCCCCATGTTGATGAGGACAAGGGCCTCTTCCCGACAACCCTGGCCGTTGGTTGTCGGGGTCTGCGGGCAGGGGGCTTATCGGAATCCGGGAGCCCCCTTTAATAAGGGGGCCCCCGGATACCGGCCCCCCACCCTATGTGAATGAGTATGGGGTACAATGTACCCCTACCCATTCACCTGTGAAATAAAGTACAATAAAACACACAACACAGAGAAAAAGTATTTTATTGCACAGCCGGGGGTCTTCCGTCTTCGGGGGTCTTCTCGCCGGACTCCTCCGCTATGTGTGTGTAGCTCTTTTGCCAGCGGAGGAGTCCGGCTTTCTTCCTCCCCGCCGCCGGCCTCTTCTCCCGACTTCGGGGGTCTTGTCCCCCTCTTCGGTTCTTCTGCCGGGCCACCGCGCCTGGTCCGGTGGCCCGGTCTTCTGTCGCCGTCTTCCGTTCTTCTGTCGCCGCCTTCGGTTCTTCTGCCGGGCCACCGCGCCTTCTTATAGCTCTTTTACAGGCGGTGGCCCGGTCTTCCGTCGCCGCCGCCGCCGCCTTCCGTTCTTCTCCTTCTTCTTCTCCTGGAGATGTTGACTCGACGAGCTCTCCGGCCACAATGCCAGGGACGCGCTCCGCTGCCTCTTATATAGGGACAATGGGGCGGTGTCACATGGGTTGATGTCACATGGGTTGGTCACATGGGTTGATGTCACATGGTAAGGGGGCGGGGTCACCATGTGACATCAACCCATGTGACCAACCCATGTGACATCAACCCATGTGACACCGCCCCATTGTCCCTATATAAGAGGCAGCGGAGCGCGTCCCTGGCATTGTGGCCGGAGAGCTCGTCGAGTCAACATCTCCAGGAGAAGAAGAAGGAGAAGAACGGAAGGCGGCGGCGGCGGCGGCGACGGCGACGGAAGACCGGGCCACCGCCTGTAAAAGAGCTATAAGAAGGCGCGGTGGCCCGGCAGAAGAACCGAAGGCGGCGACAGAAGAACGGAAGACGGCGACAGAAGACCGGGCCACCGGACCAGGCGCGGTGGCCCGGCAGAAGAACCGAAGAGGGGGACAAGACCCCCGAAGTCGGGAGAAGAGGCCGGCGGCGGGGAGGAAGAAAGCCGGACTCCTCCGCTGGCAAAAGAGCTACCCACACATAGCGGAGGAGTCCGGCGAGAAGACCCCCGAAGACGGAAGACCCCCGGCTGTGCAATAAAATACTTTTTCTCTGTGTTGTGTGTTTTATTGTACTTTATTTCACAGGTGAATGGGTAGGGGTACATTGTACCCCATACTCATTCACATAGGGTGGGGGGCCGGTATCCGGGGGCCCCCTTATTAAAGGGGGCTCCCGGATTCCGATAAGCCCCCCGCCCGCAGACCCCGACAACCAACGGCCAGGGTTGTCGGGAAGAGGCCCTTGTCCTCATCAACATGGGGACAAGGTGCTTTGGGGTGGGGGGGCCGCACGCCCCCCTCCCCCAAGGCACCCCCCCATGTTGAGGGCACGCGGCCTGGTACGGCTCAGGAGGGGGGGGGGCGCCCGCTCGTCCCCACCCCCTTTCCTGGCCGGCCGGGTAGCGTGCTCGGATAAGGGTCTGGTGTGGATCTGGGGGGGACCCCCACGCCGTTTTTTCGGCGTAGGGGGTTCCCCTTGGAATCCATACCAGACCTAAGGGCCTGGTATGCTCTCGGAGGGGGAACCCACGCCAAATTTTTTTCAGAAATTTGCCGTGGAGTTTCCCCTTGAGCTCATTCTCTGCTTGGCCGCGGCAAAAGTCGCCTGGCCTGGGGCGACTTGTAAGTCGTCCCAAGTCGCGCTTGAAGTCATCACAAGTCGTTTTGAAGTCGTCCCAAGTCGCCGCTGTCAAGTCGTGTCCAAGTAGCCTGATCAAGTCGCCTACAAGTCGTGTTGCCCCTGTGTGAATGGGCTCTTACTCTCCGTTTGCTGATCAGCCCAACTCTGCTGGCTCTCTGCTTCCCAGCTTGACTCTGTTGACTTTCCACCTGCTGCCCAGCCTTACTCCTCTTACTTTCTGTCTGATGCCCATTCTGATTCCACTGACTATCTGCCTTCTGCCCAGTCTGACTTCACTGACTCTCCGCTTGCTGACTGGCCTAACCCTGGCAATTTTGCCATCTGCCCAGCCTGACTGATCACTCTCCACCTGCTGCTCATATGGATTCCACTGATGTTCCACATGCTGCCCAGCCTTAAACCTGCTGATTCTTTGCCTGCTGACCAGCCTGAGTTCATTAAATTTACCGGCTTCCCAGCCTGACTCTACTGACTCTCCACCTGCTACCCAGCTTGACTCTGCTGACTCCCTACCTGCTGCTCAGCCTGACTCTGCTGACACCTCACCTGTATCCCAGCTTGACTCTGCTAATACCTCACCTGTATCCCAGCTTGACTCCATTGACTCCTCACCAGTATCCCAGCTTGACTCCATTGACTCCTCACCTGTATCACAGCTTGACTCTGCTGACTCTCCACCTGCTGCCCAGCCTGACTCTGCTGACTCCTCACCAGTATCCCAGCTTGACTCTGTTGACTCCTCACCAGTATCCCAGCTTGACTCTGTTGACTCTCCACCTGCTGCCCAGCCTGACTCTGCTGACTCCTCACCTGTATCCCAGCTTGGCTCTGCTGACTCCTCACCTGTATCCCAGCTTGACTCTGCTGACTCTCCACCTGCTGCCCAGCCTGACTATGCTGACTCCTCACCAGTATCCCAGCTTGACTCTGCTGACTCCTCACCAGTATCCCAGCTTGACTCTGTTGACTCCTCACCAGTATCCCAGCTTGACTCTGTTGACTCCTCACCTGTATCCCAGCTTGACTCTGCTCACTCTCCACCTGCTGCTCAGCCTGACTCTGCTGACTCCTCATCAGTATCCCAGCTTGACTCTCCACCTGCTGCTCAGCCTGACTCTGCTGACTCCTCACCAGTATCCCAGCTTGACTCTGTTGACTCTCCACCTGCTGCCCAGCCTGACTCTGCTGACACCTCACCTGTATCCCAGCTTGACTCTGCTGACACCTCACCTGTATCCCAGCTTGACTCTGCTGACACCTCACCTGTATCCCAGCTTGACTCTGCTGACACCTCACCAGTATCCCAGCTTGACTCTGCTGACACCTCACCAGTATCCCAGCTTGACTCCATTGACTCCTCACCAGTATCCCAGCTTGACTCTGCTGACTCTCCACCTGCTGCCCAGCCTGACTCTGTTGACTCCTCACCTGTATCCCAGCTTGACTCTGCTGACGCCTCATCTGTATCCCAGCTTGACTCCATTGACTCCTCACCTGTATCCCAGCTTGACTCTGCTGATTCCCCACCTGTATCCCAGCTTGACTCTGATGACTTCCCACCTGCTGCCCCAGCTTTTCTGAGCCTGGTCTGAAGTTATTTAAAAGGGGTGAATGTTGGTTCTGGCATATCAAAAGAACCAGGGCCTGTAAAGCACATGTGGGGGTATGAGGCTCAGCTACTACAATAGGTCTACTCAGCAAGAGAAGCAGTGTAGTGACATGGGACAGCACTTTTCAAGGGAACTCTGTATTTTTTTTTTTTTTTACAATAAAGTTTATTTATTTTGAAGAAAACAAATAAAACAACAGATACAGTGGTACATTGTCTGCAGTTCACATATACAGTACAAATAGTAGCACAAGCAGCCTGATATTATAGTCTAGAGTGGTATTACCTTGCCCGGGTGCCCCCAATTCAAGTTCTAGATTGACAAAGCTAGTAGATGAGGGTCCCGCTGGTTAAGAACAAATCGAAGTCATCATATATATAGTTTATTACAGGAGAGTAAAAGGGGGGGGGGACCGGTCGTGGGTGCGTGCCATTGGAAGTGCCCGGCCCAGCCAAATCAGAGTAGAGAACCGAAAGTGTTTTAATGTCCTCCTCCAGACTCAACACATGCTCAATCCTGTTAGTCACTAAAATAACAAGAAGGAGAAACTGAGCTTGATGTGCATGGCGGAGCTGTAGGTAGCGAAAAAAACATGTGGTTGGGCACGCCTCAATCTCTTTATAGAGCATCGAACGTGCACAGGCCAGATGTTGAAGTGATGTCTGCCAATGTTTTGACTCCATATTGGGCCCATATCAGTGGGTCCGGGATGGATCTAAAATGTGGCAGTCTTGGGTTTCCCCAAAGAGGAGTCTGCGGGGACCAGCTATTGGGTTGTTCAACCTTAGCCCGTACCGTTTCCCAAACTCGAAGCGTGGTGCGCATCGATGGGGTGATGTGTGGATTAGATCTAGGACCTCTGTGTATCAGGTTTCTAAGTTCCAAATAGGATCCAAGCGATGCTGCCTCTAGCGTAACCGAAGGGTTGGCCGGCTCTTCTGCCAGCCCACCACCTGACCGTCATTAGAACCGCCGCCCAGTAGTACTTAACCACTTGCTTACTGGGCACTTAAACCCCCCTCCTGCCCAGACCAATTTTCAGCTTTCAGCGCTGACGCACTTTGAATGACAATTGCGCGGGCATACAACACTGTACCCAAATGACATTTTTATCATTTTTTCCCAATATAGAGCTTTCTTTTGGTGGCATTTAATCACAGCTCGGAGTTTTATTTTTTGCTAAACAAACAAAAAAAGATGCAAAAAAAAAAAATCATGTTTAATTGTTTGTTATAAAATTTAGCAAACAGGTCATTTTTCTCCTTCATTGAAGTGCGCTGATGAGGCGGCACTGATGGGCCGCATTGGTGGGCACTGATAGGCTGCATTGGTGGGCACTGATAGGCTGCATTGGTGGGCACTGATAGGCTGCACTGGTGGGCACTGATAGGCATAGTTAAGGCGGCACTAATAGGCACAGATAAGGCGGCACCGATGGGCACAGATAAGGCGGCACTGATGGGCAAAGATGGGCACAGATAAGATGGCACGGATGGGTGGCACGGATGGGCACTGATAGGTACCACTGATAGATGGGACTGATGGGCACTGATAGGTGGCACTGATAGGTGGCACTGCTGGGCACTGATGGGCGGCACTGCTGGGCACTGGTAGATGACACTAATGGGCACGGATATGTGGCACTGGGGTGCAGCACCTTTGTTGAGGCAGATTGTGGGCACTGCTGGGTGACACTGTGGGCACTGCTGGGTGGCACTGTGGGCACTGCTGGGTGGCACAATGGGCACTGCTGGGTGCCACTGACGGGGGGCACTTATTTTTTATTAATGTGGCACTGGCAGGGGGCAGGTGGGCACTGGCAGGGCTGGCCGTGATCGGGACTGATGTCCCGATCACGGCCGCCGGTGATTGGCTTTTTTTTTTTTCTCCTTGCGCTGACAGCGCGAGGAGGAATAATAGCCGATTACCGGCTCCGTTATATCACATGATCAGCTGTCATTGGCTGACAGCTGATCACATGATAAGGGGTCGGGATCGACCCCTTGCACGGATCGGTGATCAGGCGAGTCTTATAGACTCGCCGATCACAGAGCGCGCCGCGCACGCCCCTCAGGGGGCGCGCAGGGCGCTCGTGCACGGGACGACGTCAATAGACGTCGTCCCGGAAAAGGAGATCCGCGCTATAGCCGTCATTCGGCTATAGCGCGGGTCTCAAGTGGTTAATAAAGCTCGGCATTGCCAGTCCTCCTAAAGTAATTGGCAGTTGTAGAGTAGTTTTAGCTATTCTAGGGGTGCCACCATTCCATATAAATGAGAGAAGCACACTATCTAATTTATCAAAGAAGGCATGTGGGATTGGGACCGGTGTTTGTCTGAAAATATAAACAAATTTAGGAGGCACTGACATTTTAAATCAGATGAACCCTACCTACCGGTGTAAGGGGCAGTGTTTTCCACGCAGCGCATCTCTGAGTCAGGAGGGACATCACTGGGGCGAGATTAAGGGAAATAAATTGTGAGATGTCTTTATGTATAATGACCCCTAGGTATTTAAATTGTGAGACCCTTTGTAGGAGAGTGTCACTTGGTAGCTTGTCGTCTGCGGAATTTAATGCAAAGAGGACCGGCTTCCACCAATTGATACGGATGCCCGAATAGGTACTGAAAACATCTATAAGTAAAAGGGCCCCTCACAGTGAAGTTGTGTTGCTAAGGTTCAGTAGGGTGTCATCCGCATATAGTGAGATTTTTTCTTCCACAGGGCCAATTGAGATGCCACGGACCATTGGTGATGAATGTAATAGGACTGCCATTGGTTCTATTGCTAATGCAAAAAGGACCGGGGAGAGCGGGCACCTCTGTCTGGTGCCCCTATGGAGGTCAAATGCTGATGACAGGACCATATCACCCTTGCCCTTGGGGAAGTGTATAGGGCCTGTACCCAGGAAATGAATCCGGGGCCAAAGCTAAAATGCTGCAGGACCTCCCAGAGATATACCCACTCTACAGAATCAAATGCTTTTTCAGCATCAAGGGAGGCCACTGCGGCGGACTGGGTCACATAATCCCCAGACCCCAGAACTGCGTATAACCGGCGTAAGTTGATATTGGTACCTTTGCCCCGGCATGAACCCGGAGTGCCCATTCCCATAACCAAAGTATTTAGGAAATTTTCCTATGGGGACAAGGAGAAGAAAGTAGCGACCATGGGGGGGGGGGGGGGGGGGGGTAATATAGTCAGTTCAGACCCTGTGCAGCCGCCCCTAAACCTGGATGTCAATAACAGAGATTGGGAAGGTAATGAAGATAGTCATATTTCACTCAGCATAAGCTAAGGGCACATCGTTATTAAGCACAACGTTGCAAACGATGAAGACATTCAACCTGGGTTAGCACCAGCTCTGTTCCTTCTGGGAAGATACCCCCGCAGGGTTCCTCTGTTCCCTCCCTCTCTCATCAGTGAGGTAGAGCCTATCTGGATGTTTCTGTCTCCAAAGATGAGGTGGAGCTCAGAATCACGGGGACAATCAAAATATCAGGGGTGTGTAGTCCAAACCTGGGCAGGGCCGTTTTTAAGGCAGGGCAAAAGGGGCAGCTGCCCTGGGCCCTGTCATTGTTGTGGGGCTCAAAGCAGTGTCCTCATACTTGCCAACTATCCTGGTTTAAATACCCTCGTCCCTTGAGGTTTTAGTCCTGTGCTGTGTCCCAATATCTCAGTGTGAAGTGCTGCTACTAATGCTGACCAGCTTTGTCATATTGTTGTGTACAGATGACTCACCTGCAGACCCTGTGTTTACATGTAAATTACCAGCATTCATATGTAAACAGCAGCAGTATTCATATGTAAATAGCAGTGGCCGGCGGCCTTGATATGTACATCTTGCCCCCCTGAGGTCATATACACAGTAATCTCTAGCAACCAATCAACAAGCATAAATCATGTGCTGTAACCTCTAGTAACTATTCAGTGAGCCGTAATGTGTGCTGTAACCTCTAGCAACCAGTCAGTGAGCGGTAATGATACACTGTAACCTCTGGCAACCAATAGCTGCCTGATCTGATTCAGTAAACTGATTTTGAGTCTAGCTGCTATTTATTATATGTCCCAGAGCAGGTGGAGAGCGAAAGTGCATGGGGCCCCCAAGAAAAGTTTTTCCCAGGGTCCAATCAATATTAAAGACGGCCCTGCACCTGGGGAAGGGCTGAGCCCCGTTAGTGTAGATGAGGAAATCAGTTCAGGATCAAAGAAGTTATACTTCTTTAGGGGAGGCTGCAGCATAGAGGGGTTCCCTCCCCATCCCCCATGGGGGGGGGTAGACAGGTATTGCATCAGGATGAGGGCCCACCTCCTCACAATCCCAACAGGGGTGGGGGAAGGGGTGGGATGAGACTGCAGTAAAGCCAGGTATCCCCTGTACATTTCCCTCCAATGAGTCATGGTTGAAGAAATATGCCTGATTAAAGCGCCATATGGAGGGGGGGGAGGAAGAGAAAGGATAAGAGTTCACAGTTGCTGAGGTCTCCAATGTCTAAGTGACAACAGGGAGTCCACGCCTTACTATACACAGGACAGGAACAGAGTGCTGGCTGATAGGAAAAAGTAACATGTGGACGGCAAGTATACTGTAGCATTATACTGTTACTGGGCTAAAGGTAGGGTGTCAAGCCATTGTGTTGCATCCTCCGGGGAAGTGAAGTAGCGAGTAGTTTCTCCATCTACCACCCGAAGGCGGGCGCGGAACAGCATACTATAATTGAATCCCTGAGTGCGGCGCTGAGCCTTGACATGATCAAAGGTTCTGCGAAGTCTCTGTGTGTCGACTGAATAATCCAGGAAAAGCATGATCTTTGTGTTCTCAACCCGGATTTGGATACTTTCCTCGCCTTGTGGAGCACCAGGTCCCGGAAATTTAGTAGACAAAAGATAAATGGGGTGGGGCTCCCGGCTGTCCATGCACGGGGGGCATCCTGTGCGCCCGCTCTACCGCAAAGTGGGGGGAGAACACAGCCCCAGGGAGGAGGGTACGGAGTGGGTGTTGTGTAAATGCCACGTGTGTCCTGACCCTCAGCTCCCTCTGGGAGTCCCACTACGCTTAAGTTATTTCTCCTGCTCCTATTTTCGCTGTCCTCTGCCCGAGACTCAAGGGCTGTCATACGTACCTGCAGGATATGTAGTGCGATCTCTAATGAAGTCCTCAGATTCCCCCACTCAGCTTCACCCAGTCTGCCCCAGACCTTGTCCATATCTCGGTGCATCAGGCCAAACTCCGTTTGTAGCAGGTCTATTTACATCCTGCTATCGTCTGCATTAGAGCCTGGAAGTGGTCTTCTTCCACCCTGGCTGGCTCCGTCAGTGAGGTCTGAGTCGCCATGTGCGCACCGGCGGGAAGAACTTTCTTCTGCTGTGCCGGAGAGGCCTTATTGGCGCCGTTACTCTTCCGTCCGGAGCCGGACTTGCCCCTTCTCATGCCCGGTGGTTCCCGAGAGTCTGTAGCCAGAGGTGGTAGGTGTTTGTGCCGTTATTTCCCTGTTTTTCCCGGATAAATTGTGCAGGTAGGAGCGGAGCTCTGGGCACACACCGCTCAGGCCGCCAGCTTGACCACGTCCCCCGGACTCTGTATTTTATTACAGCACACAGTGCTACGGCTCATTTCTAAGTCGGGGAATTGCCTTAATGTTACAATGACTACAATGTCTCTCCACCTGCTGCCCAGCCTGATTTTGCAAACCTTGCCTGCTGCCCAGCTTGACTCCTCTGACTCTTCACCTGCTGCCCAGCCCGACTTCACAAACTTCAACGTCTGCCCAGCCTTACTCCTCTGACTTTCTGTGTCTCAGCCCAACTCTGCTGACTCTCCGACCTGCTTTCCAGCTTAACTCTGCTGACTCTCTGCCTGCTGCCCAGCCTGATCCTGCTGACTCCACGTATTTTTGGCTCGCTGACCGGCCTAGCGCCACCGATTTTGCCCTCTACCCAGCCTGATCGGATACATCCAAATCTCCAAACGATGAAAATTTTGTCCAAATTTTGATTCGGAGTGGAACGAGCCAAACGTGTCTCCTGGGCAAAGGCCTGAGTTTGAGGCCTAGCTTGTGTAGCCTGGGGGATTGAGGAGTCATGGGTGACCTCCAGACGTCTTGAGGGGCCAAAAAAGCTTGGATCTCACTGGAGTATTATGTCTTCTCCCAAGGGTGTTGGCAGCTGATTTAATGACTTACAGTCGAGAATGCCAGCTACATGGTTTTCTGGTGGCTTGGAAGAAGGTTCTTTACCCAATGACATTTATAACCACCACTGGGTAAAGCACCATGGGGCAATCTTTGCACTGGCTGGAGGCAGTGTACTGAGTCGATCCGAGTAGCTCTGTACCTCGTCAATCTGAGTGGCTCTGTACCTTGCAGCGTACTGATTCGATCTGTGTGGCTCTGTACCCTGCAGTGTACCGAGTTGAACTGATTGGCTCTGTACCTTGCAGTGTACTGAGTCAATCTGAGTGGCTCTGTACCTTGCAGTACTGCAAATTGTATCAATGTTTTTTTTTTTTACCCTTTCACCCCCCCCTTTCTGTACACCTGATTATCAGCCTGTCTCTTTATTTGACCATATATTAACTCCTTAATCTCCCTTGTCCTGTACTTGGACCCCCTCCTCCTCCCTCTGTGTACAACCCATAGCATAAGGCTGCTCAGGCAACAACCTTAGGGTGCTAGGAGGAGGAGGGGTGATCTGAACCCCCATAGCCATTTGCTGGGGGTTCATATTTGTAACCCCTTCCCCGCCGCCTGTACATGCCAGTATTTGCACTGGGAGCACTCAACACACTTTCGCTGTGTAGATAAAAACCCCTGCACCACCCCCGCATACAATTGTCAAGCTCACCATCACGTTTTTTACATTTCACAAATATTGTAGCAAAAAATAAAATGAAAACGATGAGAAAAATGAGATCGGGGTGTCTACTTTCCAATATTTTTATTTGATATGTTTTATAAACAGAAAATAAGATGTATGGAAAAATATGATTCATATAGAAGACATTTCACGCACTCAGGAAAATACTACTACTAGAGGGCTGTGTGGGTTCTCTGATGTCTGGTAAGATTAGACTTAAGTAAGAATCTTTTCCCACACTCGGAGCAGGAGTGCGGCTTCTCCTTGATGTGCGATTTCTGATGTTTGGCAAGATCTGATTTCCATAGGTAACATTTCCCGCACTCAGAACAGGGAAGCGGCTGTCTCTGCGTATGGCGTAAAATACGATGTCTATCAGCACCAGACTTACATGAAAAACTTTTTCCACATTCGGGACAGCAATATGGCTTCTCCCCTGTGTGGCGCTTCTGATGCACAACAAGGCTGCGCTTTAGTGAAAAACGTTTCCCGCACACTAAGCAGTCATACGGCTTCTCCCCTGTGTGAATTTTTATATGATGATTAAGAAATGATTGCCTTCTAAAACATTTTCCGCACTCGGGGCAGGCATGCGGCTTCTCCCCTGTGTGCACTCTACGATGACTGTAAAAAACAGACTTCTGAGAGAACCGTTTGCCGCACTCAAGGCAGCCATACGGCATCTCCCCCGTGTGAGATCTCTGATGTAAAACAAGCGCTTCTTCACTTACAAAACATTTCCTGCACTCAGAGCAGGAATATGTATTCTCCCTCGTGTGAGATTTTTGATGTAGATCAAGTCTTGATTTCCGCAAGAAACATTTCCCGCACTTAGGGCAGGAATACGGCTTCTCCCTTGTGTGACATTTTATATGATAATTAAGATTTCCTTTTTGTCTAAAACCTTTTCCGCACTCGGGGCAGGAATACGTAGTCTCCCCTGTGTGACATTTTATATGATCTTCAAGAAGTCTTTTCCTTCTAAAACCTTTTCCGCATTCGGGGCAGGAAAACGGATGCTCACCTGTGTGACATATTTGATGCTCAAGCATGACTGGCTTGTTAGAGAAACATTTCCCACACTCAGGGCAGGAAAACGGCTTCTCCCCGGTGTGAGATCTTTCATGTATAACAAGCGATGATTTCTGTGCGAAACATTTTCCGCACCTAAGGCAGGAATACGGCTTCTCGCCCGTGTGAGTTCTCTGATGTGTGACCAGTTGTGATTTATGTAGAAAATATTTCCCGCACTCGGAACAGGTAAGAAGTTTACTCGGCTTGTGAGACCCCTGATGTATAAAAAGAGCTAAACCAGAGCTAAAACTTTCCCCGCACTCAGCACAGGGAAACGTCTTCTCCTGAGTTTTGGCCCCATCCCCCACAGTACGAGGTTGCTCGGAGTCGGAGGGTTTCTGTGGTCTATCCGCACTGTGAAGTCCACCATCCATAGTGGAGATCATGGTCTTTTCTCCTCCACAATCTCCTGTGATGTCCTCATCTTCCATTCTACAACCTGGAGATAAAGTGAGACGATCCTTTGAGGGTTTCTCCATGGCGTGTCCTGGAAAAATATAAAAACATCATCAATAGATATGAGAGGGTTAGTTCACTTCCATCAAGATCCCATCTGGATCAGGTAGATATGAGTGAGGAGATGTTCTCTGTGGAGGTCCCAACCAGCCGGGACTTTTCCCCCCTCTTCAGTCAAAGGTTCTTTGGTCCTCCTCCCAGATTACTTCTACATTTACACAGTGAGTAGTAACAGAGCAGAGATAAGAGAAGAATATATGATGGGTCACCTGTGCTGATCTCTGTAGGAGTGTCCTCCTCTATGAATGTCCTCGTCATTCCAGCCTCCTTCGTATATTGCTGACCATCCCTCACATACGTCTCTTCTACTTCACCCTAAACCAACAGAATGGCAACAATAGAAAAAGTTTTCATACTTTTTGTATTAAAAAACAGTCAGGTTATACTGCCGCCTACTGGAGGTTGAGACACTTTCAAACAGAACCCCATATAACCCCTCCTCCACCGAGTATGCTTTTGTTTTTTTTGGAAAAGCATCAAGGGCAAAAGCAAAAAAACACTAAGGTTTGGGACCCGTGTCCCTCAATGGACTCCAAGAATTAGATGTTATGGTAAACATACAAAGAAAAATTGCCCACGGGACTTTGCGAGGCTCAAAAATGTTATGATAAGTTGAGGGCGGTTATGGTGTCCATTGAGGGACGCAGGAATTCAGATACAATTCGGGACATCCAAAAGCAGTCCAACCAGTCAGGGAGGGAAGGTGCCATAAGAAGGCCTCATGTACATTTGCTTCAAAATGTGGCATCGGACGCGGTTTTTGTAAAGCAGTCTGAATGCCAACCAAAGCTCCTGTCTCTAAATAGAATGGTGACCTTAAAATCCTGGTCACAGGTTCTGTTTGCTTTGCTTCAAAAATGATCCCCTTATCACTTTCTTGGTGCTTCAGAGCATCTCCAAAGCCTCCATAGAAGTCTATGACAACGCTCGCTTACAGCATGTGGCATGCATTTGAGAGGCTTTTATTCAGGAGTTAGCTTTGGTTTGTTTTGGAGGTATTGCAGGTATGAGATATCCCAGGATGCACTGGGAAACCAACAGGTGAACTGGAAAGACATCGTCAGCAGGCACTTCGGGTTCATGTACCGTATATATATTCTGCCAGTGTCTGGTGCAGATGTCACATCTGGTGTGCAGGGTGGGGCAGCAGGAAGGTAAGCGAGGTACGGACTGTAGCAGAGCAACTAGCATGGAGAGGAGCAACTAGCAGGCGGCACATGTGGTGTGCAACATGGGAACATGAGACTGGGGACCAGAGAGAGAGGAAACTTAGTGGCAGAGGATCAGCTGGGGGACATGAGCAGGAGAAACTAGATGTCATGCGTGGTGCGCAGCATGGGAGCAACAGAGGGAGGAGAGAGAGGAGGATTAGCAGAGATGGGGCTTACTACTGAGTGGAGGATCAGCAGAGCTGGTGGTTACTACTGAGTGGAGGATCGGTAGAGCTGGTGGTTACTACTGAGTGGAAGATCGGCAGAGCTGGGGGTTACTACTGAGTGGAGGATCGGCAGAGCTGGGGGTTACTACTGAGTGGAGGATCGGCAGAGCTGGGGGTTACTACTGAGTGGAGGATCGGCAGAGCTGGGGGTTACTACTGAGTGGAGGATCGGCAGAGCTGGGGGTTACTATTGAGTGGAGGATCGGCAGAGCTGGGGGTTACTACTGAGTGGAGGATCGGCAGAGCTGGGGGTTACTACTGAGTGGAGGATCGGCAGAGCTGGGGGTTACTACTGAGTGGAGGATTGGCAGAGCTGGGGGTTACTACTGAGTGGAGGATTGGCAGAGCTGGGGGTTACTACTGAGTGGAGGATCGGCAGAGCTGGTGGTTACTACTGAGTGGAGGATCGGCAGAGCTGGTGGTTTCTACTGAGTGGAGGATCGGCAGAGCTGGTGGTTACTACTGAGTGGAGGATCGGCAGAGCTGGTGGTTACTACTGAGTGGAGGATCGGCAGAGCTGGGGGTTACTACTGAGTGGCGGATCGGCAGAGCTGGGGGTTACTACTGAATGGGGGATCAGCAGAGCTAGAGGTTACTACTGAGTGGGGGAGCAGCAGAGCTGGGGGTTACTACTGAGCGGAGGAATACTACTGAGCGGAGGATCAGCAGAGCTAGAGGTTACTACCGAGTGAGGGATCAGCAGAGCTGGGGGATACTACTGAGTGGAGGATCAGCAGAGCTGGTGGTTACTACTGAGTGGGGAGGAACAGCAGAGCTGAGGGTTACTACTGAGCAGAAGATCAGCAGAGCTAGAGGTTAATACTGAGTCAAAGATCAGCAGACCTGGGGTTACTACTGAGTGGGGGGGGGGATCAGCAGAGCTGGGGGTTACTACTGAGTGGGGGGATCAGCAGAGCTGGGGGTTATTACTGAGTGGGGGATAAGCAGAGCTGGGGGCCGGGTAAAGGCAAGCAATTAGCCACAGTTGTCCCCTCGGCCATAATTTGGAGACCACTGGTATAGATAATGATTCTAAGAAATACCTGTCCCCTCCCAGTCCAGTGAAGCATTCATAGTCATGAAGCGAGGGACAGGCACCTTAGTCACACTGCTAAGAACATTGGCCTGATTACAGCTAGAACGTGATTATACATGCTTTAATGTGAGGTATATGGACATTACTGTGGTTTCGTACTAGAACCATGTAGTGACCAAATATGGGTAACGCACCCGTTTATCATTACCTCAGAACAACCTAAAGACTTGTACAGGAAGTGACTGTTTGTGTGGATTCGGAAGGTTGACCTTGTTACCAAGGAGTCCGTGTGACCTACCCATGAACACTCTCTTACAGTGCATACTGGGTAGGGAATAAAAGGGACTGGAGCAGCCATTTTAGGTCTCTTGGGACCACGTTACCTGCTTGTGCGGATCTGTAGAGGGGTGTCCTGCGAGACAGTGGCCGATAGCTATCGCGGAGTGCCGGCCTATTTGTTCTTGTGAGGTGACCTGATGGAGCCTGGATTGAGAAGGTCCAAAGACACTCGGCGGAGAACTGGATCGATTCAGCGGAGCGGTAAGGAGCATTTGGCCCAGCTGACGGAAAGACAAGCTACAGTCACTGGACCAAAGTGATCACGCGGAACTCTGATCCAGTTGGTAAGCGGGTTACGGCCCACCGTTTGTTAACTTCTGCACGCAGTTAGACTCACTTACAGGCTTCACTGGAATCTGCAGTTCCACAGAGGCATAGCAGAGCCACTGACACTGAGCAGGCTTAAGGCCTATTTACTTTGGCGCCTCAGTGCATGTAAATAAGTTACTGGAATGAAACCAGGAGCATTTCAGCTTAATCCTCCACATTACTTTGGATTACAAATACAAAGGAGCGACTTTAGCTAGCGAAGAAAAGAAGACCCCGGATTAAAGTACTTTAAGTGAGGCCTCACGTATAGCCCTTAAAGCAGAGGGAGCTCCCAGGTTCATATAAATATATTTTCATACATATGTTATATTCTGTTATATTGAAATTTATTGTGCCGTCGTCCTATGTTGGGATGACATCACAATTACTGTAGCCACCTGTCTAAATATTTTACAGTAAACTATATTTCTGGTTAAGTATCCAGTTGTGTGGCGTATTGTTTTTCCCCACCAGGTGGGGAAAACCTGGTTACAGATTCTGGAGCAGATTCTGAGGGTACAATACAGGTACTTTGCATTGTTTTACATTGTACTGTATTACATTGCACCACAGCTGTGCTAAGGGGATTGAGTCAAGTTAGTGGGGTTTCTAGGTAGAGTGCAGGCCCAATCAAAATCAGCAGCTCCTTTGGGTGGTTAGTGCTACACGTGGGGGCTCGTCCAGGATTCTGTCACTCTACTAGCAAGCCTGCCCCCTTGGCATCACCATGGTTGCATTCAAAGCAATGCAATGGTGGGAAGCAGAAGTGACATGCTCAGAAGCGAGTGTGGCCATCGAGCTTCCAGGAAGCGAATGGGGTGAGAAACAGGTCAAAAGAGGTGGTTCAAGTCTTGTCCCCCAGACAGGAAGGTGCATATAGTCGCAGTGAAAACAGACCACAGCACCGGTTGCACCTACGCACTGATAGAGAGGGGACAAGGCATCCATGAAAGCTTCCATGGTGCCGGTATAAAGTTGTCTGAAAGAACAGAACTCCAACTGACACACCCAATCCAACAAGTTGGGGTTTCTGGAAAATCAGAGAAAAGAGGCCCCCAAAACCTAGGGTGACAGTACAGGCCACTAAACAGGCTAAAAATACCACGTCTAGTGGGATACCTCCCAAGCTGGTGGGGCCCTCCCCGATTGTTCCCATTCAAGTGGAGGGGATTTATACAAAGGCACTGCTGGATACTGGAGCCCAAGTGACCCTCTTGTACAAGGACTTCTACGACCGACATCTCAAGCACCTGCCGTTACTGAAACTAGAAGAACTGGAAATATGGGGTTTAGGCACTCAGAACTTCCCATATGTGGCTACCTGTCAGTCAGACTCACATTTGACCCAAGTACAACAGGAGAGACTGAAACGTTCGACACGCTGGTTGTAGTGTGTCCTTGCCCCCCAGGGGCTGACAAAAGTTCCCTTATTATTTTGACGAATACCGACTTGGTAAGAAGGCTTATTTCAACGTTGGTGCTCCAGAAGGGACCCCCCCTAATGAAATACATCCGATGTTGGCGCAGACATACCGAAACCTAAAGCAGGAAGAGGAGGCTCCTGAAGAGGTAGTGGGGAAAATCTGGCTCTTGGATAGGGGGAGGAAATGGGTCCAGCCCGGTGAAGTTGTCTGCTTGAGGGCCTTTGTCAAGTTGAGTTGGAAGAAGCCAGGTTCTTTCGTTGTCCTCGAAGATACAAGAGAGGAAGACAAGAGGGGGTTAGAACTCATCCCAGAAGTGATACCCACCAGGGCTTTGAAGAGGACTAACGGCAGGGTTTCTGTCACTGTCCGGAATGTAGAAGCTGCATCCTTGAGGGTGCCATCCAGATTACTGTTGGGGCAGGTTAGTCCAGCCACCCCAATTTCAGCATGTAGCCTGAAGGAAGGATTGGCAACAGAGATCCCTCAAGAAGAGTTCTGTCTCAAGGACACACCCCTTACTCCTGCCTGGAGGGAAAGAGCTAAGGCCCAACTTTTAAGATGAAGGGACGCTTTCTCAAAAAGTGAGTTTGATGTGGGATTAGCCAAAAGTGACATCCATTGGATTCGACTGGAGGAAGATAAGCCTTTCAGAGAAAGGGTCAGGCGAATCCCACTGGGAGATCTGGAAGATCTGAGAGAGCAACTGGCTGAGCTCAAGAGAACAGGCATTATTCGTGAGTCCAAGAGTCCTTATGCCTCCCCAATCGTGGTGGTGAGGAAGAAGAAAGGGTCTCTACGCCTATGCATAGTGGGTGAAATGAACATAATAGAAGTACTGGTCTACCTGGATGACATAATAGTGTTTGGAAGAACATGAAGAACGCCTGGAAAAATGTCCTGAAGAGACTTCATGAGGAAGGCCTGAAACTCTCTATGGAGAGATGTCAGTTCTACCAGCCCTCAGTGAATTACCTGGGACACATTGTGTCTGAAGAGGGAGTAGCAACTGATCCCAAGAAGTTAGAAGCTGTCACTTCTTGGCCCAGGCCTACCAACGTAACTGAACTCAGGCCATTCTTAAGCCGCGTACACACGGGCGGACTGTATGGCCAACTTAGTCCGTCAGACAATCCGACGGACAGTCCGTCCTCCTTTCGAATGAACGGACTTGACCACACACGATGCACAAACAGTCCGTCGAAAGTTTGCGCGATGACGTGTACAGCACGTACGACGGGACTAGAAATAGGAAGTCCAATACACAGCAATGCAACCTTCCGCCGTGTAAATCATTTCTGAGCATGCGCCATACTTAGTCCGTCGAACTAGCATACTCACGAGCGGATTGTCCACTGAAACCAAAGTCTGACGGACAATATTACGGAAATTCCGAAATACTTAGTCCGCCAGACTGCACGCTGAAAAAGTCCGCTGAAACCCACACACGAGCAGCCTGTCCGCTGAAATGTGTTTCGACGGACTAAGTTGGCCAGACAGTCCGCCCGTGTGTACGCGGCTTTAGGGTTCTGCTCTTACTATAGAAGGTTCGTGGAAGGGTTCGCAAAGATAGCCCACACACTCGCTGAGCTTCTGAAGAATCAGGAAAAGGCTAGTGAAAACCCAAATCAGTCGGTAAGGCTGAAAGAAGGGCCCAGGAAAAAGAAAGTCTATCCAGGATCAGTGGACTCCAGAATGGGAAGAAGCTTTGAGACAGCTGAAATGGAGCCTTACCACTGCTCCGGTCTTAGCCTATGCCGACCCTGCCAAACTTTACGAACTGCACGTGGATTCCAGTCGAGACGGGCTGGGAGGAGTGCTCTACCAGGAGCATGAAAGGCACCTGCGACCCATTGCCTATGTGAGCAGAAGTTTGATTCCTGCTGAAAAAAAACTATCCGACTCACAAACTGGAATTTCTGGCTCTGAAGTGGGCAGTGGTAGATAAGCTGAAGGACTACCTGTACGGGGCTGAGTTCGTAGTGAAGACGGACAACAACCCTCTTACTTGCTCACCACTGCGAATCTGGATGCCACTGGTCACAGGTGGTTAGCCGCTCTTTCAGCATTTACCTTCAGCCTGAAGTACAGACCAGGAGCTGGTAACCGAGATGCGGATGCTCTGTCCAGAAGGCCCCATGACCCTCAAGATCCCTCAGAAGGATGGAATCAGCTCACCCCAGAAGGGGTAAGAGCCCTGTGTGAAGGGACGAGTCAATACGGAAAAGGTGGGGCCAGAGCCAAAGAAATAGGAGTGTCCTCAGTGGGAGTCCCCCAGGGCTATTGCAATGTCTCCCAGGTTGTAGAAGAAGGTCTTCCCAAGCTATCCAGGAAGGATCTCAGAAGAGATCAAGAGGAAGATCCATTGTGCGGAATGGTGCTGAAGGCATTGGAACACCAACAGTCTGAGGTGCTGAAGAAGGGCTCCAGTAAAGAAGCCCGGCTGTTATTGAAGGAATAGGATCGGTTGTAATTGCAACAGGGGGTGGTCTACTGAAGGGGCCCCTTCCGTTGATCCAGAAGAAAAGTGGCAGCTGTTCTTGCCGGAAAAGCACAGAGAGAGGGTACTGATTGCCCTGCACAACCACCATGGTCATTTGGGAGCAGAAAGGACCCTTCAATTATGAAGGACAGATTCTACTGGCCCTACATGAGGAAAGAAGTGGAGAGTTACTGTCATTCCTGCCTCAGGTGCATACAGCGGAAGACATTGCCTCAGAGGGCTGCCCTCGATGGGCCATCTGGAGAGTCAGGGCCCAATGGACTTAGTTTGCATAGACTTCCTCTGCTTAGAATCAGACCTAAGTGAGCAAGGGGACATCTCGAAATGAAGTGGATACCCCAAAAGTGCCAAGAGCAAAGAGAGACATTCGCCCACCTCGCAGACTGACCTATGATACATTGAGCGAATGCTCTGAAGCCTCTGTTTGTCAGCAAAAGAAACTCTGAACTGCCTGGTCCCTCTACTACTGATTCATTAGGGGACAGCCCCACCTCACCCCTTGGCACATCTGTACCAGATATGGTAGTATCAGCTGTGAGTGCACAGGATAGCTCCTCACCATATGACAACTGGTGGGAAACGCCTTTGTCCATATTGTATGATCGTATAGATGCTAAGATACGGGATAGAGCCAGCAATCTGAGCCTCTTTGGGGACCAAAGAGTTAAAGCAGGGGGAGTGTGTAGCGCTGACATCCTTGTTTATTGATGTGATTATACATGCTTTAATGTGAGGTATATGGACATTACTGTGGTTTCGTACTAGAACCATCTAGTGACCAAATATGGGTAACGCATCTGTTTATCATTACCTCAGAACAACCTAAAGACTTGTACAGGAAGTGACTGTTTGTTTGGATTCGGAAGGTTTAACTTGTTACCCAGGAGTCCGTGTGACCTACCCATGAACACTCTCTTACACAGTGCATGCTGGGTAGGGAATAAAAGGGACCGGAGCAGCCATTTTAGGTCTCTTGGGACCACGTTACCTGCCTGTGCAGATCTGTGGAGGGGTGTCCCGAGAGACAGTGGCCGATAGCTATCGTGGAGCGCCGGCCTGTTTGTTTTTGTGAGGTGACCTGATGGAGCCTGAGAGACAATGGCTGGATTGAGAAGGTCCAAAGACATTTGGCGGAGAATAGGAGAACCGGATCAATTTAGCGGAGCTGTACGGAGAATCTGGCAAGGCTGACGGAAAGACAAGCTACAGTCACCGGACCAAAGTGATCACGCGGAACTCTGATCCAGTTGGTGAGTGGGTTACGGCCCACCGTTTGTTAACTTTTGCACGCAGTTAGACTCACTTACAGGCCTCACTGGAATCTGCAGTTCCACGAGGCATAGCAGAGCCACTGACACTGGGCAGGCTTAAGGCCTATTTACTTTGGTGCCTCAGCGCATGTAAATAAGTTACTGGAATTACACCAGGAGCATTTCAGCTTAATCATCCACATTTCTTTGGATTACAAATACAAAGGAGCGACTTTAGCTAGCGAAGAAAAGAAGACCCCGGATTAAAGTACTTTAAGTGAGGCCTCACGTATAGCCTTTAAAGCAGGGGGGAGCTCCCAGTTTCATATAAATATATTTTCATACATATGTTATATTCTGTTATAAACATATATAAATATATTGTGCAGTCGTCCTATGTTGGGATGACAGCACAATTACTGTAGCCCCCTGTCTAAATATTTTACAGTAAACTATATTTCTGGTTAAGTATCCAGTTGTGTGGCGTATTGTTTTTCCCCACCAGGTGGAGCCAGCGGATCCTGAGGGTACAATACAGGTACTTTGCATTGTTTTACATTGTACTGTATTACATTGCACCACAGTTGTGCCAAGGGGATTGAGTCAAGTTAGTGGGGTTTCTAGGTAGAGTGCAGGCCCAATCAAAATCACCAGCTCCTTCGGGGGTTAGTGCTAAACACGGGGGCTCGTCCGGGATTCTGTCACTCTACTAGCAAGCCTGCCCCCTTGGCATCACCATGGATCCAGTCAAAGTGATCCAATGGTGCGAAGCAGAAGTGACACGCTCAGAAGCGAGTGTGGCCATCGAACTTCCAGGAAGCGAGTGCAGGCCCAACTGAAATGTAAATCATTTAGCACTTTTGCCACATATATGGGTTCAATAGAGTCAGATGATATTTTCAAGCACACAGCGGTCTGGATTCTTCTACAACATTCATTGTAGGAAACATGCTTGTGTATAAATCATAAATACCAAAAATCATTCATCATCTACCTGATAGGGCCTTGCATAGCTGTGATCTTCCTGTCTGGGATGTCTTGGTCTCTCTGGTGGGTCTCTGTGTCTGGATAACTTCACCGTGGTGTCCTGGAACAGATTTTTGTTAACTTTCTTAATCACCCCACCCTCATCAGCCTTCTCTTTCATCTGTTCTTTAACCTCAACTGTAGGAGCATTCAGGTTTCCACTCTGAATATAAAATAAAAATGACATCAATGGTAACAATGCAGATAATGTACAGATCCTAATGATACTATCAGTGATTGTTCCTCATCTACCTGATGATGGTGGGGGATGGTGTGACCTTCCTGTGTGGAATCCCGGGAATACAGAGGACTGGGACATCTCTCTGGTGGGTTTCCGGTATTTTGTGGCCCCATCATGACATCCTTATACAGATCCACGTTTCCTTCAAAAAACTCCTTCATCGCCCTATACTGCTCATCCGCCATTTTAAATTCTTCCTGAGCATCAACTTCAGAATCTCTCAGGTTTCCACTCTAAACATATAATAAAATAATCACATCAATGGTAACAATGCAGATAATGTACAGATCCTAATGATACTATCAGTGATTGTTCCTCATCTACCTGATGATGGTGGGGGATGGTGTGATCTTCCTGTGTGGAATCCCGGGAATACAGAGGACGGGGACATCTCTCTGGTGGGTTCTTGTTAATAGGTGGTTCAATTGCGACATCCTTGTGTCCTTCCAAAATCTCTGTCGTCCCACCATCCTTCTCATCCCCTTCTATATGTACTTCTTTAACAAGATTATCATCTCTGAGGTTTCCACTCTAAATATACAATAGGAAATTAATTTTAATAAACAAGCTTACGTATAGACCATAACTACCAATAATTGTTCCTCATCTACCTGATGATGGTGGGGGATGGTGTGATCTTCCTGTGTGGAATCCTGAGAATACAGAGGAGGACATCTCTCTGATGGGTTCTTGTTAATAGGTGGTTCAATTGCGACATCATTGTGTCCTTCCAAAATCTCTGTCGTCCCACCATCCTTCTCATCCCCCTCTGTATGTTCTTCTTTAACAAGATTATTATCTCTGAGGTTTCCACTCTAAATATACAATAGGAAATTAATTTTAATAAACAAGCTTATGTATAGACCATGACTACCAATAATTGTTCCTCATCTACCTGATGATGGTGGGGGATGGTGTGATCTTCCTGTGTGGAATCCCGGGAATACAGAGGAGGACTGGAACATCTCTCTGGTGAGTTTCTGTTACTAGGTGGATCCATCATATCCTTGTGTCCATCTGAAGGTTCCTCCACCACACCACCTTCCTTCTCTTCGTACTCTTCTTGAATACTGATATTTATATCCTTGATGTTTTCATTAATGATATATAAGGCAACATTTATTGTGACACATACAGTATGTTTTAATAAAAATCATAATTACAGATAATGGTTCATTATCTACCTGATCATGTTGTATGTTGTCATTCTCTTCATGTGTGTCCATCATGACATCATTGTAGAGATCCTTGTGTCCTTCTAAATACTCCCACTCCTCCATGGAGAAATAGACAGTGACATCCTGACACCTTATAGGAACCTGACACACACAATGATACAGTCACCATCCAGACACATCCCTTGTCTGTTACTGGATAATGTCCCAGAATTCCCAGAATCCTCCTCACCTCTCCTGTCAGCAGCTCCATCATCTTCTTGGTGACTTCTAGAATCTTCTCCATGTTGTGTCTCTCAGGTTTTAGGGAGTCACATGGAGGCACTGTGATGGTCATATGATCACCTGACTTCACAAGAGGAAATCTCTGTATTGGGGAACCAATAGGAATATCATGTTAGAATCCCAGAATCCTCCTCACCTCTCCGGTCAGGTCTGTGTTTTATTAATAGAGATAAGAGGGATGTCATGTGACCTCCCAAAATCCTCCTCACCTCTCCGGTCAGCAGGTAGATGATCTCCAGGGTGAGGTTTAGTATCTTCTCAGTCATGTGACTCTGGTCCTCCTCCATCCTCATTCATGTGATCTATGTGGGTTTCTCTGTAGATGAATAGTGGAGGATTATCTGGAATGTATTAATTTTACAATATTGGAATGCAAACGGTAATGCACAACCAATAGTGGGAGAATATTAGAAATCAGCTCTGTCCATCTTTGGAGTGGACCAGGAGATCGGCACTCCCCGGTCGTGATGGTTTCTGAAGAAGACTTCAGCCGGCATCGGAGCACCATTTAGAGAGGTAAAAAATTACTTTACTGGGAAAACTTTTATTTGGGTTTGGTCAAACTTTTCATGTATACAAGTATTTTTTGGTTAACTACGTGAAATAATCTGAAATCTGAGGAAATACTGCAAGCGATAGAAACATTTTGGGCAGATAAATAGAATTTAGATTCGTCTGTGTGTACATCAGACTGAAAAGAGGGACATTTAAAGGGCAACACAGGACAGAGTAGTTTGGGTCTAATAACGGACAATGATGGGCGTTATGGTCAAATAACAGCTTATTACCTCCTCTGCTGCCAGTTCCGGCAACGTCTTCGCCTTGCTTCTTTCTACCTCGCCTCTCGCCCACAACTTCCTGTATTTTTGAATACTTCCTGTCAGTACCTGACATCACTTCCTGTTTTCCATAGAGACTTCCTGTCTCGGTAGAAGTGAGATCACCACCTTGTGGAGGTTAGAGGAACTGCAGCCCATAGAAACGTCTTGTAGTATGAATATGGTTTTGTGCTGTGTGTGTATATATACTGTATATTCTTATGCTTGGGGTCACCTCGATTTCGACCAAGGAGTATTATTTTTGCTAGGGCTGAGCAGAGGGATTTTGATTCAGTTGATTTTGCAGTGATAGTTTTGCCAAATTCATGTTGTAGTTGGCTGTGGTTCCTTCCATAAGAATCTTATAAAATTTGTGTATTAATAAAATTATACTTTTTATTTTTCTATATATATTTTTTGTCTAATTGCCTTAAAAATCCAATTTACTAGGTTTTTCTTCTTTACATTTGTAAGAGATGATGGCAATTCACACGCCAAACCATGAGAGTCGATCAATTTTCTAAATTCATATTGTAGTTAGCCTTTTATTTGTCACATAGGCAAATGGTGCTTGAAAAGAACTCTCTACCATGACAAAAACTCTTTCCATTTTGCTTTGCAAAACTTGTGATACCCCTGAATAGTGATGGACGAACTTTCGACGGGACGTTTCGCAAACACGAACCGTGAACGCGGCCAAAAGTTTGCGAACCGCAAGGTTCGTGGCGGACACCATTGACTTTAATGGCAGGCAAACCTTAAAAATCTCCAGGTCATATTTTCAGCCACAAAATACTTACTAGCTGTGCACACATAGTCCCACAACATGGACACTGACATAACAAAAGTATTAAGTGAATCTGGGATCGACAACGACAAGCATTCTTTTTTTATCTGTGAAATTTTGACAATTCAGGAGCGCATTAAGGCCATGGAGGAGAGGCAAGGTCAAGCCAGGCTATGAACTGATCAGTGCCATAGTCAGGGCATTGCAGTCCTGTGCCAGTGTCCCAGTGTGCCAACCTGTGCTTGAGCCCCTCCCGCTGCCTCCCCACCTATGCAGGGCTCCACTGTGGTGGTCCGGAGGTGCCAGTCCAGTCTTGATCCTCAGCTATGGTGCGGGCACTGCCTGCTGATTGGCTTCTCCGCTGCTATCTCCATCACTAACACCAGCACTGAGATAGAGACTGAGCACTGACACCAGCTCCGAGATAGAGAGCGCTGAAATCAGCACCGTGATAGAGAGCACTGACACCAGCACCGAGATAGAGAGCACTGACACCAGCACCGAGATAGAGAGCACTGACACCAGCACCGTGATAGAGAGCACTGACACCAGCACCGTGATAGAGAGCACTGAGACCACACCAGCACCGAGATAGAGAGCACTGACACCAGCACCGAGATAGAGAGCACTGACACCGAGCACCGTGATAGAGAGCACTGACACCAGCACCGTGATAGAGAGCACTGACACCAGCACCGTGATAGAGAGCACTCACACCAGCACCGAGATAGAGAGCACTGACACCGAGCACCGTGATAGAGAGAACTGACACCAGCACCGTGATAGAGAGCACTGACACCAGCACCGTGATAGAGAGCACTCACACCAGCACCGATATAGAGAGCACTGACACCAGCACCATGATAGAGAGCACTGACACCAGCACCGTGATAGAGAGCACTGACACCAGCACCGAGATAGAGAGCACTGACACCAGCACCGTGATAGAGAGCACTGACACCAGCACCGTGATAGAGAGCACTGACACCAGCACCGAGATAGAGAGCACTGACACCAGTACCGTGATAGAATGCACTGACACTAGAATCGACATACAGAGAGAGCACTGACACCAGCACCGTGATAGAGAGCACTGACACCACACCAGCACCAAGATAGAGAGCACTGACACCAGCACTGATACCAGCAACTCGCCGCGGGACCCAAAAATATGACATCGCTCAACCTCTTCAAACAGGAGGGTACGGGCTTATAGTACGGTGTACTTTTTTTGTACAAGGAAGTGAGCCAAAGGTAGAAAAAAGGTCTGTGTGCTAGATTAAATAAATAGTTTATAGAGTTATGCATATACATGGTCTACTGGTCACATGTGTTGAATTCCTCCGAGATCCATGCCTCATTCATTTTTATAAGTGTGAGGTAGTCAACACTGTCGTGAGCTAGGAGAGTGCGCTTATCGGTCACGATCCCCCCTGCTGCGCTGAACATTCTTTCGGACAGGACACTGGACGAGGGGCAAGCAAACAGTTCCATTGCAAATTGGGCAAGCTCTGGCCAGAGGTCAAGCCGGCCCACCCAGTAGTCTAGGGGTTCATCACTCCTCAGCATCCACATCGGCCGTTAACCCGATGTAGTCGGACACCTGTCAGTCTAGGCGTTCCCTGATGCTGGATCCGGATGAGACCTGTCGATGGGTCGGCTGAAAGAATGACCTCATATCAGAAGTCACCAACACATCTGCAAACCTCCCTCTTCTTGCAGGCGCTGTTGGATTGGTACCCGCAACTATTTCTCTGGGAGTGGGAATTCCTCCTCTGCCAGCGCATGCAAAAGTAGAATGCAGCATTTCTCGAAGTCCTTGACCTTTATGCTTTTTATACGGGGGTCCCTGTTAAAACACTGGAGCATGAAGGCCCCCATTTGCACTAAACTGGAAGCGGTGTGGTGGCCTGGCTCCTGCTCATCATCCAGGATAATGTCGTCCTCCTCTCCCCATCCACGGACAACAACAGGGATCCCAGAAAGGCTTAAAGCATGCTCTTCTTGCTCCTCCTCATCTTCCCCAGCACCATCCTCCTCTGACTCCTCTTCAGACTCCTGTTGTTGACTTGTCTCAGATAGAGTAGCCCCCCCCCCCAGGAATTCATCCAGCATTGCGACTTCCTCATCTTACCGCTCCTGCTCGTCCATGGCTTGATCAATGACACAACGCAATGCACGCTCCATAAAGAGGGCATAAGTTACGATGTCACTGATGGTGCCATGGCTGCGACTGACCAGTTTGGTGATCTCATCAAATGGCCGCAGAATTCTGCATGCGTCGCGCATGAGCAGCCACTGGCGTGGTGAAAAAACCAAGCTCCGCAGAACCTGTTCTGCCGCAGAGTTCGTATAGGTAGTCGTTAACTGCACGTTTCTGCTGGAGCAGCCTATCAAGCATATAGAAGGTTGAGTTCCATCGCGTCGGGCAATCGCAAATAAGACGACTGACCGGCAGATTGTGTCGCCGCTGAATGTCAGCAAGGCGAGCCATGGCCGTGTAAGATCTTCTGAAATGGGCCAAGATTTTCCTTGTCTGCCGCAAGATGTCCTGGCCCCCAGGGTATTTGACAACGAATCGCTGCACGACCAAGTTTAAGACGTGTGCCATGCTTGGCACATGTGTAATTTTGCCCTGTTTCAATGCGCTAAGCAGATTGGCACCGTTGTCACACACCATTTTACCAACTGTCAAATTGAGCGGTGTTAGCCACTGATCTGCCTGTGAATGCAAAGCTGAAAGGAGAGCAGGGCCAGTGTGGCTCTTGGCTTCTAGGCACAAAAGACGCAGCACAGCAGGGCAACGTCTCACCTGGCATGTCAAATAGGTTCTGGGGATCTTGGGCGGCGCAGTAGAAGAGATGCTAGCTACGGAAAAGGAGGAGTCAGCCGAGGAGGAGAGGGAGGAGGATGGAGTAGGAGGAGGTGAAGAAGAGCCAGGCCCGCATGCAATCCATGGCGGTAAAACCAAATCTACACGGATGCCACGGGTTACATGCTTGACAGCCGTCAGAAGGTTCATTCAGTGGGCAGTAAAAGTTATATACCTTGCCTGCCCGTGTTTGCTAGACCATGTGTCAGTGGTCAGATGTATCTTGGCACCGACACTGTGTGCCAGAGATACATTCACTTGCCGAAGAACATGGCCATATAGCTCTGGGATGCCCTTCTGTGAGAAATACTTCCTTCCTGGGACCTTCCATTGTGGTGTTCCAATGGCCACAAATTTTCGAAAGGCCTCAGAGTCCACCAGTTTATATGGCAGTAGTTGGGGTCAACCGTTGGGCAAGAGGGTTATCCGGCGTCATCATTATTTTACTCTCGAACATTTGGCCCACGGAAGCCTGCCTTTTTCCAGAAAAACGTGAGGACGGCATGATGGAAGGTGGAGTGGAGGACAATTGTGAGGAGAGAGGAGAAGGAGAAGTAGAAGACGAGGCTGGACGGTGAGAGCCTGGAGTGTGGATTTGTGGGTTCCGTTGCTCCCACTGGGCTCGGTGATGTCAGCTTATGTGCCTTCTTAAGGCGGTCGTCCCTAGGTGAGTGTTGGGCTTTCCACGACTTATGCGTTGACTGCAAAGATTGCAGATGGCAACACTATTGTCTGCAGGGGACACGTTAAAAAAAGCCCACACTGCGGAGCCATGTGCCGGCGTCCTAGGAGCACCAGATGTGACCGTACATGGTTGATGCCTCGCTCCTGATACATTAGCAGTCTGCTTTGTCCCTCCTGTGCAATCTAAGTTCCGCCTGCTTCTCCTCCCTCCTCCATCTGCTGGTCTGGGTCTGGGTACTGTCGTCAGACTGCTTCTCTTCCTGATCCAATGCCAATTGTGGCTGCGCATCGGCAATGTCTTGTGATGGATCGGAAAATAATTCCTGTGACTCAAGTGGAGGGTATATGGTGGTGGTGGTAGTGTCTTTGGGGGTGCACACAGCAGAGAGTGAAGAGGGTGCAGATCGAGAGGATGAGGAGGGTGCAGAAGAGTAAGGCTGAGTGAGCCACTCAACCAAGTCTGGTGCGTCCTTTGACATAATTAAACGCACCTTCTGCAATTTCCCACTTTGGCTCAAGCCTGTTGCTCCTGCCCTACCACTACCACCCCTGCAGAAGGGCCTGACTCTTCCTCTGCCTGTCATTTTTTAAATGACCCTGTGACAAAAGTCTCTGGAGAAGTGCAGTATGTATGTGGAAGAAGGTATACAACACCCAGCTTCAATCGGTCGTTTTGGGGGGCCACTGGTCTATCAAACCAGTTATAATACTTTTTTAAATTGCGTTTATCACTCTTTGTAGTATCGCTGCAGAACCGCTCAGCAGTCACAATGCTGCACAGTGGAAATGCACTATACTATGCTTTCTATATTTGCAAGTATTTTATACGTGTATTACACCCCTATATACTGCATACCAAATAGTACACCTATACCAGTCCTTAAAAGGACCTTTGTTGACCTGATGGTAGCTAGCTAGTAGCTAGTGAATTGCAGACTGTCCCTGCTCCAAACACCAAACTGTCCCTCCCTACACTGAGAAACGACAGCTGCAGAATCGGTCAGCAGCACAGCAGTGCAGTGCACTATAATATTCTTTCTATATTTGAAAGAAAGTATATTATACGTGTACAACCCTATCTAATGTACACCTATACCAGTCCTTAGAAGGACCTTTGTGGACCTAGTAGCTAGTGATTTGCAGACTGTCCCTGCTCCAAACACCAAACTGTCCCTCAGTTCCTACACTGATAAAAGACAGATGCAGAATCGGTCAGCACTCAGCAGCACAGCAGTGCACCATAATATACTTTGTATATTTGAAAGAAAGTATATTATACGTGTACAACCCTTATACTGTACACCTATACCAGTCCTTAAAAGGACCTTTGTGCACCTAATAGTAATAGCTAGTGATTAAACTGACTGTCCCTGCTCCACACAGTGTCCTTTCCCTACACTGACAAAAGACAGCTGCAGAATCGGTCAGCAGTGCACTCAGCAGCACAGCAGGCAGCAGCAGTGCACCAGAATATACTTTGTATATTTGAAAGAAAGTATATTATTAGTGTATTACAACCCTATATACTGTACACCTATACCTGTCCTTAAAAGGACTTTTGTGGACCTAATAGTAATAGCTAGTGATTAAACTGACTGTCCCTGCTACACACAGTGTCCTGTCCCTACACTGACAAAAGACAGAATGTAAAATGGCCGCCAGATCAGGTCTATTTATAAGGTAGGGGGAATGTCCAATTGTCCATGTGCTTAAATGTCTCAATTGGCTGTCCTGTACCCCATGATGGATGTGCCATCATGGGTCAACGTTCCTCACAATGTAAACGCATATGTCCGCCACGCGAACAGCACCAGAAGTCCGCTGGTTTGGCGAATCGTGAACGAGCAAAATTTGCTGCAAACCGACCGCAAGGCCATCCCTACCAATGAATCCACCTCTAGTAACCAATCAGTGATGGTAGGCAAGTTGCCTACAGGTGCATCTGATAGTGGCTGGCCTAGGCTGGCTGAGGTAGGGGAAGATTTATTGTGTGGGTGCTTCCGTTTCCGGGCTTTTTGGATCCTGCCTACTCACCAGTGGTATGAATATGGGAGAAGGTTGGGTTCGAGCTCTCTGGCTCACTCTCTCTCTGTTCAGATGGGCCACATTGGAAAGGACATACTGTAGCTGCTGTGTTTTGCAGTCCATCAGAAGCACCAGAGGTTCTGCAGAACAACCAAGACATGGAGAACACCATAATGGACTACTACCTTTCTGAGGTACACCTGGTCAGCCAGTTAGAGGTAGTTAGGGACATTACGACACTACTGTTCATGTTGGATTGTACTATGAAGCTTTTCAGTAAAGTTGTATCAGCTTTTTCTGAGCCTGCTCTAAAGTTATTTAAAGGGGTGAAATTTGTTTCTGAAGTATCAAAAGAACCGGGGTCTGTAAAGCACATGTGGGGTATGAAGCTCAGCTACTACAAAAGGTCTACTCGGCAAGTCAAGCTAGAGAAGCAGTGTAGCACCAACCAGGCACTAGTACAAGTCTCAAAGCAACCAGTCATTAGGTGTGGCGCCTGGTTAAGGTGACGGGTCCTCAGGTAGCGAGGGGGTCGATGTTCTGGCTCCCTCCCTAGCAGTCAGTTTCCAGGAGCAACTGGAGCTAAACCCACGTTACAGAGATCCATGATCTGGTCACATGAGTACGAGATTAAACGAGTTAACAAGTGCACGCATGAGGTCCCTGCTAGGTGCGGGACCCCATTCTGTTATAGAGAGTGAGGTAACAGAGGTACGCTGGACTGGTGGAGTAGGGCGAGCTCAGCAGTGTCCCTCCTAATGCAACATACATCAAGCTAAAGTGTGTAGTGACACGGGACAGCACTTTTCAGAGAAACTCTGTATTTTATTATTAGGGATGGCCGAACTGTTCGCCCGGAGGTCGGTTTGAGGCGAATTTGGCATGTTCGCGATTCGCCCAATCGGCGGACTATTGCCGCTGTTCGCCCGGCGAACATATGTGTTTACAGTGTGAAAGAACTTTGACCCATGATGACACATCCATCATGGGGTACAGGACAGCCAATTGAGACATTTCAGCACATGGGCAATTGGACATTCCCGGTACCTTATAAATAGACATGATCTGGTGGCCATTTTACATTCTGTCTTATGTCAGTGTAGGGAGAGGTTGCTGTGTGGAGCAGGGACAGACTGTAGTGACACAAATCGCTAGCTATTAGGTCCACAAAAGTCCTTTTAAGGACTGGTATAGGTGTAGTACAGTATATAGGGTTCAGTGCACTGCTGTGCTGGTGATTGCAGCAGCCTGTCTTTTGTCACTGTAGGGAGGAACAGGACGCTGTGTGCAGCAGGGACAGTCAGTTTAATCACTAGCTAGCTATTGCTATTAGGTCTACAAAGGTCCTTTTAAGGACTGGTATAGGTGTACAGTATATAGGGTCCTGGTGCACTGCTGTGCTGGTGCTTGCTGAGTGCACTGCTGACTGATTCTGCAGCTGTCTTTTGTCAGTGTAGGGACAGGACGCTGTGTGGAGCAGGGACAGTCAGTTTAATCACTAGCTATTACTATTACGTCCACAAAGGTCCTTTTAAGGACTGGTATAAGTGTACAGTATATAGGGTTGTACACGTATAATATACTTTCTTCCAAATATAGAAAGAATATTATACTTGACTGCTGCCCAATTCTGCAGCTGTCTTTTATCAGTGTTGGGACTGAGGGACAGTCTGCAAATCACTAGCTACTAGGTCCACAAAGGTCCTTGTAAGGAATGGTATAGGTGTACAATATATAGGGTTGTGGTGCACTGCTGCCCTATTCTGCAGCAGTCTTTTATCAGTGTAGGGACTGAGGGACAGTCTTCAAATCACTAGCTACTAGGTCCACAAAGGTCTTTGTAAGGACTGGTATAGGTGTACAATATATAGGGTGCTGGTGCAGGGCTGTGCTGCAGATTACTGCCCTATTCTGCAGCAGTCTTTTATCAGTGTAGGGACTGAGGGGCAGTCTGCAAATCACTAGCCACTAGGTCCACAAAGGTCCTTGTAAGGACTGGTATAGGTGTACAATATATAGGGTTGTGGTGCACTGCTGCTGACTGCTGCTCTATTCTGCAGCAGTCCTTTATCAGTGTAGGGACTGAGGGACAGTCTGCAAATTACTAGCTACTAGGTCGACAAAGGTCCTTGTAAGGAGTGGTATAGGTGTACAATATATAGGGTGCTGGTGCAGGGCTGTGCTGCAGATTACTGCTGGTTTCTGCAGCAGTCTTTTATCAGTGTAGGGACTGAGGGACAGTCTGCAAATCACTAGCTACTAGGTCCACAAAGGTCCTTTTAAGGACTGGTATAGGTGTACTATTTGGTGTGCAGTATATAGGGGTGAAATACACGTATAAAATACTTGCAAATATAGAAAGCATAGTATAGTGTATTTCCACTGTGCAGCATTGTGACTGCTAAGCCGTTCTGCAGCAATACTACAAAGAGTGACAAATGCAAATTAAAAAAAAGTATTATAACTGGTGTGATAGACCAGTGGCCCCCCAAAACAACCGATTGAAGTGGGGTGTTGTATACCTTCTTCCACATACATACTGCACTTCTCTAGAGACTTTTGTCACAGGGTCATTTAAAAAATGACAGGCAGAGGAAGAAGCGGGCCCTTCTGCAGGGGTGGAAGGGGTAGAGCAGGAGCAACAGGCTTGAGCCAAAGTGGGAAATTGCAGAAGGTGCGTTCGATTTCGTCAAAGGACGCCCCAGACTTGGTTGAGTGGCTCACTCAGCCTTACTCTTCTGCACCCTCCTCATCCTCTCGATCTGCACCCTCTTCTTCACTCTCTGCTGTGTGCACCCCCAAAGACACTACCACCGCTTGAGTCACAGGAATTGTTTTCCGATCCATATCAAGACATTGCCGATGTGCAGCCTCTCTTGGCATTGGATCAGGAAGAGGAGGTAGCAACAACCGCCACTCAGCAATCTGACGACAGTACCCAGATCAGCCCAAGGAGGAGGTTGGTCCCTGCTGTTGCTGCCTACTCTGAGATCTCTAATTATAGCGGTGGGGAAGGTGACATCGATGATGATGTGTCTAGTGATGTCACGTGGGTGCCCACAAGAGAGGAAGAGGAGGGGAGTTCAGAGGGAGATATGGACCAGCAGATAAGGAGGAGAAGCAGGAAGAACTTACATTGCACAGGAGGGACAAAGCAGACTGCTAATGTATCAGGAGCGAGGCATTAACCATGTACAGTCACATCTGGCGCTCCCAGGACGCCGGCACATGGCTCTGCAGTGTGGGCTTTTTTTTAACGTGTCCGCTGCTGACAAAAGTGTTGCCATCTGCAATCTTTGCAGTCAACGCATAAGTCTCAGTAAGCCCAACACTCACCTAGGGACAAGCGTCTTAAGAAGGCACATGAGCAGCCATCACTGAGACCAGTGGGAGCAATGGAACACACAAAGCCACACTCCAGGCTCTCACAGTCCAGCCTCGTCTTCTACTTCTCCTTCTAATCTCTCCTTACAATTGTCCTCCACTCCACCTTCCGTCACACCATCCTCACGTTTTTCTGCAAAAAGGCAGGCTTCCGTGGGCCAAATGTTCAGAGCGTAAAAAAATGATGACGCCGGATAACCCTCTTGCCCAACGGTTGACGGCTGGCTTGTCAGAACTGATAGCCCGCCAATTACTGCCATATAAACTGGTGGACTCGGAGGCCTTTCGAAAATTTGTGGCCATTGGAACACCACAATGGAAGGTCCCAGGAAGGAAGTATTTCTCACAGAAGGGCATCCCAGAGCTATATGGCCCTGTTCAGCGGCAAGTGGATGTATCTCTGGCACACAGTGTCGGTGTCAAGATACATCTGACCACAGACACGTGGTCTAGCAAACACGGGCAGGGAAGGTATATCACTTTTACTGCCCACTGGGTGAACCTTCTGACGGCTGTCAAGCACGTAACCCATGGCACCCGTGTACATTTGGTTTTACCACCACGGATTGCTTGCAGGCCTGGCTCTTCTTCTCCTCCTCCATCCTCCTCCCTCTCCTCCTCGGCTGACTCCTCCTTTTCTGCTGCTAGCGTCTCTTCTGCTGCACCGCCCAAGATCCCCAGAACCTATTCGACATGCCAGGTGAGACGTTGCCATGCTGTGCTGCGTCTGTTGTGCCTGGAAGCCAAGAGCCACACTGGCCCGGCACTCCTTTCAGCTTTGCGTTCACAGGCAGATGAGTGGCTAACACTGCTCAATTTGACAGTTGGTAAAGTGGTGTGTGACAACGGTGCCAATCTGCTTAGCGCATTGAAACAGGGCAAAATTACGCACGTGCCATGCATGGCACACGTCTTAAACTTGGTCGTGCAGCAATTCGTTGTCTAATATCCTGGGGTCCAGGACATCTTGCGGCAGGCAAGGAAAATCTCGGCCCATTTCAGAAGATCTTACACGGCCATGGCTCGCCTTGCTGACATTCAGCGGTGACACAATCTGCCGGTCAGACGTCTTATTTACGATTGCCCGACGTGATGGAACTCAACCTTCTATATGCTTGATAGGCTGCTCCAGCAGAAACGTGCAGTTAACGTCTACCTGTATGAACTCTGCGAAAGAAACGGTTCTGGGGAGCTGGGTTTTTTTTCACCGCGCCAGTGGCTGCTCATGCGCGACGCATGCAGACTTCTGCGCCCATTTGAGGAGATCACCAAACTGGTCAGTGGTAGCCATGGCGCCATCAGTGACATGGTACCTTATGCCTTCTTTATGGAGCGTGAATTGCATCGTGTCATTGATCAAGCTGTGGAGGAGCAGGAGCGGGAAGATGAGGAAGTCGCAATGCTGGATGAATTCCCAGGGGGGCTACTCTATCTGAGACAAGTCAACAACAGGAGTCTGAAGAGAAGTCAGAGGAGGATGGTGCCGGGTGGATGAGGAGCAAGAAGAGCATGCTTTAAACCTTTCTGGAATCCCTGTTGTTGTGCGTGGATGGGGAGAGGAGAACGAGGAGGATAACATTATCCTGAATGATGAGCAGGAGCCAGGCCACCACACCACTTCCAGTTTAGTGCAAATGGGTGCCTTCATGCTCCACTGTTTTAACAGGGACCCCTGTATAAAAAGCATAAAGGTCAAGGACCAGTACTGGGTGGCAACGTACTTAGACCCCCGGTACAAACATAAAATAGCGGAAATGTTACCACCATCACAGAGGGCTGTCAGAATGGAGCACTTTCAAGCCTTGCTTCGAGAAATGCTGCATTCTGCTTTTGCGTGCGCTGGCAGAGGAGGAATTCCCACTCCCAGAGAAATAATTGCAGGTACCAATCCAACAGCGCCTGCAAGAAGAGGGCGGTTTGAAGATGTGTTGGTGACTTCTGATATGAGGTCATTCTTTCAGCCGACCCATCGACAGTTCTCACCCGGATCCAGGATCAGGGAACACCTAGACCGACAGGTGTCCAACTACATCAGGTTAACAGCCGATGTGGATGCTCTAAGGAGTGATGAACCCCTGGACTACTGGGTGGGCAGGCTTGACCTCTGGCCAGAGCTTGCCCAATTTGCAATGGAACTGTTGGCTTGCCCCTCGTCCAGTGTCCTGTCCAAAAGGACGTTCAGCGCAGCAGGGGGGATCGTGACCGATAAGCGCACTCGCCTAGCTCACGACAGTGTTAACTACCTCACATTTCTAAAAATGAATGAGGCATGGATCTCGGAGGAATTCAACACATGTGACTAGTAGACCATGTATATCTCTATAAACGATTTATTTAATCGAGCACACAGACCTTTTTTCTACATTTGGCTCACTTCCTTGTACAAAAAAAGCACACCGTACTAAATGCCCGTACCATCCTGTTTGAAGAGGTTGAGCGGTGTCATATTTTTGGGGCCCAGTGCTCTCTATCAGGGTGCTGGTGTCAGTGCACTCTATCAGGGTGCTGGTGTCAGCGCTCTCTATCAGGGTGCTGGTGTCAGCGCTCTCTATCAGGGTGCTGGTGTCAGTGCACTCTATCAGGGTGCTGGTGTCAGTGCACTCTATCAGGGTGCTGGTGTCAGTGCACTCTATCAGGGTGCTGGTGTCAGTGCACTCTATCAGGGTGCTGGTGTCAGTGCACTCTATCAGGGTGCTGGTGTCAGTGCACTATATCACGTCAGTGCTCTATATCACGGTGCTGGTGATCATCTCCTGCACCCTCTTCATAGCCTACTCTGACCTTTCCTCTTCTCCATTGCCTTCATGCACTCCTGAGTCCTGAATTGTCAAAATTTCACAGATAAAAAAAAGAATGCTTGTAGCTGTCGATCCCAGATTCACTTCATACATGTGTTATGTCAGTGGCCATGTGGTGGGACTATGTGTGCACAGCTAGTAAGTATTTTGTGGCTGGAAATATGACCTGTAGGTTTTTAAAGTTCACCTGCCATTGAAGTCAATGGGGCCCGCTGCGAACTTTGCGGTTCGCAAACTTTTGGCCGCGTTCGCGGTTCGCGAAACGTCCCGTCGGAAGTTCGTCCATCTCTATTACAGCTACAGCTCATCTCTAAGTCGGGAATTGCCTCAATGTTACAATGACTACAATGTCTACCCACTTGCTGACCAGTAGGGATGAGCTTTGAGTTTGAGTCAAACTCATGTTTGCCTCTTCGGCGAACAGTGAACAATTTGGGGTGATCGCGGCAAATTCGAAAAGCCACGGAGCACCCTGTACAAGTCTATGGGAGAAATCCAAAGTGCTAATTTTAAAGGCTAATATGCAAGTTACTGTCCTAAAAAGAAGTGTTTGGGGACCTGGGTCCTGTCCCAGGGGACATGTATCAATGCAAAAAAGTTTTAAAAACTGACGTTTTTTCGGGAGCACCGAAGCATTTTAATAATGCTTTAAAGTGAAACAATAAAAGTGTAATATTCCTTTAAAATTTCATACCTGGGGGGTGTCTATAGTATACCTGTAAAGGGGCGCATGTTTCCCGTGCTTAGAACTGTCCCTGCACAAAGTGTTATATCTGCAGGAACAGTGTAGCACCAACTGACCCCCAAAGTGTGTACAGATGGGAGGGTAAGGGGTACAGGATACCCACGATCAAGAAAACTCCAGAAAAGGCCAAAACAAAAAGTGCTCACAGTCTTCCCAGATAGAAAACCTTGAAGCTGACCTGGCATTCTCGACTGTAAGTCATTAAATCAGCTTCCAACACCCTTGGGAGAAGACACCATACTCCAGTGAGATCCAAGCTTTTTTTTGGCCCTCAAGACATCTGGAGGTCCTCCATGACTCCTCAATTCCCAAGGCCACACAAGCTAGGCCTCAAACCCAGGACTTTGCCCAGGAGACACGTTCGTCTTGTTTCGTTCTTAATCAAAATTTGGACAAAATTTTCATTATTTGGAGATTTGGATGTATCCAATAAAGAATAAGAATATGGCCACCTTCCGAAATTTAAACTTCAAATAGAAAAGAACCAACTATTTTTCCCAATGAATGTCAATTGAGAGCAGAACTATTAATTCACCACTACATATAAATAGGCACTCCTGCCTATGGCAGGGTGGCTACAACAGTTACCAACAAATGATTGCCAAGTACCTGTTACTGATATCAGTGGAACACCATCCTATACCCCAACGCCGTGTACACACCATCGGACTTTTCGACTGACTGAATTCCGTCAGACTTTGACGGACTTTCGTCACATCGGACTTGTCTACACGCAATCACCCCAAAGTCTTCCCACAGAGAGCCCCTGTATGAAAGCAGGCCACCAGCCCAATCAGCACACGAAGGAGCAGGGATGCTGGCTGATACCACATGGCCATATTTGATTGTCATTGACCAGATATGACCACGTGGCTATGATGTCACCCTCATCTCTGCCCCTTGGTTATCTGTGGCTGTAGGGTGGGAAATTCCCGGGCTGCAGCGGATTGGGATGGTGCCCAACTTCAGGTGGAATGTGCGTTTTGAACCTATAAATATCTGTAAAGTTGAGTGATATTGTGAATATTATTCAGGCATAGTATACAACTTGCTCTACGAAAAATGGCTTTGGGTTTTCATGCTGAGCTTTCATTGCGGTACACTCTATATGGAATAAAAAGTCCTAACCCCTTTATTACCACGGTACATCTTTAAATGGTGGCTTGGAAAAGGGTTGTTTACCCAATGATATTTATAACCACCACTGGGTAAAGCACCATGGGGCAATCTTTGCACTGGCTAGAGGCAGTGTACTGAGTCGATCCGAGTAGCTCTGTACCTTGTCAATCTGAGTGGCTCTATAACTTGCAGTGTACCGAGTCAATCCGAGAGGCTTTGTACCTTGCGGTGCACCAAATCGATCCAAGTGGCTCTGTACCTTGCAGTGTACCGAGTCAATCCGAGTGGCTCTGTACCCTGCAGTGTACCGAGTCAATCCGAGTGGCTCTGTACCCTGCAGTGTACCGAGTCAATCCGAGTGGCTCTGTGCTTTTCCGTGTACTGCAATTGGTATCAGTTTTTATTTTTTTACCCTTTCACCCCCCCCATCTGTACACCTGATTATCAGCCCGTCTCTTTATGTGACCATATATTAACCCCCTAACCTCCACTGTCCTGCAGATTGACCCCTCCTCCTCCCTCTGTGCACGACCCATAGCATAAGGCTGCTCAGGCAACCACCTTTGGGTGCCAGGAGGAGGGATCTGAACCCCCCCTAGCCACTTGCTGGGGATTCGTAACCCCTTCCCCTCCGCCTGTACACACCAGTATTTGCACTGGGAGAGCTCCACACACTTTCGCCATGTAGATAAAAACCCCTGCACCACCCCCGCATACAATTGCCAAGCTCTGTGTTTGAACCTCCTAATTACCTTCATGGTTTTTTACATTTCACAAAAATTGTGGCAAAAATAAAATGAAACGAGATTGGGGTGTCTACTTTCCAATAAGGGGGTTTTCATACCACCCAACATTTTTATTTGATATGTTTTATAACAGAAATTAAGATGTACGGCAAAATATGATTCATATAGAAGACATTTCCTGCACTGAGGAAACTAATACTACTTTAGGGTTGTGTGGGTTCTCTGATGTCTGGTAAGATTAGACTTATATAAGAAACTTTTCCCGCACTCAGGGCAGGAGTGCGGCTTCTCCCCTGCGTGAGATTTTTGATGTTTGACAAGATCCGCTTTCTGTAGATAACATTTCCCGCACTCAGAACAGGGAAGCGGCTGTCTCTGCGTATTGTGTACAATACGATGGCTATTAGCATGAGCCTTACATGAAAAACTTTTTCCACATTCAGGACAGCAATATGGCTTCTCCCCTGTGTGACGCTTCTGATGCACAACAAGGCTGCGCTTTAGTGAAAAACGTTTCCCGCACTCTAAGCAGTCATATGGCTTCTCCCCTGTGTGAATTTTTATATGATGATTAAGAAATGATTGCCTTCTAAAACATTTTCCGCACTCGGGGCAGGCATGCGGCTTCTCCCCTGTGTGCACTCTCCGATGACTGTAAAAATTGGACTTGTCAGAGAAACGTTTGCCGCACTCAAGGCAGCCATACGGCATCACCCCCGTGTGAGATCTCTGATGTAAAACAAGTCTTTCTTTACTTACAAAACATTTCCTGCACTCAGAGCAGGAATATGTCTTCTCCTTCGTGTGAGATCTTTGATGTAGAACAAGTCTTGATTTCCGTGAGAAACATTTCCCGCACTTAGGGCAGGAATACGGCTTCTCCCCTGTGTGACATTTTATATGAACATTAAGACTTGTTTTATGGCAAAAAAATTTTCCGCACTCGGGGCAGGAATACGACTTCTCCCCTGTGTGGCATTTTATATGATCATCAAGAGCTGTTTGCCTTCTAAAAAATTTTCCACATTCGGGGCAGGCATACAGATGCTCACCCGTGTGAAATCTTAGATGATCAACCATGTCTGGCTTGTGAGCGAAACATTTCCCACACTCAGGGCAGGAATACGGCTTCTCCCCGGTGTGAGATCTTTCATGTTTAACGAGCGTTGAGTTCCGTGTGAAACGTTTTCCGCACTTAAGGCAGGGAAACGGCTTCTCGCCCGTGTGACATCTCTGATGTGTGATCAATTGTGATTTATGTAGAAAATATTTCCCGCACTCGGAACAGGTAAGAAGTTTACTCGGCTTGTGAGACCCCTGATGTATAAAAAGAGCTAAACCAGAGCTAAAACTTTCCCCGCACTCAGCACAGGGAAACATCTTCTCCTGAATCCCAGCCCCATCCCTCACAGTACGAGGTTGCTCAGAGTCGGAGGGATTCCGTGGTCTATCCGCACTGTGAAGTCCACCATCCATGGTGGAGATCATTGTCTTTTCTCCTCCACAATCTCCTGTGATGTCCTCATCTTCCATTCTACAACCTGGAGATAAAGTGAGACGATCCTTTGAGGGTTTCTCCATGGCGTGTCCTGGAAAAATATAAAAACATCATCAATAGATATGAGAGGGTTAGTTCACTTCCATGAAGATCCCATCTGGATCAGGTAGATATGAGTGAGGAGATGTTCTCTGTGGAGGTCCCAACCAGCTGGGACTCTTCCCCCCTCTTCAGTCCTTTGGTCCTCCTCCCAGATCACTTCTACATTTACACAGCCTTGTCAGAAGAGCAGGAACCAATGGGGACTGCGAGGTCCATGCTCTTCACACACCCACAAGCCTAGGCACTGGGTCATGTGACCTCTGGTACACAAGAAGTTCAGACCATACCATAGTACCATAGGACTAGGCTTCTATAGCTTAGTTTCTGCCTTTCTCTGGACCAATCAGTGAGCAGTAACAGAGCAGAGATAAGAGACGAACATATTACGGCTCACCTGTGCTGATCTCTGTAGGAGTGTCCTCCTCTATGGATGTCCTCGTCATTCCAGCCTCCTCCGTATATTGCTGATCCTCCCTCACATACGTCTCTTCTACTTCATCCTAAACCAACAGAATGGCAACAATAGAAAAAGTTTTCATACTTTTTGTATTCAAAAACAGTCAGGTTATACCGCCGCCTACTGGACGTTGAGACACTTTCACAGACATTGCGTTTGCTTTGCTTCAAAAATGATCCCCTTGTCACATTCTTGGCGCTTCAAAGCATCTCCAAAGCCTCCATAGAAGTCTATGACAACGCACGCTTACAGCACCAGCCGCATTTGAGAGGCTTTTATTCAGAGTTAGCTTTGCTTTGTTTTGGAGGTATTGCAGGTGAGATATCCCAGGATGCACTGGGAAACCAACAAGTGAACTGGAAAGACATCAGCAGTCACTTCGGGTTCATGTACTGTATATAAATTCTGCCAGTGTCTGGTGCAGACGTCATATCTGGTGTGCAGGGTGGAGCAGCAGGAAGGTGAGCGAGGACTGGACTGGAGCAGAGCAAGTAACATGGAATGGAGCAACTAGCAGGCGGCACACATGGTGTGCAACATGGGAACACTAGAGGAAGGTGAGTAGGGACCGTATAGCGAGAACTTAGTGGCAGAGGATCAGCAGGGCTGGAGGACTAGAGCAGGAGAAACTAGAAGATGTCATGCGTGGTCACAGCACGGGAGCAATATAGGGAGGTGGGAGAGGAGGATCAGCAGAGCTGGTGGTTGCTACCGAGTGGGAGATCAGCAGAGCTGGTGGTTGCTACCGAGTGGGCGATCAGCAGAGCTGGTGGTTGCAACCGAGTGGGCGATCAGCAGAGCTGGTGGTTGCAACCGAGTGGGCGATCAGCAGAGCTGGTGGTTACTGTCGAGTGGGCGATCAGCAGAGCTGGTGGTTACTGTCGAGTGGATGATCAGCAGGGCTGGTGGTTACTGCCGAGTGGATGATCAGCAGGGCTGGTGGCTACTGCCGAGTGGGCGATCAGCAGGGCTGGTGGTCACTACCGAGTGGGCGATCAGCAGAGCCGGTGGTTACTGCCGAGTGGACGATCAGCAGAGCCGGGGGTTACTGCCGAGTGGGCGATCAGCAGAGCTGGTGGTTACTACTGAGTGGGCGATCAGCAGAGCTGGTGGTTACTACCGAGTAGGCGATCAGCAGAGCTGGTGGTTACTACCGAGTGGGCAATCAGCAGAGCTGGTGGTTACTACTGAGTGGAGGATCAGCAGAGCTGGGGGTTACTACTGAGTGGAGGATCAGCAGAGCTGGGGGTTACTACCGAGTGGGCGGTCAGCAGAGCTGGTGGTTACTACCGAGTAGGCGATCAGCAGAGCTGGTGGTTACTACTGAGTGGAGGATCAGCAGAGCTGGGGGTTACTACTTAGTGGAGGATCAGCAGAGCTGGGGGTTACTACCGAATGGAAAAACAGCAGGGGCTCTAAGGTTGAAGAACTTATATTCTTCAGAAGGGTTTGACTGCAGCGGGCAAAAGAACTGGCCATCTTTAGGAAAGGTGAGCATTCCATAATAGGGATGCCAGGAAGGGCACAAGGGAAGCAACCGGGTCCAGTACCTCAAGAAGCAGCAGAATCCCAAAAAGAGCACTGCAGGGCTAGGTCCTTATTAGAGTAGAAACTGGTTCCAGATGACCCTGTAGATCAGGGAGCTCCTCTGAAGAGGAGGGCATCTAAGGGGCACCTGGTACCATGAAACATTTAAAAGTATCCAGAGATACAGAGGTATCCTGAAGCTGGCAACAGGAGTGCAGATGGAGTATCATTCCAAAAGTCATGTCCCCTTTTTGGACAAGAAAATGGATTCCAGGGTGTGTAGAACACAGGAGGGCCTGGGAAGATACAGAAACCTGTGCAATAGCACAAGAATGGTAATGGGGGGAAACTGAATGAGGGTCTTCGTTACTAGGCGGCGCCATCCTTGTGCCCTTCAGAAAGCTCCTTTATCACACCAAACTCATCACCATCTTTTTTATACTCTTCTCTAATAACACTATTATAATCCTAGAGGTTTCCACTTCAAGTATATAATAAGACATTGTTGGGGAATTCTGAACCCAACAGTCATGGCTATAGGCTTGGTGGTCATGGTCTTGTTGCCTTCAGGTTCCCCAACCTTGTTGGGAATCTTCTGAACCCAACAGTTATGGATCTAAGCCTGGTGGTCATGGTCTTGTTGCCCTCAGCTTCTCCAACCTTTTTGGGAATCTTCTTTACCCAACAGTTATGGATATAGGCCTGCTGGTCATGGTCTTGTTGCCCTCAGCTTCTCCAACCTTGTTGGGAATCTTCTGAACCCAACAGTCAGGGTTACAGGCTTGTTGGTCGGGGTCTTGTTGTGCTCAGCTTCTCCAACCTTGTTGGGAATCATCTGAACAGAACAGTCAAGCTTATAGGCCGGGTGATCATGGTCTTGTTGCCCTTGACTTCTCCAACCGTGTTGGGAATCAACAAACAAGAACATGTGGATGTGTGAAAAGTAAAGTTTGTTGCATGAGAACTAATATGAGAGCAAATATAACAACACAGCCAGACTGCTCCTCAGACAGGTGTTCATCGCCTTCTCCTCCTCAACACCACCTCTCTACTACTTCCTGTCTTATAGGCTGTCTGTCCTCCTGGAGGCCGTTAACCCCCTGTGGTCAGGGAGGGAGGCTCTTTCCCACCCAAATGTCACTTTAGAGCCTCCCAAATTTCGGGTCCCAACTATCTCTCTTAAAATATAGAGAGGACCGCGAATCAGTCTTCTCCCGAAAACTATCACCCATTTTTGGGTGACCCCCTGAGGCCTACTGTGATTCCCTTAAAAGGGACCAGATCCTGAATATAGACGCCACATAGTACCCGTCCAGGACCCAACCTTGGCGTCCTGTACATATCCCCCCCCCCCTCAATGCGGAGGTGTTGGAGGCACCATTTGACACCATACAGTGGACCCGGGAGAGGGCATCAGCATTCTGACGTAGTCTCCCAGGTCTGTGCTCCACCACAAAATTGAACTCCTGGAGAGACAGGAACCACCTCGTTACTCTGGCATTTGTGTGTTTATTTTGCCTCATCCAGGTCAGCGGGGCATGGTCGGATACCAGGCGAAACCTTCTGCCTAGGAGGAAATACCGCAAGGAGTCCAAGGCCCACTTAATGGCAAGACACTCCCGCTCTACCACTGCGTAGTTTTTCTCCGCTGCCGTCAGCTTTCTACTTAGGAAAACAACGGGGTGCTCTTCCCCGTTGATTACCTGCGACAGGACTGCTCCTAACCCCTCATTTGAAGCGTCTGTCTGTACTACAAAATCCTTATTAAAGTCTGGAGCAACAAGCACCGGATCCTGGCACAATGCCGTCTTAAGCTTCTGAAAAGCTTTTTCGGCATCGTTATTCCATTTTATCATCACTGACTTTCTGCCTTTGGTCAGGTCAGTCAAGGGTGCAGCAATGGTGGCAAAGTTGGGGATAAACCTCCGATAGTAGCCAACTATGCCCAAAAACGCTCTGACCTGCTTCTTGGTTAGGGGACGGGGCCAGTCCTGTATGGCTTTCACCTTGCTCATTTGGGGCTTTACCAACCCTCTACCCACAATGTACCCTAGGTACTTGGCTTCCTCCACCCCAACTGCACATTTCTCTGGGTTTATGGTGAATCCTGCTCTTCTCAGGGAGTCTACGACTGCCTGAAGTCAGGGAAGATGTGACTCCCAATCAGGGCTGAAGATGACGATGTCATCCAAATAAACCGAAGCGTACCGATGATTTGGACGCAAAGTTTTGTCCATGGCCCTTTGGAACGTAGCAGGGGCAGAGTGTAAACCAAACGGCATTCGTTTGTACTGGAAGTGGCCTTCCGGGGTAGAGAAGGCCGTTTTCTCCCTAGCTTCCTTGGTCAGGGGAATCTGCCAGTACCCTTTCGTGAGGACCAGCGTGGTAATATACCTGGCAGGCCCCAACCTCTCAATGAGCTCATCTACCCGTGGCATGGGATAAGCATCAAACTTGGAGATTTCATTCAGTTTTCTAAAGTCATTACAGAAGCGAAGAGTGCCGTTGGGTTTGGGTACCAACACGATTGGACTCGACCACTCGCTCTGCGATTCCTCAATGACATCAAGCTCGAGCATTCTTTTCACCTCTTCAGACACTGCCACTCTATGAGCTTCTGGGATACGGTAAGGCTTTAACCGCACTTTTACCTTGGGGTCAGTTACGATGTCGTGCTCGATGACATTGGTGAGTCCTGGCAACCCTGAAAACATGTCCCTATTTCTTTGAAGAAATTCCTTTGTTTGCTGGGTTTGGGGTCTAGTTAAGGTAGTAGCCACCTGAACCAGATCGACCCCTGCATGATCTCCTGACTGTACCGCTACCACCGCGGATACCTGGTCTCTGTCTCTCCAGGGTTTCAACAAATTCACGTGGTAGATCTGGTATGGTTTCCTTTTCCCTGGCGGGTGTACCTTGTAGTTTACCTCCCCCACTTTTTCCACTATCTCGAATGGACCTTGCCACTTGGCCAAGAACTTGCTCTCCACTGTGGGTATTAGGACAGCCACCCGGTCTCCTACGTGAAACTGTCTGACTTTCGCAGACCGGTTATACACCCTTCTTTGGGCTTCCTGAGCCCTCTGTATGTGCTCCCTCACCAGCGGCATCACCTTAGCCACCCTCTCTCGCATTTGAGAGATATGCTCTACTATGGTTTTGTGTGGTGAGGACTCACTTTCCCACGTTCCCTTTACCAGATCCAGCAACCCCCGAGGCCGTCGCCCATACACTAGTTCAAATGGGGAGAAGCCCGTGGATGCTTGTGGAACCTCCCGGATGGCAAACAAAAGGGCAGGGAGTAGCATATACCAATCCTTCCCGTCCTTCTGGACGACTCTTTTGAGCATGGTCTTCAAAGTTTTATTAAACCTCTCAACTAGGCCATCAGTCTGCGGGTGATAGACGGACGTCCGTAACTGCTTAATTTGGAACAGTTTGCACAGGTCCGCCATCACCTTTGACATAAAAGGGGTGCCCTGGTCCTTTAATATCTCTTTGGGAAAACCAGTTCGCGAAAATATTTGAAATAGTTCTCGGGCAATGGCTTTAGAGGAAGTTTTCCTCAAAGTAACTGCTTCTGGGTACCTGGTTGCATAGTCTAGGATGACTAATATATACTGGTGCCCTCTTGCCGATTTTACCAGGGGTCCCACGAGATCCATAGCGATCCGCTCGAATGGAACCTCAATAATTGGCAAGGGTACCAGAGGGCTTCTATAGTGGGGAACTGGGGCAGTTAACTGGCAAACGGGACAAGATGCACAATATCTTTTAACCTCAACTTTCACCCCTGGCCAGTAAAACCGGTCAGTTATCCTGGCCTCTGTTTTCTCTGCCCCCAAGTGTCCTCCCAGTGCGTCGTTGTGGGCTAGATCGAGTAGCATCCGCCTATACGGTTGGGGAACCAGCAACTGCTCTAGAGTTTCCCCACGGCTTTCAGCCACTCGATAAAGCAAGTCCCCCTTTAAGGCAAAATGAGGATCTGCTCCTGGCATTTGTGAGACCCCATCCACAACAGAAACCCCCCCCCCCTCAGAGTTTAACTCGGTTTTGCAATCTGAAACAGACACATCCTTCAACTTAATATTCTCTACAGTATCTTTATCAATAATGGGTATCTCTGTACCAGTGGAGTGGGTTGTGGGGGTTTCAGGCCCATGTTCCTCAGACTCTCCTGGCTGTCCTGGCAGCCCCATCTGTACCTGGCTCCACAGGTCGAAAAATAGTGGACAGTCCCGCCCCACTATAATGTCATGTATTAGACTTCTCACTAGTGATGGCCGAACGGTTCGCCCGACGGTCGTTTCGCGGCGAATTTCGGCTGTTCGCGGTCCGCCCGTTCGGTGGACTATTGGCGCCGTTCGCCCGGCGGACTTCCGCGTTTACTGTGTAAAAGAACTTTGACCTATGATGACACATCCATCATGGGGTACAGGACAGCCAATTGAGACATTACAGCACATGGACACTTGGACATTCCCCCTAACCTATAAATACACCCGATCCGGCGGCCATTTTACATTCTTTCTTCTGTCACTATAGGGAGAGGTTGCTGTGTGGAGCAGGGAGAGATTACAGTGACCCAAATCGCTAGCTATTTGGTACACAAAAGTTATTTTCAGGACTGGTATAGGTGTTAGGTGTAGTTCAGGATATAGGTTTGAGGTAGTGCAGTGCTACTGATTGTTGCAGCAGCCTGAGTGTCTTTTGTCAGTCTAGAGAAAGGGACAGTCAGATTAGTCATCATCATTAGCTGTTACTATCAGGTCCACAAAAGTGCTATTCCAGTAACCAGTTATTGTTCCAGCAGCCTCTGTTTTGTCAGTTTATATAGTGACAGGCAGGAAGCAGTGTGTGAGGCAGTGAGGGTCAGTTTAATCAGTAGCTGTTACTATTAGTTCCACAAAGGTTCTTTTCAGGACTGGCATCAGTGGTATGGTAATAGGCTTGTACACGTATAATATTCTTTCTTCCAAATATAGAAAGAATATTATACTTGACTGCTGCAGTCTGCTAATCATTCACAACTCACTTGTTCCACAAAGCTCTTTATCAGGACTGGTAACTTGGTCGGTATAGGGTACTACAGTACATAGGGTTGAGTGAGGTACAGTCTGCTATTCTATAAGGACTGGTATCGGTCCACAATACATAGGGTTGAGGTGCACTACTGCTGACCGCTGCCCTATACTGCAGCAGTCCTTCATTGTTATAGGGACTGAGAGTTTTGTCACAGGGTCATTTAAAAAATGACAGGCAGAGGAAGAGGCAGGCCGTTCCCCAGGGGCGGTAGGGGTAGGGCAGGAGCAAAAGGCTTGAGCCAAAGTGGGAAGTTGCAGAAGGTGCGTTCAATTACTTTAAAGGACGCACCAGACTTGGTTGAGTGGCTCACTCAGCCTTACTCTTCTGCACCCTCCTCATCCTCTCGATCTGCACCCTCTTCTTCACTCTCTGCTATGTGCACCCCCAAAGACACTACCACCAACACCACCACCACATACCTTCCGCTTGAGTCACAGGAATTATTTTCCGATCCATATCAAGAGGACATTTCTGATGCGCAGCCACTCTTGGTATTGGATCAAGAAGAGGAGGTAGCAACAACCGCCACTCAGCAGTCTGACGACAGTACCCAGATCAGCCCAAGGAGGAGGTTGGTCCCCGGTGTTGCTGCCTACTCCGAGATCTCTACTTATAGCGGTGGGGAAGGTGGCGTTGATGATGACGTGTCTAGTGATGTCACGTGGGTGCCCACAAGAGAGGAAGAGGAGGGGAGTTCAGAGGGAGATATGGACCAGCAGATAGGGAGGAGAAGCAGGAATAACTTACATTGCACAGGAGGGACAAAGCAGACTGCAAATGTATCAGGAGCGAGTCATCGACCATGTACAGTCACATCTGGCGCTCCCAGGACACCGGCAGATGGCTCCACAGTGTGGGCTTTTTTTAACGTGTCCGCTGCTGACAATAGCGTTGCCATCTGCAATCTTTGCAGTCAACGCATTAGTTGCGGTAAGCCCAACACTCACCTAGGGACGACCGCCTTAAGAAAGCACATGGGCAGCCATCACCGAGCCGAGTGGGAGCAACGGAACACACAAAGCCACACTGCAGGCTCTCACCCGTCCAGCCTCGTCTTCTACTTCTCCTTCTCCTCACAATTGTCCTCCACTCCACCTTCCATCACGCCAAGCTCACGTTTTTCTGCAAAAAGGCAGGCTTCCGTGGGCCTAATGTTCGAGCGTAAAAAAATGATGACACCGGATAACCCTCTTGCCCAAAGGTTGACGGCTGGCTTGTCAGAACTGATAACCCGCCAACTACTGCCATATAAACTGGTGGACTCGGAGGCCTTTCGCAAATTTGTGGCCATTGGAACATCACAATGGAAGGTCCCAGGAAGGAAGTATTTCTCAGAGAAGGGCATCCCAGAGCTATATGGCCATGTTCAGCGGCAAGTGAATGTATCTCTGGCACACAGTGTCGGTGCCAAGATACATCTGACCACAGACACGTGGTCTAGCAAACACGGGCAGGGAAGGGATATCACTTTTACTGCCCACTGGGTGAACCTTCTGACGGCCGTCAAGCATGTAACCCGTGGCACCCGTGTAGATTTGGTTTTACCGCCACGGATTGCATGCAGGCCTGACTCTTCTTCTCCTCCTCCTCCTACTCCATCCTCCTCCCTCTCCTCCTCAGCTGACTCCTCCTTTTCCGCTGCTAGCGTCTCTTCCGCTGCGCCGCCCAAGCTCCCCAGAACCTATTCGACATGCCAAGTGAGACGTTGCCATGCCGTGCTCCGTCTGTTGTGCCTGGAAGCCAAGAGCCACACTGGCCCGGCACTCCTTTCAGCTTTGCGTTCACAGGCAGATCAGTGGCTAACACCGCTCAATTTGACAGTTGGTAAAGTGGTGTGTGACAACGGTGTCAATCTGCTTAGCGCATTGAAACAGGGCAAAATCACGCACGTGCCATGCATGGCACACGTCTTAAACTTGGTCGTGCAGCGATTTGTTGTCAAATACCCTGGGGTCCAGGACATCTTGCGGCAGGCAAGGAAAATCTCGGCCCACTTCAGAAGATCTTACACGGCCATGGCTCGCCTTGCTGACATTCAGCGGCGACACAATCTGCCGGTCAGACGTCTTATTTGCGATTGCCCGACGCGATGGAACTCAACCTTCTATATGCTTGATAGGCTGCTCCAGCAGAAACGTGCAGTTAATGTCTACCTGCATGAACTCTACGGCAGAACCGGTTCTGGGGAGCTGGGTTTTTTTTCACCGCGCCAGTGGCTGCTCATGCGCGACGCATGCAGACTTCTGCGTCCATTTGAGATCACCAAACTGGTCAGTGGCAGCCATGGCGCCATCAGTGACATGGTACCTTATGCCTTCTTTATGGAGCGTGCATTGCGTCGTGTCATTGATCAAGCTGTGGAGGAGCAGGAAGATGAGGAAGTCGCAATGCTGGATGAATTCCCAGGGGGGGGCTACTCTGAGACAAGTCAACAACAGGAGTCTGAAGAGGAGTCAGAGGAGGATGGTGCCGGGGCGGATGAGAAGGAGCAAGAAGAGCATGCTTTAAACCTTTCTGGGATCCCTGTTGTGCGTGGATGGGGAGAGGAGAATGAAGAGGACATTATCCTGGATGATGAGCAGGAGCCAGGCCACCACACCGCTTCCAGTTTAGTGCAAATGGGGGCCTTCATGCTCCAGTGTTTTAATAGGGACCCCCGTATAAAAAGCATAAGGGTCAAGGACCAGTACTAGGTGGCAACGTACTTAGACCCCCGGTACAAACACAAAATGGCGGAAATGTTACCGCCGTCGCAGAGGGCTGTCAGAATGGAGCACTTCCAGGCCTTGCTTCGAGAAATGCTGCATTCTGCTTTTGCGTGCGCTGGCAGAGGAGCAATTCCCACTCCCAGAGGAGTTGCGGGTACCAATCCAACAGTGCCTGCAAGAAGAGGCCGGTTTGAAGATGTGTTGGTGACTTCGGATATGAGGTCATTCTTTCAGCCGACCCATCGACAGGTGTCATCCGGATCCAGCATCAGGGAACGCCTAGACCGTCAGGTGTCCGACTACATCGGGTTAACGGCCGATGTGGACGCTCTGAGGAGTGATGAACCCCTGGACTACTGGGTGGGCAGGCTTGACCTCTGGCCAGAGCTTGCCCAATTTGCAATGGAACTGTTGGCTTGCCCCTCATCCAGTGTCCTGTCCGAAAGGACGTTCAGCGCAGCAGGGGGGATTGTGACCAATAAGCGTACTCGCCTAGCTCACGACAACTACCTCACATTTCTAAAAATGAATGAGGCATGGATCTCGGAGGAATTCAACACATGTGACCAGTAGACCATGTATATGTCTATAAACAATTTTTTTAATCGAGCACACAGACCTTCTTTCTTCATTTGGCTCACTTCCTTGTCCAAAAAAAAAACACCCCGTACTATATGCCCGTACCCTCCTCTTTGAAGAGGTTGAGCGGTGTCATATTTCTACTGGGGCTGCTTATTATTAGGGGCTCCCACCATCCCTGTGCTGTGCTGACTTCCTCCTGGGGCTGTACCTCTGCTGTGCATATTTTGAGGTGCTCCCACCATCCCTGTGCTATGCTCATTATGAGGGGCTCCCACCATCCCTGTGCTGTGCTGACTTCCTCCTGGGGCTGCTTACGGTGCAGGTGCCAGTGCTGTATATCACGGTGCTGGTGTCAATGCTCTCTATCACGGTGCTGGTGTGAGTGCTTTATCTCACGCTGCTGATGTCAGTGCTCTCTATCACGGTGCTGTTGTCAGATCACTCTATCACGGTGCAGGTGTCATTGCTGTATGTCCCGCTGCTGGTGATCATCTCCTGCACCCTCTTCTTTGCCTACCCTGGTCCCTGACCTTCCCTCTCCTCCATTGCCTTCATGCGCTCCACAGTCCTGAATTGTCACAACAATTTACCACATAAAAAAAGAATGCTTGTAGTTGTCGATCCCAGATTCACCTCATACATGTGTTATGTCATTGGCCATGTGGTGGGACTATGTTTGCACAGCTAATAATTATTTTGTGGCTGCAAATTTGACCTATATGTTTGCGAAGTTCGCCTCCCATTGAAGTCAATGGGGACCGCCGCGAACGTTCTGGTTCGCGAACTATCGGCCGCGTTGGCGGTCCGCGTTTGCGAAACGTCCCGTCGGAAGTTCGTCCATCACTACCCCGACCTCTTGGGTCACTGAGATATGGCCATAGGACACAGTCACTGAAACCATGGGGTATTCCTTGGTGTCCCCATGGATGCACACTACCCGTAGAGTTTTCCTTACAGGGCCAAGTCTCCCAATCACCCTGGCATGTACCAATGTTACCATGCTACCAGAGTCCAGTAGCGCCCTGGCATGAAGGTGGTTCACCCACACTTCACACTCGAACTGTCCTGCGATTGGATCCAGGTGAGTGGTGCAGACTCTTTGCACATAGAAGGAGCTTCTCCGACCAATTCCACAGTCCATAGGCTCCTCCTGAAGTGGGCATTGCGCCCGGGTATGTCCCCAGGACCGACATCGCCAACACTGTAGGTCTCCTGTTCTTGGGACAGGAACCACCCTTCGAGGTTCTGTAGCAGATGATGCGGTTCTGCGGATCCCAGCGTCTGGCAGGGCTTCTCTCCTAGGCACTATAGCTGGTCTGGTTGCCCTTGGTGTGGGTTCCCTACGCCTGGCATGCTCAAGCAGGTCCTCCACCACGGTGTACCTTTCCACCAACTCCACCAGCTGGTCAGTGGTTGCGGGGTCTCCATGGCTTACCCAGCGCTGTAGGTCATCTGGCAGGGACCACAGGTACCAGTCCATCACTATTCGTTCCACCATCTGTGGGCCTGACAGTTTTTCTGGCTGCAGCCATTTTATAACTAGCTGAACCAGTTCATGCATTTGCGACCTGGGTGGTCGGTCAGGCTTGTACCGCCAGCGATGCACCCTCTGAGCCCGGACAGCTGTGGTCACTCCTAGGCGGGTCAGGATCTCTGCCTTCAGACGCTCATAGTCGCTGATATGTTCTGCTGGGAGGTCAAAATAGGCCTTTTGCGGGTCACCGGTGAGGAAAGGGGAGATAATACCGGCCCATTGGTCACGGGGCCACCCCTCTCTCTCTCCACTATCCTCTCAAAGGTGGTGAGAAAGGCCTCCACATCATCGCTGGGCGTTAATTTTTGTAAAAAATGGCTGGCCCTCACAGACACCTGGTTGCCAGCGGCAACAGCCACTTGTTCACATCCCTAAGCCAGCCGCTGTACTGCCTCCTGCAAGGCAGCCACCTGTGCTTGAGTGGACTCCTGCTGAGCAGTAAACTGGGCGGCTAGCAGCCGTGTGCTTTCCTGTTGTGCAGCTATGGCCTGTGCCAGGGCCTGCTGCTGCTGAGCCATCGCTTCCTCATAGCGACGGTTTGCATCTGCTGCAGCTTGCTGCTGGGTCACGGTGGCTTGTGCCAAAGCCCTGATGACCTCCTCCATGTCTTTGCCTGCCACTTGCAGCGTCTGGGCTGGCTTCACCCAAGAAATGCGATTTGTACACAGTCTCTTTTAAATGTCAGTTTTTAAACGTTTTTTGCGGCTGCAAATGCACTTTTGCCCGCATTCTCCACCAGTTGTGAAGTTTGGGGATACTAGCTCCGCGGGATTAAGTGCATAAACCGTTGTCAGGTGAAACCGAAATATATTTATTTATAATTAAATCAAAAATAAAGCTTTTCTTCAGCATGTAAAAATCGTAAATTAAAGTCCGCTTATCTTCAGCACAAAATAATACAAAAAGAAAAGCACCTACAGTTCTGTAGATAGGTCTTCACCAAAAAGAGTCCTTACAGAGATCTTTTTGCAGCCTCCAAAACAGCAAACAGCAAATATAACAACACAGCCAGACAGCTCCTCAGACAGGTGTTCATCTCCTTCTCACCACCACCTCTCTACTACTTCCTGTCTTATAGGCTGTCTGTCTTCCTGGAGGCCGTTAACCCCCTGTGGTCAGCGAGGGAGGCTCTTTCACACCCAAATGTCACTTTAGAGCCTCCCAAATTCCGGGTCCCAACTATCTCTCTTAAAATATAGAGAGGACCGCGAATCAGTCTTCTCCCGAAAACTATACCCGGAATCCATCACCCATTTTTGGGTGACCCCGAGGCCTACCATGATTCCCTTAAAGGGACCACATCCCGAATATAGGCGCCACATAGTACCCGTCCAGGACCCAACCTTGGCGTCCTGTACAATATTATATATATATCTATATATATATCTATATATATATATATATATATATATATATATATATATATTACACACACACACATATCCTGAAACGTAAACCATTTAGCACTTTCCTCTTTTTTCCACATATATGGGTTCAATAGACTCACATGATGTTTTCAAGCACACAGTGGTCTGGATCTTCTACAACATTCATTGTAGGAAACATGCTTGTGTATAAATCATAACCACCAAATATCATTCATAATCTACCTGATAAGGCCTTGCGTAGCTGTGATCTTCCTGTGTGGAATGTTTTGGTCTCTCTGGTGGGTCTCTGTGGCTGGACGACTCCACCGGGGTGTCCTGGTACAGATCTTTGTTAACTTCCTCAATCACCCCGTCCTCATCATCCTCCTCTTTCATCTCTTCGTTAACATCAACTGTAGAATCTCTCAGGTCTCCACTCTGAATATATAATAAAAATGACATCAATGGTAACAATGCAGATAATGTGCAGATCCTAATGATACTATCAGTGATTGTTCCTCATCTACCTGATGATGGTGGGGGATGGTGTGACCTTCCTGTGTGGAATCCCGGGAATACAGAGGAGGACTGGAGCATCTCTCTGGTGGGTTTCTGGTATTATGTGGCCCCATCATGACATCCTTATACAGATCCACGTTTCCTTCAAAAAACTCCTTCATCGCTCTATACTGCTCATCCACCATTTTAAACTCTTCTTGAGCATCAACTTTAGAATCTCTCAGGTTTCCACTCTAAACATATAATAAAATAATCACATCAATGGTAACAATGCAGATAATGTACAGATCCTAATGATACTATCAGTGATTGTTCCTCATCTACCTGATGATGGTGGGGGATGGTGTGACCTTCCTGTGTGGAATCCTGGGAATACAGAGGACTGGGACATCTCTCTGGTGGGTTCCTGGTATTAGGTGGTTCAATTGCGACATCCTTGTGTCCTTCCAAAATCTCTGTCGTCCCACCATCCTTCTCATCCCCCTCTATATCTTCTTCTTTAACAAGATCATCTTCTCTGAGGTTTCCACTCTAAATATACAATAGGAAATTAATTTTAATAAACAAGCTTATGTATCAATCATAACTACCAATAATTGTTCTTCATCTACCTGATGATGGTGGGGGATGGTGTGACCTTCCTGTGTGGAATCCTGAGAATACAGAGGACGGGGACATCTCTCTGGTGGGTTTATGTTACTAGGTGGATCCATCATATCCTTGTGTCCATCTGAAGATTCCTCCACCACACCATCTTCCTCCTCTTCATACTTTTCTTGAATACTGATATTTATATCCTTGATGTTTTCATTCATGATATATAAGGCAACATTTATTGTGACACATATGCTTTAATAAAAATCATAACTACAGATAATGGTTCATTATCTACCTGATCGTGTTGTACGTTGTTATTCTCTTCATGTGTGTCCATGACGTCCTTGTAGAGATCCTTGTGTCCCTCTAAATACTCCCACTCCTCCATGGAGAAATAGACAGTGACATCCTGACACCTTATAGGAACCTGACACACACAATGATACAGTCACCATCCAGACACATCCCTTGTCTGTTACTGGATAATGTCCCAGAATTCCCAGAATCCTCCTCACCTCTCCTGTCAGCAGCTCCATCATCTTCTTGGTGACTTCTAGAATCTTCTCCATGTTGTGTCTCTCAGGTTTTAGGGAGTCACATGGAGGCACTGTGATGGTCATATGATCACCGGACTTCACAAGAGGAAATCTCTGTATTGGGGAACCAATAGGAATATCATGTTAGAATCCCAGAATCCTCCTCACCTCTCCGGTCAGGTCTGTGTTTTATTAATAGAGATAAGAGTGATGTCATGTGACCTCCCAGAATCCTCCTCACCTCTCCGGTCAGCAGGTAGATGATCTCCAGGGTGAGGTTTAGTATCTTCTCAGTCATGTGACTCTGGTCCTCCTCCATCCTCATTCATGTGATCTATGTGGGTTTCTCTGTAGATGAATAGTGGAGGATTATCTGGAATGTATTAATTTTACAATATTAGAATGCAAACGGTAATGCACAACCAATAGTGGGAGAATATTAGAAATCAGCTCTGTCCATCTTTGGAGTGGACCAGGAGATCGGCACTCCCCGGTCGTGATGGTTTCTGAAGAAGACTTCAGCCGGCATCGGAGGGCCATTCACAGAGGTAAAAAATTATCTTTACTGGGAAAACTTTTATTTGGGTTTGGTCAAACTTTTCATGTATACAAGTATTTTTTGGTTAACTACGTGAAATAATCTGAAATCTGAGGAAATACTGCAAGCGATAGAAACATTTTGGGCAGATAAATAGAATTTAGATTCGTCTGTGTGTACATCAGACTGAAAAGAGGGCATTTAAAGGCCAACACAAGACAGAGTAGTTTGGTTCTAATAATGGACAATGATGGGAGTTATGGTCAAATAATATCTTATTACCTCCTCTGCTGCCAGTTCCGGCAATGTCTTCCCCTTGCTTCTTCCTACCTCGCCTCTCGCTCAGAACTTCCTGTGTATTTGAATACTTCCTGTCAGTACCTGACATCACTTCCTGTTTTCCATAGAGACTTCCTGTCTCGGTAGACGTGAGATCACCATCTTGTGGAGGCCAGAGGAACTGCAGCCCATAGAAACGTCTCGTAGTATGAATATGGTCTTGTGCTGTGTGTGTATATATACTGTATATTCTTATGCTTGGGGTCACCTCCATTTCGACCAAGGAGTATTATTTTTGCTAGGGCTGAGCAGAGGGATTTTGGTTCAGTTGATTTTGCAGTGATAAGTTTGCCAAATTCATGTTGTAGTCTGCTGTGGTTCCTTCCATAAGAATCTCATAAAATTTGTGTATTAATAAAATGATACTTTTTATTTTTCGATATATATTTTTTGTTTAATTGCCTTAAAAATCCAATTTTCTAGGTTTTTCTTCTTTAAATTTGTAAGGGATGATGGCAATTCATACGCCAAACCATGAGAGTCGATCAATTTTCTAAATTCATGTTGTAGTTAGCCTTTCATTTGTCACATAGGCAAATGGTGCTTGAAAAGAACTCTCTACCATGACAAAAACTCTTTCCATTTTGCTTTGCAAAACTTGTGATACCCCTGAACAGTGATGGACGAACTTCTCATGGGACATTTCGCAAACGCGAACCGCGGACCCTGTTGACGTTAATGGCAGGTGAACCTTAAAAACCTCCAGGTCATATTTTCAGCCACAAAATACTTACTAGCTGTGCACACATAGTCCCACAACATGGACACTGACATAACAAAATTATTAAGTGAATCTGGGATCGACAACGACAAGCATTCTTTGTTTATCTGTGAAATTTTGACAATTCAGGAGAGCATGAAGGCCATGGAGGAGAGGCAAGGTCAGGCCAGGCTATGAAGGGGGTGCAGGAAATGATCAGTGCCATAGCCAGGGCAGTGCAGTCCTGTGCCAGTGTCCCAGTGTGCCAACCTGTGCTTAAACCCCTCCCTCTGCCTGGCCCTTACCCCCACCTATGCAGGGCTCCACGGTGGAGGTGCCAGTCCAGTGCTGATCCTCAGCCATGGTGCTGACACTGCCTGCTGATTGGCTTCTCCGCTGCTATCTCCCTCACTGACACCAGCACCGCGATAGAGACTGAGCACTGACACCAGCACTGAAATAGAGAGCACTGACACCAGCACCGCGATAGAGACTGAGCACTGACACCAGCACCATGATAGAGAGCACTGACACCAGCACCGACATAGAGAGAGAGCACTGACACCACACCAGCACCGTGATAGAGAGAGCACTGACACCACACCAGCACCGAGATAGAGAGCACTGACACCAGCACTGATACCAGCAACTTGCCGCGGGACCCAAAAATATGACATTGCTCAACCTCTTCAAACAGGAGGGTACGGGCCAGGGCAGGAATTACCATTGGGCTTGACTGGGGTCAAGCCCATGGGTCCCCCCCCAATAGGGGGCCCCGCCAAGTTACATAGCCAAGTGTACTCGGCTCGGCTCCGCTCACAGTCCCGCCCTATGATGGACATAACACAGGGACTGGGCGTGACTGTCAGCAGAGTCAAGTACTCTCGGCTACTCTCGACTCCGCTCGGGACTGCGAGAGGACCCGAGAGCCGCCGGGAGGACCCCAGAGCCGCCGAGAGGACCAGAGAGCCGCCAAGATACACAGGACTCTGTATCTCGGCGGCGCCATTTTTAAACTTCAAGACTGCAATGACAAGGCTGCAATGACACTGGACAAGGCTGCAGATGGACACTGATAAGGCTGCATTGATGGGCATTTAAATGTAGGTTTTTTTCCCTTAAACTTCCCTCCAACTTGGGGTGCGTGTTATTTACTGGTGCATGTTATACGCTGATAAATACAGTAATGTATAGAAGGTGGGGCCTGAAAGTGACTCAAGCCCAGGGGCCCCCACCACCCTAAGTCCTGCCCTGGTACGGGCATATAGTACGGTGTGCTTTTTTTGTACAAGGAAGTGAGCCAAAGGTAGAAAAAAGGTCCGTGTGCTCGATTAAATAAATCGTTTATAGTTATGTATATACATGGTCTACTTGTCACATGTGTTGAATTCCTCCGAGACCCATGCCTCATTCATTTTTATAAATGTGAGGTAGTCAACATTGTTGTGAGCTAGGCGAGTAAGCTTATCGGTCACGATCCCCCCTGCTGCGCTGAACGTCCTTTCGGACAGGACACTGGACAAGGGGCAAGCCAACAGTTCCACTGCAAATTGGGCAAGCTCTGGCCAGAGGTCAAGCCTGCCCACCCAGTAGTCCAGGGGTTCATCACTCCTCAGAGCGTCCACATCGGCCGTTAACCTGATGTAGTCGGACACCTGTCGGTCTAGGCGTTCCCTAATGCTGGATCCGGATGAGACCTGTCGATGGGTCGGCTGAAAGAATGACCTCATCAGAAGTCACCAACACATCTGCAAACCGCCCTCTTCTTGCAGGCGCTGTTGGATTGGTACCCGCAACTATTTCTCTGGGAGTGGGAATTCCTTCTCTGCCAGGGCACGCAAAAGCAGAATGCAACATTTCTCGAAGCAAGGCTTGAAAGTACTCCATTCTGACAGCCCTCTGTGATGGTGGTAACATTTCCACTATTTTATGTTTGTACCGGGGGTCTAAGTACGTTGCCACCCAGTACTGGTCCTTGACCTTTATGCTTTTTATACGGGGGTCCCTGTTAAAACACTGGAGCATGAAGGCCCCCATTTGCACTAAACTGGAAGCGGTGTGGTGGCCTGGCTCCTGCTCATCATCCGGGATAATGTCGTCCTCCTCGTTCTCCTCTCCCCATCCACGGACAACAACAGGGATCCCAGAAAGGTTTAAATCATGCTCTTCTTGCTCCTCCTCATCCGCCCGGCACCATCCTCCTCTGACTCCTCTTCAGACTCCTGTTGTTGACTTGTCTCAGATAGAGTAGCCCCCCCTGGGAATTCATCCAGCATTGCGACTTCCTCATCTTCCTGCTCCTGCTCCTCCACGGCTTGACCAATGACACGACGCAATGCACGCTCCATAAAGAAGGCATAAGTTACAATGTCACTGATGTCGCCACGGCTGTGACTTACCAGTTTGGTAATCTCCTCAAATGGGCGCAGAAGTCTGCATGCGTCGCACATGAGCAGCCACTGGCGCAGTGAAAAAAACCAAGCTTACCAGAACCTGTTCTGCCGCAGAGTTCATACAGGTAGTCGTTAACTGCACATTTCTGCTGGAGCAGCCTATCAAGCATATAGAAGGTTGAGTTTCATCGCGCCGGGCAATCGCAAATAAGACGTCTCAGATCGTGTCGCCGCTGAATGTCAGCAAGGCGAGCCATGGCCGTGTAAGATCTTCTGAAATGGGCTGAGATTTTCCTTGCCTGCCGCAAGATGTCCTGGACCCCAGGGTATTTGACAACGAATCGCTGCACAATCAAGTTTAAGACATGTGCCATGCATGGCACGTGTGTAATTTTGCCCTGTTTCAATGCGCTAAGCAGATTGGCACCGTTGTCACACACCACTTAACCAACTGTCAAATTGAGCGGTGTTAGCCACTGATCTGCCTGTGAACGCAAAGCTGAAAAGAGTGCAGGGCCAGTGTGGATCTTGGCTTCCAGGCACAACAGACGCAGCACAGCATGGCAACGTCTCACCTGGCATGTCGAATAGGTTCTGGGGGTCTTGGGCGGTGCGGCAGAAGAGACACTAGCAGCTGAAAAGGAGGAGTCAGCCGAGGAGGATGGAGTAGGAGGAGGTGAAGAAGAGCCAGGCCTGCATGCAATCCATGGCGGTAAAACCAAATCTACACGGGTGCCATGGGTTACATGCTTGACGGCCATCAGAAGGTTCACCCAGTGGGCAGTAAAAGTGATATACCTTCCCTGCCCGTGTTTGCTAGACCACGTGTCAGTGGTCAGATGTATCTTGGCACCGATACCGCATGCCAGAGATACATTCACTTGCCGCTGAACATGGCCATATAGCTCTGGGATGCCCTTCTGTGAGAAATACTTCCTTCCTGGGACCTTTCATTGTGGTGTTCCAATGGTCACAAATTTCCGAAAGGCCCCCGAGTCCACCAGTTTATATGGCAGTAGTTGGCGGGCTATCAGTTCTGACAAGCCAGCCATCAACTGTTGGGCAAGGGGGTTATCCGGCGTCATCATTTTTTTACGCTCGAACATTTGGCCCATGGAAGCCTGCCTTTTTCCAAAAAAACGTGAGGACGGCATGATGGAGGGTGGAGGGGAGGACAATTGTGAGGAGAAAGGAGAAGGAGAAGTAGAAGACGAGGCTGGATGGTGAGGGCCTGGAGTGTGGCTTTGTGGGTTCCGTTGCTCCCACTGGGCTCGGTGATGGCAGCTCATGTGCCTTCTTAAGGCGGTCGTCCCTAGGTGAGTGTTGGGCTTACCGCGACTTATGCGTTGACTGCAAAGATTGCAGATGGCAACGCTATTGTCAGCAGCGGACACATTAAAAAAGCTCACACTGCGGAGCCATGTGCCAGCATCCTGGGAGCGCCAGATGTGACCGTAGATGGCTGATGCCTCGTTCCTGATACATTAGCAGTCGGCTTTGTCCCTCCTGTGCAATCTAAGTTCCGCCTGCTTCTCCTCCTTCCTCCATCTGCTGGTCTGGGTCTGGGTACTGTTGTCAGACTGCTGAGTGGCGGTTGTTGCTACCTCCTCTTCCTGATCTAATGCCAAGAGTGGCTGCGCATCGGCAGTGTCTTGTGATGGATCGGAAAATAATTCCTGTGACTCAAGCTGAGAGTATATGGTGGTGGTGTTGGTGGTAGTGTCTTTGGGGGTGCACACAGCAGAGAGTGAAGAAGAGGGTGCAGATCGAGAGGATGAGGAGGGTGCAGAAGAGTAAGGCTGAGTGAGCCACTCAACCAAGTCTGGTGCGTCCTTTGACATACTCGAACGCACCTTCTGCAATTTCCCACTTTGGCTCAAGCCTGTTGCTCCTGCCCTACCCCTACCACCCCTGCAGAAGGGCCCGCCTCTTCCTCTGCCTGTCATTTTTTTAAATGACCCTGTGACAAAAGTCTCTAGAGAAGTGCAGTATGTATGTGGAAGAAGGTATACAATACCCCACTTCAATTGGTCGTTTTGGGGGGGGGGCACTGGTCTATCACACCAGTTATAATACTTTTTTAAATTGCGTTGATCACTCTTTGTAGTATCGCTGCAGAACCGCTCAGCAGTCACAATGCTGCACAGTAGAAATGCACTATACTATGATTTCTATATTTGCAGTATTTTATACGTGTATTACACCCCTATATACTGCACACAAATAGTACACCTATACCAGTCCTTAAAAGGACCTTTGTGGACCTAATAGTAGCTAGCTAGTAGCTAGTGAACTGCAGACTGTCCCTGCTCCAAACACCAAACTGTCCCTTCCCTACACTGAGAAACAACAGCTGCAGAATCGGTCAGCAGCACAGCAGTGCACTATAATATGCTTTTTATATTTGAAAGAAAGTATATTATACGTGTACAACCCTATATAATGTACACCTATACCAGTCCTTAAAAGGACCTTTGTGGACCTAGTAGCTAGTGATCTGCAGACTGCCCCTGCTCCAAACACCAAATTGTCCCTCAGTCCCTACACTGATAAAAGACAGCAGCAGAATCGGTCAGCACTCAGCAGCACAGCAGTCCACCATAATATACTTTGTATATTTGAAAGAAAGTATATTATACATGTAGAGTACAACCCTATATACTGTACACCTATACCAGTCCTTAAAAGGACCTTTGTGGACCTAATAGTAATAGCTAGTGATTAAACTGACTGTCCCTGCTCCACACAGCGTCCTTTCCCTACGCTGACAAAAGACAGCTGCAGAATCGGTCAGCAGTGCACTCAGCAGCACAGCAGTCAGCAGCAGTGCACCAGAACCCTATATACTTTACACCTATACCAGTCCTTAAAAGGACTTTTGTGGACCTAATAGTAATAGCTAGTGATTAAACTGACTGTCCCTGCTCCACACAGTGTCCTGTCCCTACACTGACAAAAGACAGAATGTAAAATGGCCGCCAGATCAGGTCTATTTATAAGGTAGGGGGTATGTCCAATTGTCCATGTGCTTAAATGTCTCAATTGGCTTTCCTGTACCCCATGATGGATGTGTCATCATGGGTCAACGTTCCTCACAATGTAAATGCATATGTCCACCACGCGAACAGCGCCAGAAGTCCGCCGGTTTGGCAAATCGTGAACGAGCAAAATTTGCTGTAAACCGACCGCCGGGCGAACCGCAAGGCCATCCCTACCCCTGAATCCACCACTAGTAACCAATCAGTGATGGTAGGCAAGTTGCCTACAGGTGCATCTGATAGTGGCTGGCCTAGGCTGGCTGAGGTAGGGGAAGAGTTATTGTGTTGGTGCTTCCGTTTCCGGGCTTTTTGGATCCTGCCTACTCACCAGCGGTATGAATATGGGAGAAGGTTGGGTTCGAGCTCTCTGGCTCACTCTCTCTCTGTTCAGATGGGCCACATTGGAAAGGACATACTGTAGCTGCTGTGTTTTGCAGTCCATCAGAGGCACCAGAGGTTCTGCAGAACAACCAAGACATGGAGAACACCATAATGGACTACTACCTTTCTGAGGTACACCTGGGCAGCCAGTTAGAAGTAGTTAGGGACGTTACGACACTACTGTTCATGTTGGACTGTACTATGAAGCTTTTCAGTAAAGTTGTATCAGCTTTTTTCTGAGCCTGCTCTGAAGTTATTTAAAGGGGTGAAATTTGTTTCTGAAGTATCAAAAGAACCGGGGTCTGTAAAGCACATGTGGGGTATGAAGCTCAGCTACTACAAAAGGTCTACTTGGCAAGTCAAGCTAGAGAAGCAGTGTAGCACCAACCAGGCACTAGTACAAGTCATTAGGTGTGGCGCCTGGTAAAGGTGACGGGTCCTCAGGTAGCGAGGGGGTCGATGTTCTGGCTCCCTCCCTAGCAGTCAGTTTCCAGGAGCAACTGGAGCTGAACCCACGTTACGGAGATCCAGGACCTGGTCACATGAGTACGAGATTGAATGAGTTAACAATGCATGAGGTCCCTGCTAGGTGCACAGCGGGACCCCATTCTGTTATAGAGAGTGAGGTAACAGAGGTACGCTGGACTGGTGGAGTAGGGCGGGCTCAGCAGTGTCCCTCCTAATGCAACATACATCAAGCTAAAGTGTGTAGTGACACGGGACAGCACTTTTCAGAGGAACTCTCTATTTTATTACAGCTACAGCTCATCTTTAAGTCGGGGAATTGCCCTTAATGTTACAATGACTACAATGTCTCTCCACTTGTTGGCTAGTAGGGATGAGCTTCGAGTTTGAGTCAAACTCATGTTCAACTCGAACATTGCGTGTTCGCCTCTTTGGCGTACAGTGAACAATTTGGGGTGTTCGTGGCAAATTCAAAAAGCCATGGAGCACCCTGTACAAGTCTATGGGGGAAATCCAAAGTGCTAATTTTAAAGGCTAACATGCAAGTTACTGTCCTAAAAAGTGTTTGGGGACCTGGGTCGTGTCCCAGGGGACATGTATCAATGCAAAAAAAAAAGTTTTAAAAACTGAAGTTTTTTCGGGAGCAGTGATTTTAATAATGATTAAAGTGAATCAATAAAAGTGTAATATTCCTTTAAATTTCGTAATTAAGTTTCCCGTGCTTAGAACTGTCCCTGCACAAATTGTCATTTCTGCAGGAAAAAAAAGTCATTTAAAAGCACTCGCGGCTATAATGAATTGTCGGCTCCCATAATACAGAGAACAGTCATTGAAAGTCATCGATTAAAAATAAATAAATAAAAAAAAGCATGGGAGTAAACAGTGTAGCACCAACTGACCCCCAAAGTGTGTACAGATGGGAGGGTAAGGGGTACAGGATACCCATGATCAAGAAAACTCCAGAAAAGGCCAAAACAAAAGTGCCTACAGTCTTCCCAGATAGAAAACCTTGAAGCTGACCTGGCATTCTCGACTGTAAGTCATTCAATCAGCTTCCAACACCCTTGGGAGAAGACATCATACTCCAGTGAGATCCAAGCTTTTTTTTTGGCCCTCAAGACATCTGGGAGGTCCCCCATGACTCCTCAATTCCCCAGCCTACACAAGCTAGGCCTCAAACCCAGGACTTTGCCCAGGAGACACGTTTTTGTCTCGTTTCGTTCCTAATCAAAATTTGGACAAAATTTTCATTATTTGGAGATTTGGATGTATCCAATAAAGAATAAGAATAAAATAGAAAGAATATGGCCACCTTCCGAAATTCAAACTTCAAATAGAATAGAAACAACTATTTTTCCCAATGAATTTCAATTGAGAGCAGAACTATTAATTCACCACTACATATAAATAGGCACTCCTGCCTATGGCAGGGTGGCTACAACAGTTACCAACAAATGATTGGCAAGTAGTGATGGACGAACTTCCGACGGGACGTTTCGTGAACACGGCCGATAGTTCACGAACCGGAACGTTCGCGGCGGGCCCCATTGACTCCAAAGGGAGGCGAACTTCGCAAACCTACAGGTCAAATTTGCAGCCACAAAATAATTAATAGCTGTGCAAACATAGTCCAACCACCCACGTGGCCAATGACATAACACATGTATGAGGTGAATTTGGGATCGACAACTACAAGCATTCTTTTTTTATATGGGAAATTGTTGTGACAATTCAGGACTGTGGAGCGCATGAAGGCAATGGAGGAGAGGGAAGGTCAGGGACCAGGGTAGGCAAAGAAGAGGGTGCAGGAGATGATCACCAGCAGCGTGACATACAGCAATGACACCTGCACCGTGATAGAGTCATCTGACAACAGCACCGTGATAGAGACCACTGACATCAGCAGCGTGACATACAGCAATGACACCTGCACCGTGATAGAGTGATCTGACAACAGCACCGTGATAGAGAGCACTGACATCAGCAGTGTGACATAACGCACTCACACCAGCACCGTGATATACAGCACTGACAGCAGCACCGTGACAGAGAGCACTGACATCAGCAGCGTGACATAACGCACTCACACCAGCACTGTGATATACAGCACTGACAGCAGCACCGTGACAGAGAGCACTGACATCAGCACCGTGATATACAGCACTGACACCTGCACCGTAAGCATGAAGGCAATGGAGGAGAGGGAAGGTCAGGGACCAGGGTAGGCAAAGAAGAGGGTGCAGGAGATGATCACCAGCAGAGTGACATACAGCAATGACACCTGCACCGTGATAGAGTGATCTGACAACAGCACCGTGATAGAGACCACTGACATCAGCAGCGTGACATACAGCAATGACACCTGCACCGTGATAGAGTGATCTGACAACAGCACTGCATGCGTCAGAGTTCATACAGGTAGACGTTAACTGCACATTTCTGCTGGAGCAGCCTATCAAGCATATAGAAGGTTGGCATGGCAACGTCTCACCTGGCATGTCGAATAGGTTCTGGGGAGCTTGGGCGGCGCAGCGGAAGAGACGCTAGCAGCGGAAAAGGAGGAGTCAGCTGAGGAGGAGAGGGAGGAGGATGGAGTAGGAGGAGGAGGAGAAGAAGAGTCAGGCCTGCATGCAATCCGTGGCGGTAAAACCAAATCTACACGGGTGCCATGGGTTACATGCTTGACTGCTCTCAGAAGGTTCACCCAGTGGGCAGTAAAAGTGATATACCTTCCCTGTCCGTGTTTGCTAGACCACATGTCTGTGGTCAGATGTATCTTGGCACCGACACTGTGTGCCAGAGATACATTCACTTGCCGCTGAACATGGCCATATAGCTCTGGGATGCCCTTCTCTGAGAAAAACTTCCTTCCTGGGACCTTCCATTGTGGTGTTCCAATGGCCACAAATTTGCAAAAGGCCTCCGAGTCCACCAGTTTATATGGCAGTAGTTGGCGGGCTATCAGTTCTGACAAGCCAGCCGTCAACCGTTGGGCAAGAGGGTTATCCGGTGTCATCATTTTTTTACGCTCGAACATTAGGCCCACGGAAGCCTGCCTTTTTTCAGAAAAACATGAGCTTTGCATGATGGAAGGTGGAGTGGAGGACAATTGTGAGGAGAGAGGAGAAGGATAAGTAGAAGACGAGGCTGGACGGTGAGAGCCTGGAGTGTGGCTTTGTGTGTTCCTTTGCTCCCACTCGGCTCGGTGATGGCTGCCCATGTGCCTTCTTAAGGCGGTCGTCCCTAGGTGAGTGTTGGGCTTACCGCGACTAATGCGTTGACTGCAAAGATTGCAGATGGCAACGCTATTGTCAGCAGCGGACACGTTAAAAAAAGCCCACACTGCGGAGCCATGTGCCGGTGTCCTGGGAGCGCCAGATGTGACCGTACATGGTCGATGACTCGCTCCTGATACATTTGCAGTCTGCTTTGTCCCTCCTGTGCAATGTAAGTTATTCCTGCTTCTCCTCCCTATCTGCTGGTCCATATCTCCCTCTGAACTCCCCTCCTCTTCCTCTCTTGTGGGCACCCACGTGACATCACTAGACACGTCATCATCAACGTCACCTTCCCCACTGCTATAAGTAGAGATCTCGGAGTAGGCAGCAACACCGGGGACCAACCTCCTCCTTGGGCTGATCTGGGTACTGTCGTCAGACTGCTGAGTAGCGGTTGTTGCTACCTCCTCTTCCTGATCCAATACCAAGAGTGGCTGCGCATCAGAAATGTCCTCTTGATATGGATCGGAAAATAATTCCTGTGACTCAAGCGGAAGGTATGTGGTGGTGGTGTTGTTGTTGGTAGTAGTGTCTTTGGGGGTGCACATAGCAGAGAGTGAAGAAGAGGGTGCAGATCGAGAGGATGAGGAGGGTGCAGAAGAGTAAGGCTGAGCGAGCCACTCAACCAAGTCTGGTGCGTCCTTTAAAGTAATTGAATGCACCTTCTCACTTTGGCTCAAGCCTGTTGCTCCTGCCCTACCCCTACCACCCCTGCGGAAGGGCCTGCCTCTTCCTCTGCCTGTCATTTTTTAAATGACCCTGTGACAAAACTCTCAGTCCCTATACCGATGAAGGACTGCTGCAGTATAGGGCAGCGGTCAGCAGTAGTACACCTCAACCCTATGTATTGTGGACCGATACCAGTCCTTATAGAATAGCAGACTGTACCTCACTCAACCCTATGTACTGTAGCACCCTAGACAGACCAAGTTACCAGTCCTTATAAGGACTTTTGTGGACCAAGTAGGTTGTGTGTGTGATTAGCAGACTGTACGTCAGTCCCTATACCGATGAAGGACTGCTGCAGTATAGGGCAGCGGTCAGCAGTAGTGCACCTCAACCCTATGTACTGTGGACCTATACCAGTCCTTATAGAATGGCAGACTGTACCTCACTCAACCCTATGTACTGTAGTACCCTATACCTTACCAGTCCTTATAAGGACCTTTGTGGACCAAGTAGGTTGTGTGTGAGTGATTAGCAGACTGTACGTCAGTCCCTATACCGATGAAGGACTGCTGTAGTATAGGGCAGCGGTCAGCAGTAGTGCACCTCAACCCTATGTATTGTGGACCGATACCAGTCCTTATAGAATGGCAGACTGTACCTCACTCAACCCTATGTACTGTAGTACCCTATACCTTACCAGTCCTTATAAGGACCTTTGAGAACCAAGTAGGTTGTGTGTGAGTGATTAGCAGACTGTACGTCAGTCCCTATACCGATGAAGGACTGCTGCAGTATAGGGCAGCGGTCAGCAGTAGTGCACCCCAACCCTATGTATTGTGGACCGATACCAGTCCTTATAGAATGGCAGACTGTACCTCACTCAACCCTATGTACTGTAGCACCCTAGACAGACCAAGTTACCAGTCCTTATAAGGAGCTTTGTGGAACAAGTGGGTTGTGAATGATTAGCAGACTGCAGCAGAAGGGCAGCAGTAAAGTATAATATTCTTTCTATATTTGGAAGAAATAATATTATACGTGTACAAGCCTATTACCATACCACTGATACCAGTCCTGAAAAGAACCTTTGTGGAACTAATAGTAACAGCTACTGATTAAACTGACCCTCACTGCCTGACACACTGCTTCCTGCCTGTCACTATATAAACTGACAAAACAGAGGCTACTGGAACAATAATTGAAATAGCACTTTTGTGGACCTGATAGTAACAGCTAATGACTAATCTGGCTGTCCCTGCAGCACACACCGTCCTGTCCCTTTCTCTAAACTGATAAAAGACACTCAGGCTGCTGCAACAATCAGTAGCACAGCAAACCTATATACACCTAACACCTATATCAGTCCTGAAAAGAACTTTTGTGTACCAAATAGCTAGCGATTTGGGTCACTGCAATCTCTCCCTGCTCCACACAGCAACCTCTCCCTATAGTGACAGAAGAAAGAATGTAAAATGGCCGCCGGATCGGGTGTATTTATAAGTTAGGGGGAATGTCCAAGTGTCCATGTGCTGTAATGTCTCAATTGGCTGTCCTGTACCCCATGATGGATCTGTCATCATAGGTCAAAGTTCTTTTACACAGTAAACACGGAAGTCCGCCGGGCGAACGGCGGCAATAGTCCGGCGAACAGCCGAAATTCACTGCAAAACGACCGCCGGGCGAACCGTTCGGCCATCACTATTGCCAAGTACCTGTTCCTGATACCAGTGGAACACCATCCTATACCCCAACGCCGTGTACACACCATCGGACTTTTCGACTGACTGAATTCCGTCAGACTTTGACGGACTTTCGTCACATCGGACTTGTCTACACACAATCACCCCAAAGTCTTCCCACAGAGAGCCCCTGTATGAAAGCAGGCCACCTGCCCAATCAGCACACGAAGGAGCAGGGATGCTGGCTGATACCACATGGTCATATTTGATTGTCATTGACCAGATATGACCACGTGGCTATGATGTCACCCTCATCTCTGCCCCTTGGTTATCTGTGGCTGTAGGGTGGGGAATTCCCGGGCTGCAGCGGATTGGGATGGTGCTCAGCTTCAGGTGGAATGTGCGTTTTGAACCTATAAAATATCTGTAAAGTTGAGTGATATTGTGAATATTATTCAGGCATAGTATACGACTTGCTATACGAAAAATGGCTTTGGGTTTTCATGCTGAGCTTTCATTGTGGTACACCCTATGTGGAATAAAAAGTCCTAACCCCTTTATTACCACGGTACATCTTTAAATGGTGGCTTGGAAGAACGTTCTTTACCCAATGACATTTATAACCACCACTGGGTAAAGCACCATGGGGCAATCTTTGCACTGGCTGGAGGCAGTGTACTGAGTCGATCCAAATAGCTCTGTACCTTTTCAATCTGAGTGGCTCTGTACCTTGCAGTGTACCGAGTCGATCTGAGTGGCTCTGTACCCTGCAGTGTACAGAGTTGCTCTGATTGGCTCTGTACCTTGCAGTGTACCGAGTCAATCCGAGCGGCTCTGTACCTTGCAGGGTACCGAGTCAATCCAAGTGGCTCTGTACCTTGCAGTGTACTGCAATTGGTATCAATGTTTTTTTTTTCTTTTTTACCCTTTCACCCCCCTCAATCTGTACACCTGATTATCAGCCTGTCTCTTTATATGACCATATATTAACCCCTTAACCTCCCCTGTCCTGCACATTGACCCCTCCTCCTCCCTTTGTGTACGACCCATAGCATAAGGCTGCTCAGGCAACCACCTTTGGGTGCCAGGAGGAGGGATCTGAACCCCCCCTAATCATTTGTTGGGGATTCGTAACCCCTTCCCCTCCGCCTGTACACACCAGTATTTGCACTGGGAGAGCTCCGCACACTTTCGCCGTGTAGATAAAAACCCCTGCACCAACCCCACATACAGTTGCCAAGCTCTGTGTTTGAACCTCCTAATCACCTTCATGTTTTTTACATTTCACAAAAATTGTGGCAAAAATAAAATGAAACGAGATTGGGGTGTCTACTTTCCAATATGGAGGTTTTCATACCGCCCAACATTTTTATTTGAAATGTTTTATAACAGAAATTAAGATGTATAGCAAAATATGATTTATATAGAAGACATTTCCCGCACTGAGGAAACTAATACTAGTTGAGGGTTGTGTGGGTTCTCTGATGTCTGGTAAGATTAGACTTACGCAAGAAACTTTTCCCGCACTCAGGGCAGGAGTGCGGCTTCTCCCCCGTGTGAGATTTCTGATGTTTGACAAGGACTGATTTACACGATAAACATTTCCCGCACTCAGGGCAGGAGTATAGCTTCTCATTGATGTGCAACTTCTGATGTGCATCAAGATCTGATTTCCATGCATAACATTTCTCGCACTCAGGGCAGGAGTACGGCCTCTGCCTGGTGTGAGAATTCTGATGTTTGGCAAGATCTGATTGATCTGCAAAACATTCCCCGCACTCAGGGCAGGAGTGCGGCTTCTCCTTGATGTGCGATTTCTGATGTGTAGCAAGTTCTGATTTCCATGCGTAACATTTCTCGCACTCAGGCCAGGAGTACAGCCTCTCCCTGCTGTGAGAATTCTGATGTTTGGCAAGATCTGATTGATCTGCAAAACATTCCCCGCACTCAGGGCAGGAGTGCGGCTTCTCCTTGATGTGCGATTTCTGATGTGTAGCAAGTTCTGATTTCCATGCGTAACATTTCCCGCACTCAGGGCAGCAGTACGGCGTCTCCCCTGCGTGAGATTTTTTATGTTTGACAAGATCCGCTTCCTGTAGATAACTTTTCCCACACTCAGAACAGGGAAGCGGCTGTCTCGGCGTATGGTGTACAATACGATGTCTATTAGCACGAGCCTTACATGAAAAACTTTTTCCACATTCAGGACAGCAATATGGCTTCTCCCCTGTGTGACGCTTCTGATGCACAACAAGGCTACGCTTTAGTGAAAAACGTTTCCCGCACTCTAAGCAGTCATATGGCTTCTCCCCTGTGTGAATTTTTATATGATGATTAAGAAATGATTGCCTTCTAAAACATTTTCCGCACTCGGGGCAGGCATGCGGCTTCTCCCCTGTGTGCACTCTCCGATGACTGTAAAAATTGGACTTGTCAGAGAAACGTTTGCCGCACTCAAGGCAGCCATACGGCATCACCCCCGTGTGAGATCTCTGATGTGAAACAAGTCCTTCTTCACTTACAAAACATTTCCTGCACTCAGAGCAGGAATATGTCTTCTCCCTCGTGTGTGATTTTTGATGTAGAACAAGTCTTGATTTCCGTGAGAAATCTTTCCCGCACTTAGGGCAGGAATACGGCTTCTCCCTTGTGTGACATTTTATATGATCATCAAGAACTGTTTGCCTTCTAAAAATTTGTCCGCATTCGGGGCAGACATAGGGATGCACACTCGTGTGACATCTTATATGATCAACCATGTCTGGCTTGTGAGCGAAACATTTCCCACACTCAGGGCAGGAATACGGCTTCTCCCCGGTGTGAGATCTTTCATGTTTAACAAGCGATGATTTCTGTGTGAAACGTTTTCCGCACTTAAGGCAGGGATAAGGCTTCTCGCCCGTGTGACATCTCTGATGTTTGACCAATTGTGATTTATGTAGAAAATATTTCCCGCACTCGGAACAGGTAAGAAGTTTACTCGGCTTGTGAGACCCCTGATGTATAAAAAGAGCTAAACCAGAGCTAAAACTTGCCCCGCACTCAGCACAGGGAAACGTCTTCTCCTGAATCTTGGCCCCATCCCCCACAGTACGAGGTTGCTCAGAGTCGGAGGGATTCCGTGGTCTATCCACACTGTGAAGTCCACCATCCATGGTGGAGATCATTGTCTTTTCTCCTCCACAATCTCCTGTGATGTCCTCATCTTCCATTCTACAACCTGGAGATAAAGTGAGACGATCCTTTGAGGGTTTCTCCATGGCGTGTCCTGGAAAAATATAAAAACATCATCAATAGATATGAGAGGGTTAGTTCACTTCCATCAAGATCCCATCTGGATCAGGTAGATATGAGTGAGGAGATGTTCCCTGTGGAGGTCCCAACCAGCCGGGACTTTTCCCCCCACTTCAGTCAAAGGTTCTTTGGTCCTCCCAGATCACTTCTACATTTACACAGCCTTGTCAGAAGAGCAGGAACCAATGGGGGCTGGGAGGTCCATGCTCTTCACACACCCACAAGCCTAGGCACTGGGTCATGTGACCTCTGGTACACAAGAAGTTCAGACCATACCATAGGACAAGTACAATAGGCCTAGGCTTCTATAGCTTCGTTTCTGCCCTCCTCTGGACCAATCAGTGAGCAGTAACAGAGCGGAGATAAAAGAAGAACGTATTACGGCTCACCTGTGCTCATCTCTGTAGGATTGTCCTCCTCTATGGATGTCCTCGTCATTCCAGCCTCCTCCGTATATTGCTGATCATCCCTCACATACGTCTCTTCTACTTCATCCTAAACCAACAGAATGGCAACAATAGAAAACGTTTTCATACTTTTTGTATTCAAAAACAGTCAAGTTATACCGCCGCCTACTGGAGGTTGAGACACTTTCACAGACGTTGCGTTTGCTTTGCTTCAAAAATAATCCCCTTGTCACATTTTTGGTGCTTCAAAGCATCTCCAAAGCCTCCATAGAAGTCTATGACAACGCTCGCTTACAGCACCTGCCGCATTTGAGAGGCTTTTATTCAGGAGTTAGCTTTGCTTTGTTTTGGAGGTATTGCAGGTATGAGATATCCCAGGATGCACTGGGAAACCAACAAGTGAACTGGAAAGACATCAGCAGTCACTTCGGGTTCATGTACTGTATATATATTCTGCCAGTGTCTGGTGCAGACGTCACATCTGGTGTGCAGGGGGGGAGCAGCAGGAAGGTGAGCAGGGCCTGGACTGGAGCAGAGCAACTAACATGGAATGGAGCAACTAGCAGGTGGCACACGTGGTGTGCAACATGGGAACACTCTAGAGGAAGGTGAGTAGGGGATGTATAGAGAGAACTTAGTGGCAGAGCATCAGCGGGGCTGGAGGACTGGAACAGGAGAAACTAGAAGATGTCATGCGTGGTCACAGCACGGGAGCAATATAGGGAGGTGAGAGAGGAGGATCAGCAGAGCTGGTGGTTGCTACCGAGTGGGCGATCAGCAGAGCTGGTGGTTACTATCGAGTGGGCGATCTGCAGAGCTGGTGGTTACTACCGAGTGGGCGATCTGCAGAGCTGGTGGTTGCTACCGAGTGGGCGATCTGCAGAGCTGGTGGTTACTACCGAGTGGGCGATCTGCAGAGCTGGTGGTTACTACCGAGTGGAGGATCAGCAGAGCTAGAGGTTACTACTGAGTGGAGGATCAGCAGAGCTAGAGGTTACTACTGAGTGGAGGATCAGCAGAGCTGGGGGTTACTACCAAATGGAGAAACAGCAGGGGCTCTAAGGTGGAAGAACTTATATTCTTCAGAAGGGTTTGACTGCAGCGGGCAAAAGAACTGGCCATCTTTAGGAAAGGTGAGCATTCCATAATAGGGATGCCAGGAAGGGCACCAGGGTAGCAACCGGGTCCAGTACTCCAAGAAGCAGCAGAATCCCAAAAAGAGCACTGCAGGGCTAGGTCCTTATTAGAGCAGAAACTGGTTCCAGATGACCCTGTAGATCAGGGAGCTCCTCTGAAGAGGAGGGCATCTAAGGGGCGCCTGGTACCATGAAACATTTAAAAGTATCCAGAGATACAGAGGTATCCTGAAGCTGGCAACAGGAGTGCAGATGGAGTATCATTCCAAAAGTCATGTCCCCTTTTTGGACAAGAAAATGGATTCCAGGGTGTGTAGAACACAGGAGGGCCTGGGAAGATACAGATACCTGTGCAATAGCACAAGAATGGTAATGGGGGGAAACTGAATGAGGGTCTTTGTTACTAGGCGGCTCCATCCTTGTGCCCTTCAGAAAGCTCCTTTATCACACCATACTCATCACCATCTTTTTTATACTCTTCTCTAATAACACTATTATAATCCTAGAGGTTTCCACTTCAAGTATATAATAAGACATTGTTGGGGAATTCTGAACCCAACAGTCATTGCAACAGGCTTGGTGGCCATGGTCTTGTTGCCTTCAGGTTCCCCAACCTTGTTGGGAATCTTCTGAACCCAACAGTCAGGGCTACATCCTGGTGGTCATTGCTTTGCTGCCCTAAGGTTCTCCAACAAGGTTGGGAATCTTCTGAACCCAACAGTTATGGATATAGGCCTGGTGGTCATGGTCTTGTTGCCCTCAGCTTTTCCAATCTTGTTGGGAATCTTCTAAACCCAACAGTTATGGCTACAGACCTGGTGGTCATGGTCTAGTTGCCCACAGCTTCTTCAATCCCAACCATGACACTACCTGCATGGAGTTTGCATGTTCTCCCTGTGCCTGCGTGGGTTTCCTCCGGGTACTCCGGTTTCCTCCAACAATCCAAAGACATGCAGGTAGGTTAATTGGCTTCTGTCCAAAATTGGCCCTAGTATATGAATGGGGACCTTGGATTGTGGGCTCCTTGAGGGTAGGGACCAATGTGAGTGTTCAATGTACAGGGATAGGGACAGTTGTAGACGCTCACTCAGGTTGAACTGGATGGACTGGTGTCTTTATTCAACTTAACTAACTATGAAACTATGAAATCTTGTTGGGAATATAATGAACCCAACAGTCAGGGTTACAGGCTTATTGGTCATTGTCTTCCTGCCCTAAGGTTCTCCAACAAGGTTGGGAATCTTCTGAAAAAATCAGGGCTACTTACCTGATGGTCACGGTCTTGTTGCCCTCAGCTTCTCCAAACTTGTTGGGAATCTTCTAAACCCAACAGTTATGGATATAGGCCTGGTGGTCATGGTCTTGTTGCCCTCAGCTTCTCCAAACTTGTTGGGAATCTTCTAAACCCAACAGTTATGGCTATAGGCCTGGTGGTCATGGTCTTGTTGCCCTCAGCTTCTACAACCTTGTTGGGAATCTTCTGAACCCAACAGTTATAGATATAGGCCTGGTGGTCATGGTCTTGTTGCCCTCAGCTTCTCCAACCTTGTTGGGAATCTTCTAAACCCAACAGTTATGGCTACAGGCCTGGTGGTCATGGCCTAGTTGCCCACAGCTTCTTCAACCTTGTTTGGAATATTCTGAACCCAACAGTCAGGGTTACGGGCTTGTTAGTCATTGTCTTGCTGCCCTAAGGTTCTCCAACAAGGTTGGGAATCTTCTGAAACTAACAGTCAGGCTACTTACCTGATGGTCATGGTCTTGTTGCCCTCAGCTTCTCCAACCTTGTTGAGAATCTTCTGAACCCAACAGTTATGGATATAGACCTGGTGGTCATGGTCTTGTTGCCCTCAGCTTCTCCAACCTTGTTGGGAATCTTCTAAACCGAACAGTTATGGCTACAGGCCTGGTGGTCATGGCCTAGTTGCCCACAGCTTCTTCAGCCTTGTCTGGAACATTCTGAACCCAACAGTCAGGGTTACAGGCTTGTTGGTCGGGGTCTTGTTGTGCTCACCTTCTCCAACTGTGTTGGGAATCATCTGAACAGAACAGTCAAGCTTACAGGCTGGGTGATCATGGTCTTGTTGCCCTCGACTTCTCCAACCGTGTTGGGAATCAATAAAGAAGAACATGTGGATGTGTGAAAAGTATAGTTTGTTACATGAGAACTAATAAGAGAGACTCTGGTTTATCTTGCTCATAGTGAGCGTGTTATGTCTAAATAATGAGACTGTATTCTGGAAATGTAGGGTTTTGGAGATCCATGGGGCTAGATAATTGGGTTTGGCCGGCTTTATTGAGGAGTGTGTCACATGATAATCAGATTCTTTACATAAATGATTATATATATATATATATATATATATATATATATATATATATATATATATATATCTATATATCTATATATATATATATATATATATATATATATATATATATATATATATATATATATATCTATATATATATATATATATATATCTATCTATCTATCTATCTATCTATATCCTGAAACGTAAACCATTTAGCACTTTCCACTTTTTTCCACATATATGGGTTCAATAGACTCACATGATGTTTTCAAGAACACAGCATTCTAGATTCTTCTACAACATTCATTGTAGGAAACATGCTTGTGTATAAATCATAACTACCAAATATCATTTTATTGTCTACCTGATAAAGTCTTGCGTAGCTGTGATCTTCCTGTGTGGAATGTTTTGGTCTCTCTGGTGGGTCTCTGTGGCTGGATGACTCCACCGTGGTGTCCTGGAACAGATCTTTGTCAACTTTCTCAACCCCGTCCTCATCAGCCTTCTCTTTCATCTGTTCATTAACATCAACTGTAGGAACATCCAGGTTTCCACTCTGAATATATAATAAAAATGACATCAGTGGTAACAATGCAGATAATGTACAGATCCTAATGATACTATCAGTGATTGTTCCTCATCTACCTGATGATGGTGGGGGATGGTGTGATCTTCCTGTGTGGAATCCCGGGAATATAGAGGAGGACTGGAGCATCTCTCTGGTGGGTTTCTGGTATTATGTGGCCCCAGCATGACATCCTTATACAGATCCACGTTTCCTTCAAAAAACTCCTTCATCGCCCTATACTGCTCATCCGCCATTTGAAACTCTTCTTGGGCATCAACTTTAGAATCTCTCAGGTTTCCACTCTAAACATATAATAAAATAATCACATCAATGGTAACAATGCAGATAATGTACTGATCCTAATGATACTATCAGTGATTGTTCCTCATCTACCTGATGATGGTGGGGGATGGTGTGACCTTCCTGTGTGGAATCCCGGGAATACAGAGGAGGACTGGAGCATCTCTCTGGTGGGTTATTGCTAATAGGTTGTTCAATTGCGACATCCTTGTGTCCTTCCAAAAACTCTGTTGTCCCACCATCCTTCTCATCCCCCTCTATATGTTCTTCTTTAACAAGATCATCTTCTCTGAGGTTTCCACTCTAAATATACAATAGGAAATCAATTTTAACAAACAAGCTTATGTATAGACCATGACTACCAATAATTGTTCCTCATCTACCTGATGATGGTGGGGGATGGTGTGACCTTCCTGTGTGGAATCCCGGGAATACAGAGGAGGACATCTCTCTGGTGGGTTCCTGTTACTAGGTGGATCCATCATATCCTTGTGTCCATCTGAAGGTTCCTCCACCACACCACCTTCCTCCTCTTCTTCATACTCTTCTTGAATACTGATATTTATATCCTTGAGGTTTTCATTCGTGATATATATATATATAAATATAAGGCAACATTTATTGTGACACATTTTCTTGAATAAAAATCATAACTACCGATAATTGTTCATTATCTACCTGATCATGTGGTACGTTGTCATTCTCTTCATGTGTGTCCATCATGACGTCCTTGTAGAGATCCTTGTGTCCTTCTAAATACTCCCACTCCTCCATGGAGAAATAGACAGTGACATCCTGACACCTTATAGGAACCTGACACACACAATGATACAGTCACCATCCAGACACATCCCTTGTCTGTTACTGGATAATGTCCCAGAATTCCAAGAATCCTCCTCACCTCTCCTGTCAGCAGCTCCATCATCTTCTTGGTGACTTCTAGAATCTTCTCCATGTTGTGTCTCTCAGGTTTTAGGGAGTCACATGGAGGCACTGTGATGGTCATATGATCACCTGACTTCACAAGAGGAAATCTCTGTATTGGGGAACCAATAGGAATATCATGTTAGAATCTAGGGCTGAAACAACTAATCGATTAATCGACAACTAATCGATTATGAAATTAATCGATTACTATTTTCATAATCGATTAATCGGCCAGTAACATAATGGGGTTAAAAAAAAAAAGAGCCCTTTATAGTACAAAAATATAATCACTACTGTAAATATTACTCTCACAGTTCTACAGAAGAAAAAATAAAAAGCCCTTCCAGTAGTGATTATCTGCTTTTTTGTACTATAAAGGGCTCATTTTAGTTTTTTTAACCCCATTATGTTACTAAACATCTTAGGCTTGGTTCACATCTATGTGTTTATTGGTGCTTTTTGTAGAAACGCACTACAGTTCATTTACATGGTTTCCTATGGGACACGTTCAAATCTGTGCTTTTTTTCAGCCGCTGCGTATTTGGAAAGGGTCGGGGACTTTTAACGCAAAGCGGTGCTTTTTTGGTTCAATATACTTCAATGGAGAAGCTGCAGAAAAGAATGTAATGCCTTTTTGCAGAAATTTGTGTTTTTTAATCTGCCCAAAAAAATAAATGCAAAAAAAAACGCAAATTGCAGTAAAATCACGTGCGCAAAAATCAAAATGCACAGCAAAAAAGCACTGCAGAAACAGATCAAAAGCAAAAACCGCATAGGTGTGTACCGAGCCTTATGCTGGCCTCACGGATACATTTTCAGGTGAGAATATTCAGGCAAAAAATCTTTATACGTTCACTGAATGAAAGAATTTTATTTGAAATTTTCACTTTATTTCTGAACAAAAACCACAAAACACTGTCTGAAAACTCCTTTGACCAAGAAGTTTTCTATTTCCAAATGTTCCTGTCACTGTGGTTGAAAATGAACGTCAATTTGACCCACTTTTTTTTTTTTTAAAGATTATTAACCGATTAATCAAAACAATAATCGACCAACTAATCGATTATGAAAATAATCGTTAGTTGCAGCCCTATTAGAATCCCAGAATCCTCCTCACCTCTCCGGTCAGGTCTGTGTTTTATTAATAGAGATAAGAGTGATGTCATGTGACCTCCCAGAATCCTCCTCACCTCTCCGGTCAGGTCTGTGTTTTATTAATAGAGATAAGAGTGATGTCATGTGACCTCCCAGAATCCTCCTCACCTCTCCGGTCAGGTCTGTGTTTTTATTAATAGAGATAAGAGTGATGTCATGTGACCTCCCAGAATCCTCCTCACCTCTCCGGTCAGGTCTGTGTTTTATATAATAGAGATAAGAGTGATGTCATGTGACCTCCCAGAATCCTCCTCACCTCTCCGGTCAGGTCTGTGTTTTATTAATAGAGATAAGAGTGATGTCATGTGACCTCCCAGAATCCTCCTCACCTCTCCGGTCAGGTCTGTGTTTTATTAATAGAGATAAGAGTGATGTCATGTGACCTCCCAGAATCCTCCTCACCTCTCCGGTCAGGTCTGTGATTTATTAATAGAGATAAGAGTGATGTCATGTGACCTCCCAGAATCCTCCTCACCTCTCCGGTCAGGTCTGTGTTTTATTAATAGAGATAAGAGTGATGTCATGTGACCTCCCAGAATCCTCCTCACCTCTCCGGTCAGGTCTGTGTTTTATTAATAGAGATAAGAGTGATGTCATGTGACCTCCCAGAATCCTCCTCACCTCTCCGGTCAGCAGGTAGATGATCTCCAGGGTGAGGTTTAGTATCTTCTCAGTCATGTGACTCCGGTCCTCCTCCATCCTCATTCATGTGATCAATGTGGGTTTCTCTGTAGATGAATAGTGGAGGATTATCTGGACTGTATTTTTTTACAATATTAGAATGTAAACGGTAATGAAAAACCAATAGTAGGAGATAGGGGTGCAATGGATAAAAAAAAAAAAAAAAAAAAACGGATCGGATCGTTCCTCGGATCAGAGTCACAAGTTTGCAAAAACCTGTGAAAATTCCACCACCATATAGTCTCCACTGTAATATCCACAATCTCCCCCACTGTAATGGACATCTCCCCCAATGTAATATTGGCTGGGTATGGCAGGGTATGGCAGAGTATGGCAGCGTATGGCTGGGTATGGCAGGGTATTGGCAGGGTATTGGGGGATGGCTGAGCACAGATGGATGTGACTGCAATTGTCACAGACCAGCGCTGTGCGCACTACAGGTCCAGCCCATAGCGCTGCTGCCATCCGATCTCTCCCCTCCACTGTACAGACCAGTACACTGAGGGGAGACGCCGGTTATTTTACAAGTGATCGCTCCGTCATTTAACGGAGCGATCACATTGTAAATGGCCGCCGTGTATACCAAGGTGGCCGCCGCTCCGGAGCTAGGCCAAAGCCGCGGCCTTTGCTAAGTCCGAGGCAGCGGGCCGCTCCGTGGATCGTGGGGTGTTTTTCCGAGCCGAACAGGGTGACCCATTCGGATCAAGGATCGGTGAAGATCCGTTGCACACCTAGTAGGAGAATATTAGAAATCAGTTCTGTCCATTTTTGGAGTGGACCAGGAGATCGGCACTCCCCGGTCGTGATGGTTTCTGAGGAAGACTTCAGCCGGTATCGAAGCGCCATTCAGAGAGGTAAAAAATTACTTTACTGGGAAAACTTTTTTCTCTTATATTCAAAGACTGACACAGCTCCTCTCTGTAACAAAATGGGTTGTCAGCCCTATCACTGGAGATTGCTAGGCAAAGTTGTAACACAACACTTCAGAACTTAAGTTCCGCCCGGGGGGGGGGGGGGCGTTCCCTTAGGCTACAACCCCCACACTCTGCCCTAGCAGCCTCAGTTTTATTTTGCCTAGTGAAGGAGATACACCTAGGAACCCTGCGGGCCCATAGGTCCGTGTTTTTTAATGCAGAAGCTCAGCTTTTTGCGCAAGATGAATGATCCTGGGATCTTCTATCAACAGCCGGCTGGGTGACAGGCTGGTTCACTTATCCTTGTAGTCTCCCCCAGTTCGGCCACCGAGCGTGTGCAGGTCGCAGCTGCGGCTTGGCAGGCCATGACGAAACCTCAGCTCCAGAGGTGGTCGGTGAGCTTTTATGCTCCGGAGCATACATATGACCGGGCTACTGATGTCTGCGTCACATTATGCCGAGGCCAGTAACCTTCCCTGTACTGATCAAGAGTTGGCTACAATGGAATGTCTCCCAGCTCTTCAGGACTGCTAAGTACAGCTCTCCCGGTCTCGGCAGGGTTGAGCAGCTGGGCATTCCCTGGGAGGTCGATTCGGGGGCCCCCTCACACCCCTCTCTTCTCTCCCCTGTCCCTAACTCCCCTCCTTCCCCCCCCTCATGGGGTGGGGGGGGGGGGCTGTGCATGGATGCTGAGCGGTGTGTGTGCCCCCCTGGGCCCTCACCTGGGTTCTGGCTGTACTGTGGTGCCTGGGTCCTGAGTGCTTAATCCAAGGAGGTGTCTGAGGGTTGCCCCTTTGTCGGTGCAGCGCTGTGTCTGCCACATGTTTCTTTCTGCCTCTCAATAGCGCTGGCTGGCGGCCATTTTCAGTGTGGGCAAGGGACAGAATGCTCCTGGGCTTCAAGCGGCCATTTCCCCGGTGATTCCCTATTCAGAACACTGACGGGCATTTTCTTGAAGCCGGACCATGTTTTTTGTGCTCTAACAGCAGCTTCCTGTGCCCTCAGCTTCCTTTGCCCTCAGCTTCCTGTTTTGTCATCACAGAGCGCTGGCAGGCTTTCTATGTAATCTGGACACGTTTTTCAGATCGCTCAGCGATCGTTCTGACTGGCTGCCACCAACACAGCTTTGGCCCCTCTGCATTTGGGAGCGCTAGGGGGCTACAGGCACTGCTTTATACAGTGTGGAACTCCTCAGGGCGGTGAGTCCGGCGGGTTAGAACCCCTCAGTCAGCAGCAGCGAGGGTGGGACTGTCACTGTCCCAAGTCCCCTTCAGGTGGCAGACAGGGTAGGGTCAGCATGGCTTCAGAAACTGGTGTTTCTTCCCCCGAAATCCAGGCAACTGCAACCGGGTCACCTGCGGACAGTGCGGTTTCCATGGACACCCTGACGGCGATCCTCAATTCGTTTGTTGCCAAGATAGAGGCGGGGCGTGCGAAGAAAGGTTCTAAAAGCGGCCCCTGCCCCCCCCCATCCTCTTGGGAGAACTCTGACGCAGACTCGGGTCCTGTTGAGGCCGGTGACCCCTGCTCTGTCTTGTCAGATGACGCTGACCAGGACCGTTTGGATGAGTCCCCCTCCGGGTCCGTGCACGACAAAGCGCTAGTTGGAGCACTTATCACAGCTGTGCGTGATAACCTGAATATTCACGAGCCAGCGGATCCCTCTGCTGATGTACCGGTCCCCTTCTGGGTCCCGCAAGCCAGCACGTTCACCTAAGGTGGTCCCGTATCTGACTTATTTTGACAAGTTAATTTACAAGGAATGGGGTCGCCCGCAACTGACCTTTTCGGTCCCCAAATATATGGCGGTGCGTTACCCCTTTGAGGAAAGCCTTCTCAAGAAATGATCAGTTCCTCCGGTCGTGGACGCCCCAGTATCCAGGTTAAATAAAGTAACCACGATCCCGGTTGAGGGGACTCCTGCATTCAGGGATCCCACGGACAGGAAGGCCGAGGCGGTGGCTCGTTCCTTGTTTACGGTTGTGGGGTCAGCCGTGCCACCTGTACTGGCATCCGCACTGGTGTCGCAGACACTGACTGAGTGGGCAAAACTATTGCACCACGAATTGGGAGAGCAACAGGCCTCCCCTGTCTGCGTGGAACTAGCAGACCAACTAGTGCAAGGCCTTAAGTACGTCTGTGACGCGGCCCTGGATACTCTTCCTCTGTTATCCAGGGCTTCAGTGTCAGCTGTGGAGCTGAGGCGCCTGATTTGGCTAAAATGCTGGTCTGCTGACCAGGCATCCAAAAAAGCCCTGACGGATCTTCCTTTCCTTGGCGACCGACTCTTTGGAGCCTCGTTAGATGATCTTGTTAAAAATGCCACTGGTGGATTCGGCCCCAACTTTATTTGCTGGGTTCAGCTCGTATATCAATCCCCAAGCGCGTTACAAACCCTCATACAACCCGGGGTGCCGACTATGTGATCACACCCCAGGCTCTATCACCTTATATGGTCCTGTCCAAACATACAAGCGTACTGGACTGAGTCCACAGAGTTCCCCTTTTATATCTGAATTCAAATAGTTCCCTTACACTGTAAGGGAGGACTCTGCAGACTCTGATGTAAGGTAGAACCAGGGGCGGACTGACCATTTGGCCGCTGGGGGCACTGCCCGAGGGCCCGGGGCCACTAGGGGTGCCCCATTGGGGTTGCCAGCCTCAGTAAAACCAGGGACAGTATGTAAAAATCTGTGGTTTTTTTTTACATCTGTCTCTGAAATGTCCCTTACCGACATCCTTTTGGTCTAAAAATCCCGAGATTATAGCTGCCCCACCTCTCCAGTACATTGTCAGCCAATAGAGACATGTCTGTGTATACTGTGTGATTGTATACTGCGTGTGCGTGTTTGTGTATACTGTGTGGCCCCATAATGTCTGATTGCCTGGGGGGAGGGGGGCTCCATAATCGCCTATTGCCCGGGGGCCCCGTGAGTTGTCAGTCCGCCCCTGGGCAGGGCTGGACTGGGACAAAAATTTGGCCCTGGACTTCATCCAGACCGGCCCACTTTAATTTTGAGTGTACTCATCAGGAGCAGCCCCCTTACATCAGAGTGTCCCCATCACCAGCAGCCCCCTTACATCAGTGTCCTCCCTCTCCTCCCCCTCCCACGTGTACTCACAGTTCTGAAGGCAGCATCTCATTCCTCTCTCCAGTCATGTGATAAGTGACAAGTGATCAGGGGAGAGAGGAAAGAAAGAAAGTCTGTCGGCTCTCTAGCTCCCCTTGCAGGCTGGAGGGAGCAGAAAGCCTAATCCTCTCTTCAGCAAGTGACGGCAGCCGCTCCTCCTGACAGGAGTGAAATCGCAATCACTCACTGTCAGAGAGGAGCGGCTCCAGGACTGCAACTGACCGGCCCACTGAGCCATCGGCCCACCGGGAAACTCCCGGCAGTCACAATGGCCAGTACATGCCTGCCCCTGGGTAGAACTCTGGGGACTCTAACATAAGGGATGCTGGGAACCCTGATTTAAGGGGGAACACTGAGGAATCTGATGTAAGGGGGGGGAACACCGTGCCTCTGGTGTAAAGGGGAACTCTAATGGGTGCTCCGAGAACCCCAATTTACCTTAGTGTACTCTCTCAGAGGCAGGAGGGAGAAGGATGTCAGCACGTCTCATCCAGATGCATCTGAGACACCGAGGGATAGGGGCGGGAGGGAGATGTGCAGATCAAGCCCTCTCTCCTCTCCCATCTGTGTTTTTTTGAGGGGGGGGGGATTGTTAGTGCTGGCTCTGAGAAGTGTGAAAGAGAGTGTAACAGACACTCTCGACTTGGACAACTGCGGCCAGCAACCCTACTGGGAAGCCATAGTCCGGTCTGAATAATGTGTCCGGGTTTTAGGCAGTCTGAAACCCGAACGCACGATTCCAAACCCAAACTGTCCGGGTGAATCCCGGACAGGTGGCAACCCCACCCACACTGCACGGTGTCAGCAGCATCAACTGGGCTCCAGCTTCTCTCAGAAGGGCACTGGAGATCGGGGTGAAGGGAGGGGGGGAGATCGGAGTGCAGGAGGACGTAGAGTGAGTGTACACAAGCTTGTCCGGGAAATAGAAAGGATACTCTGTACACCGTCTGGCAATGTATGTGTTTAGAAGCAGTGATGCTGCTGTCCCCACAGCCCAGATTCCAGACTGAGCTGTAGCAGGTCTTGGTAGGGCGGAGAATGCCTCCACTCCTCCCACCACCACCAGCATATGCAGAAGATCAGCGGCCGGCCCTGCATGTCGGAATCCGCGGCTAACCCTGCATGTCACAGTCAGACATGCGGCTCTCGGCCCACCGGGCAAACGCCCGGTGTGCCCTATGGCCAGTCCGGGCCTGATTACCATCTCTGTGTCCTAAGCCGAAGCACCCTAAAGGAGGTGGCCCTTCACGCTTTGGACGTGGTTCGGGCTCTGAAGGTGTACTTGTCTGCCTTGGCTCCCTTTCGGGAAGTCAGACTCGCTGTTTGTTTTGGTAGCTGGTCCCAAGAAAGTCATGGCGGTCTCGTCGGCCACCATTTCCAGGTGGATCAGACAGATTGTGGTACAAGCCTACGCCTTGAAGGGGCAGGTGCCCCCCCTTTCCGGTCACGGCCCACTCCACAAGGGCAATCGGAACGTCTTGGGCCTTTCCGACACCAAGCGTCTGTCGCTCAGGTGTGCAAGGCGGCGACCTGGTCGTCTGTCCATACGTTTACCAAGTTCTACAACGTAGACGTCGGTGCTTCCGCTGATGCCCGTTTTGGCCGCAAAGTTTTGCAGGCGGCCGTGTAGTTGCAATACCAATATTTTTTCCTGGTTTTTCAAAAAAAAAAACGCAGTACTGTTATGTTAATGCACTGTTGCATTACTTCTGAAGTTGGCTGCGGTCTTGGGGATCACTCCGGTTGAGGATACCCTGTTTTTTTTGTGGTGGTTTTCCACACACTGCTGTTTTTGTGGGTTTAGTTTCACTAGTTCCCACTTGCCGTGGTGGATGAAGTTTTTATGCTGTTTTTTCCCACCCCTCGTTTTGTCACTGCTTGCGGACGTCCCATTTAGTTACAGAGAGGAGCTGTGCCGGTCGGTGATTATAAGAGAAAATAGGATTTTTTGTACTCACCTTAAAATCCTTTTCTCTGTAATTCACCGACCGACACAGCGCCCGCCCCTCCTTTTTTCTTTTTACGTTATACTGCTTGTTGACGTACTGAGTCTGCTAGGGCAGAGTGTGGGGGATTGTAGCCTAATGCCGCGTACACGCGATCAGACTATCCGCCGGACTGTCTGAACGAGCGTACCTGCCCACATACCTTTTGCAGAGGACTATCCGCCGTACTTTTGAAATAAACGGACTTGCCCACAGACACGGAGGAAAGTCCGCTCATTTTGAGCGCGGCTCCCGGTAGCCGGGACTAGCGAAGGAGGCGTCGCTGGCCCCGTCACCTGGTATGGAGTTAAAGGGGAAGCCCTATGCCGAAAAAAACGGCATGGGGGTCCCCCCCTAGGCCCTTATCCGAGCACGCTACCCGGCCGGTCAAGAAAGGGGGTGGGGACGAGCGAGCGCCCCCCCCCCCTCCTGAGCCGTACCAGGCCGCGTGCCCTCAATATGGGGGGGGGTGCTTTGGGGTAGGGGGGGCCGCACGGCCGCGCCCCATGTTGATGAGGACAAGGGCCTCTTCCCGACAATTTTGACTTATTAAAGGGGGCTCCTGGATTCCGATAAGCCCCCCCACCCGCAGACCCCGACAACCAAAGACCAGGGTTGTCGGGAAGAGGCTCTTGTCCTCATCAACATGGGGACAAGGTGCTTTGGGGTGGCACCCCCCCATGTTGGGGGCACGCGGCCTGGTACGGTTTAGGAGGGGGGGGGGCGCTCGCTCATCCCCACCCCCTTTCCTGACCGGCCGGGTAGCGTGCTCGGATAAGGGTCTGATATTGGCCTAGGGGGACCCCCACGTCGTTTTTTCAGCATAGGGCTTCCCCCTCAACTCCATACCAGGTGACGGGGCCAGCAACGCTTCTTTCGCTAGTCCCGGCTACCGGGAGCCGCGCTCAAAATGAGCGGACTTTTCTCCGTGCGGGAAAAGTCCATTCATTTCAAAAGTACGGCAGACTAGTGCGCACACACGGCCGTATTGGGTCCGGCGGACATATTTTAGTGCAAAGCTACTTTCAAAGTCCGCCGGACTTTTAGGTAAAAAAAAAGTCCGCCGGAGCCCACACATGGTAGGATTGTCCGGCGGACTCGAGACTTTTCCACCGGATTGTTTGATCGTGTGTACATAAGGGACCGCCCCCCTGGGCGGAACTAAAGTTCTGAAGTGTTGTATTACAACTTTGCCCAGTAATCTCCAGTGATAGGGCTGACAACCCATTTAGTTACAGAGAGGAGCTGTGTCAGTCGGTGAATTACAGAGAAAAGGATTTTACGGTGAGTACAAAAAAATCCTACTATTTGGGTTTGGTCAAACTTTTCATGTATACAAGTAATTTTTGGTTAACTACGTGAAATAATCAGAAATCTGGCAACGATGACACTTATACGTGGCACTGATGACACGTGGCACTGATGACCAGTGGCGTACTAAGTGGGGGGGGCGTGCCGCCTCGGGTGCCACACACTGGGGGGGTGTCAGGCCAGCGCCCCCCTCCCCAACTGAAGAGGAGACAGCGCCGTGCCTCGGGTTCGCAGCCCACACAGAGAGAGCCAGAGGCACTGGCAGTGGGCGGCATTGCAGGGGGAAGGTGCGCGCAGCACCCGAGTGGAGTGACATCTGCCGGCTCAGTGATCCGGCGCAATAATCCCCTTGTCTCTGTGGTCGCGTCGCGCGGCCGTTCTGATCAGTCTCGGGCAGCGGCTGTCACTCACAGCCGAGCAGAGTGAAGCCACCTCCCCCTCCTGCATGCACAGCACTGTGTAGATATAAAGGAGGGGGAGGCGGCTTCACTCTGCTCGGCTGTGAGTGACAGCCGCTGCCGAGACTGATCAGAACGGCACGACGCGAGTCACGCGACCACAGAGAGAAGGGGATTATTGCGCCGGGTCCCGGATCACTGAGCCGACAGGTGTCACTCCACTCGGGTGCTGCTCGCACCTCCCCCCTGCCATGCCGCTGCCTTGGGATCGAGGTACATTATGGGTCCTTAGGGGAGTCTGTGCACTGTAGGGGGGTTCTTTACTGTGGGGGGTCTGTGCACTGTAGGGGGGTTCTTTACTGTGGGGGGTCTGTGCACTGTAGGGGGGTTCTGCACTGTAGGGGGGTCTTGCACTGTAGGGGGAGGGGTCTGTACTGTAGGGGAAGATTCGGCACTGTAGGGGGGTCTGTACTGTAGGTGAGGATTCTGCACTGTAGGGGAGTCTGTACCGTAGGGGGGTCTGCGCTGTAGGGTGGAGGGGCCTGTACTGTAGGGGAGGATTCTGTACTGTAGGGGGGTCTACACTGTAGATGGGGGTCTGTATGGTAGGGAGGGGGGTCTGCACTGTAGGGGGTCTGTGTAACATGCAGGAGGTCCAGAGCTGTGAGGGGCTGTGTAATGTAAAGGGGTGCAGGGTGCTGTGTAAAGTAAAGGGGTCCAGAGGTACAAGGGCTGTTTAATGTAAAGGGGTCAGGAGGTTCAGGGTGCTGTGTTATGTAAAGGGGTCCAGAGGTACAAGAGCTGTGTAATGTAAAGGGGTCCAGAGGTGCAGGCTGCTGTGTAATGTAAAGGGGACCAGAGGTGCAGGGCGCTGTGTAATGTAAAGGGGTCCAGAGGTGCAGGGTGCTGTGTAATGTAAAGGGGTCCAGAGGTGCAGGGCGCTGTGTAATGTAAAGGGGTCCAGAGGTGCAGGGTGCTGTGTAATGTAAAGGGGTCCAGAGGTGCAGGGCGCTGTGTAATGTAAAGGGGTCCAGAGGTGCAAGGTGCTGTGTAATGTAAAGGGGTCCAGAGGTGCAGTTGTGGAGAGGGGGGTACACAGTAGTGACAAAAAGATATTGAAGGATGCAGAGGTATGCAGGGGACACAGTGGGTGTTTTTACATTTTATGGTGGGGGGGGTGGTGCCAGATATAGGATCCACCCCGGGTGCCAAGTGCTCTAGGTACGCCCCTGCTGATGACACGTGGCACTAATACGTGGCACTGTTGACACGTGGCACTAATACGTGGCACTAATACGTGCCACCGATGACAGATGGCACTAATACGTGGCACCGATGACGCGTGACACTGATGACAGATGGCACTGATAAGTGGCATTGATGACACATGATACTGACAACAGATGGCACGTGACACTGACAGATGGCACTGATGACAAATGGCACTGATACGTGGCACTGATGACAGATGGCACTAATATGTGGCACTGAAGACAGATGGCACTAATATGTGGCACTGATGACAGATGGCACTTATACGTGGCACTGATGACAGATGGCACTTATACATGGCACTGATGACAGATGGCACTAATATGTGGCACTGATGACAGATGGCACTGGGGACAAATGGCACTGACAACAGGTGGCACTTGGGACAGATAGCACTAACAGGAGGTACTGGGGGCAGGTAGCACTGGGGTGGATGGCACTGGGGGTGGATGGCACTTTTTTTACCTTTTTTTTTTTTTACACTTACGGCCGCTGCAGCCGTTCATCTCTCCCCTCTCACACGCTGTCTGTGTGAGGAGGGAGAGCGGCGCTGAGAGATGATCTCATATGTTTACATATGAGATCATCTCCCATTACAGCGCGATTGGCGTGTCCAAACGGCCGCTGTGATTGGCCGTTTACAGCGATCTGTGTTTGCCTGTCTCCGGGGGACACGGCAAACACAGAACTTCCCCGATGCGCGTCCGCAGCAGCGTGCATTGCAGAAGTAAACATCAGGACGTCCAGGGACGGCCTCCCGGACCAAAGCGCCTGCTCTACAGCCATCATTCGGCTATAGGGCGGGAAGAGGTTAAAGGGCAACACAGGACAGAGTAGTTTGGCTCCTAATGATGGGAGTTATGGTCAAATAATGTTATTACCTCCTCTGCTGCCAATTCCGACAACGTCTTCCCCTTGCTTCTTCCCACCTCACCTCTCGCCCAGAACTTCCTGTATTTTTGAATACTTCCTGTCAGTACCTGACATCACTTCCTGTTTTCCATAGAGTCTTCCTGTCTCGGCAGAAGTGTGATCACCACCTTGTGGAGCTCAGAGGAACTGCAGCCCATAGAAATGTCTCGTAGTATGAATATGGTCTTGTGCTGTGTGTGTGTATATATATATATATATATATGTGTGTATATATATATATATATATATATATATATATGTATATATATATATATATATATATATATATGTATATATATATATATATATATATATATATATATATATATATACTGTATATTCTTATGCTTGGGGTCACCTCCATTTCGACCAAGGTGGGTATAAACTTATTTTTGGTAGGGCTAAGCAGAGGGATTTTGGTTCAGTTGACTTTGCAGTGATAATTTTGCCAAAATCATGTTGTAGTCGGCTGCGGTTCCTTCCATAAGAATCTTATAAAATTTTTGTATTAATAAAATGATACTTTTTATTTTTCTATATATATTTTTTTGTTTAACCACTTTCAGCCCCCGGACCATTTTGCTGGCTTAAGACCAGACCACGTTTTGCGATTCGGTGCTGCGTCGCTTTAACTGACAATTGCGCGGTCGTGGAAACATGGCTCCCAAACAAAATTGACGTCCTTTTTTTCCCCACAAATAGAGCTTTCTTTTGGTGGTATTTGATCACCCCTGCGGTTTTTATTTTTTGCGCTATAAACAAAAATAGAGCGACAATTTTGAAAAAAAAAGCATTATTTTTTACTTTTTGTTATAATAAATATCCCCCAAAAATATATAAAAAAACATTTTTTTTCCCCTCAGTTTAGGCCGATACGTATTCTTCTATATATTTTTGGTAAAAAAAATTCGCAATAAATGATTATTGATTGGTTTGCGCAAAAGTTATAGCGTTTACAAAATAGGGGATAGTTTTATGGCATTTTCATTAATTATTTTTTTTTTTTTTACTAGTAATGGCGGCGATCAGCGATTTTTATTGTGACTGCGACATTGTGGGGGACCCATCGGACATTTTTGACACATTTTTGGGACCATTGTCATTTATACAGCAATCAGTGCTATACAAATGCAGTGATTCCTGTGTAAATGACACTGGCAGTGAAGGGGTTAACCAGGGGGTGGCAGTGTAGGGGTTAAGTGTTCCTAGGGGCGTGTTACTAACTGTGGCGGGCTGGGCTTTGTGTTAGTGAACACTGATCTCTGCTCCAATCACATGGAGCAGAGATCAGCGTCACTTGTTGCTAGGCAGAACGGGGAGATGCTGTTTACAACGGCATCTCCCCATTCAGCCGCCCCCGTGAGACAATTGCGGGTATCCCCGCAGCGATCGAGTCCGCGAGGACCCGCGACCGGACTCACGGAGCGCGCTGCCGGTCGGCGCGCACGCAATAGCAGGGCGGCATATTAAAATGGACGTACCTGTACGCCAATATGCCTTGCCCGTGCCATTCTGCCGACGTACATCCGCGCGCGCCGGTCGGGAACTGGTTAATTGCCTTAAAAATCCAATTTTCTAGGCTTTTCTTCTTTAAATTTGTAAGGGATGATGGCAAATTTACACGCCAAACCACGAGAGTCGATCAATTTTCTAAATTCGTGTTGTAGTTAGCCTTTCATTTGTCACATAGGCAAATGTCGCTTGAAAATAACTCTTTGCAAAACCTGGGATACCCCTGAATCCACCTCTAGTAACCAATCAGTGATGGTAGGCAAGTTGACTACAGGTGCATCTGATAGTGGCTGGCCTAGGCTGGCTGAGGTAGGGGAAGAGTTATTGTGTGGGTGCTTCAGTTTCTGGGCTTTTTGGATCCAGCCTACTCACCAGCGGTATGAATATGGGAGAAGGTTGGGTTCGAGCTCTCTGGCTCACTCTCTCTCGGGTTCAGATGGGCCACATTGGAAAGGACATACTGTAGCTGCTGTGTCTTGCAGTCCATCAGAGGTACCAGGGGTTCTGCAGAACAACCAAGACATGGAGAACACCATAATGGACTACTACCTTTCTGAGGCACACCTGGGCAGCCAGTTAGAGGTAGTTAGGGACGTTACAACACTACTGTTCATGTTGGACTGTACTATGAAGCTCTTCAGTAAAGTTGTATCAGCTTTTTCTGAGCCTGCTCTGAAGTTATTTAAAGGGGTGAAATTTGTTTCTGAAGTATCAAAAGAACCAGGGTCTGTAAAGCACATGTGGGGTATGAAGCTCAGCTACTACAAAAGGTCTACTCGGCAAGTCAAGCTAGAGAAGCAGTGTAGCACCAACCCGGCACCCTAGTACAAGTCTCAAAGCAACCAGTCATTAGGTGTGGCGCCTGGTAAAGGTGACGGGGCCTCCGGTAGCGAGGGGGTCGATGTTCTGGCTCCCTCCCTAGCAGTCAGTTTCCGGGAGCAACTGGAGCCAAACCCACGTTACGGAGATCCATGACCTGGTCACATGAGTATGAGATTGAACGAGTTAACAAGTGCAGGCATGAGGTCCCTGCTAGGTGCACAGCGGGACCCCATTCTGTTATAGAGAGTGAGGTAACAGAGGTACGCTGGACTGGTGGAGTGGGTGCGGGCTCAGCAGTGTCCCTCCTAACATACATCAAGCTAAAGAGTGTAGTGACACGGGACAGCACTTTTCAGAGGGACTCTGTATTTTATTACAGCTACGGCTCATCTCTAAGTCGGGGAATTGCCTTAATGTTACAATGACTACAATGTCTCTCCACTTGCTGACCAGCCTGACTTCACAAACTTCAAATTCTGCCCAGCCTGACTCCTCTGACTTTCTGTGTGCTGCTCAGCCCAACTCTGCTGACTCTCCGACCTGCTATCCAGCTTGACTCTGCTGACTCTCCGACCTGCTTTCCAGCTTGACTCTGCTGACTCTCCGACCTGCTTTCCAGCTTGACTCTGCTGACTCTCCGACCTGCTTTCCAGCTTGACTCTGCTGACTCTCCGACCTGCTTTCCAGCTTGACTCTGCTGACTCTCCGACCTGCTTTCCAGCTTGACTCTGCTGACTCTCTGCCTGCTGCCCAGCTTGGCCTCCGCTAATTCTTTGCCAGCGGCCAAGTTTGACTCTGCTGACTTTCTGACTGTTCCCCAACCTGATCCTGCTGACTCCACTGATTTCTGGCTTGCTGACCAGCCTAACGCCACCCATTTTGCCCTCTACCCAGCCTGACTCTGTTGACTCTCCACCTGCTTCCCATCTGGATTCCGCTGACTGTTCACATGCTGCTCGGCCTTACCCTGATGATTCTCTAACTGCTGCCCAGCTCTACTTCACTAACTTTGTCTGCTGCCCAGCCTGACTGCCCTGTCTCCCCGACTGTATCCCAGCTTGAATCTGCTGACTCCCTACCTGCTGCCCGGCTTGACTCTGCTAACACTCTGCCTGATGCACAGCCTGACTTTACTGACTCTCCACCTGCTGCCCAACTCCATCCTGCTGACTCTATGCCTGCTGCGGAAGCCAAGCTCTACAGACTCACCACCTGTTGCCCAGCCTGACTCCATTGACTTTCCTCCTAGTCTGACTGCTTTTTCCACCTGCTCCCCAGCCTTTCTACTCTTACTTTCTTTCTGCTGCCCATTCCAATTCCACCTACTCTCCACCTGCTGCCCAACTCCACCCTGCTGACTCTATGCCTGCTGCAGAAGCAAAGTGTCATGGTTATGCAGTGATCTTCCTGTTTGCTTACCTCCGCTCATATGTTCAGACTAAGAGTCCAGCCACTTCCACCTGGTGGTTTTTATAACCTCTCCTCTAAGCATGTCTCCACCCCAGGCCCTATCAGGGAGCCCTATATTAACCTGTGCACTGCTAGCCAACCCTGCTGATCAACCATTGTGTGTTAGCTTCCTGTTACCTGTCATGTGCTCTTCTGTTGTTCCGTTACCGACCTTGGCGTGTCTTTGACTATCCCTGTTTGCCTGTGATCCTGACCTTTTGGCGTATCCCTGACTATTCCCGTCTGCTTGTGGCCCCGACCTTGGCTTTGTCCCTCACTATTCCTACCCTCCTGTTGCCTACTGTGGGTGTGAGCTGGGGGACCCTGGGGGTCGCGACCTGGAGCCAGTTGCAGCCAAGTCCATCCTCACCACTCGAGGCTCTGGTGAACACCTGCTGGCTCTTAGACTCCACGCCCCAGGGAATCTTATGCTCTAACCCCGGTGGGACCTGTCTCCCGTCCGCAGCAGTCAGCCGTAGGGTCCACAACCTTGCGGTGCACTCCTGATCCCTACGGTGTGCATCTGTAACCTCGCCTCAAGGTGACCTGACACCAAGCTCTACAGACTCACCACCTGTTGCCTAGCCTGACTCCACTGAATCTCCTCCTAGTCGGACTTTGCTTTTTCCACCTGCTCCCCAGCCTTCCTCCTCTTACTTTCTGCTGCCCATTCCAATTCCACCTACTCTCCACCCACTGCCCAGCTTGACTCCAATGATTCTTTGCCAGCTGCCAAGTCTGACCCTGTTTACCTTCCACCTGCTCCCCAACCTGACCCTGCCGACACTTGACCTGCTGCCCAGCCTGACTCCACTCCTAATTGCTAATCTTGCCCTCTACCCAGCTTGACTCTGTTGACTTTTCACCTGCTGCCCATCTGGATTCCACAGACTTTATACCTGCTGCCCAGCGTTACTTTGCTGATTCTCTGCCTGCTGCCCAGGCTGACTCCCCTAACTTTCTGCACCCCAGCTTTACACTGACTTCCCACCGGTTGCCCAGCTTGACCCTGATGTCTCTCTGCTTTCTGCCCAGCTTGACTCCACTGACATTTTGCCTGCAGCCAAATCTGACTCTGTATGCTGCCCAACCCGACCTTGCTGACTCTCTGACTGCTGCCGCGCCAAGCTCTGCTGATTTCATGCTGCACAGCCAGACTTTGCTGATTTATCTTCTGAGGCCTTGTATTTGGCTTCTGAGGTCCTGATGTCTGGCCCAGACTGTGACCCAGATATAAGATGTGTTAAGGGACCCGGGTAACCAGATCATCAACTAGACCTAGCTGGCAGTCAATTCATGCCAGGCCAACCCCATGCAAAATTCAAGAAAAAAAGTGTGGGGTCACCCAAACATATTCATACCAGACTATTATTATACACAATTTATATAGCGCCAACAGTTTACGCAGCACTTTACAATGTATAGGGGGACAACACAATTACAGTACAATACAAAATGTACAGAAGGGCCCGGCTCGTAAAGCTTACATTCTAAAGGGAGGGGGTGGTGGTACAAAAGGTGATAGGTGCAGAGAATGATTTGATAGGGGGGTGGCTCGGGGACAGTTAGGTGGGTGTGGGATAGGCTTCCCTGAATAAATGAGTTTTCAGGGATGTCTTAAAGGTAGAAAGGGTAGGGGCTGATCGGACATAATGGGGCAGGGAGTTCCAGAGGATGGGAGAGGCTCTTGAGAAGTCCTGAAGGCGAGGATGGGAGGAGGTAACAAGGGAGCTAAAGAGCAGGAGGTCCTGGGAGAAGCGGAGGGAACGATTTGGGCGATATCTGCAGATGAGGTTGGTGATGTAGATGGGGGCGATGTTGTGGATGGCTTTGCATGTTATCTGAGCGTACAGACTAGCTAATCTGCTGAGGACCTTCATCTACCCTCAGCTGTTACCCTGCTGTGGGTCTATGTGAAGAGACAAAACCAGATATGGCTAAAGTGTTTTTGGAAGTGCATGTGACTGTATAAAATGGACTAACATAGTGCTGGTGAGTGATGTAAGTAATGGAAATAAAGTAAAATGGCGTTACTTAACACTGTTACTTTAGAGGGTAACTAGTAATCTAACTGATTACTCTTCCCCTCATGGTAATGCCGTTCCCATTACTTGGGCGGCGTTACCGCATTTACATCTACCGCCACGAGGGGTGCAACAGATCGTCACGCGCGGCGCTCCGGAGAGCTCCGCGTCCTCGGCCTTAGGAAAGGCAGCAGCTTCGGCCTAGCTCCGAAGCGGCGGCCATCTTGGTTCACCCGTCGGCCGTTTACAATGTGATTGCTCTGTCAAATGACGGAGCGATCGCTTGTAAACAAACCGGCGTCATGATGACGCCGGTTCCTCTCTCCCCTGTGTACAGATCTGTACAGTGGAGGGGAGAAATCGGATGGCAGCAGCGCTGTGGGCTGGATCTGTAGTGCCCACAGCGCTGCTCTGTGACAATTGCAGTGACACAGCCATCCCTCCATACCCTGTCAATACTCTGCAATACCCTGCAGTACCCTGCCAATACTCTGCAATTCCCTGCCAATACTCTGCAGTACCCTGCCAATACTCTGCAGTACCCTGCCAATACTCTGCAATTCCCAGCCAATACTCTGCAGTACCCTGCCAATACTCTGCAATACCCTGCCAATACTCTGCAATTCCCTGCCAATACTCTGCAATTCCCTGCCAATACTATGCAATTCCCTGCCAATACTCTGCAGTACCCTGCCAATACTCTGCAGTACCCAGCCAATACTCTGCAATTCCCTGCCAATACTCTGCAGTACCCTGCCAATACTCTGCAGTACCCTGCCAATACTCTGCAGTACTCTGCCAATACTCTGCAGTACCCTGCCAATACTCTGCAATTCCCTACCAATACTCTGCAATTCCCTGCCAATACTCTGCAGTACCCTGCCAATACTCTGCAACTCCCTACCAATACTCTGCAATTCCCTGCCAATACTCTGCAATTCCCTGCCAATACTCTGCAGTACCCTGCCAATACTCTGCAATTCCCTGCCAATACTCTGCAATTCCCTGCCAATACTCTGCAATATCCTGCCAATACTCTGCAGTACCCTGCCAGTACTCTGCAGTACCCTGCCAGTACTCTGCAGTACCCTGCCAATACTCTGCAGTACCCTGCCAATACTCTGCAGTACCCTGCCAATACTCTGCCAATACTCTGCAGTACTCTGCCAATACTCTGCAGTACCCTGCCAATACTCTGAAATTCCCTACCAATACTCTGCAATTCCCTGCCAATACTCTGCAGTACCCTGCCAATACTCTGCAATTCCCTGCCAATACTCTGCAATTCCCTGCCAATACTCTGCAGTACCCTGCCAGTACTCTGCAGTACCCTGCCAATACTCTGCAATATCCTGGCAATACTCTGCAATACCATGCAATACTCTGCAGTACCCTGCCAATGCTCTGCAATACCCTGCCAATACTCTGCCATACCCAGCCAATACTCTGCTATACTCTGCCATACTCGGTAATACCCAGCCATACTCTGCAATACTCGGTAATACCCAGCCATACTCTGCAATACTCGGTAGTACCCAACCATACTCTGCAATATTCAGCCATACCCAGCCATGCTCAGCCAATAATACAATGGGGGAGATGACGGGGATATTACAGTGGGGGAGATTGTAGATATTACAGTGGGGACTATATGGTGGTGGAATTTTCACAGGTTTTTGCAAATTCAATTATCTGCTGATCCGAAAAATGATCCGATCCGTGACTCTGATCCGAGGAATGATCCGATCCGTGAGTTTAGGGGAGACAGATGTACAGAGGGGAAACAGATATATGTTTGTGGGGGGGATGACAGACATGTAGTGGGGTACAGAGGGGGAACAGATATATGTGTGGGGAGATGGGACAGACGTGCAGGGGGGTGCAGGGGTGAAAGCACCCTTGCTTACAGTAATACTAGACCCGCCCCTTAGAATATAAAAAAGTCACAGTTACTTTGCAGAGTAACTAATTGCTTTTCCAACGTAGTAACTGAGTTATTAACGCAATTACTTTTTGGGAGAAGTAATTTGTAACTTAACTAATTACTTTTTTAAAGTAAGATGACCAACACTGGTGATGGTCAAGTCCTGGAAGGTCTGCAGGGTGTAAACAGTGTAGCACCAACTGACCCCCAAAGTGTGTACAGATGGGAGGGTAAGGGTTACAGGATACCCATGATCAAGCAAACTCCAGAAAAGGCCAAAACAAAAGTGCCTACAGTCTTCCCGGATAGAAAACTTTGAAGCTGACCTGGCATTCTCGACTGTAAGTCATTAAATCAGCTTCCAACACCCTTGGGAGAAGACACCATACTCCAGTGAGATCCAAGCTTTTTTGGCCCCTCAAGACATCTGGAGGTCCTCCATGACTCCTCAGTCCCCCAGGCTACACAAGCTAGGCCTCTAACCCAGGACTTTGCCCAAGAGACACGTTCCTCTCGTTTCGTTCAGAATCAAAATTTGGACAAAATTTTCATTATTCTGAGATTTGGATGTACCCAATAAATAAAGAATAAGAATAAAATAGAAAGAATATGGCCACCTTCCGAAATTCAAACTTCAAATAGAATAGAACCAACTATTTTTGCCAATGAATTTCAATTGAGAGCAGAACTATTAATTCACCACTACATTTAAATAGACACTCCTGTCTTTGGCAGGGTGGCTACAACAGTTACCAACAAATGATTGCCTGTTCCTGATATCAGTGGAACACCATCCTATACCCCAACGCCGTGTACACACCTGTCAAAAAGTCAAAAAGTCTGGCCGTGTGTACGCAATCTTAGATGACTTCTCCCCAGCCAACAGTTCTGCACTTGGATCAGTTGATCGCCGATGTTCCTGGCTACTTGACAGAGTGGGAAGCTGTTTTTTGGCCAACTTCTCCTACACTATATTGCTAAAAGTATTGGGACGCCTGCCTATACATGCACATGAACTGTAATGGCATCCCAGTCTTAGTCCGTAGGGTTCAATATTGAGTTGGCCCACCCTTTGCAGCTATAACAGCTTCAACTCTACTGGGAAGGCCGTCCACAAGGTTTAGGAGTGTGTCTATGGGAATGTTTGACCATTCTTCCAGAAGAGCATTTGTGAGCTCAGGCACTGGTGTTGGACGAGAAGCTCTGGCTCGCAGTCTCCACTCTAATTCAAATTTCTCCATCCCAAACTCGCTCCTCCGTGTCTTTATGGACCTTGCTTTGTGCACTTGTCCAAATCATTTGGTGGAGGGGGTGTTATGGTGTGGGGGTTGTTTTTCCAGGGGTTGGGATTAGCCCCTTAGTTCCAGTGAAGGGAACACTTAAAGAATCAGCATACCAAGACATTTTGATGCTCTCAACTTTGTGGGAACAGTTTGGGGATGGCCCCTCTGTGTTCCAACATGACTGCGCACCAGTGCACAAAGCAAGGTCCATAAAGACATGGATGAGCGAGTTTGGGGTGGGGGAACTTGACTGGCCTGCACAGAGTCCTGACCTCAACCCCCATAGAACACCTTTGGGATGAATTAGACCGGAGACTGCGAGCCAGGTCTTTCTCATTCAACATCAGTGCCTGACCTCACGAATGTGCTTCTGGAAGAATGGTCAAATATTCCCATAGACACACTCCTAAACCTTGTGGACGTCCTTCCCAGAAGAGATGAAGCTGTTATAGCTGCAAAGGGTCGGCCAACTCAGTATTTTTATTTAAATAATTTTTTTTATTGAACACAACCGACATAACACACTATAGAACCATAGTACAGTACAATCCGTTAGGTCAAGTTTACAGAAGGCGCAAGTAACTACAGTGCAGGGTAATTAACATCAGAGTTCCGGTTTATAGCTGCCGTCAGTTGTTCCATCAGACCTATTTCGCTCACCACAGCCATCCATTGCCCCACGGAGGGAGGGTCTTCACTCTTCCAGTTTTGGGGAATGCAGATTTTGCCCGCGTTAAGAAGATGAATCATAACAGATCTCTTATATTTCTTTCTCGGTAACGGGGTAAGATGTAGTAGGCACTGGGCTGGGTCATCTGCTAGGGCTACGTCTGTCAGTTTCAGGATCGGTTGCCGGATATTCTCCCAGAATGGGCAAATGCGTGGGCAGATCCAAAATACAAGCAACAGAGACCCTTTCCGCCTGATGGCATCTCCAACAGGAAGAAGGCACAGATGGGTAAAATCTATGAAGGTGTGTCGGGACCCGGTACCACCTTGCCAACATCTTGTACCCGGCCTCCTGAAATCTGGTGGCAATAGAGGAGTGATGTGCAAAGTACAAGATCCTCTCTCTCTGATCTTTTGAAAAAGTTCGACTCAAGTCATGCTCCCACCTCCTCACGTAAGGAGGGGGTGACCCATCCCGAGGGGTGACCATTAGTCTGTATAATATTGACAATAAATGGCGGGTCGGAACAGGATCCGAGCACAACTCCTCAAAGGTAGATAGTGGGTGGTTGCGGTCGGGGTGAAAGTGCGAAGAGGTCAAAAAGTGTCTGATCTGGATAGCTCTCCATCTGTCGAGTGGGGGATCCAAAATTGCCTGAATTTCCTCAACCAAAAGCCATCGCCCCCTCATGACAAAAATTCTGCAGCCTGTATTTATTGGACTCTATGAACTCCCGGAATCTCCTGCTCGTCATGCTCACGGGGAATTCCTGAGCCCCTATAACCGGAGATAATGGGGAGGGGTCTCGATCTGGCCACCACTGACAGCGTGTTCCCAATCAGTGGGTGAGCTTTTAAGCTTGCCGGGGGGTTCGAGGTTTGCCACACAGGGTAGGCAGTGGTAAAGGAGCCATAGCCTGCTCCACTTCCACCCATTGCTTTTCTGAGGCGTGTTTGACCCAATCTAGTGCTCTGGTTAAGTGAACCGCTTGGTGGTATTTAATGGGCTCCGGGAAGCCTATTGCCCCCTTGATCTTTCGGCAAGGACAGAGTTCTATGTGCAATTCTTTTAACTCTATAACCCCATAGAAACTTTAAGAACTCCCCCCTCACCGCCCTAAGAAAATGGATGGGCACCAATACCGGGAGCGTCCTAAAGAAGGTACAGGAGTTTCGACAGGGTCGACCATCTTTAACCACTTTAAGCCCCGGACCATTTTGCTGGTCAAAGACCAGACCATTTTTTGCGATTCGGCACTGCGTCGCTTTAACTGACAATTGCGCGGTCGTGCGACGTGGCTCCAAAACAAAACTGACGTCTTTTTTTTCCCCCAAATAGAGCTTTCTTTTGGTGGCATTTGATCACCCCTGTGGTTTTTATTTTTTGCGCTATAAACAAAAATAGAGCGACAATTTTGAAAAAAAACGCACTATTTTTTTACTTTTTGTTATAATAAATATCCCCCAAAAATATATAAAAAAACATTTTTTCCCTCAGTTTAGGCCGATACGTATTCTTCTACATATTTTTGGTAAGAAAAATCGCAATAAGCGATTATTGATTGGTTTGCGCAAAAGTTATAGCGTTTACAAAATAGGGGATAGTTTTATGGCAATTTTATTAATAATTTTTTTTTTACTAGTAATGGCGGCGATCAGCGATTTTTATTGTGACTGCGACATTATGGCGGACACATCGGACATTTTTGACACATTTTTGGGACCATTGTCATTTATACAGCAATCACTGCTATATAAATGCACTGATTTCTGTGTAAATGACGCTGGCAGTGAAGGGGTTAACCAGTGTGTGGCAGTGTAGGGGTTAAGTGTTCCTAGGGGTGTGTTACTGACTGTTGGGGGCTGGGCTTTCATTTAGTGAACACTGATCTCTGCTCCAATCACATGGAGCAGAGATCAGCGTCACTAGTTGCTAGGCAGAACGGGGAGATGCTGTTTACAATGGCATCTCTCCGTTCAGCCGCCCCGTGAGACGATCGCGGGTATGCCCACGGCGATCGAGTCCGCGGGACCCGTGACCGGACTCACGGGGGTCCCGACCGGCACGTGAACGCTCTGCGGGCGGCGCACTCGCGATGGCAGGGCGGCAAATTTAAAGGGACGTACAGGTATGCCCGTTTTCCTGCCCGTGCCATTCTGCCAACGTACATCGGCGTGCGCTGGTCGGGAACCGGTTAAGATGCTGTTCCTGCCAAACTATGAGTGGGTGTTTTTATGCCAGCATTGGAGATTAAGGCGCATTGAGGCCAGCCATGGGGCATAATTTTCTTGAAAGACTGACGCGGGTGAGGGGGGTCAAGTAGATTCCCAAATATTTAATTTTTAATTTGCCCAGGCAAAGGGAAAGTTCTGTTGGATATTGTCCAGGGTCTCTCTAGGAAGGTTAATATTCAATGCCTCCGATTTATGCACATTAATTTTGTAATTGGAAAGGGCAGAGTAGGACCTAAGGGCCTTCAATAGATTAGGGATGGATGTAACCGGATTAGTCACAAAAAGGAGGAGATCATCGGCATATGCCGCTACTTTATGGTGAGTATTGCCCGCTCCGATACCCGCAATGTTCTGGTCCTTCCTAATATGAGCCAGCAAGGGTTCCAGCGTCAAAATAAAGATCAAGGGTGAGAGTGGACACCCCTGTCTTGCCCCGTTACTGAGAGTAAAGGGTGCGGATATTGACTAGTTGGCCCTGACCGCTGCCAAGGGGTGAGAATATATGGCCTCCACCCATTTGCACATGTGGGGGCCCAATCCCAGATACGACAATGTGCGTTTCATAAAGAGCCAGTTGACCCGGTCGAAGGCTTTCTCCGCATCCGCCGAAATCAGCAGCATTGGAGTCTTCCTCGACCGGGCCAAGTGGATAAGGTTCAGAGCTCTGACCGTATCGTCCCTAGCCTCCCTGGCCGGCACGAAACCCACCTGATCATAGTGCACTATCTTGGGAATGAAAGCTATCAGGCGGTTCGCCAAGATCTTTGTAAAGATCTTGAGGTCCGAGTTTAACAGAGATATCGGGCGGTAATTCGTGCACTCCGTCGTATCCCTACCTTCCTTAGGAATCAGAACAATGTGTGCGAAGAGGGAGTCCCTAGGGAGAGGTGTACCGTTCAGGAGCGTGTTATAAGCCTGAGTAAACCGGAGGAATCAACCGAGGGGCATAGGTCTTATAGTACAGAAGCGGAAAGCCATCCGGGCCCGGAGTCTTCCGCACCTCCATACTTTGATTTGCAGCAATTACTTCTTGCTCCGTAATGAGCCCTTCCATTTCATCCCTTTCCTGAGGTGACAACTTGGGAATCCCCGAGGCCGCCAAATAGTCATCAATTAGGGAGGTTTGAGCCGCTGGCTCCGCCTCCGAACCCCCGGGTGCCAGGTTCTACAGTTTGTCATAATAACTCTCCTCCTCCACTGTTTTTGCAAATTGGGGTTGCTGTATCAGGCTCTCCTTTAACCTCCATGCCCCAGGGTGGTGAGCCCCAGACTCTCCCAGATTAAGTAACAGCACCACCGGTGCATGATCCGAAAAAGTCTGGACCCCTATACCACTGGAGGTCACTAAGGGGAGGGCCGATTGATGAATCATAAAATAGTCCAGTCTAGAATAAGAATTGTGGGTGGCCGAAAAGTAGGTGTAGTCTCTCGTGTCGCCATGCATGATCCTCCAAGCGTCAACCAGGCGCAAGGAGGCCAGAGCTTTTTGGAGCCGTCGCAAGGCCGCATATGACTGGTGGGAGGATCCGGAGGAGGTATCCAGCAGAGGATCCAGGGCCACATTCAGGTCACCCCCCCAATATCGTCTGACCCTCTGCAAACCCCACTTGGCCTATGTTAGGGGCGTAGACATTAACTAAGGTGACCACCTGTCCGAAAATCGAACCTTTCACAAACACATAGAGCATCAAGTCATCCCAGATGACCTCAGACAACTTCCAGCTCACCTCTCTAGAAATGACTATACTCACCCCCCAGGATTTTGAGTCTGGGGAACAGCTGTGGTAAGCGAAAGGGTACCTGAAGTTTCCGAATTTAGGAGTTTTCGTAGCTTGAAAATGCGTCTCCTGCAGTAGTGTCACGTGGACACGGCGCCTCCATATCTCCCCCAGCACCTGCGACCTCTTCTCTGGGACATTCAGCCCCCGGACGTTCAGGGAAAACAGAGATACCGGTGGCATGGTCTTTGGTGGATGATCGCCTGTGGGGTAGAGAAGGAGAGAGCCCCCCATAACTGCACCCGGTACAGTCACTCCTGGAGGGGCAAAAAGCCCCCCCAGCCCGAGTACCGCTCTCATCCAGGAGAGTACACTAAGACCCCCAGGACGGTCGGAGGAGAGGTATTCCGGTGTCCACCCAGAGAGCTACTGCCCTGAAAAGGAACCCCTACCCCAAAGAGCACATTTCAGCCCCCCCCACCCCACATCCTACCGGTAACCAAGGGGCACAAGCCCCCAGGGCCCCCGTTGCAAAAGTCGGCTCCCACCCCAGCGGACCCGTCCCACTCCCAGATGAGCCCCAAAAATGGGGATGAGAGGGTAGCTAAGTCCACCTTAAACCACAAAACAGATGGGGAGGGCAAGGTCGCTGTAATGGGAACATGACATTTTGGTGGGGGAACCCGACCAACCGGGCGAGGCAAAACGTGGGAAAGAATAATAGCCAGTCCGGCCTCCGGGAGCCAAATGTCCACAGTCCCTCAGTTACCATAGAAGGCCCCCACACCCTCCCAGCTGGAGAAGAAACCTCCCCCCCAAAAAAAAGAGGGAGGGAAGATCCATGCTGGGGAGTTGCAAGGAGGCCCATCCTTGTACCACGTTAGAACAGCTCACCAGGTAGCGAGGCCATTGTCCATGCCCCAGTCATACCGGAAAAACCAGCTGAGGTGACCAGGCTCCTCAACTCAATTTTGGGCCTTGCCACAAGCAATCCCAGAAAGAGGTCCTAAAGGGGTTCCATAATTTCAAAGTGGTGGGTTCCTACTATCCCGAGCAGCCGAGTGGTCTCCCTGGGCATCCTGACACATCACAGTTCCGGGTCTGATGGCTGGGCCCGGGCCCCTCGGGGAGCCAAACCCCGGGATCTGGAACGTCTTCGACTCTGAGGCAGGGGAACAGACCCCTGGGGGGGCACCTCCTCCAACAGGACATCCAGCCAATTTGGGACAGCAATCGGCTCAACCCCCAGAAACACGAACAACTCCGGGAGCTGCTCCGGAGACCGCATACTGAAGGGGCGGTTATCCTTCCTAACTTGAACAAATAAGGGGGAGCCCCAGGTATACGTGGCTCCAGCCTCACGGATATCATTCAGAAGGGGTCTCACTGCCCTGCACATCCCCAGGGAAGCTCTAAAAAGATCCGGCAAAAGCTGGATTGATGCCCCATCAAAGTCCAGTGCTCCCCTGTGCCAGGCTTTCTGTAAAATTGCCTCCTTCGCTCTATAATAATGTACCTGGCACAGGACGTCTCTTGGGGGGCCGTCAGCTGTTGGTATACTCTGGGCCACTCGGTGGACCCTGTCCAGCTCTATTGCCGCTGTCGGTTCCCTTCCGAGGTAGGAGTTGAATATGGCAGTGATAGTGGCCATCAGATGCCCGGGGGGACGTCGCCTCAGGCAGTCCCCAGACCCTTATGTTATTCCTCCGGCTCCTATTCTCAATATCTTCCGAACGCAAGGGAAGCTGGAGGAGCTGAGCCTTGTGGTGCGATAGGGACGATTCCATTGGGGAAGATTCCAGCATCTCTTGGGGGGCCGTCAGCTGTTGGCATACTCTGGGCCAATCGGGGGACCCTGTCCAGCTCTATTGCCGCTGATGGTTCCCTTCCGAGGTAGGAGTTGAAGATGGAGGTGACAGTGGCCATCAGGTCCCCGGGGGGATGTCGCCTCGGGCAGTCTCCGGACCCTTATGTTATTCCTCCGGCTCCTATTCTCAATATCTTCCGAACGCAAGTGGAGCTGGAGGAGCTGGGCCTTGTTGTGCGATAGGGAAGATTCCAGCACCGTCATGCGCGCTTCCTGGGCCGTTAAGCTGGCGTCTATGGCGGTGACCCTGGTGTCAGTGTGGTGTCAGAAAGATCTGGCAAAAGCTGGATTGATGCTCCATCAAAGTCCAGTGCTCCCCTGTGCCAGGCTTTCTGTAAAATTGCCTCCTTCGCTCTATAATAATGGACCTGGCACAGGACGTCTCTTGGGGGGCCGTCAGCTGTTGGTATACTCTGGGCCACTCGGTGGACCCTGTCCAGCTCTATTGCCGCTGTCGGTTCCCTTCCGAGGTAGGAGTTGAATATGGCGGTGATAGTGGCCATCAGATCCCCGGGGGGACGTCGCCTCAGGCAGTCCCCAGACCCTTATGTTATTCCTCCGGCTCCTATTCTCAATATCTTCCGAACGCAAGTGGAGCTGGAGGAGCTGGGCCTTGTTGTGCGATAGGGAAGATTCCAGCGCCGTCATGCGTGCTTCCTGGGCCTTTAAGCTGGCGTCTATGGCGATGACCCTGGTGTCAGTGTGGGCAGCTTGAGCTCTAAGATCCTCCACCTCCCGCTTTAGGGTTGCCTCAATACGTTGGGCCCAGTTATCCAGCTCCTGCCAGGTAGGGAGAATGGACAGACTCTGCTGGATCTGAGAGCCTCCCGCGGCAGCGCGTCCTCCGCACACTGCCCGCTCTCTGCCAACCTGGCCGGGTAGGACACACTCAGACTCGGAGAGGGAATCGGGGAACAGTTTCTCACCTCTCCGGTCGCTGCAGGCGGAGTCGCTTGGCTGGATCGCGGGGGGGGGGTGCCTCTCTGGGCCGTCCGGCCAGAGGAGGTCTGGACTCCCCGGGGCAGCTTGCAGGACCGCGGAGTTCCGAGGGGTCTCCTCTTCTTGGGCATTAGGTAGCAGACCGTTAAAGATGATTAAAAGGCTGTCGGGCAGGCTCAGGGTAGCGGGAGCTCAGGGATCAGCTGGCCAGTTGCCGCCATGGTCAGCCACGCCCCCGGGCCAACTCAGTATTGAACCCTACGGACTAAGACTGGGATGCCATTAAAGTTCATGTGTGTGTAAAGGCAGGCGTCCCAATACTTTTGGTAATATAGTGTAGTATCAACAGGGCCGATTACATCCCAGCCACCCTTTTAGCTGATTTATTAGAACACAAATTGCACTTGTGAATTATAAGCAGTGTTGAGCTGAGGCTCAAGTAGAACCAAGTTTGGCCTTCACCCACAGAAAGCGCCTATAAGAAAGCAGGCCGCCAGCCCAATCAAGCCATTATTTGATTGTCATTGACCAGATATGACCACGTGGCTATGATGTCACCCTCATCTCTGCCCCTTGGTTATCTGTGGCTGTAGGGTGGGGAATTCCCGGGCTGCAGCTGATTGGGATGGTGCCCAGCTTCAGGTGGAATGTGCGTTTTGAACCAATAAATATCTGTAATGTTGAGTGATATTGTGAATATTATTCAGGCATAGTATACAACTTGCTATACGAAAATGGCTTTGGGTTTTCATGCTGAGCTTTCATTGTGGTCCACCCTATGTGGAATAAAAAGTCCTAACCCCTCTATTACCACGGTTCATCTTTAAATGGTGGCTTGGAAGAAGGTTCTTTACCCAATGACATTTATAACCACCACTGGGTAAAGCACCATGGGGCAATCTTTGCACTGGCTAAAGTTGATCCGAGTAGCTCTGTACCTTGTCAATCTGAGTGGCTCCGTACCTTGCAGTGTACCGAGTCAATCCGAGAGGCTTTGTACCTTGCGGTGCACCAAATCGATCTGAGTGGCTCTGTACCTTGCAGTGTACCGAGTCAATCTGAGTAGCTCTGTACCTTGCAATGTACCAAGTCGAACTGAGTGGCTCTGTACCTTGCAGTGTACCAAGTCGAACCGAGTGGCTCTGTACCTTGTAGTGTACCAAGTCAATCCGAGTGGCTCTGTACCTTGCGCTGCACTAAATAGATCCAAGTGGCTCTGTACCTTGCAGTGTACCGAGTCAATCTGAGTAGCCCTGTACCATACAGTGCACAGAGTTGATCTAAGTGGCTCTATACCTTGCAGTGCACCAAGTCGATCTGAGTGGCTCTGTACCTTGCAGGGTAGCAAGTCAGAGTGGCACTGTACCTTGTCAATCTGAATGGCTCTGTATTTGCAGTGTACCTAGTCGATCAGAGTAGCTCTGTACCTTGCAGTGTACCGAGTCAATCCAAGTAGCTCTGCACCTTGCAGTGCACAGAGTTGATCTGAGTGCCTCTGTACCTTGCAGTGTATCAAGTCGATCAGAGTGGCTCTGTACCTTGTCAATCTGAATGGCTCTGTATTTGCAGTGTACCTAGTCGATCATAGTGGCTCTGTACCTTGCAGTGTACCGAGTCAATCCAAGTAGCTCTGCACCTTGCAGTGCACAGAGTTGATCTGAGTGCCTCTGTACCTTGCAGTGTATCAAGTCGATCAGAGTGGCTCTGTACCTTGTCAATCTGAATGGCTCTGTATTTGCAGTGTACCTAGTCGATCATAGTGGCTCTGTACCTTGCAGTGTACCGAGTCAATCCAAGTAGCTCTGCACCTTGCAGCGCACAGAGTTGATCTGAGTGCCTCTGTACCTTGCAGTGTACCAAGTCTATCCGAGTTGCTCTGTACCTTGCAGTGTAGCAATTCGATCCGAGTGGCTCTGTACCTTGCGAGGCACTGAATAGATCTGAGTGGGTCTGTACCTTGCGGTGCACCAAATCAGAGTGGCTATGTACCTTGCAGTGTACCGAGTCAATCTGATTGGCTCTGTACCTTGCACTGTACCGCAATTGGTATCAATGTTTTTTTAACCCTTTCACCCCCCATTTCTGTACACCTGATTATCAGCCTGTCTCTTTATGTGACTAATATTAACCCCTTAACCTCCCTTGTCCTGCACATTGACCCCTCCTCCTCCCTCTGTGTACGACCCATAGCATAAGGCTGCTCAGGCAACCGTCTTAGGGAGCCAGGAGGAGGAGGAGGGGGGGGTCTGAACCCCCCTAGCCACTTGCTGGGGATTCGTATTTGTAACCCCCTCCGCCTGTACACACCAATATTTGCACTGGGAGAGCTCCGCACACTTTCGCCGTGTAGATAAAAACCCCTGCACCACCCCCGCATACAGTTGCCAAGCTCTGTGTTTGAACCTCCTAATCACCTTCATTTTTTTACATTTCACAAAAATTGTGGCAAAAATAAAATGAAATGAGATTGGGGGGGTCTACTTTCCAATATGGTGGTTTTTGTACCGCCTCAACGTTTTTATTTGATATGTTTTATAACAGCAAAAAGGATAAACGGCAAAATATGATTCATATAGAAGACATTTCCCGCACTCAGGAAATGAATACTACTAGAGGGTGGTGTGGGTTCTCTGATGTCTGGTAAGATTAGACTTATGTAAGAAACTTTTCCCGCACTCAGGGCAGGAGTGCGGCTTCTCCCCCCGTGTGAGATTTCTGATGTTTGACAAGGACTGATTTGCATGAAAAACATTTCCCGCACTCGGAGCAGGATTACAGCTTCTCCCGGGGGTGAGATTTCCGATGTCTGGCAAGATCTGATTTCCATACGTAACATTTCCCACACTCAGGGCAGGGGTACAGCTTCTCCCTGGTGTGAGAATTCCGATGTTTGGCAAGATCTGATTTCCATACGTAACATTTCCCGCACTCGGGGCAGGAGTACAGCTTCTCCCTGGTGTGAGATTTCTGATGTTTGGCAAGATCTGATTGATCTACAAAACATTTTCCGCACTCAGGGCAGGAGTACGGCTTCTCCTTGATGTGCGATTTCTGATGTGTGGCAAGATCCGAGTTCCATACGAAACATTTCCCGCACTCAGGGCAGGAGTACGGCGTCTCCCCTGCGTGAGATTTTTGATGTTTGACAAGTTTTGCTTTCTGTAGATAACATTTCCCGCACTCAGAACAGGGAAACGGCTGTCTCGGCGTATGGCATAAACTATGTGTATTAGCATGAGCCTTACATGAAAAACTTTTTCCACATTCAGGACAGCAATATGGCTTCTCCCCTGTGTGACGCTTCTGATGCACAACAAGGCTGCGCTTTAGTGAAAAACATTTCCCGCACTCGGAGCAGTCATACGGCTTCTCCCCTGTGTGAGTTTTTATATGATGTTTAAGAATGGATTCCTTTATAAAACATTTTCCGCACTCGGGGCAGGCATACGACTTCTCCCCTATGTGCACTCTCCGATGACTGTAAAAAATGGACTTGTGAGAGAAACGTTTGCCGCACTCAAGGCAGCCATACGGCTTCTCCCCCGTGTGAGATCTCTGATGTAAAACAAGTCCTTCTTCACTTACAAAACATTTCCTGCACTCAGAGCAGGAATATGTCTTCTCCCTCACGTGAGATTTTTGATGTAGAACAAGTCTTGATTTCCATGAGAAACATTTCCCGCACGTAGGGCAGGAATACGGCTTCTCCCCTGTGTGACATTTTATATGATGATTAAGATTTGCTCTCCTTCTAAAACCTTTTCCGCACTCGAGGCAGGCAAACGGCTTCTCCCCCGTGTGACATCTTTGATGCTCGACCATGACTGATTCCTGGGAGAAACATTTCCCGCACTCAGGGCAGGAATACGGCTTCTCCCCGGTGTGAGATCTTTCATGTAAAACAAGCCCTGATTTCCATGCGAAACGTTTTCCGCACTTAAGGCAGGGATACGGCTTCTCGCCTGTGTGAGTTCTCTGATGTACGACCAATTTGGTTTTATGTAGAAAATATTTCCCGCACTCGGAACAGGTAAGAAGTTTACTCGGCTTGTGAGACCCCTGATGGATAAAAAGAGCTAAACCAGAGCTAAAACTTTCCCCGCACTCAGCACAGGGAAACGTCTTCCCTCCCTGAATCCCGGCCCCATCCCCCACAGTACGAGGTTGCTCGGAGTCGGAGGGATTCCATGGTCTATCCACACTGTGAAGTCCACCATCCATAGTGGAGATCATTGTCTTTTCTCCTCCACAATCTCCTGTGATGTCCTCATCTCCCATTCTACAACCTGGAGATAAAGTGAGAGGATCCTTTGAGGGTTTCTCCATGGCGTGTCCTGGAAAAATATAAAAACATCATCAATAGATATGAGAGGGTTAGTTCACTTCCATCAAGATCCCATCTGGATCAGGTAGATATGAGTGAGGAGATGTTCTCTGTGGAGGTCCCAACCAGCCGGGACTTTTCCCCCCACTTCAGTCCTTTGGTCCTCCTCCCAGATCACTTCTACATTCACACAGCCTTGTCAGAAGAGCAGGAACCAATGGGGGACTGGGAGGTCCATGCTCTTCACACAACCACAAGCCTAGGCACTGGGTCATTTGATCTCTAATGGTCAAAGTTCAGACTTGTAGACCCTTTACCATAGGCCTAGTCTTCTATAGCTTAGTTTCTGCCCTACTCTGGACCAATCAGTGCACAGTAACAGAGGGCCTTTGGTCCTCCTCCCAGATCACTTCTACATCTACACAGCCTTGTCAGAAGAGCAGGAACCAATGGGGGACTGGGAGGTCCATGCTCTTCACACAACCACAAGCCTAGGCACTGGGCCATGTGACCTCTGATAAACAAGAAGTTCAGACCATACCATAGAACAAGTAACCATAGGCCTAGGCTTCTATAGCTTCGTTTCTGCCCGTCTCTGGACCAATCAGTGAGCAGCAACAGAGCAGAGATAAGAGAGGAACATTTTATGGCTCACCTGTGCTGATCTCTGTAGGAGTGTCCTCCTCTACGGATGTCCCCGTCATTCCAGCCTCCTCCGTATACTGCCGATCATCCCTCACATACGTCTCTTCTACTTCACCCTAAACCAACAGAATGGCAATAATAGAAAAAGCTTTCATACTTTTCGTATATTCAAAAACAGTCAGGTTATACCGCCGCCTACTGGAGGTTGAGACACTTTCAAAACAGAAAAATTGTAAGCAATCCCCCATATAACCCGTCCTCTACCGAGTATGCCTTAGTTTTTTGGCAAAAGCAAAAAAAAAAAGGTTTGGGACCCGTGTGCCTCAATGGACTCCAAGAATTAGAGGTTATGGTAAACATACAAAGAAAAAATTGCCCACGGGACTTTGCGAGGCTCAAAAATGTTATGATAAGTTGAGGGCGGTTATGGTGTCCATTGAGGGACACAGGAATTCAGATACAATTCGGGACATCCAAAAGCAGTCCAACCAGTCAGGGAGGGAAGGTGCCATAAGAAGGCCTCATGTACACTTGCTTCAAAACGTGGCATCGGACGCGCTTTTTGTAAAGCAGTCTGAATGCCAACCAAAGCTCCTGTCTCTAAATAGAATGGTGACCTTATAGTCCTGGTCACACGTTGTGTTTGCTTTGCTTCAAAAATGATCCCCTTGTCACTTTCTTGGTGCTTCAGAGCATCTCCAAAGCCTCCATAGAAGTCTATGACAACGCTCGCTTACAGCACCCGCCGCATTTGAGAGGCTTTTATTCAGGAGTTAGCTTTGCTTTGTTTTGGAGGTATTGCAGGTGTGAGATATCCCAGGATGCACTGGGAAACCAACAAGTGAACTAGAAAGACATTGTCAGCAGTCACTTCGGGTTCATGTATTGTATATATATTATGCCAGTGTCTGGTGCAGACGCAAAGTACGGACTGTAGAAGAGCAACTAGCATGGAGAGGAGCAACTAGCAGGTGGCACACGTGGTGCGCAACATGGGAACATGAGACCAGAGACCAGAAAGAGAGAACTTAGTGGCAGAGGATCAGCAGGGCTGGGGGCCCAGAGCAGGAGAAACTAGATGTCATGCGAGGCACGCAGCATGGGAGCAATAGAGGGAGGTGATAGAGCAGGATCAGCAGAGCTGGGATTTACTACTGAATGTGGGAACAGCAGAGCTGGTGGTTACTACTGAGTGGAGGATCGGCAGAGCTGGTGGTTACTACTGAGTGGAGGATCGGCAGAGCTGGTGGTTACTACTAAGTGGAGGATCGGCAGAGCTGGTGGTTACTACTGAGTGGAGGATCGGCAGAGCTGGTGGTTACTACTGAGTGGAGGATCGGCAGAGCTGGTGGTTACTACTGAGTGGAGGATCGGCAGAGCTGGGGGTTACTACTGAGTGGAGGATCGGCAGAGCTGGTGGTTACTACTGAGTGGAGGATCGGAAGAGCTGGTGGTTACTACTGAGTGGAGGATCGGTAGAGCTGGTGGTTACTACTGAGTGGAGGATCGGCAGAGCTGGTGGTTACTACTGAGTGGAGGATCGGCAGAGCTGGTGGTTACTACTGACTGGAGGATCGGCAGAGCTGGTGGTTACTACTGAGTGGAGGATCGGCAGAGCTGGTGGTTACTACTGAGTGGCGGATCGGCAGAGCTGGTGGTTACTACTTAGTGGAGGATCAGCAGAGCTGGTGGTTACTACAGAGTGGGGGAGGTTAGGGGACTGACGATTGGGGGTCTAGAGGAAAAAGTGTCTCTATATGCAGCTGATACATCTGGAGGACCCCCAGTCATCACTCCCAGCCCTGCTGGAGATTATCCAGCGGTTTGGCCATTTTTCAGGGTTCCGGGTCAATTGGGACAACTCCCTTTTGTTTCAAATTGACCAGGAAACACCAATAATACTACCCCCAGCATGCCCACTACAAATAGTTCACACTTTTCGATATCTCGGGGTCCTGATAAAACACCCTATCTCGTCATATGCCAAGATTAACTTAGACCCTCTTATCAGTAGATTAACCACTAACCGCCCTCTCCTTCTGAGTGGACGTTCAGGAACGTCCCCGAGAAGGAGCGGGATCGCGTGCGCGCATGTGCGTTCCCACGCAGCGGCTCGATCCCAATGCGATCATGTCACCCGGACTCGGAGCATCTTAGATCGGCAGGAGGGCTCTGTGATTGGCCCTCCTGATCACATGACAGCCGTGTCCAATCATGGCCGTCATGTGATGTAAGCAAACAGCCGGTTGCTGGGCGATCGTCCCTCCTCTCCTTACGCGGAAGTCGTCGATGAGGAGAGCGGATCTCTGCAGCCGGCTGGTGATCAGTGAGTATGAGCTTTTACTCACGGATCACCAGTCTAGTAAAACACACCACAGTAAAACACATAGTAAACACAGAAAGTAAACACAGAAAGTAAACACACAATGTAAACACAGAAAGTAAACACAGAAAGTAAACACACAATGTAAACACACAATGTAAACACACAATGTAAACACAGAAAGTAAACACACAATGTAAACACAGAAAGTAAACACACAATGTAAACACAGAAAGTAAACACAGAAAGTAAACACACAATGTAAACACAGAAAGTAAACACACAATGTAAACACAGAAAGTAAACACACAATGTAAACACAGAAAGTGAAACTTTCTGTAAACACAGAAAGTAAACACACAATGTAAACACAGAAAGTAAACACAGAAAGTAAACACAGAAAGTAAACACACAATTTAAACACAGAAAGTAAACACACAAAGTAAACACACAATGTAAACACACACAGTAAACACACAAAGTAAACACACAATGTAACACACAATGTAACACACAAAGTAAACATAGAAAGTAAACACACAATGTAAACACAGAAAGTAAACACAATGTAACATAGAATGTAAACACAGAAAGTAAAAACAGAAAGTAAACACACAATGTAAACACACAAAGTAACACACATGTCCCCACATAGTAATGATCCCCAAAACACATGTCACCCACATATATATTAGTAAAATCACATTCCAATGATCATTTGCGCACATATGTCCGTGATCACGCAAACCAATTATTATACACTTAACAGGATTTTTTTTTACCAAAAACATGTAGCAGAATACATTTTGGCTTAAATTTATGACAAAATTTGATTTTATTGGATTTTTTAAAAAATATTGAAAAATAGAAAATATTGTTTTGTTTTTTTCCAAACTTCCGCTCTTTTTTCGCTTATATCGCAAAAAAAACTGATTTGTGAATAAATACCACCAAAAGAAAGCTTTTTGTGCGAACAAAATGATAAAAATTTCATTTGGGTACAGCGTAGCACGACCGCGCAATTCTTATCGAAAGTGCGAGAGCGCCGAAAGCTGAAAATTGGTCTGGGAAGGAAGGTAAATAAATATCTTCAAAACAATCTACCTCCCACGATTCCTATACATCCTGAGCAACTCACCAGTATACATAACCAAAGCAAAATTTAACCACTTAACAACCGCCCCATAGCCGAATGACGGCTACAGGGCGGTTTCTTAACTCTGAGAGGCCGTCATATGACGTCCTCCCAGAATTCTGCTCTCGCACGCCCCATGGGGCGCGCACGCGAGAGCATCCGTGACCGCCGGGTACACAGGACCGGGCGCATCACGGATCACGGTAAACAGCCGCTCATTGAGTAATCACTTGTAAACAAACCGACGTCATGTTATGACGCCGGTTCCTCCCTCCGATCGGTACAGCGGAGGGGGGAGAGATCGGTGTCAGCAGCGCTGTGGGCTGCATCTGCAGTGCCTACATCGCTGCTCACCGAATTTAACCCCTCAATACCCAGCCAATACTCTGCAATACCAGCCAATACTCTGCAATACCCAGCCAATACTCTGCAATACCCACCTAATACTCTGCAATACCCACCTAATACTCTGCAATACCCACCTAATACTCTGCAATACCCTGCCAATACTCTGCAATACCCTGCCAATACTCTGCAATACCCTGCCAATACTCTGCAGTACCAGCCAATACTCTGCAGTACCAGCCAATACTCTGCAGTACCAGCCAATACTCTGCAGTACCAGCCAATACTCTGCAATACCAGCCAATACTCTGCAATACCAGCCAATACTCTGCAATACCCGCCAATACTTATCGAAAGTGCGAGAGCGCCGAAAGCTGAAAATTGGTCTGGGAAGAAGGGTGAAAAAATATCTTCTAAACAATCTACCTCCCACGATTCCTATACATCCTGAGCAACTCACCAGTATACATAACCAAAGCAAAATTTAACCACTTAACAACCGCCCCATAGCCGAATGACGGCTACAGAGCGGTTTCTTAACTCTGAGAGGCCGTCATATGACGTCCTCCCAGAATTCCGCTCTCGCACGCCCCTCTTTTCCCTCCCTTCTTTCTCCCCCTTTTCAGTTTTGTTTTCTCCCCTTCTCTGTCATCACGTTCACTTATTGGTGTTGGGCCACCTAGTTACATCATGTTGTAAAACTTTACCGATACAGCAGGTGTATACTATTACTTTTAATAAAGAGTTATTTTTTTTGTTCAATTAGAGCTTGTCCAACCAATCACCAATCCCCCGTGTCCGCCACCAGGGAAAATAACGGGTCCTCCTGTCTAGTTACATAGTTAGTAAAGTTGAATAAAGACACCAGTCCATCCAGTTCAACCTGAGTGAGTGTTTATAATTATCCCTATCCCTTTACATTGCACACTCACATCGGTCCCTACCATCGGTCTGCATCTTGTTTCTATTATGGGCGTGAGCTGATCTCCTTATTCTTCATAAAAATGTTTGTATATTGTAAAATAACCCTTTCCGATGATATTGTGCTCTTTTGTACGATTTATTAAATGTACCATTTTTTTTTTCATAGATCATCCTCCTCCTGATGAAGCGGGTTCCCCCTCGAAACTAGTCAAGGAAATGCTGTGCACCCCGTTTCCTCTGAAACTTTCTCGGGATTGACCCGTTAGGAATTTATGAATTGTGGTGTACTTATGAGTATATTTTAATGGGTTTTTTTTGTCTGTAATTGTTCTTTTTTGCCCTTTATTAAATTGTATTTATTTGAACTAGTTTGTTTTGTTAACCACTTTCAGACCGGACCATTTTGCTGGTCAAAGACCAGACCACTTTTTGCGATTCGGCACTGACAATTGCGCGGTCGTGCGACGTGGCTCCCAAACAAAATTGACGTCCTTTTTTTCCCACAAATAGAGCTTTCTTTTGGTGGTACACCCCTGCGGTTTTTATTTTTTGCGCTATAAACAAAAATAGAGCGACAATTTTGAAAAAAACGCATTATTTTTTACTTTTTGTTATAATAAATATCCCCCAAAAATATATAAAAAAACATTTTTTTCCCTCAGTTTAGGCCGATACGTATTCTTCTACATATTTTTGGTAAAAAAAAAAATCGCAATAAGCGATTATTGATTGGTTTGCGCAAAAGTTATAGCGTTTACAAAATAGGGATAGTTTTATAGCATTTTTATTAATAATTTTTTATTATTTTTTTTTTTAATAGTAATGGCGGCGATCAGCGATTTTTATTGTGACTGCGACATTGTGGGGGACCCATCGGACATTTTTGACACATTTTTGGGACCATTGTCATTTATACAGTAATCACTGCTATACAAATGCAGTGATTCCTGTGTAAATGACACTGGCAGTGAAGGGGTTAACCAGTGGGTGGCAGTGTAGGGGTTAAGTGTTCCTAGGGATGTGTTACTAACTGTGGGGGGGGTTGGGCTTTCATTTAGTGAACACTGATCTCTGCTCCAATCACATGGAGCAGAGATCAGCGTCACTAGTTGCTAGGCAGAATGGAGAAATGTTGTTTACAACGGCATTTCTTCATTCGGCCGCTCCGTGAGACGATCGCGGGGATGCCCGCGGCGATCGAGTCCGCGGGTCCCGCGACCGGACTCACGGGGGTCCCGACCAGCGCGGGAGCGCGCCGCCGCCAGCGCGCTCCCGATGGCAGGGCGGCAAATTTAAAGGGACGTACATGTACGCCCATTTGCCTGCCCGTGCCATTCTGTCGACGTACATCGTCGTGCGCTGGTCGGCAAGTGGTTAATTATCTAGTACCGGTATAGTCCAAATCCGTTGCCTTGTTGGTTAAAAGTGTTTGAGGGTAAGTGGGAGCAGCTGCCCGGGCATTTTTATACCAACCAACCTCTCTCCTCAAGGGACAAAGGTAATTCAGACCATCCGTCCACTCCTGGAAATCATCAGCAAATCGGACCTATGCTTCCACTCATACGCGGATGATACTCAACTCTACTTTCGCATCACCGGACAAAAAGACCAATATCAGGAATTAGAAACATGCCTCACATCGATAGATGACTGGATGACCACGAGCTCCCTCAAACTCAATGGATACCAAACAGAACTTCTTCTCCTAAACGCAAACCGAAATACAAAAAAACTAAGACCCCACCATCCTTGGGCAGGCCATCTCCCCCAAGCACAAAAGCCAAAAGTCATCTTCGACTCAGAGATGTCGATGGACGCACAAATAGGATCAGTAGTCAGCGGATCTCACCATCTTCTCCGCCTGCTACGTAGATTCATCCCCTTCATTCCAAAAGAGGAGAAAGCAATAGTAGCAGGAACAATCATCAATTCCCGACTCGACTACGCAAACTCCCTCTACATAGGACTACCGAAATTCCAGATTGCACGCCTACAAGTCGTCCAAAACGCGGCAACAAGACTAGTCACGGGAAAAAACCCCCCCCCTGGGAATCCATCTCCCCTTCCCTGAGGATCCTACACTGGGCTAACCGTAAAGGATTGGATCACATTCAAGACTCTCTGTCTCACCCACAAATGCACACAAGGAAACGCTCCTCAATACTTATGCGACAAAAATAAAACACTACACACCAAATCGCAGCCTCAGATCAACCAACCAAAACCTCCTCCTCATCCCCAAGTCCCTGTACAAATCAAGGGGAGAACGAAGATTCGCAGTCCAAGGACCACGGCTATGGAACGCTCTACCCACGGACATCCGCATGGAAGAAAACCATCGGGTCTTCAGGAAAAAAACTCAAGACCCACCTCTTCTAAGAAGGAAGTCAACACAGGTCGGATCAAGCGCCTTGAGGCGATTCAGTTCGCATTTGTAGCGCTATACAAGTCATTCATTCAGACCAAGTTACTGTATAGAGCATGCTTTACACCAAATCTACTATATAGATTAAAGAGATTATATACTCCTCTATGCACTCGACGTGGAATGGCCAATGGCTCATTCTTCCATCTAATATGGGAATGCGCTCCGATAAGGAAGTTCTGGTCGGAGGTTTCAGCCTTCATTATCTCTATAGCTCAGATACCAAAAACATTTGTAATCCTCTTAGATGTTTGCTGGGACACATTGATGATGAAAACGTATCCACTTCAAGTATATAATAAAACATTGTTGGGGAATTCTGAACACATCAGTCATGGCTATAGGCTTGGTGGTCATGGTCGTTGCCTTCAGGTTCCCCAACCTTATTGGGAATCGTCTGAACCCAACAGTCAGGGCTACAGGCCTGGTGGTCATGGTCTTGCTGCCCTAAGGTTCTCCAACAAGGTTGGGAATCTTCTGAAACTAACAGTCAGGGCTACTTGACTTATGGTCATGGTCTTGTTGCCTTCAGCTTCTCCAACCTTGTTGGGAATCTTCTGAACCCAACAGTTATGGATATAGGCCTGGTGGTCACGGTCTTGTTGCCTTCAGCTTTTCCAACCTTGTTGGGAATCTTCTAAACCCAACAGTTAGGGCTACAGGCCTGGTGGTCATGGCCTAATTCAGTTGTCTCCAAACTTTTTAGCCTGAGGGCCACATTGTAGATTTTACAAATACTCGCGGGCCGAAAAATGTATTTATTTATAAATTAATTAATAAAATTTAAATAATCTCATCATAGACTTTCTGCATTTCTGTGTCCCCCTCAGAGCTTTTCTGCATGTCTGTGTCCCTGTCAGAGTCTCCTTGCACATTGTGTCCCCCATCAGAGCCTTTCAACATGTCCGTGTCCCGACCAGACCCCTCCACAAATCTGTGTCCCCATTAGAGCCTTTCCGCACCTCTGTGTCCCCCATCAGAGTCTCCCCAATACCAGTGTCCCCCATATCTGTGTCCTCCATCCATCAGAGTCTGCTCTTCATCAGTGTCCCCATTAGAGTCTCCCCATCAACATTGTCCCCATTAAAGTCTCCCCATCATCAGTGTCCCCAGTATCAGTGTCCCCAGCAGTCTCCCCACCATCAGTGTCCCCAGCCATCTCCCCACCATCAGTGTCCCCAGCCATCTCCCCACCATCAGTGTCCCCAGCCGTCTCCCCACCATCAGTGTCCCCAGCAGTCTCCCCACCATCAGTGTCCCCAGCAGTCTCTCCACCATCAGTGTTCCCAGCAGTCTCCCCACCATCAGTGTCCCCAGCAGTCTCCCCACCATCAGTGTCCCCAGCAGTCTCCCCACCATCAGTGTCCCCAGCAGTCTCCCCACCATCAGTGTCCCCAGCAGTCTCCCCACCATCAGTGTCCCCAGCAGTCTCCCCACCATCAGTGTCCCCAGCAGTCTCCCCACCATCAGTGTCCCCAGCCGTCTCCCCACCATCAGTGTCCCCACCAGTCTCCCCACCATCAGCGTCCCCAGCCGTCTCCCCACCATCAGTGTCCCCACCAGTCTCCCCACCATCAGTGTCCCCAGCAGTCTCCCCACCATCAGTGTCCCCAGCAGTCTCCCCACCATCAGTGTCTCCAGCAGTCTCCCCACCATCAGCGTCCCCAGCAGTCTCTCCACCATCAGCCTCCCCAGCCGTCTCCCCACCATCAGTGTCCCCACCAGTCTCCCCACCATCAGTGTCCCCAGCCGTCTCTCCACCATCAGTGTCCCCAGCAGTCTCCCCACCATCAGTGTCCCCAGCCGTCTCCCCACCATCAGTGTCCCCACCAGTCTCCCCACCATCAGTGTCCCCAGCCGTCTCCCCACCATCAGTGTCCCCAGCAGTCTCCCCACCATCAGTGTCCCCAGCAGTCTCTCCACCATCAGTGTCCCCAGCAGTCTCCCCACCATCAATGTCCCCAGCAGTCTCTCCACCATCAGTGTCCCCAGCAGTCTCCCCACCATCAGCATCCCCAGCAGTCTCTCCACCATCAGTGTCCCCAGCAGTCTCTCCACGATCAGTGTCCCCAGCAGTCTCCCCACCATTAGCATCCCCAGCAGTCTCTCCACCATCAGTGTCCCCAGCAGTCTCTCCACGATCAGTGTCCCCAGCAGTCTCCCCACCATTAGCATCCCCAGCAGTCTCTCCACCATTAGTGTCCCCAGCAGTCTCTCCACGATCAGTGTCCCCAGCCGTCTCCCCACCATCAGGATCCCCAGCCATCTCCCCACCATCAGTGTCCCCAGCCGTCTCCCCACCATCAGTGTCCCCAGCAGAGTCTCCTGTACATATACTCGTATATTGTACATTGTACATTTGCCTCTTGCCTCGAGCAGCTCTCCTGCACCTCCCGACCCCCTGCCCCACTGCTACACACATGGAAGGATCTCTCGGGGAAAAGGCACAAGTGGGCCGGATGTGGCCCACGGGCCGGGGTTTGGAGACCCCTGGTCTAGTTGCCCACAGCTTCTTCATCCTTATTGAGAAATATTCTGAACCCAACAGTCAGGGTTACGGGCTTGTTAGTCATTGTCTTGCTGCCCTAAGGTTCTCCAACAAGTTGGGAATCCTCTGAAACTAACAGTCAGGGCTACTTGCCGGATGGTCATGGTCTTGTTGGATGGTCATGGTCTTGTTGCCCTCAGCTTCTCCAACCTTGTTGGGAATCATCTAAACCCAACAGTTATGGCTACAGGCCTGGTGGTCATGGTCTAGTTGCCCACAGCTTCTTCAATCTTGTAGGGGAATATTCTGAACCCAACAGTCAGGGTTACAGGCTTGTTGGTCGGGGTCTTGTTGTGCTCAGCTTCTCCAACCTTGTTGGGAATCATCTGAACAGAACAGTCAAGCTTACAGGCCGGGTGATCATGGTCTTGTTGCCCTCGACTTCTCCAACCGTGTTGGGAATCAACAAACAAGAACATGTGGATGTGTGAAAAGTATAGCTTGTTACATGAGAACTAATAAGAGAGACTCTGGTTTATCTTGCTCATAGTGAGCGTGTTATGTCTAAATAATGAGACTGTATTCTGGAAATGTAGGGTTTTGGAGATCCATGGGGCTAGATAATTGGGTTTGGCCGGCTTTATTGAGGAGTGTGTCACATGATAATCAGATTCTTTGCATAAATTATCATATATATATATATATATATATATCCTGAAACGTAAACCATTTAGCACTTTCCTCTTTTTTCACATATATGGGTTCAATAGACTCACATGATGTTTTCAAGCACACGGTGGTCTGGATTCTTCTACAACATTCATTGTAGGAAACATGCTTGTGTATAAATCATAACTACCAAATATCATTCATCATCTACCTGATAAGGCCTTGCATAGCTGTGATCTTCCTGCCTGGGATGTCTTGGTCTCTCTGGTGGGTCTCTGTGTCTGGATAACTTCACCGGGGTGTCCTGGAACAGATTTTTGTTAACTTCCTCAATCACCCCACCCTCATCATCCTTCTCTTTCATCTCTTCGTTAACATCAACTGTAGAATCTCTCAGGTTTCCACTCTGAATATATAATAAAAAATGACATCAATGGTAACAATGCAGATAATGTACAGATCCTAATGATACTATCAGTGATTGTTCCTCATCTACCTGATGATGGTGGGGGATGGTGTGACCTTCCTGTGTGGAATCCCGGGAATACAGAGGAGGACTGGAGCATCTCTCTGGTGGGTTTCCGGTATTATGTGGCTCCATCATGACATCCTTATACAGATCCGCGTTTCCTTCAAAAAACTCCTTCATCGCTCTATACTGCTCATCCGCCATTTTAAACTCTTCTTGGGCATCAACTTTAGAATCTCTCAGGTTTCCACTCTAAACATATAATAAAATAATCACATCAATGGTAACAATGCAGATAATGTACAGATCCTAATGATACTATCAGTGATTGTTCCTCATCTACCTGATGATGGTGGGGGATGGTGTGATCTTCCTGTGTGGAATCCCGGGAATACAGAGGACGGGGACATCTCTCTGGTGGGTTCCTGGTATTAGGTGGTTCAATTGCGACATCCTTGTGTCCTTCCAAAAACTCTGTCGTCCCACCATCCTTCTCATCCCCCTCTATATGTTCTTCTTTAACAAGATCATCTTCTCTGAGGTTTCCACTCTAAATATACAAAAGGAAATTAAGTTTAACAAACAAGCTTACGTATAGACCATAACTACCAATAATTGTTCCTCATCTACCTGATGATGGTGGGGGATGGTGTGATCTTCCTGTGTGGAATCCCGGGAATACAGAGGAGGACATCTCTCTGGTGGGTTCCTGTTACTAGGTGGATCCATCATATCCTTGTGTCCATCTGAAGGTTCCTCCACCACACCACCTTCCTCCTCTTCTTCATACTCTTCTTGAATACTGATATTTATATCCTTGATGTTTTCATTCGTGATATTTATATATATAAATATAAGGCAACATTTATTGTGACACATATGCTTGAATAAAAATCATAACTACCGATAATTGTTCATTATCTACCTGATCATGTGGTACGTTGTCATTCTCTTCATGTGTGTCCATCATGACGTCCTTGTAGAGATCCTTGTGTCCTTCTAAATACTCCCACTCCTCCATGGAGAAATAGACAGTGACATCCTGACACCTTATAGGAACCTGACACACACAATGATACAGTCACCATCCAGACACATCCCTTGTCTGTTACTGGATAATGTCCCAGAATTCCCAGAATCCTCCTCACCTCTCCTGTTAGCAGCTCCATCATCTTCTTGGTGACTTCTAGAATCTTCTCCATGTTGTGTCTCTCAGGTTTTAGGGAGTCACATGGAGGCACTGTGATGGTCATATGATCACCTGACTTCACAGGAGGAAATCTCTGTATTGGGGAACCAATAGGAACATCATGTTAGAATCCCAGAATCCTCCTCACCTCTCCGGTCAGGTCTGTGTTTTATTAATAGAGATAAGAGTGATGTCATGTGACCTCCCAGAATCCTCCTCACCTCTCCGGTCAGGTCTTTGTTTTATTAATAGAGATAAGAGTGATGTCATGTGACCTCCCAGAATCCTCCTCACCTCTCCGGTCAGGTCTGTGTTTTATTAATAGAGATAAGAGTGATGTCATGTGACCTCCCAGAATCCTCCTCACCTCTCCGGTCAGGTCTGTGTTTTATTATTAGAGATAAGAGTGATGTCATGTGACCTCCCAGAATCCTCCTCACCTCTCCGGTCAGGTCTGTGTTTTATTATTAGAGATAAGCGTGATGTCATGTGACCTCCCATGCCCAGCCCAGCACCACTGACTCTCTGCCTTCTGCCCAGCTGACATTTTGCCTGCAGCCAAGTCCGACTTTGCTGGCTCTCTGCCTGATGCCGAGCCAAGCTCTGCTGACTCTCCTCTTGCTGCACAGCCTGACTTTGCTGATTTATCTTCTGAGGCCTTGTATCCCGATTTGGCTGCTGAGGTCCTGAAATCTGACTCTGCTGGCAAAGTTCTTTGATGTTTTTTGGGGCCCAGATATAAGATGTGTTACGGGACCCTGGTAACTAACTAGACCTAGCTGGCTGTCAATTCATACCAGGCCCTTCAGGTCTGAATTTTTTCTTATTATAAAATCAAGAAAAAAATAATAAGTGTGGGGTCACCCACAAATATTCATACCAGACAGATATCTGAGCATACAGACTAGCTGGTGAGGAAATGTACTATACCAGGCCACATGCTCTCAACCAAAGCACTTTGACCCCATCTTGATGAGGACAATGGCCTCTTCCCAAGAACCTTGGCCCAGTGTTTTTAGGGGGTCTGCAGGCAGGGGTGTATTGGCACATTGAATCCCCCTTTAACAATAGTGGGGGCCCAAGGTAATGTACCATACCAGGCCACATGCTCTCAAGCAAAGCGCCTTGACCCCATCTTGATGAGGACAATGGCCTCTTCCCAATAACCTTGTCCCAATGTTTTTTGGGGTCTGCAGGCAGGGGTGTATTGGCACATTGAATCCCCATTTAACAATAGTGGGGGCCCAAGATACTACCCTCCCATATAACTGAGTAAGGGGTACATAGTAACCTTTTCACTCTTTGAATGCAATAGACGCATCCAATTAGGGCAACTAGACTGATAATTTTATAGAATCTTCTTCCGGGACCCTGCATTGTACTTATATGTGATTTTGCCAGAAAGTAGTGACAACCTTCATCTACAGAATCCTCCTCACCTCTCCGGTCAGGTCTGTGTTTTATTAATAAAGATAAGAGTGATGTCATGTGACCTCCGAGAATCCTCCTCACCTCTCCGGTCAGGTCTGCGTTTTATTAATAGAGATAAGAGTGATGTCATGTGACCTCCGAGAATCCTCCTCACCTCTCCGGTCAGGTCTGCGTTTTATTAATAGAGATAAGAGTGATGTCATGTGACCTCCCAGAATCCTCCTCTCCGGTCAGGTCTGTGTTTTATTAATAGAGATAAGAGTGATGTCATGTGACCTCCCAGAATCCCCCTCACCTCTCCGGCCAGCAGGTAGATGATCTCCAGGGTGAGGTTTAGTATCTTCTCAGTCATGTCACTCTTATCCTCCTCCATCCTCATTGGTCATGTGATCTATATGTGTTTTTCTGTAGAGGAATAGCGGAGAATTATCTGGACTGTTATGATTTCACAATATTAGGATGCAAATGTTAATGCAAAGTCAATAGGAGAATACTGAAAGTCAGCTCTGCTCGTTGTTGTAGTGGACCAGGAGATCGACCCTCTCCAATTGTAACGGTCTCTGAAGAAGGTTTCAGCCGGCATTGGAGCTCTGTGATCCCGTACCCGTCCTGTACGACCTTCTGAAATTATGAGGAGGTCAGCCGGAGGAAACACAGATGTAAAGGACCAGGAGATCGGCATCGGAGCTCCGCTCAGAGAAGTAAGAACTTACGTTTAAGGGGAAAACTTTTATTTGGGTTTGACGTTTGGTTAAGCTTTCCTGGTTTACAAGTATTAGTATTTTTAGTTTAATACGTGAAATTATCTGATGGATATATATATATATTTATTTATCTGTGTGTACATCAGACTGAAAAGAGGGACAATTAAAGACACAGCAATTTGGTTTCTCATAATGGACAGCAATGAAAGCGATGATCAAATAATATCTTATTACCTCCTCAGCTTCCAGCTCCAGCAATGTCTTCTCTCTGCTTCGGCCTGACTCACCTCTCTCCCGGAACTTCCTGTCTGACTCTGTACCTGACATCACTTCCTGTCTACCATAGAGACTTCCTGTCTGGGTAGAAGTGAGATTACCATCTTGTGGAGCTCAGAGGAACTGCATCCCTGAGAAACGATTCGTAGTGTGAACACGGCCTTGTGCTGTGTGTATGTGCTGTATAGTCAGGGGTCAGGTCCTGGGGAAAAAAGTGTGGGAACTCCCACCCAAGATCCACTCCCCCCCACCAAAAAAAAAAATGCACTTCAATAGCATGCTTCAAAAGTGGTATTTTTCATCCAATTTTCGTATTGTGTGTATGAAGCTTAACTGTTAGTATATATATATATATATATATATATATATAAAACAATCCTCAATAAACATAAATACGGTAATTCTCTGAATAATCGTCATTCATTCAATTGTGCTTCCATGCAAATGTGAACATAATGTTCTGATCTTTATTGGGGAATGTTATTTTGTATATAGAGTGTTTATGTGGTGAGTTTACACTTTTCATTGAACAGAGTTTGGATAACACAGGGTTAAACGGAAAGGTCATAAATCAACTGCACATTATCTGGACAGAATGCTTGGGGAGATAGTGATGTGTTCCTGCTTAGGAGATGTATGTTAGCTTGGGGGGGATGCAAACCCTGCAGGGCCCCAACACACACTCGCTGCTATTCCAACCCTTCACATATTTCCACATAAACTTCCCTCCTGGCATTAAACTTTCCCAGGTATTGTGCTCAGCTTACCACCCCAAACTGATGTTCCTTCCTCAGCTCACCTCTCTCCCTGCATTTCCTGTGAGCAGCATAGCTGATCTACCCGTCAGCTAGACCTAGACCTAATCTACCCGTCAGCTAGATCTAGACCTAATCTACCCGTCAGCTAGACCTAGACCTAATCTACCCGTCAGCTAGACCAAGACCTGATCTACCCGTCAGCTAGACCTAGACCTGATCTACCCGTCAGCTAGACCTAGACCTGATCTACCCGTCAGCTAGACCTAGACCTGATCTACCCGTCAGCTAGACCTAGACCTGATCTACACCTCAGCTAGCTGTGATTGACAGGTAGATCGAAGCGGAAGCTGTCATGGGGCGCCCTACTGGCAATGCCTGAATGGTCAGGTGTGCGGCACTTACTATTTCGAGCTGTGTCGGCTGCTAATGGGAACTGAGTTCCTGTTGTAGAAAAAGTACAGGAACTCTGTTCCCATGCTTCCCGCAAGACTTGAACCCTGTGTATAGTCTTATGCTTGGGGTCACCTCCACTCCCACCAAGGTGGGTATAAATACACTTACCAGATACTTTATTAGGTACACCCTGTTCAATTGCTTGGTAACACAAATTACTAATCAGCCAATCACATGGCAGCAACTCAATGCATTTAGGCATCTGAATGTGGTGAGGACGACTCGCTGAAGTTCAAACCGAGCATCAGAATGGAGAAGAAAGGGGATTTAAGTGACTTTGAACGTGGCGTGGTTGTTGGTGGCAGACGGGCCGGTCTGAGTATTTCTGGGATTTTCACGCGCAACCATCTCTTGGGTTTGCAGAGCATGGTGGGAAAAAGAGAAAACATCCAGTGAGTGGCAGTTGTGTGGAGGAAAATGCCTTGTTGAGGAGAATGGGCAGACTGGTTCAAGATGATAGAAAGGCAACAGTACCATCTCTGAACTCACAACACATTGAACCTTAAAGCAGATGGGCTACATCAGCAGAAGAACACGCCGGGGGCCACTCCTGTCAGCTAAGAACAGGAAAATTAGGCTACAATTGGTACAGGCTCACCAAAATTGGACAATAGAAGAGGGGCGTGGCTAGCCGAGGAAGTGAAGAGAGCTCTGCTATCACAGACTCCCCTAAGCGGACTAAAAAGCGACTTGTAAGCCCTGAGAGTTATCTACCTCCACCAGAGATCAGCAGGAACACAAGGATTATGTCAGTCACACGGAAAACAAGAGAGAGGGGCCCCGTAAATTAAGTGCCTTCTGTAGCCTGGCCGGGATACAGAGAGACCAAGATGGAGCCAGCCCCTCCCCTCTCTGTAACACAGAAAAACATGCTGCTGTCTCAGAACAAGAGGGAGGCAAGTACCCAGCCTCACAGTGCCAGAACAACACTGATTTCTAGGATGATATTCTGAGCCCAGTGAAGCGAAGACAAAGGATCTCTTCTAATGAAGGTAAAGCTCCCTCAGACCACACTTACACACTAGAAAACAACCCTTATGATGATAAACTAAATGCCATACCAGCAGCAGGGCAACCCATTCTTGACACAACAATCAAAGAGATGATAATGTCACTCAGAGGTGCCCTGCAACATGACATGATGAACTATATGCATAAATCTAAGATGGAGATTGATGCACTAGGTAAAAGAGTGGACTACATGGAGAATAAAATGTGCGATTTCACCTCAGCGCACAATGATTTAGTGGACTCCCACTTAGAACTTGAAGAAGAAGTGAGGCAGCTCAGAATCAAAGTTGAAGACATCGAAGACAGAACTAGAAGAAATAATATTAAATTTAGAGGAATACCGGAAAATGTGAAGCCATCGGATCTGAAAAGCTTCATTAAAAACATGATTTTAGAGTTTATTCTTTCAATTCAACAACAAGAGCTTGAAATTGATGGAGCCCATAGGCTACCTAAACCGCATCATATCGCAGAGAAACTGCAGAGAGATTTCATTGGCAGAATTAATTTTTTTGGAGTGAAGGACCAACTTATGCAATACGCACGCCGCCACTCACCACTCCCTGATCCGTATACGGGTATTATCCTCTACTCGGACCTATCACAAGCGACAATTCAAGCTCGCAAAAACCTGAATTCAATTACAAAAATCCTGCGCAACCACAGTGTGATCTACAAATGGAGCTTCCCAACAAAAATTACTAGTGGACTACAAAGGGACCTCCTACTCAATCAATAGGATGGAACAAGGTCTGAAAACCCTTCGCTCATGGGGTTTGATCGCCAATCTGGAAAATAACAAAATGGATACCAATGCACCTGGAACATTATCCCAAGACTGGTATAAAAAAAAACCCTAATGAGCACGGTCTTCATAAGACAAGGTTCCTTTCTCGTTTTCATTTTGAACCTATACAAGTATCTTCCATGTCCTCCTCTCAGGATTCAAAGGAAGCTCAGGGAAGCCAGACTCCAAATTTTGTATTATTCCCAATAACCCCCTGTCCGTGAGTACATGTTACTGTACACTGGAGTTGCATCACAACTCCTCTCCCTTTTTCATGTTCTTACTCTGTTTTTGTTGATTGACTTTCCCTGTTACTTCTCACTAGACATGTGCGATTAGTTTCGTACGAATCGCAAATTCGTATGAATTTCCCTAAATTCGTATTTTTGGGAGGATCCGAAATATGAATTGCTATGCGTCCGAATTTTGTACGCAATACGAACTTTTGTTTACGAATTTTGGATCAGTTGTCGTTGTTAGGGGTTTCCACCATTCCTGTGCTGTGCTGACATACTGAGCACAGCAGGGGTACAGCCCCAGGAGGAAGTCAGCACAGCACAGGGATGGTGAGAGCCCCTCATAATGAGCACATGGCTGCCATGCACAGCTGCTCTAGTTTTGATCCCCCGCACTGGACGGGGTTACCGGGGATGTGCGGGGTCACTGGAAATTGTTTGGTGTTACCAAGCATGTGCTGTCTGCACATCCCTGGTGACCCCAAACAGTGTTGGGTGATCTATCGAAAAAGGATACCAATGTACCCGGAACATTATCCCAAGACTGGTATAAAAAAAACCCTAATGAGCACGGTCCTCATAAGACAAGGTTCCTTTCTCGTTTTCATTTTGAACCTCTACAAGTATCTTCCATGTCCTCCTCTCAGGATTCAAAGGAAGCTCAGGGAAGCCAGACTCCAAATTTTGTATTATTCCCAATAACCCCCTGTCCGTGAGTAGATGTTACTGTACACTGGAGTTGCATCACAACTCCTCTCCCTTTTTCATGTTCTTACTCTGTTTTTGTTGATTGACTTTCCCTGTTACTTCTCACCACTATTCCTTTCTCAGTACAACACCTCTATCTACTGGAGGAAAAGTATATCTACACCGTCATGTTACTATTTACATATCTCAGCAACCACCTTATATACAAGTATGGAATATTACCTCAGCATCCATCCTTACTTCATCAGTGTCTCTTAAACTGTTATCAATGGATGTGAAGGGCTTACATAGCCCATTTAAACGGAGAGCTCTCTGGTCGGATGCTATCAAATTTGGAAGCGACGTCGTTTGTATCCAAGAATCCCATTTCACTAAGGATAACCCACCCACATTCAAACATCACAAATTTCCACAAATTTTCGCTTCTAGCCACACCAAAAAGAAAAAAGGAGTGATTACGGCTATAAAAGACGCTGGTTCTTTTCAGCAAATTGACATCAAAACAGATGCACAAGGAAGATTCATAATTCTGGTAGCTTCATTAGACAATACAGTATATACAATTATCAATATCTACGCTCCTAACAAAAACCCTCACCAGTTCATTCGGAAAGTGATCAAGAAAGCAAAAAAAAATACAGAAGGGACATCTCATTGTTTGTGGAGACTTTAATGCTCCAATGGATCCGGACATAGACACATCCAAGAAAGGAAAAACCCCCAGAAAAGGATTGGCCAACATCTTTTCAGCCGAAGATATGTACAACCCCTGTAGATGTTTACACACAACAGAAAAGGACTTTACTTTTTTTTCTAGCGTTCATAAGTCTTATTCCAGAATAGACTACTTCATCACAGACAAAAATCTCCTCCCAAAAATTATGAATGCTAGCATCCACAACTTAACCTGGTCAGATCACGCACCAATTACACTTGAAATCAATAGACTTGTGCACAATGGAAAATTTCATTTAGTTTCGGTTCGTTGTCATTCGTAAAATACATAATTTCGTTCTGTTATATTCGTTATGTTATGTTAATAGGTTTTTCGGATAATTCGTTATTATTCGTAGAGTGTCGAATTCATTCGTTTGTATTTGTTGAAATTCGCTATTTATGTATGTATAGACATTCGTGATAATCATTCGTAGTTTGGAAAGTCGTTTGTTTATTGAATCTTTTAACATACACAATGACAACGTCTCTTCTCCTCGGCTCAAATACAATACAACACCCTTCTCACTCAGTTCTCAGGAATGCACTTTGCCAGTAATCCATCCTCCGGCACAAAATTAATTAGCTGATTGGACTATAAGATTTACTTTGAGCTGACCTTTTGTTTCATTAGATCTTTAAAGAATTACCAAATTCATTTGAATTAATTTGAATGAATTCGTTATATTTCTTTCGTATTCGTTGTTATTCGTTATTTTTTTATTCGGATGCAAAATTCGGCCGAATTTAGATTCGTTACAAAACGAATTGCACAAGCCTAGAAATCAAACCTAACCAAATTTGCCTCAATAATTACTTATGGAGGAATAATACATTTATCCTTTCTCAGGAGAAACATTGGTCTGTGATGAAGAAAAGCATTGAGGAATTTTTTTTATATTGAATGATAATAGTTCAGTTAAAGCGGGAGTCCGCCGGGACTCTGCGTTTTTTTTTTTTTTTTTAAAAGCCAGCAGCTACAAATACTTTTAAAATAGTGACACTTACCTGTCCAGCGCGCCCGCGATGTCGGCACCCGAAGCCGATCTCTAGATCGTCTCTCGGGTCCTGCCGCCGCCATCTTGGGTATGGGAATCAGGAAATGGAGCCTTTCGGCTTCATTTCCCGGTTCCCTACTGCGCATGCGCGAGTCGCGCTGCGCAATAAGGACGGTCCCCGCTGCCTCTGGGATCTGTGTGTTTCCCAGCAGGCAGCGGGGCACTTGCTGAAAGGGGCGGGCACTTGCGGAAAGGGGCCTAATCTACGCCCCTTTCCGCAGAGAGCTATCCCGGAAGTGGGTGCAGATACCTGTACTGTACAGGTATCTGCACCCCCCTGAAAGGTGCCAATTGTGGCGCCGGAGGGGGGGAGGGTTTCCGATGAGCGGAAGGTCCACTTTAGGGTGGAGCTCCGCTTTAATGACTCTACACTATGGTGCTCTCACAAAGCCTATGCTAGAGGCCTACTAATACAGATAGCCGCCAGGGGAAAAAAAAAGTAAAAATAACAAAATAAACACACTACTAAAGGATATATCCAATCTGGAAGACTCACATAAAAAAAAACCTCCAAGATATAAATTTAGAACGTCAACTTAGTAACCTTAGAGCTGAACTCAGATCTGTCCTAATTACTGATCACGAAAAAATACTTAAAAAAATTAAATTTAAAATATTACTCCCAAGGAAACAGAGCGGGTAAATTACTAGCTTCTCAACTACGCCAACAAAAAAATAAAATCCTGAAATGAATTCATCACAAAGTAATACTTAATCCCCAAGAAATAGTAGACACATTTTTTACAACACTATGAGGCATTATACAACCTAAAAGATGATAAAATTACCCCCCAACCTGACACCAACAAAATTATAGCATTCCTAGACAATATCACTCTACCCTCCATTGACCCCATGTCTTTAGATCAACTAAATAAACCAATTTCCAATGAAGAAATCATAAAGCTCATAAATGATTTACCCCAAAATAAAGCCCCAGGAGTTGATGGACTATGGGCAGAATATTGCTTAGCCTTCAAAGATACCTTAACTCCATACAGTATCTGTCCAAAATGTTTAATAAAGCAGCAAACTCAAAAACCTTCTCAAAAGAACTTCTTTTTTTTGTTTTTTGTTTTTGTTTTTTTTGGGGGTTTTTTTCTCCTTCATAATGTGCCTAAAACCCAAAAGGAACCAAACGGAGGGGGAAAAAAAAAAAAAGAAGAAAGGGAGAAAGGGAAGAGGGAGGAAAAAGAAGAAGGAAAAAAAAAAAAGTTCTCAAGAAAGTTCTCAAAAGTTCTCAAAAGAACTTCTAGAGGCCATAATAATAACATTACCAAAATCAGGAAAAGACCCTACTTCCCCCTTAAATTATAGACCCATATCTTTACTAAATTCCGATCTTAAAATATATGAAAAAATACTGGCCAATAGATTAGTCAATATAACCCCCTCATTAATTAAACCTGACCAAGTAGGCTTCGTTAAAGGGAGGCAAGCACCCGATAGTACCAGAAGGATGTTAAACATTATCAATATGATACATAACGACCGAATACCCTCTCTACTCCTAGCATTAGACACAGAGAAAGCATTCGATAGAATGCACTGGGAATATATTTCAAAAACCCTATCCACATTTGGCCTTCAGGGCTTCAATCTCTCTGCCATTATGGCATTATATACTCACCCTACTGAAAACGTTTTCTCCTCAGGTATGCTATCCAGATCTTTCGCCTTAACCAACGGGACCAGACAGGGTTGCCCTTTATCCCCAATAATATTCTCCCTAGCGATAGAACCTCTTGCGGAATATATACGCTCCTCCCCAAATATCAAAAGGTATTACCATTGGCCAAGATGAACATAAATTAGGCTTATTTGCCGACGACATTATACTGTCTCTAACTAATCCGGATTTGTCTTTACCAGCAGTAATTTCGGCCCTAGAAAAATTGAAAGAGGTGTCATATTTCAAAATCAACCAAAACAAATGTTATATTTTACCTATGAATATGCCTATCGTAACAATTAACAGCTTACGTACAAGACATGGATTTAATTGGGACAACACATGGATAACATATTTAGGGGTGCAGCTTGCCTTTCCCCCAACCAAGATTGGGATAACACATGGATAACATATTTAGGGGTGCAGCTTGCCTTTCCCCCAACCAAAATTGGGATAACACAGGGATAACATATTTAGGGGTGCAGCTCACATTTCCTCCAACCAAAACTCCCCCCACTACAATCAAGTTAATCTAGATCTAACAAATATACAGAATACCCATTTATCTTGGGGCGGCAAAATACCTGCATTCAAGATGCAAACCTTACCCAAAATTCTATACTATTTTAGATGTCTCCCTATCCCACTACCCGCCAAATTCTTCACGCAAATTAAATACTAAGCTCAAACAATTTATATGGAACAAAAAGAAACCCAGAGTCGCACTCACAATTCTAACCACCATAAAAATCTATGGAGGAATGAATGAATGAAAATATTTGTAAAGCGCACAACGCGAACTGAATCACCTCAAGGCGCTGTGAAGAGCTTAGTTGTCATCAACTAGAAGAGGAAGGTCTTGAGTTTTTTCCTAAAGGCCAGGAAAAATTGTTGGTTGGCAGAGCGTTCCATAGCCGAGGTCCTTGGACAGCGAATCTCCGATCCCACTTCGATTTGTACCGTACTTTGGGAACGAGGAGGAGATTTTTGTTAGATGATCGTAGACAGCGGTTTGGTGTGTAATGAATCTACCAGACGTTAAGAAATACTACTTTACTTCCATTTTAGACCAGATGAAATATTGGTTCTCTCCGGAGAAAAATAAACTCTGGCTAAATATAGAACAGGAATCTGCAAAAAATTACGACCTATCTGCCCTAGCAATAGCCAATGCCATACTCCCCGAAGTAATCACTCCCAATCTTTTAAGTATCAAAGCTACAAAATTTGCTTTACTTTCTAAAACTAGAGATATGGAAAATAAATCCAAAATAAGTCTTCCTACAGAAGTTATTAATTACTGTAGAATTGGCTTATCAGTAGACGAATGGACCAAACAGGGATACAGGCTATATGAAAACCTACCTATGGTTTACAGGGATGCTATTATGAGTTAAGCTTGGAAAGTGTAAACGACTAAAGGACTTCAATCCCAATGACAAAATAGAGTTCCCATCGATTATATGGGAATATATATCTAACCATAAGGACAATAATAGGAAGGGAATTTCCCTCTTCTATGAGATACAATCCTCCCAACCAGCCAATAAAAATGCTCACATGTTGAAATGGGAGAGAGATTTCGATCAAAACTTCTCCTGGGAACAGGAAAAAATGTCTCCAAATAATGAACAAATCATCTTCATGCATAGAACACTGGGACAATGCTCAGAAAATAATTAACAGGTGGTATTTAACCCCTTATAAATGATCTAAAATCTACCCATCCACATCCAATATTTGTTGTTGGAGGTGTAATGAGCAAACTGGAAATCTTATACATACCCTCTGGAGGTGCAAAACCCTGAAAAGCTTTATAGCGGATATAACAGGAAACCTTTCCACGCTTACTCCAGCCTCAGCCCTATTAGGTATTGACCTTGAGAAATATCCCATTATACATAGAACTATAGTGGTCCACATCTTAATAGCATCAAGACTCACAATAGCCAACCTCTGGAAAGCTACAGAAGTACCCAACCTATCTACTGTTATAACCAGACTGAATACACAAACACAATTTGAATTAATGTTTGCTTACAAAAATCATTCCATTACCATTCCATTACCACATTTAGTCCATTACCACATTAAAAGAGTTGGATATCCCACCCTGGAGCCTCCAATTATTTAAAAGAATGAAAATTCTAACTTACCCCACAGCCTGAAATAATCTGTTTAATTAACTAAGTAATAGGCGGATGTAGAACACTATCTATGTTATCCTCTACTCCCTGAATTTTCTATATTGATACCCAATGTTATTCCCTTACTTATAGTTGTACAGGCTGACTAGAGGCTCAATGTGGTGACCTTCCAGACCTACAGCATGAACCCATTTGGAGTAGGCTGGATTGGGCCATCAAGATTTGAACAAAACCTATTTTATATGCCTTTACAATGTTTTTTTTATTACAATGATATGTACCATTTGCAACAATCTTAATTGTTATGTTTTCTTTTGATAAAATAAAAAATGTACGAAGCAAATGGCCAAACAGCCAAAGTGGTGATCTCCCTTCTCCCCAGACAGGAAGTCTCTATGGAAGATAGGAAGTGATGTCAGCTAAAGACAGGAAGTGACGTCAGGTACAGACAGAAAGTTGCGGGTGAGAGGTGAGTCGGGAGGAAGTGGAGAGGTGACATGCCTGGAACTGGCAGCAGAGGAGGTAATAATTTTATATATATATATATATATATATATATATATATATATATATATATATATATATATATATATATATTTTTTATATATGCCTTTACAATGTTTTTTTTAATTACAATGATATGTACCATTTGCAACAATCTTAATTGTTATGTTCTCTTTTGATAAAATAGAAAAATTATGAGATAAAAAGATATTATTATTTGCAACAATCTTAATTGTTATGTCCTCTTTTGATAAAATAAAAAAAAATATGAGATAAAAAGATATTATTATTTGCAACAATCTTAATTGTTATGTCCTCTTTTGATAAAATAAAAAAAAATATGAGACAAAAAGATATTATTATTTGCAACAATCTTAATTGTTATGTTCTCTTTTGATAAAATAAAAAAAATATGAGATAAAAAGATATTATTATTTGCAACAATCTTAATTGTTATGTTCTCTTTTGATAAAATAGAACAATTATGAGATAAAAAGATATTATTATTTGCAACAATCTTAATTCTTATGATCTCTTTTGATAAAATAGAAAAATTATGAGATAAAAAGATATTATTATTTGCAACAATCTTAATTGTTATGTTCTCTTTTGATAAAATAAAAATTTTTTGAGATAAAAAGATATTATTATTTGCAACAATCTTAATTGCTATGTTCTCTTTTGATAAAATAAAAAAAATATGAGATAAAAAGATATTATTATTTGCAACAATCTTAATTGTTATGTTCTCTTTTGATAAAATAGAAAAATTATGAGATCAAAAGATATTATTATTTGCAACAATCTTAATTGTTATGTTCTCTTTTGATAAAATAAAAAAAATTATCAGATAAAAAGATATCATTATTTGCAACAATCTTAATTGCTATGTTCTCTTTTGATAAAATAAAAAAAAATATGAGATAAAAAGATATTATTATTTGCAACAATCTTAATTGTTATGTTCTCTTTTGATAAAATAAAAAAATTATGGATAAAAAATAAAAAGATCTTATTACCTCCTCTGCTGCCAGTTCCAGGAATGTCTCCTCTCCACTTCCTCCCGACTCACCTCTCACCCGCAACTTCCTGTCTGTACCTGACGTCACTTCCTGTCTTTAGCTGACATCACTTCCTATCTTCCATAGAGACTTCCTGTCTGGGGAGAAGGGAGATCACCACCTTGGCTGTTTGGCCATTTGCTTCATACATTTTTTATTTTATCAAAAGAAAACATAACAATTAAGATTGTTGCAAATGGTACATGTCATTGTAATAAAAAAAAAACATTGTAAAGGCATATAAAATAGGTTTTGTTCAAATCTTGATGGCCCAATCCAGCCTACCCCAAATGGGTTCACGCTGTAGGTCTGGGAGGTCACCACATTGAGCCTCTAGTCAGCCTGTACAACTATAACTAAGGGAATAATATTGGGAAGGGGGAGGGTAACAATATAGGAAATTCAGAGATTAGAGGATAGCATAGATAATGTTCTACATCTGCCTATTACTTAGTTAATTGAACAGATTATTTCAGGCTGTGGGGTAAGTTAGAATTTGCATTCTTTTAAATAATTGGAGGCTCCAGGGTGGGATATCCAAGTCTTCCATTTTTTACTAAATGTGGTAATGGAATGATTTTTGTAAGCAAGCATTAATTAAAATTGTGTTTGTGTATTCAGTCTGGTTATAACAGTAGATAGGTTGGGTACTTCTGTAGATTTCCAGAGGTTGGCTATTGTGAGTCTTGATGCTATTAAGATGTGGACCACTATAGTTCTATGTATAATGGGATATTTCTCAAGGTCAATACCTAATAGGGCTGAGGCTGGAGTAAGCGTGGAAAGATTTCCTGTTATATCTGCTATAAAGCTTTTCAGGGTTTTGCACCTCCAGAGGGTATGTATAAGATTTCCAGTTTGCTCATCATTACACCTCCAACAAATATCGGGTGTGGATGGGTAGATTTTAGATCATTTATAAGGGGTTAAATACCACCTGTTAATTATTTTCTGAGCATTGTCCCAGTGTTCTATGCATGAAGATGATTTGTTCATTATTTGGAGAGATTTTTTCCTGTTCCCAGGAGAAGTTTTGATCTAAATCTCTCTCCCATTTCAACATGTGAGCATTTTTATTGGCTGGTTGGGAGGATTGTATCTCATAGAACAATGGAATTCCCTTCCTATTATTGTCCTTCTGGTTAGATATATATTCCCATATAATTGATGGGAACTCTATTTTGTTATTGGGATTGAAGTCCTTTAGTCATTTAAACACTTTCCAAGCTTACTCATAATAGCATCCTTGTAAACCATAGGTAGGTTTTCATACAGCCTGTATCCCTGTTTGGTCCATTCGTCTACTGATAAGCCAATTCTACAGTAATTAATAACTTCTGTAGAAGACTTATTTTGGATTTATTTTCCATATGTCTAGTTTTAGAAAGTATGTGTTTCCAAGCAAATATTGTAGCTTTGATACTTAAAAGATTGGGAGTGATTACTTTGGGGAGTATGGCATTGGCTATTGCTAGGGCAGATAGGTCATCATTTTTTGCGGATTCTTGTTCTATATTTAGCCAGAGTTTATTTTTCTCCGGAGAGAACCAATATTTCATCTGGTCTAAAATGGAAGCAAAGTAGTATTTCTTAACGTCTGGTAGATTCATTCCTCCATAGTTTTTTATGGTGGTTAGAATTGAAAATGCAACTATGGGTTTCTTTTTGTTCCATATAAATTGTTTGAGCTTAGAATTTAATTGCGTGAAGAATTTGGTGGGTAGTGGTATAGGAAGACATCTAAAATAGTATAGAATTTTGGGTAATGTTTGCATCTTTTCTGTATATTGGTTAGATCTAGATTAACTTGATCTAGTGGGGGGGGGGGAGTTTGCATCATAAATTTTGGTTGGAGGAAAGGAGAGCTACACCCCTAAATATGTTATCCATGTGTTGTCCCAATTAAATCCATGTCTTGTATGTAAGCTTTTAATTGTTACGAAAGGCATATTCATTAGGCTTGTGCAATTCGTTTCGACCGAATTTTGCATCTTTTCGGACATTCGGATGCATCCGAATGTCCGAATAAAAAAATAACGAATAACAGCGAATACGAAAGAAATATAACAAATGAATTCGAATGAATTCAACATGATTCGGTAATTTTTTAAAGATCTAATGAAACAAAAGGTCAGCTCAAAGTAAATCTTATAGTCCAATCAGCTAATTAATTTTGTGACGGAGGATGGATTACTGGCAAAGTGCATTCCTGAGAACTGAGTTAGAAGGGTGTTGTATTGTATTTGAGCCGAGCAGAAGAGACGTTGTCATTGTGTGTGTTAAAAGATTCAATAAACAAATGACTTTCCAAACCACAAATCATTATCACGAATGTCTATACATACATAAATAGCGAATTTCAACTAATACGAACGAATGAATTCGACACTCTACGAATAATAACGAATTATCCGAAAACATATTAACGTAACATAACGAATATAACAGAACGAAATGATGTATTTTACGAACCGAAACTAAAGGAAATTTTCCGTTGTGCACAAGTCTAATATTCATAGGTAAAATATAACATTTGTTTTGGTTGATTTTGAAATATGACACCTCTTTACATTTTTCTAGGGCCGAAATTACTGCTGGTAAAGACAAATCCGGATTAGTTAGAGACAGTATAATGTCGTCGGCAAATAAGTCTAATTTATGTTCATCTTGGCCAATGGTAATACCTTTTGATATTTGGGGAGGAGCGTATATATTCCGCTAGAGGTTCTATCGCTAGGGAGAATGTTATTGGGGATAAAGGGCAACCCTGTCTGGTCCCGTTGGTTAAGGCGAAAGATCTGGATAGCATACCTGAAGAGAAAACGTTTGCAGTAGGGCGAGTATATAATGCCATAATGGCAGAGTGAATGAAGCCCTGCAGGCCAAATGTGGATAGGGTTTTTGAAATATATTCCCAGTGCATTCAATCGAATGCTTTCTCAGCGTCTAATGCTAGGAGTAGAGAGGGTATTCGGTCGTTATGTATCATATTGATAATGTTTAACATCCTTCTGGTACTCTCGGGTGCTTGCCTCCCTTTAACGAAGCCTACTTGGTCATGTTTAATTATTGAGGGGGTTATATTGACTAATTTATTGGCCAGTATTTTTTCATATATTTTAAGATCGGAATTTAGTAAATATATGGGTCTATAATTTAAGGGGGACATAGGATCTTTTCCTGATTTTGGTAATGTTATTTTTATGGCCTCTAGAAGTTCTTTTGAGAAGGTTTTTGAGTTTGCTGCTTGATTAAACATTTTGGACAGATATGGAGATATCTTTGAAGGCTAAGTAATATTCTGCTGATAAGCCATCAACTCCTGGTGCTTTATTTTTGGGTAAATCATTTATGACCTTTATGATTTCTTCATTGGAAATTGGTTTATTTAGTTGATCTAAAGACATGGGGTCAATGGAGGGTAGAGTGACATTGTCTAGGAATGCTATAATTTTGTTGGTGTCAGGTTGGGGGGTAATTTTATCATCTTTTAAGTTGTATAACGCCTCATAGTATTGTGAAAATGTGTCTACTATTTCTTGGGGATTAAGTATTACTTTGCCTGAGTTGTGATGGATTAATTTCAGGATTTTATTTTTTTGTTGACGTTGGCGTAGTCAAGAAGCTAGTAATTTACCCGCTCTGTTTCCTTGGGAGTAATATTTTAAATTTAATTTTTTTAAGTATTTATCGTGATCAGTAATTAGGACAGATCTGAGTTCAGCTCTAAGGTTACTAAGTTGAAGTTCTAAATTTATATCTTGGGGTTTTTTTTTTTTTTATGTGAGTCTTCCAGATTGGATATATAATTTAGTAGTGTGTTTATTTTGTTATTTTTACTTTTTTTTCCCCTGGCGGCTATCTGTATTAGTAGGCCTCTAGCATAGGCTTTGTGAAAGCACCATAGAGTCATTAACTATTATCATTCAATATAAAAAATTCTTCAATGCTTTTCTTCATCAAAGACCGATATTTCTCCTGAGAAAGGATAAATGTATTATTCCTCCATAAGTAATTATTGGGGCAAATTTGGTTAGGTTTGATTTCAAGTGTAATTGGTGCGTGATCTGACCGCGTTAAGTTGTGGATGTTAGCATTCGTAATTTTTGGGAGGAGATTTTTGTCTGTGATGAAGTAGTCTATTCTGGAATAAGACTTATGAACGCTAGAAAAAAAAGTAAAGTCCTTTTCTGTTGTGTGTAAACTTCTCCAGGGGTTGTACATATCTTCGGCTGAAAAGATGTTGGCCAATCCTTTTCTGGGGGTTTTTCCTTTCTTGGATATGTCCATGTCCGGATCCATTGGAGCATTAAAGTCTCCACAAACAATGAGGTGTCCCTTCTGTATTCTTTTTTGTTTTCTTGATCACTTTGTGAATGAATTGGTGAGGGTTTTTGTTAGGAGCGTAGATATTGACAATTGTATATACTGTATTGTCTAATGAAGCTACCAGAATTATGAATCTTCCTTGGGCATCTGTTTTGCTTTTATAGCCGTAATCACTCCTTTTTTTCTTTTTGGTGTTGCTAGAAGTGAAAATTTGTGATATTTGAATGTGGGTGGGTTATCCTTAGCGTAATGGGATTCTTGGATACAAACGACGTCGCTTCCAAATTTGATAGCATCCGACCAGAGAGCTCTCCGTTTAAATGGGCTATGTAAGCCCTTCACATCCATTGATAACAGTTTAAGAGACATTGATGAAGTAAGGATGGATGATGAGGTAATATAGCATACTTGTATATAAGGTGGTTCTTGAGATATGTAAATAGTAGCATGACGGTGTAGATATACTTTTCCTCCAGTAGATAGAGGTGTACTGAGAAAGGAATAGTGGTGAGAAGTAACAGGGAAAGTCAATCAACAAAAACAGAGTAAGAACATGAAAAAGGGAGAGGAGTTGTGATGCAACTCCAGTGTACAGTAACATGTACTCACGGACAGGGGGTTATTGGGAATAATACAATATTTCCTGGAGTCTGTCTTCCTTGAGCTTCCTTTGAATCCTGAGAGGAGGACATGGAGGATACTTGTAGAGGTTCAAAATGAAAACAAGAAAGGAACCTTGTCTTATGAGGACCATGCTCATTAGGGTTTTTTATACCAGTCTTGGGATAATGTTCCGGATGCATTGGTATCCATTTTGTTATTTTCCAGATTGGCGATCAAACCCCATGAGCGAAGGGTTTTCAGACCTTGTTCCATCCTATTGATTGAGTAGGAGGTCCCTTTGTAGTCTACTAGTAATTTTGTTGGGAAGTCCCATTTTTAGATCATACTGTGGTTTGTGCAGGATATTCGTAATTGAATTCAGGTTTTTGCGAGCTTGAATTGTCGCTTGTGATAGGTCCGAGTAGAGGATAATACCCGCATAAGGGTCAGGGAGTGGTGAGTGGCGGCGTGCGTATTGCATAAGTTGGTCCTTCGCTCCAAAAAAATGAATTCTGGCAATGAAATCTCTCTGCAGTTTCGGTATGATGCGGTTTATGTAGCCTGTGAGCTCTATCAATTTCAAGCTCTTGTTGTGGAATTGAAGGAATAAACTGAAATAATTTTTTTAATGAAGCTTTTCAGATCTGATGGCTTCACATTTTCTGGTATTTCTCTAAATTTAATATTATTTCTTCTAGTTCTGTCTTCGATGTCTTCAACTTTGATTCTGAGCTGCCTCACTTCTTCTTCAAGTTCTAAGTGGGAGTCCACTAAATCATTGTGTGCTGAGGGGAAATTGCACATTTTATTCTCCATGTAGTCCTCTCTGTCACCTAGTGCATCCATCTCCATTTTAGATTTATGCATATAGTTCATCATGTCATGTTGCAGGGCACCTCTGAGTGACATTATCATATCTTTGATTGTTGTGTCAAGAATGGGTTGCCCTGCTGTTGGTATGGTGTTTAGTTTATCATCATCATCAGGGTTGTTTAAGTGTGTAAGTGTGGTCTGAGGGAGCTTTACCTTCATTAGAAGAGATCCTTCTTCTTTGCTTCACTGGGCTCAGAATATCATCCTAGAAATCAGTGTTGTTCTGGCACTGTGAGGCTGGGTACTTGTCTCCATCTTGTTCTGAGCCAGCGGCATGTCTTTCTGTGTTACAGGGAGGGGAGGGGCTGGTTCCATCTTGGTCTCTCTGTATCCCGGCTGGGCTACAGAAGGCACTTAAATTGTGGGGCCCCTCTCTTGTTTTCCACTTGGCTGACATAATCATTGTGTTCCTGCTGATCTCTGGTGGAGGTAGATATCTCTCAGGGCTTACAAGTCACTTTGTGGTCTGCTCAGGGGAGTTTGTGATAGCAGAGCTCTCTTACAGTGCAGCCATTCACTTCCTTGGCTAGCCACGCCCCCCATATTTTTTTTTTTAAGTGCTGCACAAACTGTTGTTGCTATATAAATCCTGTATTATAATTAATTATTATTATTATTATTATTAATAATAATAATAATAATAATAATAATAATAATTACCTCCTCTCTACTTCCTCCTAACTCACCTCTCACCCGGAACTTCCTGTCTGTACCTGACACCACTTCCTGTCTGTACCTGATATCACTTCCTGTCTGTACCTTACACCACTTCCTGTCTGTACCTTACACCACTTCCTGTCTGTACCTTACACCACTTCCTGTCTGTACCTGACACCACTTCCTGTCTGTACCTGACACCACTTCCTTCCTTCCTACCATAGAGACTTCCTGTTTGGGTGGAAGTGAGCTCACCACCTTGTGGAGTTTAGAGGAACTGCGGTGTCGAAGAAACGCATGCATGTACCGTATATAGGGATGAGCCCGGTGTTCGATTCGAACCCATGTTCGAATCGAACATCGGCCGTTCGTCCGTTCGTCGAAACCAGAACTTTGTGGACCGTTCGCATCAAATTCGTGTGATACGAACGGCCCACAATGCACTGCGCCGGTTTGTCCCGGGAAATTCCCCGTTTTTTGCCGCCGGCCGCTAGAGGTCATTTTTAAGAAGACCAGAAGCTGGTCTTCAATTAAAATGCTGCGGTGCCGCCCACCCCCGCTGCCAGTGTCTGTGAAGTGCAGTGGGTGGCGCCGCAGTTCAAAGTCTCCGTGAGGCAACGGCGGCGTGCAGCGTCTGGAGGATGTGTCGGGGCCAGTCTGTGTATGTCGGGGGCCAGTCTGGATGTCGGGGGCCAGTCTATGTATGTCGGGGGCCAGTCTGGATGCCGGGGGCCAGTCTGTGTATGTCGGGGGCCTGTCTGTGGATGTCGGGGGCCAGTCTGGATGTCGGGGGCCCAGTGAGTCTGGATGTCAGGGGCCCAGTGAGTCTGGATGTCGGGGGCCCAGTGAGTCTGGATGTCAGGGGGGCCCAGTGAGTCTGGATGTCAGGGGGACCCAGTGAGTCTGGATGTCAGAGGGGCCAGTCAGAGTCTGGATGTCAGAGGGGCGCAGTCTGGATGCCAGAGGGGCACCAGATGTTAGGCGGACTGATGGGGGCACCAGATGTAAGGAGGGGCTCCGCTGTTGGACACAGATGTGAGGAAGGTACCTCTGATTTTTTTTTATTGAAAAAGCCTATGGCGTGCAAAACACACCCAAAAACTTCCACCTGGTGGCAAAAAAAGTGGACACACATCAAGAGTGACGCACAAAAACGTGCAACGGGTGTCTACTGTCCTCCACAAGGAAGGACCTTACCCTGATCCCCCGGGGTGTTAGGCTCCAGACGGGGACTGAGGTACCAAATACATGGCCCATCCAGGCAAAGCCGGACGACCGCCTTTCTCCGGAAGGTCTGCCGAAACAGACCCACCCAGGTACTAGGGTAGGGGCTCCCCCGAAGGGAAACCCCCCAAAGAGAGGGCGAACCAAGCCAGAAGGCCTATGTCCACCCTCCCACAAGACGTTCAGGGTTGGCCTGAGGACCGACACCCTACTAGCCAAACGTGCAGTGACAAACATAAAACGTGACACACAACACACAAATAAAATAAATAAATAAAGTGGGGAAGGGATAGTGAAGAGGGAGAGTGAAAAAAGGTGGCCATTGTGTAAACACAATGACCAGGCCCTCCGGCCAGGAATCAAAAATTCCTCTGGTCCTAGCCAAAAGGCCCGGCCCTAGAGGCAGGTGTGAAAAGATGTGTTATAGTGACGTGACCAAGGTGCCAGATATCAAAGTGCAAGCACAGTGAATATAAGGCACCCCTGAACTGCCACTTCAGGGGCACATCACCATAGGCTCTCCAACAGAAGCATCCCTGACCCCCCAGCCCAGACCACAGCAGCCCCCACCCCAGCCAGAAAGGCATGGAGATCCAGGAGCTTAGTGAGAGCCCTTTGCCATCAGGCCTCACCCTCGCTCCCATCACTCCTACCTAATTACATTCGGGAAGCACAGGCCGTTCCCCCGGGGGGAGAAAGGGGAACAAACGTTCCCTCCCGAAAAATTGACCAGAGCTAAAGCTGCCACAATCCAGGCCAGAAGGCCAGGGTCCCCTCCCTGGCGCCAACCAGTGGTTCTCCATCCTCATCAGAAGGCTTCCCTTTCGGCTACAAACCGCTCCGGGTTACCTTCACACCAGCAGGTTTTGCATAGCAACCGCCACCCCTGCTCCACCTCGCCGTAGAACAGGGACGGAAGCAAGCGCCACTTCCTGGTAACTCATAAGAACAGATACTACACTTGATCTTAGCCAAACCTCTCATGGGGCACCTGATGTAAGGAGGGACTCTGCTGGGGGCACCTGATGGCATCTGGTGGCAGGCAACGTGGCTAGTGACTCACTCATGGCTCCCACTGATTCTGCATTATGGTGAGTTGAATGATTTCATTTCATATTACAATGTAATAATAGAAATAATGCGCTTCAATCATCCTGACATCATAACAATCATGGCGCCGGGATGATTGAAGCGCCAACACCAGGTGTTTGGAGTATCTTTATCTGCTGATTGTCAAACTCTGGAAAACACATATTGCTATTGTGGTGTAGGATCGGGGAGCTGCTGTCCCTCCATCCCTCCTCCCCTTTCCCTCTCCACCCCGCATTCATCTCAGACTCTAACCACACCCCTTTGAGCCACGCCCCCATGTATGCCACGCCCACAGTTTTACGTAAACCATGCCCATATTTTGCCACATAGGCAAAAGTTGCTTGGAAAGAACTCTCCACCATGATAAAAACACGTACAAACAAGGCAAAGGATAAATCCAAGGGAAAAACCAAGCTTAACTTACCACCAGCCGGCAGACAACCAAATAACCTGTATAACATGATAAGAACATATCTATGTTGCTTTGCAAGACCGGTGACTCCCCTGAATCCACTCCTAGTAAGCAATCATCGATTACCCATCACCCCTCTGTTTATGTGCCAAGTTCCTTCCTTTACTCCCTTTTGTAGGTTTTTATCAGGATCTGGATCCAAACCTGTAAACTCTGTGGTGTGTGGCTGTGGCTTGTCTCATTTTGCCATCAGGGATGCAGGTAGGGTTGCCAACTGTCCAGGATTCACCCGGACAGTTCCGGGTTTTGAATCATGTGTCCAGGTTTCAGGCGGACTGAAACCCAGACACATTATTCAGACCGGGCTGTGGCTCCCCAAGTGACCAAGATAGTCACACACAAATCTGTTGGCGGCCAGGAGCTGGGGGTGGCTGTACGCGGGCAGGTTCGGCATCACAGGGGGATAGGGCAATGACATCAGCAAGAGCAATTTGGCCACACCTACTGTTCACTGCGGCGCGCTATGTGCAGCACATTACTACTCTCCTTGGGGCACCCAAAATGTCCTAGGCCGCTAAAGTGTTCGGGGTTTGGCTTGAAGAAAAGGTGGCAACCCTAGATGCCGGACAGCTCCTTGCCTAAATCCTTGGGCAACCTTACTTTGTATCTTAATTCTGGTGAATGTTGAGCCCTTTTGCTCCTCCCGTGAGCTTCCTGATTAAAGCCATGTCTCTGCATTTCCTGTTTGCCAGATTATTGTGCTCTTTCCAGACGATATCTTGCTCCTTTGCATAATTGCTGCCGGCCTTATCTTCGCTACCACTCTTTATCCACCCTTGGCTTGTTCAGGGACTACTCTTCAGTCTGATCCCATCCAGCTATGACTCGATACTGACCTTTTGGCTTGTTATTTGACTATGCTTCTACTTGTTCCTGGTCGGCTTCATACATTATCCAACCCCCGGCTTGCTTTTTTTTCCTGCTGGGCCACAACCTGGCATTAGCACACAGTAAAACCCATCTCCACCATCAGGAGCTCAGGTGAAGGCCAGTTAGTTCTTAAACCCCAAGCCTCGGGTGAGCTCATATTATCCGCTATGGGGATCTGCTTGTATATTTTCCAGTTGACTACTCAGGAACATCTCTTCTGCTACAGCCACTGGCTTCCAAGCCTAATCCCAGACCATGCGTGTTATAGTTAGGGGCTGGGGTCAGAACGGTGGAGAGATCAGGAGTGACATCAGAACTTGTCCTGTCCATAGTGGTTAGCGTGTGTTACAAAAAATATATATATGGTCACACAAAAAGATGAGGTCTCTTGCAGCTTTGCTTCTTCCATGTTTTCCTCCACCCTCAGGTTTACACCTCTGAGTTCCCTCCTTTACCAGACCTCTATCACCCATTGTCTGGCAACCAAGAAGCTCCTCACTCCCAACCACCATATACAGACTTTGAATGGGCAGTAGACAAAATACCACAACCCGATCAGCTGGTGGACATTGCCCCTATTCCCCAGCTATCTGGTGCTGTCCCTGTCTGCTTACTCTCCACCTGCTGCCTAGCCTGAATATGTTGACTCTCTGCCTGCTCCCCTGCCTGAACCTGCTCATTTATTTTCCAAGGTCCTATATCCTGATTTGACCTTTAGGGTTCTGTATCACAATTCGGCTTCTAAGGTGCTGTAGTCTGAGGCCGCGTACACACGCGGGGACTGTTCGCCCAACTTTGTCCGCTTAACAGTGTTTCGGCAAACAGTCCGCTCGTGTGTGGGCTTTCAGCGGACAGTTTCAGCGAACAGTCCGCTGAACAAGGTTTTTCGGAAATTCCGAAAAACTGTCCGCTGAAACTTTGTTTCAGCGAACAGTCCCTTCGTGTGTAGGCTTGTTCGTCAAACTAAGTTCCGCGCATGCTCAGAAAGGATTTACACGCCGAAAGTTATAATGCAGTGTATAGGACGTCGTATTTTTCGTCCCGTCGTACGTGCCGTTCACGTCATCGCGCACGGTTTCAGCAAACTGTTCGTTCGTCGTGTGTGGCCATGTCCGTCCATGCTAATTTTGAGCGGACTGTTTGCCGAAACTGTTTGACGGACAAAGTTGGGCGAACAGTCCCCGCGTGTGTACGCGGCCTGACTCTGCTTCCTCTCTGCCTGCTGCCCAGCCCAACTCTGCTGACATTCTGTCTTCTTCTAACTTCACAGACTCTCCGCTTCCTGAACAGCCTGACTGTCAACTTTACCTGCTTCCTCTTAGCTCTCCGCCTGCTGCCCAGACTGACTTCAGGAACCTCAACTGCTGCCCAGCCTGACTCTCTATCTGCCGATCAGCCTGACTCTTCTGGCTCTCCTCCTGTTTCCTAGCTTGACCCCACTGACTCTCCACCTACTGCCTAGCTTAACTCTGCAGACATCTTGCCTGCGGCCAAGTCTGACTTTACTGACTCCGCACCTGCTGCCCAACCTACTGATTCTCTGCTTGCTGCCCGTCCTGACTCCACTGACTCACCACCTGCTGCCCCTTCCCGACTCACCACCTGCTGCCCATCCTGAGTCCACTGACTCACCACTTGTTGCCCATCCTGACTCCACTAACTCACCACTTGCTTCTCAGTCTAACTCCACTGGCTCTCTGCCTGCTGCTCAGCCTGACTCCACTGACTCACCACCTGCTGCCCATCCTGACTCACCACTTGCTGCTCAGCCTGACTCCACTGACTCACCACCTGCTGCCCCTTCCCGACTCACCACCTGCTGCCCATCCTGAGTCCACTGACTCACCACTTGTTGCCCATCCTGACTCCACTGACTCACCACTTGCTGCTCAGCCTGACTCCACTAACTCACCACCTGCTGCTCAGCTTGACTCCACTGACTCACCACTTGCTGCTCAGTCTGACTCCACTGACTCTCTGCCTGCTGCTCAGCCTGACTCACCCCCTGTTACCCATTCTGAGTCCACTGACTCGCCACTTGCTGCTCAGCCTGACTCCACTGACTCCCCACTTGCTGCTCAGTCTGACTCCACTGACTCTCTGCCTGCTGCTCAGCCTGACTCCGACTCACCGCCTGCTACCCATCCTGACTCCACTGACTCACCACCTGCTGCCCATCCTGAGTCCAATGACTCACCACTCGCTGACTTGACTGATTCACTGCCTGCTGCTCAGTCTGCCTCCACTGACTCTCCACCTATTGCCTAGCTTAACTCTGCTGACATCTTGCCTGTGGCCAAATCTGACTTCACTGACTCTCCACCTGCCACCCAACCTGACCCTACAGACTGAGTCTGCATGCTTCCCATCCTGACTCCACTGACTCACTGTCAGAAACCATGAATCAGACTGAGAAGGAAGTACAGTTAAATCACACTTGTTTAATAATAATAACAAAACGGTAACCAGAGTAAAACATAGCCAGAGTTTAGGAACCGTAACGGATAGTCAGACAAGCCAAAACATCAGGGAGCCAGAGTTGAGTGTAGTAGAACAGCAAGCAGGATCTGGAGCCAGAAGGAATGTCAGCCAAACAAGTCTTTAACAGGAACACAGAAGAGCGTTTCTAGAGATGTGACCAAGGCGAAGGCAGAGATCATCTGGGCTGGACGGCTTAAGTAGGCAGGACTGACGAGCAGGATATCATCAACAGCTGAGTCACTGTGGAGAAATAGGAGCTGGCAATTAGCCGACAGCTGAGCAGCCAGCTTTGAGAAGGCAGGGCTGAGCCCAGCCCTGACACTCACCACTCGTTGCCCATCCTGACTCCACTTATTCTCTGCCTGCTCCTCAGTCTGGCACCACTGACTTACCACCTGCTGCCCATCCTAACTCCACTGACTCTCCACCTACTGCCAAGCTTAACTCCGCTGACATCTTGCTTGTTGCCAAGTTTCACTTCGCTGACTCTCCACTAGCTGCCCAACTTGACCCTACTGACTCTCTGCATGCTTTCCAGTCTGACTCCACTGACTCACCAACTGCTGCCCACCCTGACACCACTGACTCCACCTGCTGCCCATCCTGACTCCACTGACTCTCCGCCTGATGCACAGCCCGACTCTGCGGATTTGACTTCTGAGGTTTTGTATCTTGATTTGGCTTCCGAAGTCCTGTGTCCCAATTCAGCTTCTGAGGTCCAAGCAGTCTGATTCCCCCGTCAAAGTTCTATTTGATGTCTTTTTGTGACCTAGATGTAATTGTTGCGACTCCACATATGGTAGAGGACTAGAGTAAGGCAATCAGGTGGAACTTGTCAAAAACTGGGTGTGTTTTTTTTACTTGTCTACATTTGTAACATGTGGCCTGGTATAGAAGGGGAGGTACATGTTCGCCCCCCTTTTCCTGGCCAGCCAAGCTGCATGGCTAGGTATGGGTCTAGTATGGATTTTTTGGGGAGTAAGCCATGCTTTTTTCTCTTGATTTTTTGGTGTTTCCCCTTGAATCCATACCAAATCCAAAAGGTCTGGAGACCCACTTCAGTTTTTTTATTTTAGGTTTTTCGTGTGTGGGGGTCCCCCCCTTAAAATTCATACCAAGCCTGAAGGACCCTGTATAATTTACGAGGGAACCCCTATGCTGTGTTTTTTTTCTTTTAACCATCTCTCCTTCTCCTTTGCCTGAATGAGAGTCTGATATAGATGTTAATAGGGAATCCCACAAAAAAAATGGTGTAAGGCCCCTTCCCCCCAAAGTTCATACCAGGCCTTTCAGGTTTTGTATGAATTTTCAGGTCTGCCTTGTACAAATTTAGTTTTTGCCTCAGAACAGTAAAGGGGTTCTGAGGGCTAATGTGTAGGTTTAACTTTGACATCAGTTTGGCTGGGCTGTGTTAGCCCTTGTACACACGGTCGGAGAATCCGTCGGAATGTGTCCCATCGGACCGTGTTGTCGGATAATCCGACTGTGTGTGGTATGCATCGGACTGATTCCGTCGGAATATCCATCGGACCCAAATTTTCCAACTTGTTGGAAATATTTCCCGACCAACTGGTTTGATCGGACATACTCCGATCATGTGTAGAGAATTTTGATCGGACCAAGTGCCACGCATGCTCAGATCAAATTCCTACATCAAAGCTATTGGCTACTAGCGTGAACGTAGTCCCATCGTAACGAAATAACGTCATCATGTTCTGAATGATCGGATTTTTCGACAACTTAGTCCGACCGTGTGTATGCAACAGTTTCGGACAAGATCCGACGGACAAGATCTGGCGGATTTGGTTGTCGAAATCTCCGACCGTGTGTACAAGGGCTTAGAGTTCTGCCTGGTCATGTGTACAGTCAGGTGCACATGACAGGCTCAGAACCAGGCCTAGTTGGACGTTTTAGGTATCGGCATTCCTTGGAACCAATCAGTAGGTGTGCCGAGCCTCGCTGAAGAGTCTGGGGAAGGGTACTTAAGATGTTGAAGTCACGTGTTCAAGGTTCGATCGTGAGGCCATAGCTGCCTGTCCCTGTAGCTGGACAGGGGTAGCCCCACGAGGGGTCCCGGTCACGGGAACGTACGTCGCTCCGCAATATGCTTTGGTTGACTAGCCCCAATAGACCCGCCTGGTCTGGGGTAGGGATCCGTCTGTTCCCGAGTCTCGGAAACCGGCTGGTCCGAGGCGCAGTAACTGAGGGAGGATTCAAGGCGTCCGGGTGTGCTCTCGGCTTGGAGGGACACCGCAGCTCGTGTAAGCGACCGGGGGAGGACTCTTTGGAGGAGGGCCAACAAGCTGGCATCTCAAGAAGTGCCTGGTTACTGGGTTGTTAAGGACATTAGCGAATCCGCATTTTCCAGTACTGCCAAGGAGACAGAGAACGTTTCAGGTACTGAGGAAAAGGTTCCTGTTCACTTTCCGTTACAAGTTATTCAAGGTCAGAGATTTTACAAGCTCTGGATCAAAGTGCCGACTGCCATAATCTCTGGCTAGAGATTTGTTCAGCTTTGAGGCGCCAAGCTGCGAGTGGCTACTCTCTGGGTGGTATTAGAGACTTTCTGGTGATTAGCAGTTCAAGGTGCCTGAGCTTCTTCACCCTTGCCCTCTGTTCCCATACGAGACTGTGTTTATTGGATGTTACCCCTGCAAATAAAAACCTTTCTAAAGGACTTTTATGGTGTCAGTGTCCAAAGTTGTTGGGTACTAACTCTGGGAACCCCTAGACATGGAAGAATAAGCCAAGTGGAGGTAACCAGTAAGCCCAAAAGTCAAGTCCGTCCTGCTAAGGGTTATGGCCGCTACACATTTCAAACTCTTGGGGTCTGGTATAGATTTAAGGGGTAACCACATGTAGATTTCAAAAAAGAAAAACATGGAGTCCACCCCTAACCAGACCCTTACCCAAGAATGCAGTTTAGCTAGCTAGGATAAGGGGGGGGGGGGTGAGAATATACTCCTCCAAACCATACCAGACTGCATGCTCTCAACATGGTGGGGGGTACCTTGGCCAAATGTTGATGAGGACAAGAGCCTCTTACCAACAACCCTGGAAAAGTGTTTTTGGGGGTCCGCCGGCAGGGAACTCAAGACACACGATTAACCACTTGCCGCCTGCCACATAGCAATATGACGGCAGCAAAGTGGTTTAGTTATCCTGATCGGACATCATATGACGTGACCAGGGTAACAGCGCGGGGGGGGGGCACGTAGCGTGGCGATCGGAGGTGCTATGTGACAGTCTGACACACCTCAACTCCGATCGTGGTATGGAGCCTCTGACAGAGGCTTCTTACCATCTAATCAACTGTGACCAATCACAGCTGATCATAGCGTGAACCAGGAAGTGCCGGTAAACGGCTTTCCTCGGTTCACGCTGACAGGAAGAGCCGATCAGAGGGGGGTCTGCGCTGATAATCAGCACATTGATTATCAGTGCAGCCCCCATCAAATGTAAGTGCCCATCACCTGCCAGCCTGTACCCCATAATAAACACCTGCCAGTGCCCATAAAAGTGTCAATCAGTGCCAACTAGTGCCCATAAAAGTGTCAATCAGTGCCAACTAGTGCCCATAAAAGTGGCAATCAGTGCCCCATCAGTAATGCCTGTCAGTGCCCTTCAGATGCCACTCGGTCATGCCTGTCAGTAGCACCTCATCAGTGTTGCCTATCCAGTACCATCTATCTGTGCCCATCAGTGGCGCCTATCATTGCCCATCAATTTTTTTTTTTTTTTTTAATGGTCAGCCTTTTTTTGCTTATAGCTCAAAAAATAAAAAACCGCAGAGGTGATCAAATACCACCAAAAGAAAACTCTATTTGTGGGGAAAAATGATAAAACTGTAATTTGGGTTCAGTGTTGTATGACCGCGCAATTGTCATTCAAAGTGCGACAGCGCCGAAAGCTGAAAATTGTTCTGGGCGGGAAGGGGGGAAAGGCCCGGTATTGAAGCTGTTAAGACTAAAACTAAAACCTACAGGATGGGCCGTACTTGTAGTGTTAGAAAAAGGAATAAAGGAAAAGAAAAGAACATTTCATCATACAGATCTGAAGGAAGATTTTTATCAATCAACTTACATGAGTTTAAGAAAGGTCATATTTATTCTTCATTTGTTTCATATTAATATATTTGCATTTTTATTACACAGATATAACATTTTACATCAGATAATGCCGTATTTTCCACTTTCTTCCAGCAGGGGGCTCTCTCCAAGCAAATGAAGATTCTTGTATAGGCTGATAACTACTTCACAGAAAAGGTCAGTCCTGTCATGTAGTCTGATCTCCCCTTCTCTTCATACACAAGCAATATCTAGAACCTTTCTCACCATGATGTCTTCCATTGAAGATCAGAGGAGATCAGACAACACTGATAGAGGGACCCAACCGGCAGTGACACCTCCTCCTTCTCTCTCCTAGAGGGACCCAACCGGCAGTGACACCCCCTCCTCCTCTCTCCTAGAGGGACCCAACCGGCAGTGACACCCCCTCCTCCTCTCTCCTAGAGGGACCCAACCAGCAGTGACACCCCCTCCTCCTCTCTCCTAGAGGGACCCAACCGGCAGTGACACCCCCTCCTTCTCTCTCCTAGAGGGACCCAACCGGCAGTGACACCCCCTCCTCCTCTCTCCTAGAGGGACCCAACCGGCAGTGACACCCCCTCCTTCTCTCTCCTAGAGGGACCCAACCAGCAGTGACACCCCCTCCTTCTCTCTCCTAGAGGGACCCAACCAGCAGTGACACCCCCCTCCTTCTCTCTCCTAGAGGGACCCAACCAGCAGTAACACCCCCTCCTTCTCTCTCCTAGAGGGACCCAACCAGCAGTGACACCCCCTCCTTCTCTCTCCTAGAGGAACCCAACCAGCAGTGACACCCCCTCCTTCTCTCTCCTAGAGGGACCCAACCAACAGTGACACCCCCTCCTTCTCTCTCCTAGAGGGACCCAACCGGCAGGGACACCCCCTCCTTCTCTCTCCTAGAGGGACCCAACCGGCAGTGACACCCCCTCCTTCTCTCTCCTAGAGGGATCCAACCAGCAGTGACACCCCCTCCTTCTCTCTCCTAGAGGGACCCAACCGGCAGTGACACCCCCTCCTTCTCTCTCCTAGAGGAACCCAACCAGCAGTGACACCCCCTCCTTCCCTCTCCTAGAGGAACCCAACCAGCAGTGACACCCCCTCCTTCTCTCTCCTAGAGGGACCCAACCAGCAATGACACCCCCTCCTTCTCTCTCCTAGAGGGACCCAACCAGCAATGACACCCCCTCCTTCTCTCTCCTAGAGGGACCCAACCAGCAGTGACACCCCCTCCTTCTCTCTCCTAGAGGGACCCAACCAGCAATGACACCCCCTCCTTCTCTCTCCTAGAGGGACCCAACCAGCAGTGACACCCCCTCCTTCTCTCTCCTAGAGGAACCCAACCGGCAGTGACACCCCCTCCTTCTCTCTCCTAGAGGAACCCAACCGGCAGTGACACCCCCTCCTTCTCTCTCCTAGAGGGACCCAACCAGCAATGACACCCCCTCCTTCTCTCTCCTAGAGGGACCCAACCAGCAATGACACCCCCTCCTTCTCTCTCCTAGAGGGACCCAACCAGCAGTGACACCCCCTCCTTCTCTCTCCTAGAGGAACCCAACCGGCAGTGACACCCCCTCCTTCTCTCTCCTAGAGGAACCCAACCGGCAGTGACACCCCCTCCTTCTCTCTCCTAGAGGAACCCAACCGGCAGTGACACCCCCTCCTTCTCTCTCCTAGAGGGACCCAACCAGCAATGACACCCCCTCCTTCTCTCTCCTAGAGGGACCCAACCGGCAATGACACCCCCTCCTTCTCTCTCCTAGAGGGACCCAACCGGCAGTGACACCCCCTCCTTCTCTCTCCTAGAGGAACCCAACCGGCCGTGACACCCCCTCCTTCTCTCTCCTAGAGGGACCCAACCAGCAGTGACACCCCCTCCTTCTCTCTCCTAGAGGAACCCAACCGGCAGTGACACCCCCTCCTTCTCTCTCCTAGAGGAACCCAACCGGCAGTGACACCCCCTCCTTCTCTCTCCTAGAGGAACCCAACCGGCAGTGACACCCCCTCCTTCTCTCTCCTAGAGGGACCCAACCAGCAATGACACCCCCTCCTTCTCTCTCCTAGAGGAACCCAACCGGCCGTGACACCCCCTCCTTCTCTCTCCTAGAGGAACCCAACCGGCCGTGACACCCCCTCCTTCTCTCTCCTAGAGGAACCCAACCGGCAGTGACACCCCCTCCTTCTCTCTCCTAGAGGGACCCAACCAGCAATGACACCCCCTCCTTCTCTCTCCTAGAGGAACCCAACCGGCCGTGACACCCCCTCCTTCTCTCTCCTAGAGGAACCCAACCGGCCGTGACACCCCCTCCTTCTCTCTCCTAGAGGGACCCAACCGGCAGTGACACCCCCTCCTTCTCTCTCCTAGAGGAACCCAACCGGCCGTGACACCCCCTCCTTCTCTCTCCTAGAGGAACCCAACCGGCAGTGACACCCCCTCCTTCTCTCTCCTAGAGGGACCCAACCAGCAATGACACCCCCTCCTTCTCTCTCCTAGAGGGACCCAACCAGCAATGACACCCCCTCCTTCTCTCTCCTAGAGGGACCCAACCGGCAGTGACACCCCCTCCTTCTCTCTCCTAGAGGAACCCAACCAGCAGTGACACCCCCTCCTTCTCTCTCCTAGAGGGACCCAACCAGCAGTGACACCCCTCCTTCTCTCTCCTAGAGGAACCCAACCAGCAGTGACACCCCCTCCTTCTCTCTCCTAGAGGGACACAACCGGCAGTGACACCCCCTCCTTCTCTCTCCTAGAGGGACCCAATCGGCAGTGACACCCCCTCCTCCTCTCTCCTAGAGGGACACAACCGGCAGTGACACCCCCTCCTTCTCTCTCCTAGAGGAACCCAACCGGTAGTGACACCCCCTCCTTCTCTCTCCTAGAGGGACCCAACCAGCAGTGACACCCCCTCCTTCTCTCTCCTAGAGGGACCCAACCAGCAGTGACACCCCCTCCTTCTCTCTCCTAGAGGGACCCAACCGGTAGTGACACCCCCTCCTTCTCTCTCCTAGAGGGACCCAACCGGCAGTGACACCCCCTCCTTCTCTCTCCTAGAGGAACCCAACCGGCAGTGACACCCCCTCCTTCTCTCTCCTAGAGGGACCCAACCGGCAGTGACACCCCCTCCTTCTCTCTCCTAGAGGGACCCAACCGGCAGTGACACCCCCTCCTTCTCTCTCCTAGAGGGACCCAACCGGCAGTGACACCCCCTCCTTCTCTCTCCTAGAGGGACCCAACCGGCAGTGGCACCCCCTCCTCCTCTCTCCTAGCAGAGGAAGACAGACAGAACTTTGAAGTCTTTAGTGATCTCTGATTTCCTTATAAAGTGTTTCTTCCATTATAAAGATCAGAGGAGCGCTCAGCCACGTGTTTTCTGAGGTGTAGATCAAGGTGAGCTTCTTCCCGATGTGAGATCTCCGATGTACGGCAACATATGATCCATATAGAAGACATTTCCCGCACTCAGGACACTAATTCGCCTCAAGGGTTGTGTGAGTTCTCTAATGTTTGGGAAGACAAGACTTCTATGTGACACATTTCCCGCACTCAGGGTAGGAGTTTAGCTTCTTCCTTCTGTGAGATCTTTGATGTCTGACGACTTCTGATTTCTGTAGATAACATTTCCCGCATCAAAAAACCGGGAAAAAGCTGATTCTGCATATGGGATATAATATGATGTCTAGTAACATCAGACATCCATGAAAAACTTTTTCCACACTCAGGACAGCAATATGGCTTCTCGTCCGTGTGACACTTCTGATGCTCATTAAGACCACACTTTTGCGAAAAACATTTCCCGCACTTAGAGCAGGAATACTGCTCCTCACCTTTGTAATATTGATGATGTCTATTAAGTTGAGATTTCTTCCTATAACATTTTCCACACCCAGAGCAGACATGGGGCTTCTCGCCCGTGTGCAGCCTCTGATGACTGAGAAGCGAGTACTTTGTTGAAAAACATTTCCCACACTCAAGGCAGGGAAACAGCTTCTCCCCCGTGTGAGAACTTCGATGTACAACAAGTGCTGATATACTTACAAAACATTTTCCGCACTCAAGACAGGAAAATGTCTTCTTCCCCTGAATCCCGGCCCCATCCCCCACAGTACGAGGTTGCTCAGAGTCGGAGGGACTCCATGGTCTATCCACACTGTGAAGTCCACCATCCATAGTGGAGATCATTGTCTTTTCTCCTCCACAATCTCCTGTGATGTCCTCATCTTCCATTTTACAACCTCGAGATAAAGTGAGACGATCCTTTGAGGGTTTCTCCATGGCGTGTCCTGGAAAAATATAAAAACATCATCAATAGATATGAGAGGGTTAGTTCACTTCCATCAAGATCCCATCTGGATCAGGTAGATATGAGTGAGGAGATGTTCTCTGTGGAGGTCCCAACCAGCCGGGACTCTTCCCCCCTCTTCAGTCCTTTGGTCCTCCTCCCAGATCACTTCTACATTTACACAGCCTTGTCAGAAGAGCAGGAACCAATGGGGACTGGGAGGTCCATGCTCTTTACCCAACCACAAGCCTAGGCATTGGGTCATGTGATCTCTGATAAACAAGAGGTCAAATTTCAGACTTGCAGACCTTTTACCATAGAACAAGTGACCATAGGCCTAGGCTTCTGGTGATATGCAGCACTGGAGGGAGCTTGCCGTAGTATTTTACTCCAGGAAAGATTAGTGCTTTATTCTTTATGTTACTCTTTACTTGTCATCCCAACAACTAGCATTTAGCTATAAGTCGGCTGGAATAAGAGGGACCAACCTAAGAAAGGCTCAATCTGTGTTATCATATCTGTGCTACTGTAAATAGGAGTGACCCACAACCTAATACTGCCAGCTGAACCGCAAATAGGGCATCAGTACAGGGAGGGGACCATCATCAACCTATTATTGGCTGATATCACTCAGCTCCCGCCCTACTCTGGACCAATCAGTGTGCAGTAACAGAGTGTCAGGGCTGGGCTCAGCCCTTCCTTCTCTGAGTTGGCCGCTCAACTGTCGGCTAATTGTCAGCTCCCATCTCTCTCCACAGTTACTCAGCTGTTGATGATATCCTGCTCGTCAGTCCTGCATACTTAAGCTGTCCAGTCCAGAGGAGCTCTGCCTTCGCCTTGGTCAACATCACAGAAACTATCTCCTGCAATCCTGTTCAAGACTTGCTTTGCTAATATCCCTTCTGACTCCAGATCCTGCTTGCTGTTCCACTACACCAGTGTTTCTCAAATCCAGTCCTCAGGCCCCCCCAACAGGTCATGTTTTCAGGTTTTCCATTATTTTTCACAGGTGATTTGATCAGTTTCACTGCCTTAGCAATTACCACAGCCGTTTCATCTGAGGGAAATCCTGAAAACATGACCTGTTGGGGGGGCCTGAGGACTGGATTTGAGAAACACTGCACTACACTGATCCCTGACTTCTGGCTTGGCTGACTATCCGTTCCGGTTACTGAACCCTGGCTATGTTTTGACTACGTTTGTTTTTTTTACTTTTATTATTAAACAAGTGTGATTTAACTGTACTTCTGTCTCGGCCTGATTTCATGGTTTCTGACACAGAGCAGAGATAAGAGAAGAATATATGATGGGTCACCTGTGCTGATCTCTGTAGGAGTGTCCTCCTCTAGGAATGTCCTCCTCATTCCAGCCTCCTCCGTATATTGCTGACCATCCCTCTGATGCGTCTCTTCTTCGTCATCCCCAACTTTCACGTTCATCAGATCTTCACCCTAAACCAACAGAATGGCAGCAAAAGAAAATGTTTTCATATTTTCCGTATTCAAAAAAACAGTCAGGTTATACTGCTGCCTACTGGAGGTTGAGACATCCGAAAAGCAGTCCAACTAAACGGGGTGGACAACAGCCAGTGGTAGGACCAAAAGGGACTGGGAACTATCAAAAAAGAATAACCCACAAATCTGAACCAGAAAAGACAAACCTTCAAGACAAGAGAAGTTGCCAATGACCAATGGAAGGGCACAGAGGACCAACCTGATGCTCAGACCTTGACATCTGTAGGGACACAAGCCCAGTGTGATGCCACCTTACCCATACCCAAACCCTCTCCAAAACCCAGCCCCTATTAACAGACGACCAGACTATATTTGGAGTAAATGGCCATCCGGCCTTAATTTATTAACAAAATATAATTATAATAAACTTTCCATAAATAACTTTAATAACTGTAAAACATTCCAACATTTGTAATGGGTCATGGGTAAATAGTATACCAAAAACATACTGATCATTGCGCACTACATCCGTAACTTTTACCTCTTGACCTCCAGACGGAATCCCCTGTCCCGGTGGCTATACCCAAACCAGCGCAGTGACCTACCCCTTTTTACCCTTCCAGGTTAACCCCTCGTAACCTGGAAGTACCATCAAACCACCCCCATCCCATGGATGGGTACAACATATTTCCTACCTGAACCACTTAACCTCTTCTACTGACCCCAAAGAACTGCCCACCCCAGTAACCTTGACCTGAAAAGACCCACTATAGCAAGGGAGGCTGGGTGGGAATCTATTCCTCCTCCGCTCACCGACTGCACACTTCTGCTCGGCTTCCCGGCCATAATCTCAGGCTCCGCCCCCAAGCCCCGCCCACCAGTCCCTCTTAAAGCCACTATCTCCTCTAAAAACGCTGACTGTCCCAGCACATGTCATGCCGTCCCTCTGCCCACAGCCTGCAGCTGCCAGCTTCGTGGACTCTCTAGATAGACAAGATCACTGTCAAGGGGGGGGTGACTCCACCCTAAGGAACACAGAGCCTCAACCAGCAAGAGGCTATGAAACCAAAAAAACATCAAAATTGGTGGAACTATGGAACTACCCGAGAGGAAGAAACAGACTAAACATGTCATGGTCAACAGATAAAAAAAAACTCAGGGAATAGAAGACCTTGTCCTTTCATCCAGGCTCCAACAAGACCGATATACCAAAACCTGGACCCTATGGAAGACCTTGTCCTTTCATCCAGGCTCCAACAAGACCGATATACCAAAACCTGGACCCTATGGAAGACCTTGTCCTTTCATCCAGGCTCCAACAAGACCGATATACCAAAATCTGGACCCTATGGAAGACCTTGTCCTTTCATCTAGGCTCCAACAAGACCGATATACCAAAACCTGGACCCTATGGAAGACCTTGTCCTTTCATCCAGGCTCCAACAAGACCGATATACCAAAACTTAGACCCTATGGAAGACCTTGTCCTTTCATCCAGGCTCCAACAAGACCGATATACCAAAACCTGGAAGCTATGGAAGACCTTGTCCTTTCAACCAGGCTCCAACAAGACCGATATACCAAAACCTGGACCCTATGGAAAACCTTGTCCTTTCATCCAGGCTCCAACAAGACCGATATACCAAAACCTGGACCCTATGGAAGACCTTTTCCTTTCATCTAGGCTCCAACAAGACCGATATACCAAAATCTAGACCCTATGGAAGACCTTGTCATTTCATCTAGGCTCCAACAAGACCGATATACCAAAACCTGGACCCTATGGAAGACCTTGTCCTTTCATCCAGGCTCCAACAAGACTGATATACCAAAACCTGGACCCTATGGAAGACCTTGTCCTTTCATCTAGGCTCCAACAAGACCGATATACCAAAACCTGGACCCTATGGAAGACCTTGTCCTTTCATCTAGGCTTCAACAATACCGATATACCAAAACCTAGACCCTATGGAAGACCTTGTCCTTTCATCCAGGCTCAAACAAGACCGATATACCAAAACCTGGACCCTATGGAAGACCTTGTCCTTTCATCTAGGCTCCAACAAGACCGATATACCAAAACCTGGACCCTATGGAAGACCTTGTCCTTTCATCCTGGCTCCAACAAGACCGATATACCAAAATCTGGACCCTATGGAAGACCTTGTCCTTTCATCTAGGCTCCAACAAGACTGATATACCAAAACCTGGACCCTATGGAAGACCTTGTCCTTTCATCCAGGCTCCAACAAGACCGATATACCAAAACCTGGATCCTATGGAAGACCTTGTCCTTTCATCCAGGCTCCAACAAGACCGATATACCAAAACCTGGACCCTATGGAAAACCTTGTCCTTTCATCTAGGCTCCAACAAGACCGATATACCAAAACCTGGACCCTATGGAAGACCTTGTCCTTTCATCCAGGCTCCAACAAGACCGATATACCAAAACCTGGACCCTATGGAAGACCTTGTCCTTTCATCCAGGCTCAAACAAGACCGATATACCAAAACCTGGACCCTATGGAAGACCTTGTCCTTTCATCTAGGCTCCAACAAGACCGATATACCAAAACCTGGACCCTATGGAAGACCTTGTCCTTTCATCTAGGCTCCAACAAGACCGATATACCAAAACCTGGACCCTATGGAAAACCTTGTCCTTTCATCTAGGCTCCAACAAGACCGATATACCAAAACCTGGACCCTATGGAAGACCTTGTCCTTTCATCTAGGCTTCAACAAGACCGATATACCAAAACCTAGACCCTATGGAAGACCTTGTCCTTTCATCCAGGCTCAAACAAGACCGATATACCAAAATCTGGACCCTATGGAAGACCTTGTCCTTTCATCTAGGCTCCAACAAGACTGATATACCAAAACCTGGACCCTATGGAAGACCTTGTCCTTTCATCCAGGCTCCAACAAGACCGATATACCAAAACCTGGATCCTATGGAAGACCTTGTCCTTTCATCCAGGCTCCAACAAGACCGATATACCAAAACCTGGACCCTATGGAAAACCTTGTCCTTTCATCCAGGCTCCAACAAGACCGATATACCAAAATCTGGACCCTATGGAAGACCTTGTCATTTCATCCAGGCTCAAACAAGACCGATATACCAAAACCTGGACCCTATGGAAGACCTTGTCCTTTCATCTAGGCTCCAACAAGACCGATATACCAAAACCTGGACCCTATGGAAGACCTTGTCCTTTCATCCAGGCTCAAACAAGACCGATATACCAAAACCTGGACCCTATGGAAGACCTTGTCCTTTCATCTAGGCTCCAACAAGACCGATATACCAAAACCTGGACCCTATGGAAGACCTTGTCCTTTCATCCAGGCTCCAACAAGACCGATATACCAAAACCTGGACCCTATGGAACACCCTGTCCTTTCATCTAGGCTCAAACAAGACCGATATACCAAAACCTGGACCCTATGGTATACGTTCTTCTTCTCTGACGAAGGGCAAACCCTATTTGTAAAACAATACTGCCGACTGAGTTCACCCAACACTTCTCGTGGGAGATGTATGTCCTCAGACAGCAACAGGAACCGTTGGCTACATTGTGGGACTCTTGGATACATCCTTTTAATCCTCCTTCCCTTCCTTCCCATCTTCTCGTCTTTCCTCCATTCCTGTCCCTTCTCTCCCTCCCCACTTCCCTTCATTTCCCTTTAACCTATTCTCCTACTTTATTCTTGATAGTCCTTTTTCTATTCCCCCCCCCCCCCCCCCATCTCTTGCAATTATACTCTTTCAATTTTTATTGATTTCTTGAAAAGAGGAAAATTGTTAGGACCAGATTCATGGAACCTTCTCGGATTTCCCTTTCTCCTCCATGCAAAGCCCCCACCCCACCCCTCTCATTTTTGTATTGATGTGAGATTGGGCGTTTGTTGAGATACAGACCCAAGATTGCATGGTCTGGACCTTAGCCCTTGTACACACGGTCGTAAAATTCAGACGGAAAATGTCCAATCGGACCGTGTTGTCGGATAATCCGACCGTGTGTGGGGCTCCATCAGACTTTTTCCATCGGAATGTCCGACCAACAAAGTTTGAGAGCTGGATATAAAATTTTCCGACAACATGATCCGATCGGACTTTGTCCGAACGTTTGTAGAGAATTCCGATCGGACAAAGTGCCACGCATTGCTCAGATCAAATTCCGAGACCAAAGCTATTGGCTACTAGCCTGAACGCAGTCCCGTCGTAACGAACGAACGCCATCACGTTCTGAATGATCGGATTTTCCGACAACTTTGTCCGACCGTGTGTATGCAACACCAGTTTCAGACAAAGAAAATGTCGACGGATTTTGTTGTCGGAATGTCCGACCCGTGTGTACAAGGGCTAAGATGTACGAACGGTTTTCCGCTTATATCTCTACTCTATTGTTATTTGCATCTATATTATGCTGTACAAGGTATTTCGATGCTATGGATCTTGTCTTTTGCTTAAACCGCTTGCCCGACCAGCCACCGTCATTATACTGCGGCAAGGCGGCACGTTCCCACGAGCCGTCGTAGCTATACGTCAGCTCCTTTAAGTGGGATAAGAGGGCACGCGCGCGCTGCACTCGGGGGGGGGGGGTGCCGATGCTCGCGGCCAATGGTCGCGATGACCACCGGCCACGAGCGATCGCCGGCACGAAAACAAATCCCTGTTCTGTGAGGAGAGACAGATCGTGAGTTCCTAATAGCTAGGAACCAACGATCCGTCATCTCCTATAGTCAGTCCCCTCCCCCCTACAGTTAGAACACACAGTCAGGAAACACAATTAACCCCTTGATAGCCCCCCCCCTCCCCTCCCCCTAGTGTTAACCCCTTCCCTGCCAGTGACATTTATACAGTAATCAGTGCATATTTATAGCGCTGATCGCTGTATAATTGTCAAACGTCCCAAAAATGCGTCAAAAGTGTCCGATGTGTCCGCCGCAATGTCGCAGTCACGATAAAAAAAAAAAAAAAAAAAAAACGCAGATCGCCGCCATTACTAGTAGAAAAAAATGATAATAATAAAAATTGCTATAAATCTATCCCCTATTTTGTAGGCGCTATAACTTTTGCGCAAACCAATCAATAAACGCTTATTGCGATTTTTATTACCAAAAAAATATGTAGAAGAATACCTATCGGCCTAAACTGAAGAAAAAAAGATGCCACTCAGTCACGCCTGTCAGTAGCTCCTCATCACTGCTGGCTATCCAGTGCCACCTATCTGTGCCCATCAGTGCCGCCTATCAGTGCCCATCAGTGTCGCCTATCAGTGCCCATCAGTGTCGCCTATCAGTGCCCATCAGTGCTGCCTATCAGTGCCCATCAGTGCCGCCTATCAGTGCCCATTAGTGCTGCCTATCATTGCCCATCAGTGCCGCCTATCAGTGCCCATTAGTGCCGCCTATCAGTGCCCATCAGTGCCGCCTATCAGTGCCCATTATTTTTTTTATTTTTTCGAAATTGTCGCTCTTTTTTTTTTCGTTTATAGCGCAAAAAATAAAAACCGAAGAGATGATCAAATACCACCAAAAAAAAGCTCTGTTTGTGGGGAAAAAAGGGACGTCAGTTTTGTTTGGGTACAGCGTCGCACGACCGCGCAATTGTCAGTTAAGAGCGACGCAGTGCCATATCGGAAAAAATGCTCCGGTCATTGAGCAGCCAAATCTTCCGGGGGGCTGAAGTGGTAAAATAAAAGATTTTGAAAAAAAAAAAAGGGACAAGTCGTCAGGAGAGCAGGTGCCACACCTTAGAATACAACACGATTCTAATAATATCCTGACTCCTCCTGGTTCATTGAAGGATCCATAGTCGTAAAGCGAGGGACAGGAACCTTAGCCACACACTGATAAGAACATCGGCCTGATTGAGGGACACACCGGAGGAAAGGAGACTCTTCTTTAGGAGGCTGTGGATCGGCCACAGAAGTTGGTCCTATCTCCAGGTGATCAGATCCCAAAAACACCTCCAGACATACTTGGGCGGCACAGTGGTGTAGTGGTTAGCACTCTTGCCTAGCAGTAAGAAGGGTCGCTGGTTCAAATCCCAACCACAACACTACCTGCCTGGAGTTTGCATGTTCTCCCTGTGCCTGCCTGGGTTTCCACCGGGTACTCCGGTTTCCTCCCACAATCCAAAGACATGCAGGTAGGTTAATTGGCTTCTGTCCAAAATTGGCCCTAGTATATGAATGGGGACCTTGGATTGTGGGCTCCTTGAGGGTAAGGACCTATGTGAGCGTGTAATGTACAGGGATAGGGACAATTGTAGATACTCAGGTTGGACTGGTGTCTTTATTCAACCTTACTAACTATGAAACTATGAAACTCAGTTCCTAACATGTGGGTACCTTCAGCAGAAACATAGGGACCAGACTACTCCTGTCATGGTGAGGATTCCCCAAATCTTCCCCAGAGTCTTGCAACACCACCTAGGTGATCTCCAATGGAGGCCTAACTCAGGAAATTGACTTAAGAAACGAGATCCACCAACAAGGAGAAGACCACCTGTTCTGGGGGGGTGGGGTGGGGACCAGACTGAATACCCTGGCAAGTGTTTGGTCTCCCCAGGGTCGGGAGAAAAGGCCCACCACCACCATTCGCCAATGGAGACTGACAGGACACAACTTACTGGAGAGAATGGAATAATCCAGAGGGTTGGATAAGTGGGTTTGGCTGATATTAAAGCGGAGGTCCACCCTAAAGTGGAGCTTTCGCTCATTGGAACCCACCCTCCGGCGCCACAATTAGCACCTTTCAGGGGGGAGGAGGGGGGTGCAGGTACCTGTACAGTACAGGTATCTGCACCCACTTCCGGCGTAGATATCTGAAGAAGGTACGCCCCTTTCCGCAGAATCTACGCCCCCTTTCCGAAGGTCCCCCCCCCCCGCTGCCTGCTGGGAAACACACGGATCCCAGAGACAGCGGGGGGACCATCCTTATTGCGCAGCGCGACTCGCGCATTGCGCAGTAGGGAACCAGGGAAATTAAGCCGAAAGGCTTCACTTCCTGATTCCCATAACCAAGATGGCGGCGGTGGCAGCACCCCGAGAGACGATCGAGAGATCGGCTTCGGGGTACCGCCGACATCGCGGGCGCGCTGGACAGGTAAGTGTCATTATTTTAAAAGTCAGCAGCTGCAGTATTTGTAGCTGCTGGCTTTTAAAAAAAAAAAAAACGGCAGAACTCCCGCTTTAATGAGGGGTGTGCCATATGTTAATCAGCTTCTTTGCATAAATGATCAAAATGGTATAAATATATATATATATATCTTGAAATAAAATCTATTTAGCACTTTCCTCTTTTCTGCCACATATATGAGTTCAATCAAATCAGATGACATTTCCAAGCACACGGTGTGGATTCTTCTATGACATTCATTGTAGGAAACTTGCTTGTGTATAAATCATAACTACCAAATATCATTCATCGTCTACCTGATGAAGCCTCGCGTAGTTGTGATCTTCCTGTGTGGAATCCCGGGAATACAGAGGACGGGGACATCTCTCTGGTGGGTTCCTGGTATTTGGTGACTCCATTGTGATATCCTTGTGTGCTTCTGAAAGCTCCTTTATCACTCCATACTCCTCATCCTCCTCTTTATACTCTTCTTTTACAACAATATTATCATCCCCGAGGTTTCCACTCTGAATATATAATAAAACATTTATTATAACAAACATGCTTTTGACTAACTCATAACGACCTACAATTTTTCCTCATTTACCTGATAATGTTTTGTGCAGTTGTGATCTTCCTGTGTGGAATACAGAGGAGGACGGGGACATCTCTCTGGTGGGTTCCCATTACTGGATGACTCCACCATGGTGTCCTGGTACAGATCTTTGTGTTCTTCCTCCATCACCCCATCCTCATCATCATCCTCCTCTTTTATCTCTTCTTTAACCTCAACTTTAGAATCTCTCAGGTTTCCACTCTGAATATATAATAAAAATGACATCAATGGTAACAATGCAGATAATGTACAGATCCTAATGATACTATCAGTGATTGTTCCTCATCTACCTGATGATGGTGGGGGATGGTGTGATCTTCCTGTGTGGAATCCCGGGAATACAGAGGACGGGGACATCTCTCTGGTGGGTTCCCATTACTGGATCCATCTGTAGGAAACACACACACTGACTGAATACATTGTTTCTATGTGTTTATCAGATGATGGGGGATCTAGGTGGAGCCTCCGTACTGCTCTCTCCTTTACAATAAAGTCTCCTCTTACCCGGTGATGTGAGGGGCGGCTGATTGGCCATCATGACGTCCTTGTAGAGATCCTTGTGTCCTTCTAAATACTCCCACTCCTCCATGGAGAAATAGACAGTGACATCCTGACACCTTATAGGAACCTGACACACACAATGATACCGTCACCATCCAGACACATCCCTTGTCTGTTACTGGATAATGTCCCAGAATTCCCAGAATCCTCCTCACCTCTCCTGTCAGCAGCTCCATCATCTTCTTGGTGACTTCTAGAATCTTCTCCATGTTGTGTCTCTCGGGTTTTAGGGAGTCACATGGAGGCACTGTGATGGTCATGTGATCACCTGACTTCACAAGAGGAAATCTCTGTATTGGGGAACCAATAGGAAGATCATGTTAGAATCCCAGAATCCTCCTCACCTCTCCGGTCAGGTCTGCGTTTTTATTAATAGAGATAAGAGTGATGTCATGTGACCTCCCAGAATCCTCCTCACCTCTCTGGTCAGGTCTGTCTTTTATTAAGAGATAAGAGTGATGTCATGTGACCTCCCAGAATCCTCCTCACCTCTCCGGTCAGGTCTGTGTTTTTATTAATAGAGATAAGAGTGATGTCATGTGACCTCCCAGAATCCTCCTCACCTCTCCGGTCAGGTCTGTATTTTATTAATAGGAGATAAGAGTGATGTCATGTGACCTCCCAGAATCCTCCTCACCTCTCCGGTCAGCAGGTAGATGATCTCCAGGGTGAGGTTTAGAATCTTCTCAGTCATGTCACCCTGATCCTCCTCCATCCTCATTCATGTGATCTATGCGGATTTCCTTGTAGATGGATAACAGAGAATTATCTGGACTGTATCGGCTGTAAAATATTAGGACGGGAGCTTTAATGCAAATTCACTTGAACTTAATAGGGGGAGAATGATGAAAATTAGTTCTGCCCATTTTTGAAAGCTAGGGATTGACAGACGAGGTGTCCCTGTATTAGGAACATGGTTCCTCCCCGCCGATCTCCTCATTACTACAGGACACGGTACAGGGTAGGGTTGCCACGTCATCCCTTTAAACCCGAACACATATGAATTCCATGGGTTCTGAGGCTAATTTCATGCAGATAAGGCACCAAGTGAGTTTAATTATCACCTTAATCAGCCACAGAAACTGTGTAATTAATTTGTGTTCGGGTTTAAAGGGTTGAGGTGGCAACCCTACCCTGTACCGTGTCCTGTAGTGATGAGGAGATCGGCGGGAGGAACCATGGATCTCTGTTGAGGACCAGGAGATCGGAACTTCCCGGTTGTGTCGGTTTCTGAAGAAGACTTCAGCCGGCATTGGAGCTCCGTTCATAGAGGTAAGAATTTACAGGGAAACCTATTTGGGATTGTGGTTTGGGTACAATGTGATCAGTTACACCCACTTATGTTTTATGTCACCGTTACTTTTCTTTTATACCGGTGTCTTCACTTCATTACGGGGAATCATCGGCAATCTGAGGAAATACCGAGACCGATAGAAACACTTCGGGCAGATAAATAGTATATTGATTTGTCTGCGTGTGCATCAGACTGAAATGAGGGACATTTAAAGGGCCAACACATGACAGAGGAATTTGGTTTCCAATAATAGACAGTGATGGGAGATATGATAATATAATACCTCCTCTGCTGCCAATGACAGCGACGTCTTCTCTATAATTCTCTTGTCTTCTAATTCTCGATGTTTCCTCTAATTCCTCCCATCACGCTTCCTATTTTTACCTGACATCACTTCCTGTCTTCCATAGAGACTTCCTGTCTGGCCAGAAGTGAGATCACCACCTTGTGGAGCTCAGAGGAACTGCGGCCTCGAGAAACGTCTCGTAGTGTGACCACAGCCTTGAGCTATGTGTGTGAATTTACTGTATATCCTTATAGATGGGGTCATCCAGGCATGTACTGGCCATAGGGACTATAGGGAGTTTCCCGGTGGGCCGATGGCTCAGTGGGCCGGTTTCAGTGACAGCCAGTGGCATCACTGGGGGGGACTTTTGGGGCCGAATCTGGGGCCCATAGCCCAGAGTCAGTCCAGGAGTCCCCAACCACAGGGTCCCAGCCCACTACCTGCCCTCTTTCTGGTGACCCTGATGTAAGGAGGGGCTCTCTGGCGACCCTGATGTAAGCTGGAGGCTCTCTGGGGAACCTGATGTAAGAGAGAGTCTCTCTGTGGACCCGGATGTAAGGGGGGGCTCTGCGGGGGCCCGGATGTAAGGGGTTGGCTCTCTAGGGACCCTGATATAAGGGGCTGGCTCTCTAGGGACCCTAATGTAAGGCGAATGATCTCTGGGGATTCTGATGTAAGAGCGGCTCTCTGGGGACCCTGATGTAAGGGGAAGGCTATATGGGGACCCTCATGTAAGGGAAAGGCTATATGGGGACCCTGATGTAAGGGGAGGCTCTCTGGGGACCCTGATGTAAGTGGGGGGCTCTCTGGGGACCCAGATGTAAGGGGGGCTCTCTAGGGGCTTTTTTGCCCAATTGCGTACAGTTTATATACTGTTTTTGTGTGTTTGCAAAATTAAAGTGGGCCGGTCTGGATGAAGTCCAGGGCCAAATTTTTGTCCCAGTCCAGCCCTGGGGTCATCTCCACTCCCACTAAGGGGAGTATGAATATGTTTCTGCTGGGAATTCTGCTTTCGTTCAGTTGATTTTGCCTTGAAATTACCAATTTTGCAATTAGCCTTAAATTTGCCACATAAGCAAAAGTTGCTTAAAAAATTTCTCTCTACCGTGATAAAAAAAACCCTATCACGTAGCTTTGCAAAACCCGTGACACCCCTGAGTCCATCCCAAGTAACCAATCAGTGATTACCCATCCCCCTCTGTTTATAAGCCAAGTTCCTTCCCTTACCGATCTTGTAGGTTTTTGTAAGATGTTCACCTGCAACCTCTGTGGTGTCTGGCTATGGATCTTCTCGCTGTACCACCGGGGATTCAGGACAGCTCCTTGCCTGATTCCTTGGACAACCTTACTTTGTATCTTGTTTTTGGTGAACGTTGAACCCTTTTGCTCCTCCCATGAATTTTCTGATTTAAACCTTGTCTCTTGCACTTCCTGTTTGCAAGATTATTGTGCTCTCCAGCTGGTATCATGCTCCTTAAAGTGGGTGTAAACCCTCCCCCACAACTTTGTCCCATGTAAATCAGCATAAAAAAACCCTAATGAACACGGCTTGTAGATATCTCCTTACTTGCTTAGTATTGTTGTAATCCTTGTCGTTCTGTAGAATGAAGTCACTGAGCATGCCCACATTTCCCCTGATTTACGGCACACTCTCTATGTGCTTATCTATCTGTTATCGGGACTTCCTACGGCACACCACTGAACTCTGCTAATCATTCCGAGCTTCCTCCTACACACCATGTGACCTCACATACAGTCTAAACTTGGCCATTACTGCAGTCTTATCAGCTGAAGCTGATAAGTCTGACAAAGGCAAACATTAGACATTGGCACAAGTAAATACTATGAAATAAACAAGTAAGCTATGAACAGGGAAGCAGGGTTGCCATAGAAACATTGGATTGAGAAGGAGGCTTGGGTAACAGTACAGGAAGTGCTCAATGTAAGCGCGGAAATACACTTCACTGTGGACTCAGAAAACAATACTTAAGATGGTGCTGCCTAACCCATAGAAACAAGTTTTTTAAAGTTTCTTTAACCACTACAATACAGGGCACTTTCACCCCCTTCCTTCCCAGCCCAATTTTCAGCTTTCAGCGCTCTAGCGCTTTCAGTGACAATTGCGCGGTCGTGCTACGCTGTACCCAAATGAAATTGTTATCATTTTGTTCGCACAAATAGAGCTTTATTTTGGTGTTATTTATTCAAGACTCCGATATAAGCGCAAAAATAGCGGAAATTTGGAAGAAAAACAATATTTTCTTTTTTCTATTTGAAAAGAAATCCAATAAAATCAAATTTTGTCATAAATTTAAGCCAAAATGTATTCTGCTACATGTTTTTGGTAAAAAAAATTCCGTTAAGTGTATAATAATTGGTTTGTGTGATCACGGACATATGTACGCAAATGATCATGTACATATGTGTGCAGGTGATCACGTACATATGTGTGCAGATAATCATTGGGACATGTGATTTTAGTGGGACATATGTGGGGGACATGTTTTTATTATTAGGGACATGTGTTTTTATTATTTGGGGACATGTATGTTTTGGGGACATGTATGTTTTGGGGACATATGTGAGGACTGTGTTTGTACTGTGTGGTGTGTTGTGTGTTTACACTACACTGATGATCAGTGAGTAAAAAGCTGTAAAAAGCAGCCCATACTCACTGATCATCAGCCGGCTGCAGCGTTCTGCTCTCCTCTCCTCAGCGGTGACTTCCGTGTGAGGAGAGGAGAGCCGATTGCCTAGCAACCGGCTGTTTGTTTACATCACATGACGGCCGTGATTGGACACGGCCGTCATGTGATCAGGAGGGCCAATCACAGAGCCCTCCTGCCGATCTGAGATGTGCCGTGTCCGGGTGACACGAGCACATCGGGATCGCGCCGCTGCGCGGGCACGCGCGCGCGCGATCCCGCTACTCCTGAAGGACGTTCCTGAACGTCCTATCAGGAGTAGACGGCTCCCACCCGGCCGTATATATGCATTGGCCGGGTGGGAAGTGGTTAAGCAGTAAGTAATATGCAATTTGGGCTGGATTACAGTGGCTATAGTTTGATAATTACTTATTATAATGGACTAAATGAAAAGAAGCATCAGAGTGGGAGAGTTTACTTCCTCTTTAACATCACTGCTGCTGTTTTTACTTTTGCTACCACTCTTTATCAACCCTTGACTTGTTCATCTACTACACTTCTATTTGATCCCGTCCAGCTACTACTCATACTGACCTTATCATGTACCTGGTTGGAGGCCAAGTGGAGAGAGGTCTTCCCTTGTGGCTAAGCCCCAAGCAGCCCTAAAGGGGAGAAGAGGAAGTGCAAGAAACCAAGAAGCATGGGTCAGCTTCTGAAAACTTATTTTGTGAAGAGGTCTAGGCTGAACTGTACTGGAGAAGGAGTCCAGGTAGGTAGCAAGGGGCACTGGTGTCCTAGGCAGATGAAGAAGGTCTGGTGCAGTGGCTGGAGGCAGATGGCATCCGAGGTAAGTAGCAGGTAACTGGTAGAGCTGAAGTGTGGTCAGGACACGCCGAGGTTGGGTACCGGGTTTGAATGTCAGAAGCGTAGTCTGGAGGGTGAGCCAGAGTCATACAAAGAAGCAGGGCGGGGGTCAAACCAGAGGGCAAGCAGAAGCCGAGTTGGTAATGGAGAATCCACAGACACAGGGGTTCACAGGAACAAACACACTGAAGAGCTGAAGATCACTGAAGGTAGCTAACTCCTTTATAAAGGCAGTTTGGCACCAGTCCTGGGTGGGAGTGTGCACGGGCAAGTTCTGAGGTTTTGTATCTCTATTTGACTTTTAAGTTTCTGTGTCCCGATTCAGCTTCTGAGGTCCACTGGCAAAGTTCTATTTAAAGGGGTTGTAAAGGTTCATTTTTTATTTTCTACATAGGTTCCTTTAAGCTAGTGCATTGTTGGTTCACTTACCTTTTCCTTCGATTTCCCTTCTAAATGTTTTTTTTCTTTGTCTGAATATCTCACTTCCTGTTTCTCCTCAGTAAACTTCCCACCATCATCCGAGCGGTGGTTAGTCAGCCAGAACAGCTTACTGAGCAGCTTACTGAGGAGGAACAGGAAGTGAGAAAGTCAGACAAAGAAAACAAAGAAAAGAAAACATTTAGAAGGGAAATCGAAGGAAAAGATAAGTGAACCAACAATGCACTAGCTTAAAGGAACCTATTTAGAAAATAAAAAACAAACCTTTACAACCCCTTTAAGCTTTTTATGACCTAGACATAATTGTTGTGACTCTAGATATGGTTGGGGCCTTGAGTAAGGTAACCAGGTGGAACTGTGTGTGTGTATTTTTTACGGTTTACATCTGTAATGTGTTCAGGTAAGGGTCTAGTATGGTTTTTTTTTGCAGGTAAGCCATATTTTTTTCTCTTGATTTTTTGGGTTCCCCCTTAAATCCATAGAAAACCTTATGTTAAATCTGGTACGAGATATGGGGAGACCCAATGCAGTTTTTTTTTAAGTTTCTTGTTTGCCCCCCCCCCCCTAAAATTCATACCAAACTTGAAGGACCTTGTATGAAGTATGAGGGAAACCCTATGCTGTTTTTTAACTATGTATGGTTGCTTTGCTTACATGGCCAGGAATTCTCTTATCCTAGAGGAGGGTCTCATATAGCTGTTAATGGGGAATCCCAAAAAAAAAAATGGCATGGTTGTTCCTCCATAGTTCATACCAGGCCTGTCAGGTCTGGTATGAATTTTAATAGGGAACCTACGTAAAAAAATCAACATCAAGCCCCCCCACCAACTCCTTACCAGATCCTTGGGGTCAGGTATTGATTTAATGGGAATCCCCATGCAAAAAAAAAATGGAGTCCAACACTAACCAGCTACCCAAGAATTCAGTCTGGCTAGCTAGGAAAGGGAGGATGAGACTTTGTCCCCCTCAAACCATACCAGGCCACATCCCCTTAACATGGGGGGGTGGGTACCTTGCCCCAATGTTGGTGAGGACAAGGGCCTCTTACCCACAACCCTGGAAAAGTGTTTTTGAGGGTGGTCTGCAGGTGGTAAACTGAATACACAAGATTAAAGTAGAACTTCAGCTTCCCAAGCATGATCCCACCTCTTCACCCCTCCTCCCGTCCTCTGTAGGAATAGGGCTTTTTTTCTCTTTTGTTAACCTTTTTTTTTTTCTTTTTAATGTCCACCCTGCCTGCCCATGCACATCACTCACCTTAGGTAAATGACGCGCACACTGCCTGCTGCGCCTCCTGGGATATGTATTTATAACATATCCCAAGAGGCACAGCCTTTCATTAAGGAAAGGAAGAAGGGGTGGGCCTTTCAGCGTGTCATTGGGAGGCGTGCAGGCTATCCGGCATAGCCTAGTGATGACGTCACAGGAAAATATGGAGGCGCTGGACCGAGTGCTGCCAGAAGAGAAGAAGCTCTCAGCAAGACAGTGCTGGATCTGCTGGGTAGGTCAGTATCAAAAGTTAGCAGAACTCACCACCAGGTAGGTAAAGCTTACAGAAAAAAAAAGGGGGAGGTGGAGGGTAAAGTTCCGCTTTAACACTAAAACTAAAACATTCCCCCCAAACTCCTTACCAGACCCCATGCAAAATGTAAGAAAAGAAAACATGGAGTCCACCGTTGACCAGACTCTTACCCAAGAATGCAGTCTGACTAGCTAGGAAAGGGGGAAGAGAGTATGCCCCCTGAAACCATGCCAGGCCACATGCCCTCAACATTGGGTTACCTTACTGCCATGTTGGTGAGGACAAGGGCCTCTTACCCACAACCCTCTCAAAGTGTTTTTTTGGGGTCTGCAGGCAGTAAACTGAAGACTAAGGCCGCGTACACACGGGCGGACTGTTCGCCCAACTTTGTCCGCTGAACAGTGTTTCAGCGGACAGTCCGCTCGTGTGTGGGCTTCAGCGGACAGTTTCAGCGGACAGTCTGACGAACAAAGTTTTTCGGAAATCCCGTAAAACTGTCCGCTAAAACTTGGTTTGAGCGGACAGTCCGCCCGTGTGTAGGCTTGTTCGTCAAACTAAGTTCCGCGCATGCTCAGAAAGGATTTACACGGCGAAGGTTGCATTGCAGTGTATTGGACGTCGTATTTCTCGTCCCGTCGTACGTGCCGTTCACGTCATCGCGCAAGTTTCAGCGGACTGTTCGTTCGTCGTGTGTGGTCAAGTCCGTCCATGCTAATTTTGAGCGGACTGTCCGCTCAAACAGTTTGACGAAACAAAGTTGGGCGAACAGTCCGCCCGTGTGTACGCGGCCTAAGGCCGCGTACACACGGGCGGATTGTCTGCCCAACTTAGTCCGCTGAACCGTGTTTCAGCGGACAATCCGCTCGTGTGTGGGCTTCAGCGGACTTTTTCAGCGGACAGTCTGACGGACTTTGTCTTTCGGAATTTCCGTAATTTTGTCCGCTGAAACTTGGTTTTGTCCGTCCAAACTTGGTTTCAGCGGACAGTCCGCTCGTGTGTAGGCAAGTTGGACGAACTAAGTATGGTGCATGCTCAGAAAGGGTTTACACGGCCGAAGGTTGCATTGCTGTGTATTGGACGTCGTTTTTCTAGTCCCGTCGTACGTGCTGTACACGTCATCGCGCAAGTTTTCAGCGGACTGTCTGTTCATCGTGTGTGGTCAAGTCCGTTCATGCGAAAGTTGAACGGACTGTCTGTCGGATTGTCTGACGGACTTAGTTGGGCAGACAATCCGCCCGTGTGTACGCGGCCTAAGACTAAAACCTACAGGATCATCATGATCAATGAGAAGATGAGTAGTGTCCTCCATGAATCTCGCACCAAATTTCTCAAGGTGTTGGCCCCGTGGTGGTCTTACGCTCTCCCTACTCTTCACCCGACCAGCCTAGGCCTGTTTAATTGACTCCACCCATCTCCCATCCTGGGGGAACTTTCTCCTCCTGTCTCTTTCTCGCCCCTTCTTCCATCAGCTTCCTTTTCATCTCTTTCTTCACCCCCTGCTCCTTGGCCCCCTTCCTTTATATATACAGTATCTCACAAAACTGAGTACACCCCTCACATTTTTGTAAATATTTTCTTCTATCTTTTCATGTGACAACACTGAAGAAATGACACTTGTCTACAATGTAATGTAGTGAGTGTACAGCTTGTATAACAGTGTAAATTTCCTGTCCCCTCAAAATAACTCAACACACAGCCATTAATGTCTAAACCGCTGGCAACAAAAGTGAGTACACCCCTAAGTGAAAATGTCCAAATTGGGCCCAAAGTGTCAATATTTTGTGTGGCCACCATTATTTATTTTCCAGCACTGCCTTAACCCTCTTGGACATGGAGGTCACCAGAGCTTCACAGGTTGGCACCGGAGTCCTCTTCCCCTCCCCCATGATGACATCACAGAGCTGGTGGATGTTGGAGACCTTGCGCTCCTCCACCTTCCGTTTGAGGATGTTCCACAGATGATCAATAGGGTTTAGGTCTGGAGACATGATTGGCCAGTCCATCACCTTTACCCTCAGCTTCTTTAGCAAGGCAGTGGTCATCTTGGAGGTGTGTTTGGGGTCGTTATCATGTTGGATACTGCCCTGCGGTCCAGTCTCTGAAGGGAGGGGATCATGCTCTGCTTCAGTATGTCACAGTGCATGTTGGCATTCATGGTTCCCTCAATGATCTGTAGCTCCTCCAGTGCAGCAGCACTCATGCAGCCCCAGACCATTCCACTCCCACCACCATGCTTGTCTGTAGACAAGACACACTTGTCTTTGTCCTCCTCACCTGGTTGTCACCACACACGCTTGTCACCATCTGACACCAAATACGTTTATCTTGGTCTCATCAGACCACAGGACATGGTTCCAGTAATCCATGTCCTCAGTCTGCTTGTCTTCAGCAAACTGTTTGTGGACTTTCTTGTGCATCATCTTTAGAAGAGGCTTCCTTCTGGGACAACAGCCATGCAGACCAATTTGATGCAGTGTGCGTTGTATGGTCTGAGCACTGGCAAGCTGACCCCCCCCCCCACCCCTACAACCTCTGCAGCAATGCTGGCAGCACTCATACGTCTATTCCCAAAGACAACCTCTGGATATGACGCTGAGCACGTGACCTCAACTTCTTTGGTTGACCATGGCGAGGCCTGTTCTGAGTGGAACCTGTCCTGTTATACCGCTGTATGGTCTTGGCCACCGTGCTGCAGCTCAGTTTCAGGGTCTTGGCAATCTTCTTATAGCCTAGGCCAGTGATGGTGAACCTTGGCACTCCAGATGTTTTGAAACTACATTTCCCATGATGCCCCACTACACTGCAGAGTACAAGAGCATCATGGGAAATGTAGTTCCAAAACATCTGGGGTGCCAAGGTTCGCCATCACTGGCCTAGACCATCTTTATGTAGAGCAACAATTCTTTTTTTTAGATCCTCAGAGAGTTCTTTGCCATGAGGTGCCATGTTGAACTTCCAGTGACCAGTATGAGAGAGTGAGAGCGATAACACCAAATTTAACACACCTGCTCCCCGTTCACACCTGAGACCTTGTAAAACTAACGAGTCACATGACACCGGGGGAGGGAAAATGGCTAATTGTGCCCAATTTGGACATTTTCACTTAGGGGTGTACTGACTTTTGTTGCCAGCGGTTTAGACATTAATGGCTGTGTGTTGAGTTATTTTAAGGGGGCAGCAAATTTACACTGTTATACAAGCTGTACACTCACTACTTTACATTGTAGCAAAGTGTAATTTCTTCAGTGTTGTCACATGAAAAGATAGAAGAAAATATTTAGTTAAGTATTAAGTATTGAGCCTTACCCAGAAAAAATTGATCTAGGAAGATGTAAATTGCAGGGTGTACTGGCCAAACAAATCAGGTCCAAATTAAACATGGCGGCACCTCCAGAAAAAATTTACGTGGAAGAGCATAGGACCGTAATCAAGTTCCTGTTTCTCCAAGGGAAAGGTGCGAAGCAGATCCATAATGAAATGTCAAAAACTTTGGGTGATGGTGGCCCTTCATATTCAACAGTTAAACGTTGGGTTGTCAATTTTAAAACTGGCCATATCGGTGTTGAAAGTGAGAAACCAAGTGGAACACCAGTTTTTTGTCTCTGTGCCTGCAAATGTGAAAGTCATCCATGACATGATCATGGAGGACCGCTTAATATCAGCCAAACGTATCGCTACATATCTGTGAAATTCACGTGAGAGAGTCGGTGCCATTATCCACGATGACTTGGAAATAAGATAGCTTGCAGCAAAGTGGAACCAAACACTTTTGACTTTTGCAGGCACAGAAACGGGCCTTCCACTGGATTTCTCACTTTCCAACCCCTAAATGGACATTCTTTAAAATTGACAACCCAACGTTTAACTGTTGCATATGGAGGGTCACTGTCACCCAAGGTTTGTGACATTTCATCAAGGATCTGCTTCGCACCTTTCCCTTTCCCATATGGTCCTATTGCTCTTCCACGCTGAATTTTTCTAGAGGTGCTGCCATGTTCACTTTGGAACTGAAAAATAAAGATAAGTTAAAATCATAGATAGCTGATTTTTGTGCCATTGAATCAAGATAAATTGGCCAGTATACCCCGCAGTTTACAGCTTCCTAGCTCAATTCTTTCTGGGTAAGTCCCAATACTTATTAGCACCCCCTATATTTTTCTTTATCTCATTACATGACCAGTTTAAGCTTTGTTTCCATATATATATCTATATATATATATATATAGATATATATATATATATATATATATACCGTACAGGGCCGCTGATAGAAATCATGGGGCCCCGTACAGCCTGTCTGATGGGACCCCCTTCAGCTCCACTATGACCCCGCCCCTGGTCCCTCCTTCAGCCCCACCCCTGGCCCCACCCATTGCCCCTCCCCAGACCCCGCCTTGAAACAATTGGTGGGGTATGTATTGCAGAGTATTGGCGGGGTATGTATCGCAGAGTTTTGGCGGGGTATGTATTGCAGAGTATTGGCGGGGTAAGTATTGCAGAGTATTGGCAGGGTATTGGCAGGGTAAGTATTGCAGAGTATTGGTGGGGTATGTATTGCAGAGTATTGGCAGGGTATGTATTGCAGAGTATTGGCAGGGTAAGTATTGCAGAGTATTGGTGGGGTATGTATTGCAGAGTATTGGCAGGGTATGTATTGCAGAGTATTGGCAGGGTAAGTATTGCAGAGTATTGGCAGGGTATTGGCAGGGTAAGTATTGCAGAGTATTGGCAGGGTATGTATTGCAGAGTATTGGCAGGGTATTGCAGGGTATTTATTGCAGAGTATTGGCAGGGTAAGTATTGCAGGGTATTGGCAGGGTAAGTATTGCAGAGTATTGGCGGGGTATGTATTGCAGAGTATTGGCGGGGTAAGTATTGCAGTGTATCGGCGTATTGGCGGGGTATGTATTGCAGAGTATTGGCGGGGTAAGTATTGCAGAGTATTGGCAGGGTAAGTATTGCAGAGTATTGGCGGGGTAAGTATTGCAGAGTATTGGCGGGGTAAGTATTGCAGAGTATTGGCGGGGTAAGTATTGCAGAGTATTGGCAGGGTAAGTATTGCAGAGTATTGGCGGGGTATGTATTGCAGAGTATTGGCAGGGTAAGTATTGCAGAGTATTGGCAGGGTAAGTAGTGCAGAGTATTGGCGGGGTATGTATTGCAGAGTATTGGCAGGGTATGTATTGCAGAGTATTGGCAGGGTATTTATTGCAGAGTATTGGCAGGGTATTGGCAGGGTAAGTATTGCAGAGTATTGGCAGGGTATTGGCAGGGTAAGTATTGCAGAGTATTGGCAGGGTATTGGCAGGGTATGTATTGCAGAGTATTGGCAGGGTATGTATTGCAGAGTATTGGGTATTGGCAGGGTATTGGCAGGGTATTTATTGCAGAGTATTGGCAGGGTATTGGCAGGGTATGTATTGCAGAGTATTGGGTATTGGCAGGGTATGTATTGCAGATACTTCAAGCCCCCCCCTGCCCCCCCCAAAGCAAGCATACACCTCATCTGTAATTGTCCACAAGATCTCGACTCGATCGCTCGGTCCCTGCTCTCTCTGTTCGCCTGAGTCGCCTTTCACTCTGCTACTAAGTTCTTGTCACGCGGAGAGAGAGAGAGAGGATTGGGAATATCATTCCGCAACACCATAACATTATATGCTGGCCGGGACTTGTGCGGTGTGCGGAGCATTAGGAGCGGGTGCAGAAGACGTATTCTTCCGCGCCCGAAATACAGGAAAGAGTCCCTCCCCTGCAGCCGCATACTAAAACGAATACTGATCGGTGGACTTTTTTTTTTTATACATAAAATTTTGCAGTTCAGGTTGCCCGGGCCCCCCTGCTGGTCAGGCCCGGTACAGCAGGGCCAGTTGTACTGGCCTATCAGCGGCCCTGATACCGTATATACTCGAGTATAAGCCGAAATTTTCAGCCCCTTTTTTTAGGCTGAAAGTGCCCCCCTCGGCTTATACTCGAGTTACCGCCGTCTGTCTACCCGATCAGCGTGTCGTGCAGACAGACGGCGGCCATTCCACTATTCAAAAGCCGCGCCTCCCTGTCTGTGATAGGCGGAACACTCAATTTCCCAGCAGTCAGTGGTCCGCCTATCACGGACATCCGCTCATCCTCATACTATGAACGAGGATGAGAGGATGTCCGTGATAGGCGGAACGCTGACTGCTGGGAAATTGAGTGTTCCGCCTATCACAGACGGAGGCGCGGCTTTTGAACAGTGGAATGGCCGCCGTCTGTCACAGACGAGGAGAAGAGGTGCGGCGATCCTGGCATGGCCGCCATATGTTTTTACATGCAGATCGCTGCAGAAGGACACAGGCTGCAGAAGGACAAAGAGGCACAGGACACAGGTACGCTGGACACACAGGGATGGACACACAGGGATGGACACACAGGGATGGACACACAGGGATAGACACACAGGGATGGACACACAGGGATGGACACACAGGGATGGACACACAGGGATGGACACACAGGGATGGACGGGACACAGGGATGGACAGGCATGTCTCACCCTCGGCTTATACAGGAGTGAATAAGTTTTCCCATTTTTTTTTGTGGTAAATTAGGGCCCTTTGGCTTATATTCGGATCGACCTATACTCGAGTATATACAGTATATATATATATATATGTATATATATATATATATATATATACACGTGAATTGTTCCACACTCCAGCCCCTGTGCCTTAAGGTTAAGGCACCCTGTGTTGACCTCAGCTGTTGATCGACAGTTTATTCTTACAAAAAATAAAATAAAAAAATATCCCATATGTGTAGTTATATAGATTTCTCTAGATTAGATGTGATGTGAAAGTGAGGAAGAAAGATCTTGTGGTTGGAGATGTGATTGGTGTTCCAGAAACACAGCTTGACTCCTCACAAGACTGGGCTGTTTGTATTCATGGCAATCCTCTTGTTTAGAGGTACACGCGACATAGAGAAGATGGAGAGGGGTTCCTCTATGTCAGATGTGATGTGAAAGTGAGGAAGAAAGATGATCTTGTGGTTGGAGATGTGGTCGGTGTTACAAAAACAGAGCTTGACTCCTCACAAGACTGGGCTGTTTGTATTCATGCTGATCCACTTGTTTAGAGGGACACGGTCCATAGAAAAGATGGAGGGGGGTTTCTCTAGATTAGATGTGATGTGAAAGTGAGGAAGAAAGATCTTGTGGTTGGAGATGTGATTGGTGTTCCAGAAACACCGCTTGACCCACCACAAGACTGGGCTGTTTGTATTCATGGCGATCCTCTTGTTTAGAGGGACACGGGACATAGAAAAGATGGAGGGGGGTTTCTCTAGATTAGATGTGATGTGAAAGTGAGGAAGAATGATGATCTTGCGGTTGGTGTTCCAGAAACATGGCTTGACCCCTTAAAAAACTGGGCTGTTTGTATTCATGCTGATCCTCTTGTTTAGATGGACACAGGACATAGAAAAGATGGGAGGGGGGAGTTTCTCTATGTTTGATGTGATTTGAAAGTGAGGAAGAAAGATGATCTTGAGGTTGGAGATGTGGTCGGTGTTCCAGAAACACAGTTTGACTCCCCACAAGATTGGGCTATTTGTATTCATGCCGATCCTCTTTTTTAGAGGGAGATGGTACATAGAAAAGATGGAGGGGGGGTTCTCTATGTTAGATGGGATGTGAAAGTGAGGAAGAAAGATGATCTTGTGGTTGGAGATGTGATTGGTGTTCCAGAATAGGGATGAGCCGAACACCCCCCGGTTCGGTTCGCACCAGAACTTTCGAACGGACCCCATATTCGTACGAACGTTAGAACCCCATTGAAGTCTATGGGACTTGAACGTTCGAAATTAAAAGTGCTAATTTTAACGGCTTATATGCAAGATGCTGTCCTAAAAAGGGTTTGGGGACATGGCTCCTGCCCCAGGGGACATGGGTCAATGTTTAAAATGTTTTTAAAAATGGCCGTTTTGACGGGAGCACTGATTTTAATGACGATTAAAGTAAAAAAAAGTGAAATATTCCTTTAAATATCGTGCCTGGGGGGTGTCTGTAGTATGCCTGTGAAGTGCCACGTGTTTCCCGTGTTTAGAACAGTCCCTGCACAAAATGACATTTAACGGAAATAACATCATTTAAAGCTGCTTGCGGTTTTAATGTTATATCTGGTTCCTGCAATATGGTTGAAAATCATTGAGAAAAATGGCATGGGTAGCCCTCCCTGCCCGTTACCAGCCCCTTTGGGTCTTGTACGCATATTAAGGGGAACCCCCTACCCATATTAAAAAAAGGAAATACGTGTGGCCCCCAGGCCCTATATACTCAGAAAAGCAGTATACAGGCGGTGCAAACAAGACAGGGACTGTGTAGGTTTGTTGTGTTAAGTTGAATCTGTTTGTAATTTTCAACTGGTACATTTTTAAAGTGTAGCTCCAGTCAAAAAAACTATTTTTAAGCTTTTTGGAAAACATAGGGAAGGGTTATCACCCCTGTATAATTTGTTTTGTCGTCCATCTTTTTTCATCTCACTTGCTGTTGTCTCCTTCCGTTTGCAAGTAGGAGATGTTTGTAAGTTGGATGTTTGAAAGTAGGGGCCTGCCCTATATGCTCTGCAGAAATGGCGGAACAAGGTGTTGGTTTTGCCACAACATTGTAAGCCCTCAAAGTGACTCTTGGTGGGCGCTGGAGCGCCCTGCTGTGAATGATTATATCAAGAATTGTAATTACATGCCATTGTTGAACAGTGGTAGAAAAATTGACCTTTGGTGGTTGTGGTGCTGGTGCCACAACACTATAAGTCCTCACAGTTACTCTCGGTGGGCACAGGAACGGGCCCTCCTGTGAAATATTATATCAAGAATTGTAATTACATGTCCCTGTTAAACAGGGGCAGAAAAATTGGGCCTTAGGCACTGGTGCTGGTGCCACGACACTGCAGCCTCTCCCATATACTCTAGTTGTATTGCAGGAATTAGCCCTGCTGCAAAGCATTGCATCAAAAATTTTAATTAAACGCCCCTGTTAAACAGGGGCAGAAAAATTGGGCTGATGGCATCACCCAGAACCAGAAATGTTCTTCCAACATATCAGTGGAGGAGGAAGAGGATAGACAATCAACATAACAGGACAGTCACTCAGCATCAGCATAGGCCGTCTTGAAGGGATGTGATATTTCAAAAAAAATTATTCGGTTACATCAGCTTCAGGTGCTTGGTAGCTGTGGGTGATCCAAGACTGATTCATCTTGATGAAGGTCAGTCGATCAACTGATTCGGTGGACAGGCGCACCCTGTGATCGGTAACAAAGCCACCAGCAGCACTGAAGGTGCGTTCCGAAAGAACGCTGGATGCAGGACAGGCCAGTAGCTCAATTGCATACTGTGCAAGCTCTGGCCAGTGATCCTTTCTCAAGACCCAGTAAGCCAGAGGATTTTCGGTGGGAAAGCTGTCCAAGTCTGACCTTGCCCCTAGGTATTCCTGCACCATGTAAATCAGACGCTGGCGGTGGTTGCTGGAACCGATCATACCTTGGGGCTGCGGACTAAAAAATTGTCTGAAAGCATCGGTCAGATGGCCACCTTCTCCACCGCTCCTTCTGACCGATGCCTCAGCAACACGTTGTCCAGAACCAGGAGTTTGTAACCTCCCAGGCTCTGGGAACACGTTGCACAAACCTTTCTGCAAGGCCTCCTGGAGATGTCTCATCCTCTGCTCCCTCTGCGATGGCAAGATAAGGTTGGCAACCTTACCCTTGTACCGTGGATCAAGGAGAGTGTCCAGCCAGTAATGGTCCCTCTCCTTGATCCGAAGAATACGAGGATCCTTCCGCAGGCTTTGCAGGATCAGGGAGGCCTTGCAGCGTAGGTTAGCTGAGGAATTCGGTCCGGAGTCTCCTGGGTCACTAAGGAGAACATGATCCGCAGCTACCTCCTCCCAGCCATGTACAAGTCCACGGGTTTCTTGGGACTGTAAACCATCCCTACAAGACTGCTGCTGCTGATGCTGAGTGCCAGCCTCCACCTCCATGTTGACACAATCATCCTCCTCCTCATCCTCTTCCTGTGTGATGGTGTCACGTACCTGGTGGTGAGCCTGGAATGCAGGAAGCGGCCCCTCGTATCCCCTGGCTATCGGACCCCTGAAGGTGGAGACAGGTATTCGACAGTCCAGAGGGCACAAGTGCCTGGTAGATGGTATTGGTCCGGAAGGTCAGCTGGGCACAGATAACAGACTGGTATAGCGGATGGTGCTTGACTGTCCCTGGCAGGCACAAGTGCGGGAACTGGCTGGTAAGCAGATGTTCTGTAATGCAGGGACTCAGGTAGGTAGCAGGAACAGCGGAGTCAGATACAGGCCGGGTCAGCAGGAGAGGATCAGCACGGTACAAAGGGATGAGGCAGAAAACGTAGTCAAACAGGCAGAAGTCGTAGGCAGGCAGCAATCAATCAGAGTCAAGGGAACAAGCCGGAGGTCAGGAATCAGATAACAGGTTCAGATGCAAACAACACGGATCACGGACACGCTGTAGACCGGACAGCACGGATGGAAGGGAGCCTGTGACTTAAGAAGGCCTTAGGGCGCCAAACGGACGTACGACGGGTCAGCGCGCCCTCGCACGTAGACGTGCACCCGTTCGTGACCCGCGTGCGTGTGCGTTCGTGTTGACGCGAACGCGTTCGTTGGCTTTAGCGCGCGTCAACGGGAAACGACGAGATCTCCACGACGGATCTCTACGGGTGAGTCTCTTGAATACGACCGGAGTGCCCGAGTGGCCATGACATTGCCCCCCCCCAAGGGGCAGCCTCCGGATGCCTAATCGAGCCAACTTATTCGGGTAGGATTTCTTGAAGGCGCGGATGAGTCTTTTGGCGTGGATATTGGTCTCCGGCTCCCAGGAGTTCTCCTCAGGTCCATATCCTTTCCATTTGACTAGGAATTGAGTCTGGTTCTGCCTTTTCCTACAGTCCAGAATAGCCTCTACCTCGAACTCCATTTCCCCATTGATCAGTACGGGTTCCGGAGGGTTGGAGATTCTGTCGGTGAAGAGGTCCGTGACGGTGGGTTTGAGGAGTGAGACATGAAAAACTGGGTGGATTCGGAAGGATTCCGGGAGCTTGAGTTCAAACGCCACATCGTTAAGTTTCCTCTTAATTGGAAAAGGACCTATGAATTTTGGGCCCAGCTTCTTAGAAGGGCAGGAGAGTTTAAGGTTCAGGGTAGACAGCCAGACCCGATCCCCAACCTTAAGGTCCAGCTCCCCTCTTCTCTTACGGTCAAATACGTCCTTATTATGCTCCTGTGACCTGGCCAGGGTTTCCTGTAGGAGCTTGTTATTCTCCTCAAAGAAATTCAGGTTCTTCTGAACCGCTGGCACGGAAGATTCAGGAAGGTCGCCAGACAGGAACAACGGGTGAAAACCAAAGTTCGCGTAGAACGGGGATTGCTTGGTGGCCGAATGAACAGTATTATTGTATGCAAACTCCGCCATTGGTAACAGAGAAGCCCAATCGTCTTGGGAGAAAGACGAAAAGCAGCGAAGATATTGTTCCAATGTTTGGTTTGTTCTTTCGGTCTGGCCGTTGGTCTGCGGGTGGTAGGCTGAGGATAGGCGAAGGTCAATTTTCAATGCTTCGCAGAGCGCCCTCCAAAATCTTGAGGTGAACTGCACCCCCCTGTCGGACGTGATGTTGGCAGGAATGCCGTGAAGCCTCACAATTTCCTTTATAAAAGTGTTAGCTGTCTCCGCGGCTGAAGGGGTGCCCTTCATGGGCAAGAAGTGCGCCATCTTGGTGAGTCGGTCAACCACAACGAAGATCGTGGAATGGTTTTCTGAAGGGGGGAGTTCAACGATGAAGTCCATGGAGATCATTCTCCATGGTCTGTCAGGGACGGGTAGTGGTTTCAGAAGGCCCCAGGCTTTTAATTTGTCGCCCTTACTTCGGATGCAAGTGGTGCAGGCTTGTACGTAATTTCTACAGTCATCTTTCATCCGTGGCCACCAGAAGGTGCGTCTGAGTAGTTCCAGGGTCTTGAATGATCCAAAGTGGCCAGCCAAGGGATGGTCATGACAGGAGGCCAAAACCAGAGTTCGGGCTGCCTGGGGGACGAAAATCCTGCTCTCATGCCAAAGAAGGCCATCACTGGAGGATAACGGAATGCCAGATGGAGGAATGGCGCCTATGGACGCCTGCTTAAGCTGAGAGATCACGTCTCCCTGGAGAAGAAGGAAGTTCCCAGCCGAGAGAATGGTGTCAGAAGATGGTAAGTTCTCCGGCTGACTGAACATACGGGACAAAGCATCCGGCTTGGTGTTCTTGGATCCAGGACGGTACGTTATATGGAATACAAATCGGGAAAAGAAGAGTGCCCACCTGGCCTGACGAGGCTTAAGTCTCTTGGCTGTCTTCAGGTACTCTAGGTTTTTATGATCTGTGTAGATCAAGATTGGATGAGTAGCCCCTTCTAGTAAATAACGCCACTCTTCGAGGGCGGACTTGATGGCTAAAAGCTCACGGTCTCCAACGTCATAGTTTCTTTCAGCCTCTGATAACTTGCGGGAGAAATAGGCGACTGGATGGAGTACGGACTTGGGTCCCTGCCTTTGGGAGAGTATTGCTCCTACTGCTATTTCCGAGGCGTCCACCTCAAGGGTATACGGTAGAGCAGGATCGGGATGTTTCAAGACCGATGCGGAGACGAATAGGTCCTTCAGAGACTGGAAGGCCTTTTGTGCTTCGGGAGTCCACTGGAACCTTCGGTTCTGTCTGGTCAGCTCAGTGATGGGGGCGATGATAGCAGAAAAACCTTTTATGAATTTGCGGTAAAAATTAGCAAAGCCCACGAATCGCTGGACTCCCTTTCTATCTGAAGGAGCAGGCCAATCTTGGATGGCTGAGATCTTCTGTGGGTCCATCTCTACTCCTCTTACCGAGATGATCAAGCCGAGGAACTGAATGCTCTGCTGTTCAAAGATACATTTGTCTGGTTTGGCATACAAACCGTGGAGGCGGAGACGGGTCAGTACCTTCTTCACGTGTTCCCGATGAATGGCTAGAGTGGAGGAGAAAATTAGAATATCATCCAAGTAAATTATTACAAACAGATCTAGATAGTCCCTAAAAATATCATTAACAAAATGTTGGAAGGTGGCCGGGGCATTGCATAGTCCAAAAGGCATCACCAAATATTCGTAATGCCCAAAGCGGGTACGGAAGGCAGTCTTCCATTCGTCCCCCTTCCTGATGCGTACAAGGTTATAAGCACCCCGAAGATCTAACTTTGAGAAGAACCTAGCAGATCCTAGTCTTTGGAAGAGTTCAGGTACCAATGGCAGGGAATAGCGATTTTTGATGGTAATCTTATTCAGGGCCCGATAGTCCACACAAGGGCGTAGTGAGTGATCCTTCTTTTCAACAAAGAAGATGCCAGCGCCTGCCGGGGAGGTGGAAGGCCGAATAAACCCCTTCTCCAGACTGTCATCTAGATATGATTTCAGGGCACTCAGCTCAGACTCAGAAAGGGGGAAAATTCTGCCGAAGGGGATTTCTGCCCCCGGGAGTAGTTCTATTGGGCAGTCATATGGCCTATGAGGAGGAAGGGTCTCTGCACCCTTTTTGCTAAAAACATCTAAGAAGGCGTGGTATTCCTTGGGTACCGCTAGTCGGGTATCATCATCAGATTCGGAACAGAGAAGAATCGAGGAGTCCCCGTCAGGATTCTGGCAGCAATGCCGGTGGCAGTAGTCCGAGGGGAATTCGATGGTTCCGGTGGTCCAATCAATCCGTGGGTTATGTGCCCTCAACCAGGGCATGCCAAGGATGATTGGAAACAGCGGGGACTGAATAACATCCAGGCACAGAAGTTCTTGATGAGTCCCGGCAATGACAGCAGGTAAAGGACTAGTCTCCAAAGTCACCGGTCCTGAGCCCAAGGTAGATCCGTCGGCCAGGTATACAGAGAGCCCCTTCTCCCTTGGTCTGAGGGGAATCCTATTTCTTCGGGCGAAGGACGAGTCGACAAAGCCACTGCAAGCCCCGGAATCAATAACCGCGTGGGTTTGGATAGTCCTTCCTGGGAGCTGCAAAAGGACGGGAATGGCCAGATGAGAAGTGTTATCAGGCAGCACAGAAGAAGGAACAGGAGGAACAAGAAGGCACTTGCGTAACTTGGCTGGGCAGGCACGAACAAAATGTCATGGCCACTCGGGCACTCCGGTCGTATTCAAGAGACTCACCCGTAGAGATCCGTCGTGGAGATCTCGTCGTTTCCCGTTGACGCGCGCTAAAGCCAACGAACGCGTTCGCGTCAACACGAACGCACACGCACGCGGGTCACGAACGGGTGCACGTCTACGTGCGAGGGCGCGCTGACCCGTCGTACGTCCGTTTGGCGCCCTAAGGCCTTCTTAAGTCACAGGCTCCCTTCCATCCGTGCTGTCCGGTACTGTCACGTACCTGGTGGTGAGCCTGGAATGCAGGAAGCGGCCCCTCGTATCCCCTGGCTATCGGACCCCTGAAGGTGGAGACAGGTATTCGACAGTCCAGAGGGCACAAGTGCCTGGTAGATGGTATTGGTCCGGAAGGTCAGCTGGGCACAGATAACAGACTGGTATAGCGGATGGTGCTTGACTGTCCCTGGCAGGCACAAGTGCGGGAACTGGCTGGTAAGCAGATGTTCTGTAATGCAGGGACTCAGGTAGGTAGCAGGAACAGCGGAGTCAGATACAGGCCGGGTCAGCAGGAGAGGATCAGCACGGTACAAAGGGATGAGGCAGAAAACGTAGTCAAACAGGCAGAAGTCGTAGGCAGGCAGCAATCAATCAGAGTCAAGGGAACAAGCCGGAGGTCAGGAATCAGATAACAGGTTCAGATGCAAACAACACGGATCACGGACACGCTGTAGACCGGACAGCACGGATGGAAGGGAGCCTGTGACTTAAGAAGGCCTTAGGGCGCCAAACGGACGTACGACGGGTCAGCGCGCCCTCGCACGTAGACGTGCACCCGTTCGTGACCCGCGTGCGTGTGCGTTCGTGTTGACGCGAACGCGTTCGTTGGCTTTAGCGCGCGTCAACGGGAAACGACGAGATCTCCACGACGGATCTCTACGGGTGAGTCTCTTGAATACGACCGGAGTGCCCGAGTGGCCATGACAGATGGGTGGCACAGCAGGAACACTGTCTGGATAAAGGGGGCCTTGAGAGGCAAGGAAGTCCTCCTCTTCCTGCCTCTGTTCTGTCTCAAGTGCCCTGTCCATTATTCCACGCAGTGTATGCTCCAAGACGTGGACAAGAGGTACAGTGTCACTGATGCATGCACTGTCACTGCTCACCATCCTTGTGGCCTCCTCAAATGGTGACAGGACAGTGCATGCATCCCTGATCATGCCCCACTGGCGTGGTGAGAAAAAACAGAGCTCCCCTGACCCTGTCCTGGTGCCGTAGTCGCACAGGTACTCATTGATGGCCCTCTGCTGCGTGTGCAGCCGCTGCAGCATGGCCAACGTTGAGTTCCACCTGGTGGGCATGTCACATATAAGGCGGTTCTTGGGCAGGTTCAACTCCTTTTGGAGCTCAGCCAGCCGAGCACAGGTATTAAATGATCGGCGTAAATGCACACAGACTTTCCTGGCCTGCTTCAGGACATCCTGTAAGCCCGGGTACCTGCCCAAGAACCGCTGCACCACCAGGTTACGGACGTGAGCTACACAGGGCACATGGGTCAGTTGTCCCTGTCGGAGGGCGGAGAGGAGGTTGGTGCCATTGTTGCAAACCACCATTCCTGGCTTAAGCTGGCGTGGCGTCAACCACCTCTCGGCCTGCCCCTGCAGAGCTGACAAAACATCAGCCCCAGTGTGGCTGCTGTCCCCCAAACAAACCAGTGCAAGCACGGCATGGCATTGTTTTGCCTGCGTACTTGCGTAGCCCCTGGAACGCCTACGGAGCACCGCTGGTTCTGAGGACAGAGCACTGGAAGAGGCCATGAAGGAAGAAGAAGAGGAGGGGGTGGAGGAGAGAGGTGTCTCACAACCAATAGTAGCATTTTGGAGGCGTGATGGCGGAACAACCTCCAACACTACTGCACCTTGTCCTGCATCCTTCCCAGCTGCCAGAAGAGTGACCCAATGGGCCGTGAAAGACAGGTAACGTCCCTGTCCATGCCTGCTGGCAGAGGCGGCTCTCTAATTAGGCAAATTAGGCGGCCGCCTAAGGCCTCGCCCCCTCAGGGGGGCCTCGTGGCCGCCTAATTTACCTCTGCTCGATCACTGGACTGAACAACAGGCTCCAGGTGCCATCTGTAAAAGCCGTGCGGGCAGCCATAGGGCACACCGGGCGGGCCGCAAGTCCACGTGGGGCCCTAAAGCAACTGAGCTGCTCCTGCAGCCCGCGCCGCTCACCCACCTGGCCTCTCCGCGTCTGGCCGGCTGCCTATTGGGGTCAGGAGTCCGGCCAGGCTGCGGAAAATATCCCTGCCCTATGACTGTGAAGGGGAAGGAGGAGCTCCGGTGATCCCATCCCAGCGCCTGCTGCAGCCTGGCCGACCCCCGCCAGAGATCGTGAGTGCCCGGCCGTGCAGCCCTCCTGTGTGCCTGGATAGGAGGAGCGGCGGGGACAGCTGCATATAGAGGAATTGAGCTTTCTATATTCCTCCTGCAGCCGCTGAATGACCGCTTCTTCTGCGGGCATTCACCGGCTGCAGAAAGAATATGGAAAGCTCAATTCCTCCATATGCAGCTGTCCCCGCCGCTCCTCCTATCCAGGCACACAGGAGGGCGGCACGGCCGGGCACTCACGATCTCTGGCGGGGGTCGGCCAGGCTGCAGCAGGCGCTGGGATGGGATCACCGGAGCTCCTCCTATCTAACTCTTTTACTGCCCCGATGCTTCCTGGTTCCTCACAGTTCTCCCTGCATACCCTCTCTGCTTCCTGGCTCCCCCCAGTGCTCTCTGGTCCTCCGTGCTCTCCCACTGTGCTGTCCAGCCCCCCCACTGCTCCCCCCATGCTCTCCCCCCACTGTGCTGTCCAGTCCCCCATTCCTGTGCTCCCTCACAGTGCTCCCCCACAGTGCTCTCTGGTCCCCACAGTGCTCTGTGCTCCCTGACTCCCCCCATGCTCTCCCCCCACTGTCATGTTCAGTTGCCCCCCCACTTCTCTCCACCTCTCCCCCAGTGTTCTGTGCTCCCTGGCTCCCCCCCACTGATTCCCCCCCCCCAGTGCTCTCTGGTCCTCCCTGTCTCCCCCATACACTCCCCCCAGTGCTCTCCGACCACCCCGTGCTCCCTGGCTCCCCCCAACAGTGCTCTCCAGCCCCCCAGAGCTCTCTGCTCCCCGTGCTCCCTAACCTCTCCCAGTTCTAACTGCACCCCCAGTGCTCTCTGCCCCCTGTGCTGTCCAGTCCCCCCCCAGTGCTCTCTGCCCCCCATGCTCCCGCTGTGCTTTCAACTTACCCCTGTGCTCTCCAGCTCCCCCCACAGTGCTCTCCAGCTCCCCTTTGTGCTTTCCAGCCCCCACTATTCTCCCTGGCTCCCCCCATGCTCTCCACTCCACTATGCTATCCAGCTCCCCCCAGTACTTTCCAACTCCCCCCACCTCCCCATGCTCCCTGGCTTCCCCCATGCTCTCTACCACACTGTGCTATCCAGCTCCCCCGGTGCTCTCCACCCCCCACCCTCCCTATGCTCTTTTGCCCCTTCCCCAGGTCTCTCTGGCCCCTATGCTCTCCATCACCCCCCCCCCCCCATGCTCTCTGCCCCTGCCAGGCTCCCCACTCCCGCCAGTGCACCCCCCCCAGTGCCCTAGCTCCCCCAGTGCTCTCTTCCCCCTAGTGCTCATGCCCCCACACCCTTGCCCCCCCTGCTGCTCTCAGCCTCACTCCAATGCTCTCCGCCACCCCTGTTCTCTTTCTGGCCCCCTCACCCCCGGGCAGCTCTGCTAGGTTTCCCCTCTTTTCACTTAGGCTGCTGCAGGGGTCTCTCAGGCTGGGGAGTGGGGCAGGGACCGCTATCATGGGCTGCTCAGTCTATTTTTTGTCCCAGTCCGGGCCTGGTGGGCAAGTTGAGCAGCGAGACTTGCAAGGATCGATAGTCCTGGAGACGAGCTCTAAAGACTTCCCAGGACTGGAGTACAGGCTGACTGGGGCCGGAAAACGAGGACAGATGGAAGGTAAAGGTGACCAGGGACCACTCCATCTCACAGCAACCAGATCCTCTGGAAGGAGCAGGACACTGTCCCCACCCAGACTGAGAATGGACCCTGCCTGCTGCTGGCCGTCATGAACATCCTGCTGGCATGGAAGGTACCGTACCGAGCATCACACACAGCTTCCCATAGACAGGCACTGCAGACTGGGACATGGGACACAGGAGGGGCTGCAGACAGGAACGGAGCTAGAGATCTCTCTCTCCACCTTCCTCCCTCTCCCCCTCCCCCCTCTCCCCCTCTCTCTCTCCCCTCTCTCTCTCCCCTCTCTCTCTCCCGCTCCCCCCTCTCTCTCTCTCTCTCTCTTCCTCCCCCCTCTCTCCCGCCTTGCCCCCTTCCCCCTCTCTCTCCCTTCCCCCCTCTCTCTCTCCCTTCCCCCCTCTCTCTCTCTCCCTTCCCCCCTCTCTCTCTCCCTTCCCCCTTCTCTCTCTCTCCCTTCCCCCCTCTCTCTCTCCCTTCCCGCCTCTCTCTCTCCCTTCCCCCTTCTCTCTCTCCCTTCCCCCTTCTCTCTCTCCCTTCCCCCTTCTCTCTCTCCCTTCCCCCTTCTCTCTCTCCTCTCTCTCTTCCCCTCCCCCTCTCTCTCCCTCCCCCTCCCTCCCCCTCCCTCCCTCTCTCTTCCTCCCCCTCTCTTCCTCCCCCTCCCTCCCTCTTCCTCTCTCTCTCTTCCCCTCCCCCTCTCTCTCTTCCTCCCTCTCTCCCCCCTCTCTCTCCCCCTCCCCTCTCTCACTCCCTCTCTTCCCCTCCCCCCTCTCTCTCTCTCTCCCCCGCTCCCTCACTCTCTTTCCCTCCCTGTCACCCTCCCTCACTGCGCTGGGATCCCCCCACTCTCCTTCCTCTGTGGATGTGGAATGATTCAATGACACCCCTTCCCATTCTCCCAAGGCAAAGGGGGAAATCCTAGAGGGCTTGTCACCTGTCCCAGATGTTGTATTGGCTGCATATGTCTGAGGAGGGTGCCCTGGAGGTGGTGCTGATCGCCTGTGGGCTAGATCCACGCATCTTTCTGCAGCCATTTTTACTTGCTTGAATTTTTTTTTATCCATTATGGGCGTGAGTGGGGCCTCGTGTCTAAATTTTGCCTAAGGCCTCACAAAGCCTAGAGCCGCCTCTGCCTGCTGGACCATGAGTCAGCGGTAATATGCACCTTACAGCTGACCGCCCTGTCCAGCGAGGCAAGGACATTGCCTTCCACATGTCGGTAGAGAGCCGGAATCGCCTTCCGTGAGAAAAAGTGGCATTTGGGGACCTGCCACTGAGGAACCGCACATTGTACAAACTCACGGAAGGGGGCCGAGTCTACCAACTGAAAAGGCAGCAGTTGAAGTGCTAGCAATTTAGCCAAGCTAGCATTCAATCGCTGGGCATGTGGATGGCTGGGAGTGAACTTCTTTCGCCGGTCCAGCAGCTGGGGCAGGGACATTTGCTTGCTATAATCGGACGTGGGTGTACTGCTAGCAGAGAGCCCGGAAGCACTTGGCTGTGACACACCTAATTCTACACCTTCATTCCTCTCAGAGCAGGTTTCAGAGAGGACTGAAGGTATAGTGGGGTTGGAGATCATAGCTGATGAGGAGCAAGGAGAGGTCTGCTTTGTTCTTTGGTGTGGGTCTTTGAGGTACGCTTGCCAACGAGCTGCATGGCAGGTCAACATATGTCTGGTCAAGCATGTGGTGCCCAAGTGGCTGATGTTTTGGCCACGTGAGATACGCTTGAGACATATGTTGCAAATAGCAGCGGTGCGATCTGATGCACTCGTCTCGAAAAAGGCCCACACCAAAGAACTTTTAGAATAACGTGCAGAGGCAGTGCCCTGCACAGGCGGAGCTCTGCGGTGTGATTCAGTCAGTGTGCTGCCCCTAAGCTGGCCCCCGGAGGGCATCCTGCCTCGTTGGACATGTGCCTCCTCCTCCTCCTCCTCCTCTCTCCTACCAGGCACCCACGTGGAGTCAGTGCCCTCCTCATCCCCTCCCTCTTCATCGCTGGAGCAAACCTGGCAGTATGCTGCAGCTTGTGGAACATGACTGCCAGATTGCTGTCCTTCTTGAGCATCCCCTCTCTTTGCATTCACGCTACTGCCTTCCTATAGCTGAGTATCATCATCAGAGCCTACAAAACACTGGGCATCCTTCTGGAGCATGTACCCAACACTGTGCTGAAAGAGTTCAGGAGACTCCTAAGGAGGACGTGGTGGGTCTAGGGAAGGAGTCACTGATGATGACATTGAGAGGAGGGAAGACGATGCGTTGGCAGCTGCTTTGCTAGTACCCTGAGACTGGATGAGAGAGGATGAGGAGGATGAAGAGGGCTTGGTCATCCACTCTACCAAGTCATTGGCATGTTGCGGCTCAACATATCCAGCTGCCGAAAAGAAGGACAAGCGTGTCCCATGGCCACGTGCTGATGATGACGATGCACCACGTCCACGACCAGCACTGTTCTCTCTAGACACAGAGCCTGCTTGCCCTCTTTTATCGGCTCGCGACTGTCTGCCTCTCCTTGCTGGCCTTCCAGACATGGTAATGGCCTGAAGGGAGTTGGGAAAAACAGCAATTGGGTAGTGTATATTGTGCTGGAGGCACACACAACTTCCACTAACTCCTGCAGATGGCAGATGGCTCAAATAGAGAAGAGCTATGTAGGTGGATATAGCGGTGTATACTGGGTTCAGAGCACGCAGACAGCACGCACAAGCTCCTACCGCTGACTGCCAGCTCTATTTAAAACGAGCAAGATAGTTTGCTATATAGGTGGACATTTTTTATTAAAATAAAACTGCTACTGATTTACATAATCAAGAACTTAAGAAAAACTCATACTTGAGCAAAAAAGAACTAAAGAACAACTTGCATAAATGCTTTTGGACAGACAGGATCTATTCAAACTGCCCATATCAGACGATCCTTAATCCCATGATCATCTGGGAAGAAGAAAAAAAAAAAAATTCCTAATCATTATTCAAACTATATACATTTATATTACATACCCCCTATAGGCAGGAATGTAACGAAACTGACGGTGCATACCATGTTTTTAAAATTAAGTTGCCCAAAAGCTAAAAAAAAAAAAAGGGGGTGAAAGGACAGACAGACCCCCATCTAAGGAAAAGAAGGGGGAGATCATCAAGGTGGCCGGAAAGAGAACCCTCTCCACAACCTAGCACACCTTTCCCTACCCATTCTTTCCCCCTCAAGAAACCTCACCTTACCCAATTCCCGAACGATATCACCCGCCACCTCATGCATGGGCAGGAACTTGCCCCTAGTGGACACTAAACACCGAGCGTGCCAAGTGTAGTAAAGGCATATAACACTAACTAAATACAGTGATGATAACACAAAACCCCTCCGGGCTCTGAAGTCACCGTTCACCCTCTCAAAATAGGCAAGGGCCCGGAGACGGGGATAGCCAATGGCATCTCCAACCTCCCCCAGAACCCCCAAGTTGAAAGGGCACTCGACCAAAAAGTGGTCCATGGTCTCTAGTACCCCACCACACTCAGGGCGAGGACAGCCTCTGTCCTCTGGGCTCCGGTACTTCAAGTTCGATCTCACATAGAGTCGTCCATGGAACGCCCTCCATGCAAGATCCCAGAACTTGGCAGGAATTCTCTTAGAATTCAGGAGGGCTAGTCCCTCCCTGAGAACCCTGTCTGGACAGTCCCTTAAGGCCAGTGGTCTCAAAACGTCCGAGGCCATGACCCTCTGGTACAGCTCTCGCCGGCCCAGGGAGCCTACCTCTAAGGCCGTTATCCTCCACCGCCTTAGTACCTTCAGGGCGGTTGGGACATAGGCGGGGAGGTACCCATGGGACCTCCGAAGGTCACCCGGGCGGCCGCCCCCCTCCCACCTGCTTAGGAACACCAGGAACCAATTCTTACACGAACGTTCCCACAGAGAGGGCTCGTCCACAAAAATGGATTGCAGATTGAACTTCAGGAACACCACAGTAAAGAAAACCGTGGGGTTGATCATGTCCAAACCGCCCTCCCCTCTCCGTCGATACGTGACCTCCCTTTTTATCAGGTTCAGTCTGTTTCCCCACAAAAGCAGAAAAAACAGACCGCAGACCCGTGCATAGAGTGACTCTGGCAACAGACATGCGTAGCTGACATAGAGGAACTCGGGAAGCAAATAGGTTTTAACCAGGCTCACCCTTTCCCTCAACGACAGCTTCCAGCCTTTCCAGGCGTTGACTTTCTGGGTGGCACTTACCAACCTGCGCTCCCAATTTAGCTTGGGATAATCACCCTGGCCGAAATAAATGCCTAAGATCTTAACTTCTGGTCGGGGCAGGGGAAAAACGTCCGGGAGGGCGAACTGGTCACCCTCCCTTCCCAACCAGAGAGCTTCACTCTTGTCCCAGTTGACCAACGAACCAGACGCCTCGGAGTAGCCTCCTCTCGGCTAGCCACCACCACCGAGACGTCGTCCGCGTAGGCCACCACCTTCACCGCCTTATCCGGGCCACTGCCGGGCTCCATCAGGACCCCCCTCAGCTGCCCACAGTCTAGCCTTCTTACGAAGGGGTCGACTGCAAAGACATAGAGCAGGGGACTCAGCGGACAGCCCTGCCTAACACCAGAGTCCACCGGAAAGGTAGGACCCACCCAACCATTGACCAGAGGGAAGCTCTCGGCCCCTCTGTACAAAGTCGTGAGCCAATCAATAAATCGATCAGGCAGGCCGTATCTACCCAGAAGAAGCCAGAGGTACTCGTGGTCTACCCGATCAAAAGCTTTCGCCTGATCTAATGCCAGCAGATACCGCCCATCACCCGTTGTCCTGCACCTCTCCACAGCCTCCCGGACGTTAAGGACTGCACTAAAGGTGCTACGGCCGGGAACTGTGCAGTGCTGGGAGGCTGACAGCAGCTTGCCCGCAACAGCAGACATACGCGTAAACAAAATCTTTGCCAAAATCTTTCTATCCGTGGAGAGAAGGGCGATAGGACGCCAATTCTCAACCACGGACGGATCCCTCCCCTTGGACAGAAGGATCAAGGCCGACCTTCTCATCGAGGGAGGGAGCAGGCCAGATGCCAAACACTCACTGAACACCTCCCTCAGACGAGGAGCCAAAAGGCTCTTAAAGGCTTTATAAAATTCTGCCGTGAACCCATCAGGCCCCGGCGACTTCTTTAGAGACGAGTCAATAGCCTGCTCAATTTCGGCCACTGAGATCTCTTCCACCAAGGAGTCTAGGGGGTCAGACCCCACCTCAAGTGGAGTCCCGTCAAGAAATTCCTTGGCTCTCCTCAGATCCAACGGCTTCTTCCGAAGGATGTCTGAAAAATGGGCTCTGATGATCCCCAGGATGCCTGGCTTGGACCTCACCAGGGAACCCGAGGGATCTCTCAGTCCATGTATGACCTTCCCACTCACCGCGTCCCCACAGCTTTTGTAGGGATCCGGGTTGGTGAACTTCCCGTAATCCCTCTCCAGCACCAGGGAGGCGAGACGGTCATACTGACACTTCTTCATCTGGAGCTTCAGATCCGAGATCTGGTCCTGAGGGCCACCATCAGAAACCAAGCGATCTAGCTGCCTGCGTAACTTCTGGTAGGCCTGATACCGGGATGCTGCCCGACGGCCCGAGACTTCCCGGAAGAAGCCCTCCGACCTCTTCTTCACCACTTCCCACCATTCCTGGCGGGAGCAGCCGCTCTCAAGGAGCGAGGCTTGTTCTAAAAAGAAGTCCTCATAGGCCGATCTGATTTCAGGGTCCTCAAGTAGCGACCCGTTTAGTCGCCACAGGCCCCTTCCTTTCTGAGGGGTGTCCGCCACATTCAGAGTGACCGACACCATACGGTGATCAGAGAACTCAACCGCATGTAGCGCAGGAGCCGCAAAGGACGAGTCCCCCTTCAAAAAAAACCTATCTAACCTACTCCTACAACTACCTCTGGAATATGTGAAACCAGTGAGGTTGGGGAAGTGGCGAACGTGCACATCCACCAACCCAGCTTCCCTCACTATGCGATTCAAAAAGATACTATCATATCCCAGAGGGTCTGAGGTGCCTGCCCGGTCCTTTGACCTGGTGACCATGTTAAAGTCACCACCAAAGACCACCTGCTGGGATGTAAACAGGTATGGTTTCAGCAGCGTGAGAAGGTCCTTCCTCCCCCTCTGGGACTGAGGTCCATAAAAATTGATAAGGCGGAGGGATTCCCCTCTCACGACTGCGTCCACAATCAAACACCTACCGATTTCCAATTCAATCACTCATCGACAAGCCACCGAACCAGTCTTAAAAAGGACCGCAACACCACTGCAGGGCTCAGCCGCAAGAGACCAGAGGGAGGGCCCATGTCTCCACTCCCTCTTCGCTAGGTGAATCTCTGCCACAGATGCCAGCCAGGTCTCTTGCAAAAACAAAATGTCGGCTTCAACCCGGCCGAGAAAATCAAAGGCTGAAAATCTAGCCGCCGCAGAACGCACACTTGCGACATTAATGGTTGCAAGGCGTATTGGAGCGGGTACCGCCATCCTTAGTAATTGAATTTTACGTTCCTCTCTATTTTACATTTCTAAAAGAATCAATCCTCCTCGGAGTCTGAGGAGGAAAGGATCCCGTATCTATTCCATAGGGCCAGTGAGGAGCCCCCCCCTGCCCCTGAACTCGTACTGGGCTGGGGGCCCTCCCCACCCTCCTTCCCCTTCCTCTTCTTTTTGGTTTTCTTCTCCCATTCCACTTTGGGAGGTTCCCTCCCACTCTCTTCATCGGACCTCCCACTGGAGATCTCCTTAATCCTCTTATTAACCCCCTTACCGGCCCCTGAGATGTCCATCGGGGTCACCCCTACTGCACCAGCCTGCCGACCACTCACGACCACCGAAGAGGCCGGAGGTGGCATTAGTATAGCCGTCTGATCCAGGGGTGGATGCGGTTTACCCGCAGATTTAATTACTGAAGGGGGGGGGGGAAGGGGGCAAAGGAGAAGAAGGGGAAGCTGGGAGGGGGGAGACCAGGGGGGGGGGGAGAGGGGAAGGGGGGGCAGGGGAAAGGGAGGAGGACGGGGGGGAAACAGGGGGAGGGTGATTTTTGGGTGAGGGCTTTTTCGCCTTGGCCGGCTTCCCAGGTGTTTTTGTTGCCGTTGCCCCATCTGGCGCAGGGTCAGACGGGGCCGGAGAACTCGCTGGCTCCCTCACTACGCCAGTTCCTGTCCTTGATCCGCGCCTGGGGGGTCGGACCCTTTGAGGGAGGGGGGAACCCTCCCTCTGTGACCCTGAGGGGTTGGGATCCCCACTTCGTCTAGGGACCCCCTCACCCTCCGGGCCTGGGGCACCCCCCTCAGCCTGGCACCCCCTGAACGCCTTGGGGCACCGACTAAAGGGGTGTTCCATTTCCCCACAGAGGTTGCAGACAATAAGCCTGCAACCCTCAGGTGAATGGCCGAAACCATTGCACCTCACACAGCGGGGCATTGTGCAGTCCGCGCTGAGGTGCGCGGGACTGCCGCATTTGAAACAGCGACGGGGCTGTCCAGGGTAGAAGACCAGGATCCGGTCTCTACCTATAAAGGCGCTGCCAGGTACATGCGCTTGAGCCGGATCCTGACCAACCACGCACCTGTCCAGACCCCGCGCTCATCCAAACTTTTCCTCAGCCCTGTCTGGAGCTGCCCGTACCGCGCCAGCCAGGTCGCAATGTCCTCAGGTGGGAGGGACTCATTCCTGACCAGTACAGTCACATTCTTTACCTCCTCCTGCCTCGAAAGAGGTATCACCCGGAAACTTTTCCATGGATCTGACTTCCTGACGAGCTCGTACAGTGTCAGGAAAAGCTCCATGGAGACCAAGGAGACAAAACTTACATCAAACTCCTTCGAGTTTGTGGGATGTATGACTGCAAATAAGTCCGAAACTTTAAAGCGCAGCCCCAGCAGATAGTCGATGACCTGACCCCTGCTGGGACATGCAGACGTCCCTTCCCACCTGAGCTGCACCACATTCCGCCTGCGCCTCTCAGGGCCCCCCGTACCCCTCGTCCAGGCCTGCGCACCCTGGGGCTGATCCCCAGGGGGAGCCCGGAAATTCTGGGCGCCAAACTGACCGTACAGGGGACCCAGGGGGACAGAGGAACCTGCCACCTGTGCAAACGAGCGCCCAGCCTTCAGGGCACCTAAGAGGTTTGCCTCCTCCTGTGTGCCCAAGATGAAAACTGGGTCTGTGGGGGAAGGGCCAGACCCCTGACGGACCGGACTCCCTGGCTCAGTACCTCTACCCACCGCATCCCCACTAACCGGCATCTCACTCCTTACCGCTGGGGAAGGAGCAGTACCCCCTACAGCTATATGATCCTGGGGGGGAGCCACCTCCATTTCTTCAGGACCCCGCTCCTGTGACCCCTCCAAACCCCGTATGAAATCCAGGGCCGAGCACTCGCTCCTCAAATCCCCCATCGGGGACTCACCCCAGCATACTTGTCCTGCAGGAAGAAAATCCCCAGAGGACGCTAAAGCTGTTATCTCCAGGGAGGTCTCCGATACCACCGCCTCCTCTCCCCCAACGAGCGACACCAATGGCCCCCCTAGCTGAATTCCCGGTGTCCCCACTTCCGTTTTAGGCCTTCCTGGGACTTCCTGGGTCACCACTGACATCACTTCCGGTTCCCGGAAGTCGATGAGGTCACTTCCTGTCTCGTCACCCGGAACAGGAAGTGATGCACCCGCCCCCATCCCACCACTCCTCCCAGTGTCAGCAGAGGATGCTTGTCCACAATGTCTATCCAAGACTGCACATGTGTCCGTTCCCATCAGCACCTCCCCCTCTCTCCATGCGGCCGCGGCCGGGGCCACCATTATGACCGGTATTCCCCGCACCGCTATGGGTCTGGCAGGAGTCGTTGGGGTCACCGGGGGGGCCCCGGAGGGGGGTCGGACTGCACTCTCCGCTGGGGACCTCTGACTATTGGCCTTCACTGGCCCCTCCGACGGCTCTCTGGTGAGGACCACCAACAGTTTCCTGTTCCGCTGACTGTGACTTGCATCTCCACCGGAGCTTTTACGTGCTTCATCGGGTACCCTACCCGGATCCTCCTGGACTGTGGCCATAGGCATAGCAGGTGTTAACACAGGAATCCGGGGACCCTCCGCACTGACAGCTCCGGGGGCCATACTTTCCTGACAGGCCAAGGATTGGTTGTCATCGGAAAATGCTACTTCCACTGGGGTCTGTGGCACTGTTGCATCAGGTGAGAGTTTCAGGGGGGACTTCAGGGGGGTATTTCCTCGTCTCACCGCCTGGGTTCCTTCCTGGCTGGCTTTTAGAAGCTCTTTCTTCACCTCTGTCAAAAACCTTCTCTCACCCTTTCCACGTTCGCAGAGACCGCCCAGCAGCCGCCAGAGGTCCCTGCATTCATGCTTCAGGCCATCTATGGTCTCCCTATATTCGCCACGTTTGCTGCTGGCTAAGCGGTCCCTGCGATTTTGTAGGTCGGCCAGTCGCTCCGAGCGCTGTACATAAGCTGCCGCGGCCTTCTGTATTAGGGTTTTTACCCTTTCTCTCCTCTTCTGGAGCTTGCTTGGGCCCTCTCCCGGCTGGGCCCAGGTCCAGTCCATTAGCTCAGACTGTGACCAGGAACAACTTCTCCTCCCTGGAGAGGTCTCTCACCCCAGGGGGGGTTGTCTGAGACCCAGGCCGGGAAAGAGGCCCCGAGCCTGGGCTGGCCGACGCCATAAGGCCGGATGTCCAAGACAGCCGTGGTTCTCCACAGAGCTCCTCCACGCACGTCTGCTCTCTTGGAAAGCCTCTCCTGGTGTGTACTGCGTTCAGGGCACGCAGACAGCACGCACAAGCTCCTACCGCTGACTGCAAGCTCTATTTAAAACGAGCAAGATTGTTTGCTATATAGGTGGATATAGCGGTGTATACTGGGTTCAGAGCACGCAGACAGCACGCACAAGCTCCTACCGCTGACTGCAAGCTCTATTTAAAACGAGCATGATAGTTTGCTATATAGGTGGATATAGCGGTGTATACTGGGTTCAGAGCACGCAGACAGCACGCACAAGCTCCTACCGCTGACTGCAAGCTCTATTTAAAACGAGCATGATAGTTTGCTATATAGGTGGATATAGCGGTGTATACTGGGTTCAGAGCACGCAGACAGCACGCACAAGCTCCTACCGCTGACTGCAAGCTCTATTTAAAACGAGCAAGATAGTTTGCTATTTAGGTGGATATAGCGATGTATACTGGGTGCAGAGCACGCAGACAGTACGCACAAGCTCCTAACACTGACTGCAAGCTCTATTATAAAAGATAGATATATCGCTAGCTATATAGGTGAATATAGCGGTGTATACTGCAGTCAGGGCACGCAGACAACAACCAGTACAGATGTTGAAGGTACACAGAACACCCACTAACTGCTTCAGACGCCAACACACTACACAAGGCCGCCGCGCTGGCGGCCTTATATAGTGTGGGGCGTGTACTACACAGCCTGAGCTATGATTGGCCACAGGCATCCTGGCTCTCCTCGCTGCCGGCGCTGTGATTGGCCAAGCATGCGGGGTCACGGTGCATGCTTGGCCAATCATGAGCCAGCAATGCACTGCGCCATCGCAGTGCATTGTGGGCCGTGAGCGCCACACGAATTTGGCGCGAACGGCCCATAAATTTCGGAATTCGCCGAACGGGCGAACAGCCAATGTTCGACTCGAACACGAAGCTCATCCCTATTCCAGAAACACAGCTCGACTCCTCACTAGACTGGGCTGTTTGTATTCATGCTGATCCTCTTGTTTAGAGGGACATGGGAAACAGAAAAGATGGAGGGGGGGTTTCTCTATGTTAGATGGAATGTGAAAGTGAGGAAGAAAGATGATCTTGTGGTTGGAGATGTGGTTGGTGTTCCAAAAACACAGCTTGACTCACCACAAGACTGGGCTGTTTGTATTTATGGCAATTCTCTTGTTTAGAGGGACATGGGACATAGAAAAGATGGAGGGGGGTTCTCTAGATTAGATGTGATGTGAAAGTGAGGAAGAATGATGATCTTGTGGTTGGTGTTACAGAAACATGGCTTGACCCGTTACAAAACTGGGCTGTTTGTATTCATGCTGATCCTCTTGTTTAGATGGACACAGGACATAGAAAAGATGGGAGGGGAAGTTTCTCTATGTTCGATGTGATTTGAAAGTGAGGAAGAAAGATGATCTTGTGGTTGGAGTTCCAGGAACATGGCTCCTCACAAGTCTGAGCTGTTTGTATTCATGCTGATCCTCTTGTTTAGAGGGACACAGCTCATAGAAAAGATGGAGGGTAGGTTTCTCTAGATTAGATGTGATGTGAAAGTGAGGAAGAAAGATCTTGTGGTTGGAGATGTGATTGGTGTTCCAGAAACACAGCTTGACTCACCACAAGACTGGGCTGTTTGTATTCATGGCGATCCTCTTGTTTAGAGGGACATAGAAAAGATGGAGGGGGGTTTCTCTAGATTAGATGTGATAGTGAGGAAGAAAGATGATCTTGTGGTTGGTGTTCCAGAAACATGGCTTGACCCCTTACAAAACTGGGCTGTTTGTATTCATGCCGATCCTCTTGTTTAGAGGGACACGTGATATAGAAAAGATGGGAGGGGGTAGTTTATGTTAGATGTGATGTGAAAATGAGGAAGAAAGATGATCTTATGGTTGGAGATGTGGTCGGTGTTCCAAAAACACAGCTTGACTCCTCACAAGACTGGGCTGTTTGTATTCATGCTGATCCACTTGTTTAGAGGGACACGGTCCATAGAAAAGATGGAGGGGGGTTTCTTAATGTTAGATGTGATGTGAAAGTGAGGAAGAAAGATGATCTTGTGGTTGGAGATGTGATTGGTGTTCCAGAAACACGGCTTGACTCCCCACAAGACTGGGCTGTTTGTATTCATGACGATCCTCTTGTATAGAAGGACATAGAAAAGATGGAGGGGGGTTCCTCTATGTTAGATGTGATCTGAAAGTGAGGAAGAAAGATGATCTTGTGGTTGGAGGTGGTGATGGTGCAGAGGCGGAATTACGGGTGGAATGATAGACGGGTCTATGAACTGATGGACTTATCATTGGGGTCTACTACAGACGTCCTGAGATTTATGAGAAGGGGGGGAGTCGGCTGTTCCAACAACTTCAAGCCGGTAAAACCAAACTACTAAGACACAAGATTAAGACTAAAACTAAAACCTACAGGATGGGCCTTACTTGTAGTGTTAGGAAAAGGAAAGGACATTTCATCATACAGATTTTTATCAATCAACTTACAAAGAACATCAAGAGTTTAAGAAAAAATATTTAATCTTCATTTGTTTAATTTTAATATATTTGCAGTTTTATTACACAGACATAACATTTTACATCAGCTAATGCCGTATTTTCCACTTTCTCCCAGCAGGGGGCTCTCTCCAAGAAAATGAAGATTCTTGTATAGGCTGATAACTACTGCACAGAAATGGCCAGTCCCCAGGCATGTACTGGCCATTGGGACTACCGGGAGTTTCCCGGTGGGCCGATGGCTCAGTGGGCCACTCTGATGTAAGGGGGCTGGTGATGGGACACTCTGATGTAAGGGGGCTGGTGATGGGGGACACACTGATGTAAGGGGGCTGCTGATGGGGGACACTGATGTAAGGGGGCTGCTAATGGGGGACACTGATGTAAGGGGGCTGCTGATGGGGACACTGATGTAAGGGGGCTGCTGATGGGGGACACACTGATGTAAGGGGGCTGCTGATGGGGGACACACTGATGTAAGGGGGCTGCTGATGGGGGACACACTGATGTAAGGGGGCTGCTGATGGGGGACACACTGATGTAAGGGGGCTGCTGATGGGGGACACACTGATGTAAGGGGGCTGCTGATGGGGGACACACTGATGTAAGGGGGCTGCTGATGGGGGACACTGATGTAAGGGGGCTGCTGATGGGGGACACTCTGATGTAAGGGGGCTGCTGATGGGGGACACTGATGTAAGGGGGCTGCTGATGGGGGATACACTGATGTAAGGGGGCTGCTGATGGGGGACACACTGATGTAAGGGGGCTGCTGATGGGGGACACTCTGATGTAAGGGGGCTGCTGATGGGGGACACTCTGATGTAAGGGGGCTGCTGATGGGGGACACTCTGATGTAAGGGGGCTGCTGATGGGGGACACTGATGTAAGGGGGCTGCTGATGGGGGACACTCTGATGTAAGGGGGCTGCTGATGGGGGACACTGATGTAAGGGGGCTGCTGATGGGGGACACTGATGTAAGGGGGCTGCTGATGGGGGACACACTGATGTAAGGGGGCTGCTGATGGGGGACACACTGATGTAAGGGGGCTGCTGATGGGGGACACACTGATGTAAGGGGGCTGCTGATGGGGGACACACTGATGTAAGGGGGCTGCTGATGGGGGACACTGATGTAAGGGGGCTGCTGATGGGGGACACTGATGTAAGGGGGCTGCTGATGGGGGACACTGATGTAAGGGGGCTGCTGATGGGGACACTGAAGTAAGGGGGCTGCTGATGGGGGACACTGATGTAAGGGAGTGCTGATGAGACACTCAAAATGTAAGTGGGCCGGTCTGGGTGAAGTCCAGGGCCAAATTTCTGTCCCAGTCCAGCCCTGCCAGTCCCGCACTCAGAGCAGGAATATGGCTTCTCCCCTGTGTGAGCTCTTTGATGCCTGACAGGTTCTGATTTCCGTAGCTAACATTTCCCGCTCCCAGAACAGGGAAGCGGCTGTTTCTGCCTACGGCATTTAATATGATGTCTAGCAACATCGGGCCACCATAAAAAACTTTTTCCACACTCGGGACAGCAATATGGCTTCTCGCCAGTGTGACACTTCTGATGTATGTTAAGAGTGGACTTATGTGAAAAACATTTCCCGCATTTCGAGCAGGAATACGGCTTCTCCCTCGTGTGAGACAGTTGATGTCCATCAAGTTGAGATTTCAGTATGTAAGATTTCCCGCACTCAGTGCAGGAATACGGCTTCTCCACCGCGTGAGATTTTTGATGTCTATTAAGATGAGATTTCTGTCTATAACATCTGCCGCACTCAGAGCAGGAATACGGCTTCTCTTCCGTGTGCACTCGCTGATGAGTAAAAAGCGAGTAATTCGTCGAAAAACATTTCCCGCACTCGGTACAGAAATACGGCTTTTCACCTGTATGAGATCTTTGATGTACAGCAAGTGTTGATTTCATTATAAAACGTTTTCCGCACTCGGGACAGGAGTACGGCTTCTCTCCTGTGTGATGTCTTTGATGTACAACAAGTCCTAATTTGCTTGAAAAACATTTTCCGCACTCAGTACAGGAATACTGCTTCTCACCTGTGTGAGACCTTTCATGTTCAGCAAATGTTGACTTACTTATAAAACTTTTTCCGCACTCAGGACAGGAATACGGCCTCTCTCCTGTGTGATGTCTTTGATGTACAACAAGTCGAACATTGCTTGAAAAGCATTTCCCGCACTCAGTACAGGAATACGGCTTCTCACCTGTATGAGATCTTTCATGTACAACAAGGTGTGATTTATTTATAAAACATTTTCCGCACTCGGCACAGGAATACAGCCTCTCCCCTGTGTGAGATCTTTCATGTACAGCAAGTGCCAATTTGCTTGTAAAGCATTTCCCGCACTCAGGACATGAATATGGTCTGTCCCCTGTGTGAGATCTTTGATGTTCAGCAAGTGCCAATTTGCTTGAAAAGCATTTTCCGCACTCAGCACACGAATACGGCCTCTCCCCTGTGTGAGATCTTTGATGTTTTGTAAGTGCCAATTTACTTATAAAACATTTTCCGCACTCAGGGCAGGAATATGACCTCTCTCCTGTGTGAGATCTCTGATGTACAGCAAGTGCTAATTTGCTTGAAAAGCATTTCCCGCACTCAGGACATGAATACGGCTTCTCGCCTGTATGAGATCTTTGATGTGCAACAAGTTGCGCCTTCTCTGCAAAGCGTTTCCCGCACTCAGGGCAGGAATATGGCTTCTCACCCGTGTGCAATCTGTAATGGATGTCTAGTTTTGATTTATAAACAAATATTTTCCCGCACTCATGGCAGGAATACAACTTCTCCCCCGTGTGAGTTCTCCGATGTATGGACAGATGTGCATTATATAGAAAACATTTCCCGCACTCAGGGCAGGAATGAAGCTTTCCACCCGTGTGAGATCTTTGATGTTCAGTGGGTCTTAATTCAGGCGGAAAACTTTCCCCACAATCTGGGTAGAAGAATATCTGTTCACCCTGAATCCCGGCCCCGTCCCTCACAGTACGAGGTTGCTCAGAGTCGGAGGGACTCCATGGTCTATCCACACTGTGAAGTCCACCATCCATAGTGGAGATCATTGTCTTTTCTCCTCCACAATCTCCTGTGATGTCCTCATCTTCCATTCTACAACCTGGAGATAAAGTGAGACGATCCTTTGAGGGTTTCTCCATGGCGTGTCCTGGAAAAATAGAAAAACATCATCAATAGATATGAGAGGGTTAGTTCACTTCCATCAAGATCCCATCTGGATCAGGTAGATATGAGTGAGGAGATGTTCTCTGTGGAGGTCCCAACCAGCCGGGACTTTTCCCCCCTCTTCAGGCCTTTGGTCCTCCTCCCAGATCACTTCTACATTTACACAGCCTTGTCAGAAGAGCAGGAACCAATGGGGGACTGGGAGGTCCATGCTCTTCACACAACCACAAGCCTAGGCACTGGGTCATGTGACCTCTGATAGACAAGAGGGTCAAAGTTCAGACTTGTAGACCCTTTACCATAGAACAAGTGACCATAGGCCTAGGCTTCTGATGATATGCAGCACTGGAGGGAGCAAACGGCAGCATTTTCTATTGAAAATGATCTGTTTCCTTCTTTATATTACTCCTTAGTTATCATCCCAGCAAGGCTGGTAGTAGAGTTTTATGGTAACATTTAGCTATAAGTCTGCTGGAAGAAGAGTGACCAACCTAAGAAAGGCTCAATCTGTGTTATCATATTATTATTATAGAGGATTTATATAGCGCCAACAATTTGCGCAGTGCTTTACAATGTGGGGGGGGGGGGGGGGGCAGCACAAGTACAGTACAGTTCAGTATAGGAGGGCCCGGCTTGTAGAGCTTACATTCTAAAAGGGAGGGGGTGGTGGTACAACAGGTAATAGCTGCGGGGGATGGTCTGATGGAGGTGGCTCAGGGATAGTTGTTAGGTGGGTGTGGGAAAGATGATCATGTGGTTGGTGTTCCAGAAACATGGCTTGACCCCTCACAAGACTGGGCTGTTTGTATTCCTGCCGATCCTCTTGTTTATAGGGACACACAACATAGAAAAGATGGAGGGGGGGTTCCTCTATGTTAGATGAGATGTGAAAGTGAGGAAGAAAGATGATCTTGTGGTTGGAGATGTGGTCGGTGTTCCAGAAACATGGCTTGACTCCTCACAAGACTGGGCCCGTTTGTATTCAAGCCGATCCTCTTGTTTAGAGGGACACGGGACATAGAAAAGATGGAGGGGGGTTCCTCTATGTTAGATGAGATGTGAAAGTGAGGAAGAAAGATGATCTTGTGGTTGGAGATGTGGTCGGTGTTCCAGAAACATGGCTTGACTCCTCACAAGACTGGGCCCGTTTTTATTCATGCTGATCCTCTTGTTTAGAGGGACACGTGACATAGAAAAGATGGAGGGGGGGGGTTCCTCTAATTTAGATGTGATGTGAAAGTGAGGAAGAAAGATGATCTTCGTGGTTGGAGGTGGTGATGGTGCGGAGAAGAAATTACGGGAGGAATGATAGACGGGTCTATGAACTGATGGACTTATCATTGGAAAAAAAAATAAAAACACCATCAATAGATATGAGAGGGTTGGTTCACTTCCATCAAGATTCCATCCGGATCAGGTATCAGGTAGATATGAGTGAATATGAATAAAGAAAGAATGAACTACTCTGGCAGCACAAGTACAATACGGTTCAGTATAGAAGGGCCCGGCTTGTAGAGCTTACATTCTAAAGGGAGGGGGTGGTGGTACAACAGGTAATAGCTGCGGAGGGATGGTCTGATGGAGGTGGCTCGGGGATAGTTGTTAGGTGGGTGTGGGAAAGATGATCTTGTGGTTGGAGATGTAGTTGGTGTTCCAGAAACATGGCTTGACCCCTCACAAGACTGGGCCCGTTTGTATTCATGCAGATCCTCTTGTTTAGAGGGACACGGGACATAGAAAAGATGGAGGGGAGGTTCTCTATGTTAGATGTGATGTGAAAGTGAGGAAGAAAGATGATCTTGTGGTTGGAGATGTGGTTGGTGTAACAGAAACACGGCTTGACTCCTCACAAGACTGAGCTGTTTGTATTCATGCTGATCCTCTTGTTTAGAGGGAAAACCGACATAGAAAAGATGGAGGGGGGGTTCTCTATGTTAGATGTGTTGTGAAAGTGAGGAAGAAAGATGATCTTGTGGTTGGAGATGTGGTCGGTGTTCCAGAAACATGGCTTGACTCCTCACAAGACTGGGCCCGTTTTTATTCATGCTGATCCTCTTGTTTAGAGGGACACGGGACATAGAAAAGATGGAGGGGGGTTCCTCTATGTTAGATGTGATGTGAAAATGAGGAAGAAAGATGATCTTCGTGGTTGGAGGTGGTGATGGTGCGGAGAAGAAATTACGGGAGGAATGATAGACGGGTCTATGAACTGATGGACTTATTGGAAAAAAAAAAAAAAAAAACACCTTCAATAGATATGAGAGGGTTGGTTCACTTCCATCAAGATTCCATCCGGATCAGGTATCAGGTAGATATGAGTGAATATGAATAAAGAAAGAATGAACTACTCTGGCAGCACAAGTACAATACGGTTTAGTATAGAAGGGCCGGGCTTGTAGAGCTTACATTCTAAAGGGAGGGGGTGGTGGTACAACAGGTAATAGCTGCGGAGGGATGGTCTGATGGAGGTGGCTCGGGGATAGTTGTTAGGTGGGTGTGGGAAAGATGATCTTGTGGTTGGAGATGTAGTTGGTGTTCCAGAAACACGGCTTGACTCCTCACAAGACTGGGCCCGTTTGTATTCATGCAGATCCTCTTGTTTAGAGGGACACGGGACATAGAAAAGATGGAGGGGGGTGGGGTTCCTCTATGTTAGATGTGATGTGTAAGTGAGGAAGAAAGATGATCTTGTGGTTGGAGATGTGGTCGGTGTTCCAGAAACACAGCTTGACTCCTCACAAGACTGGGCCCGTTTGTATTCATGCTGATCCTCTTGTTTAGAGGGACACGGGACATAGAAAAGATGGAGGGGGGGGGGGTTCCTCTATGTTAGATGTGATGTGAAAGTGAGGAAGAAAGATGATCTTCGTGGTTGGAGGTGATGATGGTGGGGAGGAAGAAATTACGGGAGGAATGATAGATGGGTCTATGAACTGATGGACTTATCATTGGAAAAAAATAAAAACACCATCAATAGATATGAGAGGGTTGGTTCACTTCCATCAAGATTCCATCAGGTATCAGGTAGATATGAGTGAATATGAATAAAGAAAGAATGAACTACTCTGGCAGCACAAGTACAATACGGTTCAGTATAGGAGGGCCCGGCTTGTAGAGCTTACATTCTAAAAGGGAGGGGGGTGGTGGTACAACAGGTAATAGCTGCGGAGGGATGGTCTGATGGAGGTGGCTCAGGGATAGGCTTTCTGAATAAATGAGTTTTCAGGTATCGCCTAAAGGCAGACAGGGGACAGATATGACAAATTTACTGCTTTGTGGTCTATCTGGCGCCATCACTCGGCCTCAGCGGACTTCCTTAATGGCCTTCGATAGGACAATGCTATATCCTGTATTTTTGTTGTTCACCTGTGATACTCCTTTGGGGTTGCACAGCTAATGGGCCTGTGCTCTTACTTCCCTTTGCACACCACCTTCTGGCTGGCCCCCGTCTGTCTTCCCTCCCCCCCATGTGGCGATATAGGTTGGACGTCGGGCCACTGACCTGGATCCATGTTGACGGCTGCAGTACGGCCCAATATGATTTCAGTTTTTGAGGTTCCTGTCTCCCTCCTTTCCTCTCCCTCACCTTCCCCTGTCCCTTCCCCCCTCCTCCCTTCTCCCCCCTCCCCTTCCCCTCCACCGGTTGATTTCTTTCTTTATTATCACTTATACTGGTATTAATCAGCTTTGTCATTTACGCAGTTTTTTATGCTTTTACACTTGTACCTCGCTGTTTATGTACCTTTGGAAATGTACTGCCATTTTGTACTCCTTATTTGCACTGACCTTGTGATAATAATAAAAACTATGTTCAACCTTAAAGGCAGACAGGGTAGGGTCTGACCATATATATTGGTGTAGGGAGTTCCAGAGGATGGGAGCGGCTCTGGAGAAGTCCTAAAGGCAAGCATGGGAGGAGGTAACAAGGGAGCTAGAGAGCAGGAGGTCCTGGGAGGAGCGGAGAGAACAATTTGGGCGATATCCGCAGATGAGGTTGGTGATGTACTTGGGGCGATGATGTGCTTGTATGCTGTGGTTATTATTCTGAATTTTATATGGTGGGGTAGTGGAAGCCAGTGAAGGGATTGGCAGAGAGGAGCAGCAGATCGGTTAGTGAGGTGTATGAGTCTGGCAGCAGCATTCATAATAGACTGAAGGGGGGATGTAGAAGATAGGCCGGGGAGGAGAAAGTTGCAGTAGTCGAGGTGGGAAATAACCAAGGAGTGGATAAGTCGCTTTGTGGTGGCCTTCGTCAGGAAGGGGGGCAAATTCTGGAGATGTTGCGGAGGTGAAGGTGGCAAGATTTATCCGGTAATTGGATGTGGGGGCTGAAGGAGAGGTCAGAGTCGAGGATTACACCTAGCACCCTGGCATGTGTGGAGGGACCAGTGGAATAAACTCAATTATTACAGAGCTAAAACAATACTACAAATTAAAAAAAAAAAAAAATATGAAAATTGGATACATGCAATCTCATAAAGTGCATTGTGTCTAACAAAGTGCAATAATTAACTGCTTACAATGCAAAAATTCAATAAAATGTCCAAACATAAAGTGCAATGTGCTTGATACTCCACATGGTGTCCTTCTGCATTCCAATCCATAAACATGACAGTCTATTATATATTATTTGTAGAACAATTTGTGAAAACATGATATGTGCACACAGAATCCTCGTGCAACCCTTCACCAGTTGTGCCCTCACCTTATAGGCTTAGTTAAAGCACTTATGATGGAGATCAGTCCTCTGGGATATTCCTTCTGTTGTTTCTCCTTCCTATGGTCTATTCTTTAACCACCTCCGGACCGACCCGCCGTCATTCCTATGTCACTACTTTGAAGAGGAATACCATTGTTATGGCAGCAGCTAGCTATCCTATTCTTCAGCAGGCGGCCCGCTTCAAGATAAAAGTGGTCTCTGCGGTGGATTCACCACGAGATGACTTTTATCAGCGGTGGGGACTCTCCAGTGCCCTCCGACGCTTACCGGAGCCATCGGTAGCGGCGGAGGCAATCGGGTCGAATCCTCTTGCAGCCCTCCACTAGTTGTACCCTCACCTTATAGGCTTATGATACAGATCAATCCTCTGGGATATTCCTTCTGTTGTTCCTCCTTCCTGTGGTCTGTTCTTTAGCTCAGGTGCTGGATCAGCATATGGTGTAACTCCTTTCCCCTCCTCGATCTCTCTGGTGATTTGTAGAATCTTCTTTTTATTTCTCTATTCTAACAGGGAGGGAGATGGAGGCAATGTGATGGTCATGTGATCTCCAGACTTCCCAGGAGGAAAACTCTAAAACTCCTCTGCTGCAACGTCTCCTCTCTAGCTAGCTGCTGCCATAACAACGGTATTCCTCTTCAAAGTAGCGACGTAAAAAGGACGGCGGGCGGTCCGGAAGTGGTTAAAAAACAGACCATAGGAAGGAGGAACAACAGAAGGAACATCTCAGAGGATTGATATGTATCATAAGCGCTTTAATTAAGCCTTTAGCCTTTGTACACATGGTCGGAGATTCCGACAACCAAATCCATCGGAGTAATTCCGACGGATTAATTCCGGAAGAGGTCCGGAAGTGATGTTGCATACACACGGTCGGACTAAGTTGTCGGAAAATCCGATTGTACATAACGTGATGACGTTATTTCGTTACGATGGGATTACGTTCAGGCTAGTAGCCAATAGCTTTGGTCTAGGAATTTGATCTGAGCATGCGTGGCACTTTGTCCGTCGGAGTAGGCTACACATGACCGGAGTATGTCCGATCGGAGCATTTTGTCGGAAAATTTTACCGGCAAGTTGGAAAAGTTGGTCCGTCGGATATTCCGACGGAAACAGTCCGGTGCAGACCACACACAGTCGGAATATCCGTCAAAACGGTCCCCGACCGTGTGTACAAGGGCTAAGAGTTTTAGAGTTTAGAGGAAGCAGTACCCCACCATATGCCGATCCAGCATCTGAGTTGAAAAACAGACCATAGGAAGGAGGAACAACAGAAGGAATATCTCAGAGGATTGATCTGTATCATAAGCGCTTTAATTAAGCCTATAAGGTGAGGGCACAACCGGTGGAGGGCTGCACGAGGATTCTATGTGCACAAAGGTGTAGCAGTGTGAAGATACCACATTTTCACAAATTGTTCTACAAATAATATATAATAGACTTTCACGTTATGGATTGGAGTGCAGAAGGACACTGTGTGGAGTATCAAGCACATTGCACTTTATGTTTGGACATTTTATTGAATATTGAATCGGCAGTTAATTATTGCATTTTGTTAGACCCAGTGCACTTTATGAGATTGCATATATCTAATTTTCATTCATTTTTATTAATTTGTAGTATTGATTTAGCGCTGCCCTAATTGAGTTTTATTTTATTTGTAGTGTCACATTATCAGGAAGTGTGGGGAGTGTTGGCAGCTTTACTTGTGTTACACATAGCAGCTCACAAGGTTTTACACATATTCACTTTGGAGGGACCAATGGTTGTGCTGTTGATCTCAATGGTAAAGTCACAGAGAGGGGAATCAGGGGAGGAGGAAATATTACCAGCTCAGTTTTAGAAAGATTGAGTTTGAGGAAGTGGTGTGACATCCATACCGATATGTCATTCAGTAAGTTTGTGATCCGTGAGGAGATCGAGGGGGTGAGTTGAGGAGTGGAGCAATAGATCTGGGTGTTGTCGGCGTAAAGGTGGTACTGGAAACCATGGGAGGTTATTAGACATATGCACTGACAAAAAAATGTTTGTTTTCGTTTCATTGTTTTTTTTTGGAAATTCAAAATTGCGAAAATTAGGATTTTCAAATTTCGGAAATTCCGAATTTCCAAAATTTAGAATTTTCGTAAATTTGGAAATTTGAAAATTCGGAAACTCGAAATTGAAAAATTTGGAAATTAACGAATTTTATTAAAATTTGTTTAAAAACGAATTCGGGAATTAAACGAATTGCACATGTCTAGAGGTTATCAACTGGCCTAGGGAAGATGTATAGAGCAAGAATAGGAGGGGCCCAAGAACGGAGCCTTGGGTTACCCCAACAGAAAGAGGAGCGGAGGAGATGGAGTTGAAAGTGACACTGAAAGTGCACTGAGATAGGTAGGAAGAGAACCAGGATAAAGCAGAATCACAGCCAAGGGAGTGGAGTTTATGGAGGAGGAGTGGGTGGTCAACTGTGTCAAAGGCATATGAGTATGGAGTACTGGCCGTTAGTAGGTCGTTGGTGAGTTTTAGTGGGGCAGTTTCAGTGGAGTGTCGTGGGCGGAAGCCGGACTGTAGGGGATCGAGAAGGTTGTTGTCAGTGAGGCGGCAACTCGTACAGTCATGGACAAGGCATTCAATGAGCTTGGAGGCTAACGGAAGCAGGGAGATAGGTCGTAAGTTATTCAAACAGGTGTTTTTTTATTTATTGGGGTAACCAGTGCATGTTTGAGCGGGGAGAGAAAGGTGCCAGAGGAGAGGGAGAGGTTGAAGATGTGGGTTAGAGAGTTTAGGGTAGAGTGGGAAGGTAGTCACAGCAATTGTGAGGGGGACAGGGTCCAGGGGAACGGTGGTGAGGTGGGCTATGGAGAGGAGTTTGTCAACTTACTCGGTGGTAACAGGGCAGAAGGAGGAGAGTATTGTGTGCGGTGTTGGACCTGATGTGGTGTTTAGGGGAGGACGTTGGCTGCTGGATATCTCCTCGCGAATTGTGTGTGGAGGCAGGAGTTGTATTTGAGAAGGGCAGACCACACTCACTCAAGAGCAGGCTGCGTCTCTTGAGACTACTGGTGCCATCTGTTGAGGCCTGGTTCTGCATGTAGAAAGAGGAGCAAGTGTGTCAAGGGAGGATGAGAGTGTGTTGTTATAGATGGAAGTGGTTAGGTCTGGGCAGGACTAGGAGTGACACACAACCTAATACTGCCAGCTAAATACCAGGATGGGCATCAGTACAGGGAGGTGACCACTACCAGCCTATTATTGGTTGATATCACTCAGCTCCTGCCCTACTCTGGACCAATCAGCATGCAGCAACAGAGCAGAGATAAGAGAAGAATATATGATGGGTCACCTGTGCTGATCTCTGTAGGAGTGTCCTCCTCTATGAATGTCCTCGTCATTCCAGCCTCCTCCGTATATTGCTGATCATCCCTCACATACGTCTCTTCTACTTCACCCTCAGTTCTCATGTTCATCAGATCTTCACCCTAAACCAACAGAATGGCAGCAAAAGAAAAGGTTTTCATACTTTCTGTATTCAAAATCAGGTTATACTGCCGCCTACTGGAGGCTGAGACACTTGCAATCAGAAAAATAGTCTGCCCCCATATAACTCCTCCTCTTCACAGCATGCCTTAGTTTTGTGGAAAAGCGGTACCAAGGCCAAAAACATAAATCACAAAGGTTTGGGACCTGTATCCCTCAATGGACTCCAAGGATCAGATTTTATGGTAAGTACAAAAAGATTTTTTTTTTTCTTGTCCAGTGAGGGACACAGGAAGTCAGATAGAATCAGGACGTCCATAAGCAGTCCAACCAAGCCATGGACAACAGACAGTGGTAGGCCCAAAAGGGAGTGAGAACTCAGAATGATCAGAAAGAATAAGCCCCAAATCTGAACCAGATGAGACAAAGCGCCCAGCAAGACAGGGAAAGCTTCCAGTGACCGATGGAAGGCCACCGAGAATCAACATGGACAGAAAAGATCACTGCCAAGGGGGGTGACTTCAGCCAAAGGAACACTGAGCCTCAACCAGCAAGAGGCTGTGAAACCAAAAACCCACCAAAACTGATGGAACTATAGAAGTACACAGGAGGACAAGACCAACAACTTGACATGGTCAACAGATAAAAATCTCAGGGACAAGTCCCCAGGAGAGCAGGTACCTAACCATAGCATAGAACATGATTCTAAGAATATCCTGACCCCTCCCGGTTCAGTGAAACCTCCATAACTAGGATGAGTAAGGCTGTTATGTCAAGTGGGTGGGCATGGTAACGTGTTTCAGGGCAGGTAGGACCACCCCTTTGTCAAACCAATAAGGACTAAAAAACAAAAAGGACTCTTCGGTTTGATAAAGGGGCAGTCCTATCTGTCCTGAAAAGTGTTACTATGCCCACTCACGTGACGTGTGATGTCACAGTCTAACTCATCCGATCCAAGCCAGGGAGACCTGAGCCCAGCGTGGCCAGAGGAGACATCCCGGGAAGACCTGCAGCTCACTCTTGCGCTTCAAGGTGGAAAACAGTGACCGCACGATGGCAACTTCTTTGCAAAGCTCTAAAGCCCTCCAGCCACTTCCCTGCTGATCTCTGCAACACCGAACGGCTCCCCAGAAGGCTCCACTCGTATTGGAACACATGTTGCTTAACCCCTCTCCACCCTGTGAGTGCATTTTTATCCCTTCCTTATCTGTTTAACCCTCTCCATCCTGTGAGTGCATTTTTATCCCTTCCTTATCAGTTTAACCCTCTTCATCCTGTGAGTGCATTTTTATCCCTTCCTTATCTGTTTAACCCTCTTCATCCTGTGAGTGCATTTTTATCCCTTGCTTATCTGTTTAACCCTCTCCACCCTGTGAGTGCATTTTTATCCCTTCCTTATCTGTTTAACCCTCTTCATCCTGTGAGTGCATTTTTATCCCTTCCTTATCTGTTTAACCCTCTTCATCCTGTGAGTGTATTTTTATCCCTTCCTTATCTGTTTAACCCTCTCCATCCTGTGAGTGTATTTTTATCTCTTCGTTATCTGTTTAACCCTCTTCATCCTGTGAGTGCATTTTTATCCCTTCCTTATCTGTTTAACCCTCTTCATCCTGTGAGTGCATTTTTATCCCTTCCTTATCTGTTTAACCCTCTCCATCCTGTGAGTGCATTTTTATCTCTTCCTTATCTGTTTAACCCTCTCCATCCTGTGAGTGCATTTTTATCCCTTCCTTATCTGTTTAACCCTCTTCATCCTGTGAGTGCATTTTTATCCCTTCCTTAAATGTTTAACGCTCTCCATCCTGTGAGCGAATTTTTATCCCTTCCTTATCTGCATTTTGATCACTCTCTACACTTGTAAGCCGGCGCCCTTGTCTGCTTGTTTGTTCTTACGTTTTCTGAAGACCTTGCCTAAGGAGCTACACACTTCTACAGGGCTCTCAAAGAGACTCTTAAAGAGACCTCCACCCAACTTTCCACCCTAACCATAAACCCCCCCCTGTATTTAAAAACAATGCCATAGCTTTTCCCTTATTCTGTTGTCTATAAATCATAGCTATCAAATATCATTCATCATCTACCTGATAACGTTTTGCGTAGCTGTGATCTTTCTGTGTGGAATCCACGGAATACAGAGGACGGGTACCACTCTCTGGTGGGTTTCTGTAGCTGGATGACGCCACAATGTTGGTCTGGAACAGGTATTTGAGAAACTCCGACTCCTCCATCACCCCATCAGCCTCCTCATACTCTTCTTTTACAACAATATTATTTTCACCCTGAATATACAATAAAACATTCACTGTAACAAACATGCTTGTGAATAAATTATAACTACCAATAATTGTTAATATTCTACCTGATAATGTTTTGCGTAGTTGTGATCTTCCTGTGTAGAATCCCGGGAATACAGAGGACTGTGACATCCCTCTGGGGAGGCCCTGTCATTAGGTGGCTCCATGAGATCCTTGTGTTCTTCAGAAAGCTTCTCCATCACTCCATACTCCTCATCCTCCTCTTTATACTCTTCTTTAACCTCAACTTTAGAATCTCTCAGGTTTACACTCTGAATATATAATAGAAATTACATCAATTGTAACAATGCAGATAATGTACAAATACTAATGATACTATCAGTGATTGTTCCTCATCTACCTGATGATGGTGGGGGATGGTGTGACCTTCCTGTGTGGAATCCCGGGAATACAGAGGACGGGGACATCTCTCTGGTGGGTTCCCATTACTGGATCCATCTGTAGGAAACACACACACTGACTGAATACATTGTTTCTATGTGTTTATCAGATGATGGGGGATCTAGGTGGAGCCTCCGTACTGCTCTCTCCTTTACAATAAAGTCTCCTCTTACCCGGTGATGTGAGGGGCGGCTGATTGTCCATCATGACGTCCTTGTAGAGATCCTTGTGTCCTTCTAAATACTCCCACTCCTCCATGGAGAAATAGACAGTGACATCCTGACACCTTATAGGAACCTGACACACACAATGATACAGTCACCATCCAGACACATCCCTTGTCTGTTACTGGATAATGTCCCAGAATTCCCAGCACCACTCACCTCTCCTGTCAAGAGGTTATTCCTATTTTTGATGACTTCTACAACTTTTTTTTTGTTATAGTTTAAAAATGTAATATTGTGACGCTATTATTAGAGTCATTTGTGTTCCTTTTTGGTAGTGGAAGTTGTTTGTATCTTCTACTCGCCCTGTGTCATCACTTTTGGCCACTGTACTCCTGATATGTGTAAAGCTTTGACTGGCCTTTACTTCTTGGTTGCCTGGATAGCTAGGGGGCTAGCTGTGATCAGCACTCCTGGACCTGTTACCAGAGGTCACTGTCTTTTTGCTTTACTTGCATTCATTCAAATGAAGACCAAATGCTGGATAAAGTCTTCTTCAGAAACCAACTCCTCCCAGGTTGTTGTACTCCTGGTCTTCTCCCCTCCAGCGCTCTGTGAATTAAACAAAATGAAATAACTTGACTAACAAATTTAAACAAAACAAATATTTTCGTCATGCACATGTCTAGTCCTGTAGCGATGAGGAGATCATCAGGAGGAACCATGGAGCTCTGTGGAGATCATCAGGAGGAACCATGGAGCTCTGTGGAGGACCAGGAGATACTGTAGGCACACTCTAGTGATCAGAGCTCCGTTCAGAAAGGTAAAAATGTACCTTTAATGGGAAAACTTCTACTTGGGTTTGAAGTTTGGTAAAACTTTTCTGATTTCCAGTATTAGTATTTTTAGTCCGACATGTGAAATCATCTGAAATCTGAGGAAATACTGAGCCTGGGTTCTGACTATTGCGATGCCGGAACCAGCGCAATTCCAGTGCCGGCTCCTGCATCAGAACTCCCTCGCAGACGGTTCACACTGCCCTCTGCGAATTGCTGCGGGTGTCAGATCAGTGGTGCGCCAAGGGCAGGAGAGTTGCGGGGACTGGTAAAGGCCTAGGCTGGGTTATAGCCACAAGTGCAAGTGACCTCCTGTCACGAGAGGTCCACATCGCTTGCCATTAAGATTCATCATCACAACACTTGTGGACATTATTCTTCGTTTTTTTCAGTGCAACTCTATAAATGTCAGGAGGATCCTGCCAGCAGAGATCAGCCCGGACCTTCCGCCTCGCGTCCGCGGGTGCACGTGTGCACGCGGGTGCGTGCGCGCGTGTGTGCGCCTGTTGGCGCCAGGCGGGCTATTTAACTCAGTTTGTCACATCCAGTTCTTGCTGTCTGATCTACAGCGTGCGAGTACCCTGATTCTGAGAACCTGCCTTTTGTGACCTGTTGACCCGACTTGTTTACCTACTACTCCTGCTAACCGCCTGCACCTGATCCCGGCCTGTCTGACTTCCCCTCTGCTGGATCCTTCGGTACTTCTGCTGCCTGCCTATCTACCGACCCGGGTTATTGTCCGACTATCCACCCGCTTGATCCGTGGTAACTTCGCTGACTGCCTGTCCTCCGACCCGGCTTGTCTGACTGCTCCGCTTCCAGCCTCCTGTTCCGGTGCCGTCTGCTGCTCTGCTTCCAGTAGTGGTTCCAGCTTCTACCTGAAGTCCTGCTTCTGCCAGAGTTCCTGCATTGGTGTTCCAGGTCCAGCCACCCCGCCTGCTGCTCTGCTTCAGCTTCCTGCACCTGCCTGCTGATCCTGCTCCTTCCCGGTTCCAGCCATCCCTTGATCCAGCTGTTGATCCTGCCAGGCACTCGTGCCACTCCTGACTCTTGTGTTACCTGTATACTCTACCAGGGCCCTCGAGTCGGAGCCGCAAGAGAGGTCTCTTCCTGCAGGTTGGGCTCTACCACCAGGTACGTGACAATAAGTTATATAGTCAATGCAAAGTTAATGACACCCTCAGATCGGTTCACAGATCGCAGTGCGGACTGTGACTTCGGACGGGAATCCGATCGAATGGGTAGGAACAATAATGTGATCCGATTCCAGTGTGGGGAGAAAAAAAGGTTCCTGCATCTTTTTCGTGCGAATGCAATGCGAGCTCAGCCATACAACTGTATATCAGACTGGAAAGAGGGGCATTTACCAGGCAAAGATGGACAGAGGGATTTGGTTCCTAACAATAGACAGTGATGAGAGATATGATAAAATAATATCTTATTACCTCCTCTGCTGCCAGTTCCAGGAATGTCTTCTCTCTAAATCTTGCTATCTCGCCTCTCGGCCAGCTCTTCCCATTTATACATGACTTCACTTCCTGTCTCTACCTGACATCACTTCCTCTCTTCCATAGAGACTTCCTGCCTGGGTAGAAGTGAGATCCCCACCTTGTGGAGCTCAGAGGAACTGCAGCCCCGAGAAACGTCTCGTAGTGGGAACACGGCCTTGAGCTGTGTCTGTACAGCTACTCCTCGTTTAACGACTTACCTGTTTAATGACTAATCGGACTTACGACCAGCTCTCCCCATCCTAACAACGCTCTATAATTATTGTATTGTACAGTACAGAATTTTCATTTTTTGTTCTGTACTTATGCAAATTAAAGTAACATTATTGAGTTGGAGTTTGGTGTTTAGACCTTTTTTTTCATACTACAGTACAGTAGTTAAGAATGCTTAAAATATTGATTACTTGGGATTTTTTGTTTAACAACAAATTTGTTTAACGACCTGGTCGTTGGAACTGAGCCTGGTCACTAAGTGAGGAGTACCTGTACTATATATAATTATAGGTCACATCATATCCATTCCTTGCAAAGGGGGTATAAATATATTAATGATCGGGATGAGTGGAGAGATTTTGGTTCAGTCGAATTTGCAGTAAAGTGACCAATTTTGCCGAATTATTGTTGTAATTAGCCCTTAATTTACCACATAAGCAAAAGTTGCTTGAAAATACCTCTCTACCATGATAAAAACCTTCCCATGTTGCTTTGCAAGACCTGTGACACCCCTGAATCCACTCCTAGTAACCAATCAGTGATTACCCATCCCCCTCTGTTTATATGCTTTACCCCTCTATCACCCTGATGTTTAGGCAGGGTTTCTATTAAATTTATTTGCAAAGTGATAGTTGCCTTGGCCAATAGTTAGGAGGTCAGTTGATTTCGCCCTAACTCTGGAATTGCTCCACGTCTCTTTTGTCGCTAGGTGGTCTGGTATCTGTTGACATCAGATAAGACAAGGGCATTGCAAGGAAGGATTAAGAATGAATGGGGTGTCTCAGCCAATAGACAGGGATTTCCTAGGTCCCTTGGCCTGCTGGGAGAACCTATTTATTTAGGTGGAGTCAGGTGACCACGGTTCTGTGCCTCTTGGACGGCTGTCTGGGGGGGATGTGTGTTGTGCTGCCCCGGGCTGCTAGACCGGAAGCCTGGGGCCTCTCACAAAGCTGGTAGAACCTATTTATTTGGGTGGAATCAGGTGACTGGGGTTCCGTGCTACCTGGACAGCTGTCTGGGTGGACGTGTGTTGTGCTGCCCCGGGCTGCTAGGCTGTCTGATGGCCAATCCAGAAGCAGGAGAGCAGCGTAGGGTTGACACTGCGGGCTTGCAGTCCAACCAGAAATAACGGTTCTGCTGGCCGGAGACCCTGTCGTGGTAGGAGGTAGAGGGGAAGCTGTCACCACTAAGGGACCAACCCCCTTGTTACCGGGGACCACTGAGTAGCTGAAGCAAGTACCAGCGCAGTCTTCTCACCAGCCGGGGACGGTGAAGAATTAGGAAACTTCAGCAAGTGCCAAGCCAGTGGAGGTGACGCTTGCAGAGCATTATTGTGTGCCAAGCCAGGGACCAAGCAGACCAGTAGGGTGACACTTGAGGAGTTTCAGTGAGTGCCAAGCTAGGGACCTAGCAGGAAAGTGGTGGTGACGCTTGAGGAAGATACTGCGTGAGAAGATTGGAAGAGCTCAGGGGATCCAGTGGCAGTGGGTCAGTAAGTCTAAGTGAAAGACTGGGAGCTCAGTTGAGTGAAGATCTACAATAGGAGATTGTAGAGGAAGTAAAGGAGTTCCTTGTAACCTATGTTACAAACTGTTACAAGATTGTTGCCATAGGAGACAGCGGTCCTACTCACGCATATGTGGTGTTTAGCTGGATGCCTTTCCCTGCGTGGCTGTCTACCTATAAAGTCTCGGAGTCTGCCAATTAACGTTCCATCTACTTAAGGGTGTCCTGGCCCTAACCCTCTCTCCCCCAGTTCTGTTCAAGAGACAATAAATCTCTTTGCATTCAAGAAGTGTCTGGCGCCCATCAATCTACCTTGCATTGTACCCACCATGCCTTGTAACCCAATATACACAGAAGGATGTCAGCTGTCCCTAACTCACCATTAGTCCTCTGGGGGCCCAGGACCCTGCTACACCCCCTTTTGTAGGTTTTTGTCAGGATCTGGATCTGAACCTACAATCTCTGTGATGTCTGCCTATGGATCTTCTCACTGTACCACCGGGGATTCAGGACAGATCCTTGCCTGATTCCTTGGACAATCTTACTTTGTATCTTGTTTCTGGTGGACGTTAAACCATTTTGCTCCTCCCATGAACTGCTTGATTTAAGCCATGTCTTTGCACTTCCTGTTTGCAAGATTATTGTGCTCGCTCCAGCCAATATCTTGCTCCTTGCCATCACTGCTGCTGTTTATACCTTTGCTACTACTCTTTATCAACCCCTGGCTTGTTCATCGACTTTGCTTAGAATTGATCCCATCCAGATACTATTTGTTAATGACCTTTTGATTGGAGGCCAAGTGGAGAGAGGGGTTCATTTGCGGCTAAGCTCCAAGCACCATTGAAGGTGAGAACAGGAAGTGCAAGGCTTGAAGAAGCACAGTCGCCTGCTGCGAACTGCTGGCGAAGAAGTCTAGGCTGACGTGTACTGGAGAAGACATCCAGGTAGGCAGCACTGTTGCCCTAGGCAGGTGAAGCAGGTCTGGGGCAGTGGCTGGAGGCCTGAGGTAAGTAGCAGGTAACTAGTAGAGTTTAGCCAAGGTTAGGTCATACAAGGAAGCAAGTCCGTTAAGAGAGGTCTAAACCAGAGGGCAGGCAGAAACCAAGTCAGAGGTTCATAGGAACAAACACACTGGAGAGCTGAATATCAACCAGAAATTTCTAAAGGTAGCTAAATCTTGTTTTAGGGGGTAAGCCATGCATTTGTCTCTTGATTTTTTTTACATGGGGTTCCCCTTAAATCAATACCAAACCCAAAAGGTCTGGTATGGAATACGGGGAGACCTACTTCAGTTTTTTTAAGTTTTTCAGGGTGGATCCCCCTTAAACTTATTCCAGACCCAAAGGACATTGTATGAATTATGGGTGGCCCCCATGCTATTTTTTTTTATGCCACTTTCACACCTATGGACTGATCAGGTCTGCCTGTCCGTTTTTCAAGCAGTTGGACTACCCATTGTTTTCTATGTCAAAGGACACCCGTCGGCATCCGATCCCATCCGCTCAGATGGATGGGGATCCGTTCCACATCCATCCGATGGATCAGATCAAATGACAGCCGGATGGAAACGGACAGGACAAATCTGATGGCAGAATGGGAGATGTTGATGGTTTCATTGATGAGAATGTAGTTGGTGTTCCCAAAACACAGCTTGACTCCTCACAAGACTGGGCTGGGGCTGTTTGTATTCATGCTAATCCTCCTAATTTCTCTATGTTAGATGTGATGTGAAAGTGAGGCAGAAAGATGACCTAGGGGTTGGAGATGTAGTTGGTGTTCCAGAAACACAGCTTGACTCCTCACAAGACTGGGCTGGGGCTGTTTATACTCATGCTAATCCTCCTAATTTCTCTATGTTAGATGTTATGTGAAAGTGAGGCAGAAAGATGACCTAGGGGTTGGAGATGTAGTTGGTGTTCCAGAAACACAGCTTGACTCCTCACAAGACTGGGCTGGGGCTGTTTGTATTCATGCTAATCCTCCTAATTTCTCTATGTTAGATGTGATGTGAAAGTGAGGCAGAAAGATGACCTAGGGGTTGGAGATGTAGTTGGTGTTCCAGAAACACAGCTTGACTCCTCACAAGACTGGGCTGGGGCTGTTTGTATTCATGCTAATCCTCCTAATTTCTCTATGTTAGATGTGATGTGAAAGTGAGGCAGAAAGATGACCTAGGGGTTGGAGATGTAGTTGGTGTTCCAGAAACACAGCTTGACTCCTCACAAGACTGGGCTGTTTGTATTCATGCCGATCCTTTTGTTTAGAGGGACACTGTCCATAGAAAAGATGGAGGGGGGTTTCTCTATGTTAGATGTGATGTGAAAGTGAGGAAGAAAGATGATCTTGTGGTTGGAGATGTGGTTGGTGTTCCAGAAACACGGCTTGACTCCTCACAAGACTGGGCTGTTTGTATTCATGTCAATCCTTTTATTTAGAGGTACACAGTCCATAGAAAAGACGGGGGGTTCCTCTATGTTAGATGTGATGTGAAAGTGAGGAAGAAAGATGATCTTGTGGTTGGAGATGTGGTTGGTGTTCCAGAAACACGGCTTGACTCCTCACAAGACTGGGCTGTTTGTATTCATGTCAATCCTTTTATTTAGAGGTACACTGTCCATAGAAAAGACGGGGGGTTCCTCTATGTTAGATGTGATGTGAAAGTGAGGAAGAAAGATGATCTTGTGGTTGGTGTTCCAGAAACATGGCTTGACACCTCACAAGACTGGGCTGTTTGTATTCATGTTGATCCTGTCAGGGCTGGGCTCAGCCCTTCCTTCTCAAAGCTGGCTGCTTAACTGTTGGCTAATTGCCAGCTCATTCCTCTCCACAGTGACTCACCTGTTGTTGATATCCTGCTCGTCAGTCCTACCTACTTAAGCCTTCCAGCCCAGATGATCTTTGCCTTTGCCTTGGTCACATCTCTAGAGACGTTCTCCTGTGTTCCTGTTAAAGACTTGCTTGGCTGACATTCCTTCTGGCTCCAGATCCTGCTTGCTGTTCTACTACGCTCCTCTCTGGCTCCCTGACGTTTTGGCTTGTCTGACTATCCGTTCCAGTTCCTGAACTCTGGCTATGTTTTGACTATGTTTACCTTTTTATTATTATTATTAAACAAGTATGATTTAACTGTACTTCTGTCTCAGTCTGATTCATGGTTCCTAACAGAGCCTCTTGTTTAGAGTGACATGAGACATAGCAAAGATGGAGGGGGATTTATTTATGTTAGAAGTGATGTGAAAGTGAGGAAGAAAGATGTTCTTGTGGTTGGAGATGTGGTTGGTGTTCCAGAAACATGGCTTGACACCTCACAAGACCGGGCTGTTTGTATTTATGTCAATCCTCTTGTTTAGAGGGAGATAGAACATAGAAAAGATGGAGGGGGGTTTTTCTGTGTTAGATGTGATGTTAAAGTGAGGAAGAAAGATGATCTTGTGGTTGGAGGTGGTGATGGTGCAGAGAAGTTATTATGGAAGGAATGATAGACGGGTCTATGAACTGATAAGACTTATCGTTGGGGTCTACTACAGATGTCCTGAGATTTATGAGAAGGGGGAGAGTCGGCTGTTCCAACAAGTACAAGCCGGTAAAACCAAACTACTAAAACACCAGATTAAGACTAAAACTAAAATCTACAGGATGGACCTTACTTGTAGTGTTAGAAAAAGGAATAAAGGAAAAGAAAAGAACATTTCAGCATACAAATCTGAAAGAAGACTTAATCAATCAACTTACAAAGAATATCATGTGTTTAAGAAAGGAAATATTTAATATTCATTTGTTTCATATTAACAAATGTGTCAATATAGTCAAATTTTTATTGCATGAATTAAACATTTTACATCAGCTAATGCCACATTTTGCAGGAGGCTCTCTCCAAGCAAATGAAGATTCTTCCATAGACTGGTAACTACTGCACAGAAATGGCCAGTCCTGTTATGTAGTCTGATCTCCCCTTCTCTTCATCCACAAGCAATATCTAGATCCTCCCTCACCATGATGTCTTCCATTGAAGCTTCAGCTGAAGATCAGAGGAGATCAGACTACACTTCTAGAGGGACTCAACCAGCAGTGACACCCCCTCCTTCTCTCTCCTAGAAGGACCCAACCAGCGGTGACACCCCCTCCTTCTCTCTCCTAGAGGGACCCAACCAGCAGTGACACCCCCTCCTCCTCTCTCCTAGAAGGACCCAACCAGCGGTGACACCCCCTCCTTCTCTCTCCTAGAAGGACCCAACCAACAGTGACACCCCCTCCTCCTCTCTCCTAGAAGGACCCAACCAGCGGTGACACCCCCTCCTTCTCTCTCCTAGAGGGACCCAACCAGCAGTGACACCCCCTCCTCCTCTCTCCTAGAGGGACCCAACCAGCGGTGACACCCCCTCCTTCTCTCTCCTAGAGGGACCCAACCAGCAGTGACACCCCCTCCTTCTCTCTCCTAGAGGGACCCAACCAGCGGTGACACCCCCTCCTTCTCTCTCCTAGAGGGACCCAACCAGCAGTGACACCCCCTCCTTCTCTCTCCTAGAAGGACCCAACCAGCGGTGACACCCCCTCCTTCTCTCTCCTAGAGGGACCCAACCAGCAGTGACACCCCCTCCTCCTTTCTCCTAGAAGGACCCAACCGGCAGTGACACCCCCTCCTTCTCTCTCCTAGAGGGATCCGACCGGCAGTGACACCCCCTCCTTCTCTCTCCTAGAGGGACCCAACCAGCGGTGACACCTCCTCCTTCTCTCTCCTAGAGGGACCCAACCAGCAGTGACACCCCCTCCTTCTCTCTCCTAGAGGGACCCAACCAGTGGTGACACCTCCTCCTTCTCTCTCCTAGAGGGACCCGACGAGCAGTGACACCCCCTCCTCTCTCCTAGAGGGACCCAATCGGCAGTGACACCCCCTCCTTCTCTTTCCTAGAGGGACCCAACCGGCAGTGACATCCCCTCCTTCTCTCTCCTAGAGGGACCCAACCAGCAGTGACACCCCCTCCTTCCCCCTCCTAGAGGGACCCAACCAGCAGTGACACCCCCTCCTTGTCTCTCCTAGAGGGACCCAACCGACAGTGACACCCCCTCCTTCTCTCTCCTAGAGGGACCCGACCAGCAGTGACGCCCCCTCCTTCTCTCTCCTAGAGGGACCCAACCGGCAGTGACACCCCCTCCTCCTTCTCTCCTAGAGGGACCCAACCAGCAGTGACACCCCCTCCTTCTCTCTCCTAGAGGGACCCAACCGGCAGTGACACCCCCTCCTTCTCTCTCCTAGAGGGACTCAACCAGCAGTGACACCCCCTCCTTCTCTCTCCTAGAGGGACCCAACCAGCAGTGACGCCCCCTCCTTCTCTCTCCTAGAGGGGCCCAACCAGCAGTGACACCCCCTCCTTCTCTCTCCTAGAGGGACCCAACCAGCAGTGACACCCCCTCCTTCTCTCTCCTAGAGGGACCCAACCAGCAGTGACACCCCCTCCTTCTTTCTCCTAGAGGGACCCGACCAGCGGTGACACCCCCTCCTTCTCTCTCCTAGAGGGACCCAACCAGCGGTGACACCTCCTCCTTCTCTCTCCTAGAGGGACCCAACCAGCAGTGACACCCCCTCCTTCTCTCTCCTAGAGGGACCCAACCAGTGGTGACACCTCCTCCTTCTCTCTCCTAGAGGGACCCGACGAGCAGTGACACCCCCTCCTCTCTCCTAGAGGGACCCAATCGGCAGTGACACCCCCTCCTTCTCTTTCCTAGAGGGACCCAACCGGCAGTGACATCCCCTCCTTCTCTCTCCTAGAGGGACCCAACCAGCAGTGACACCCCCTCCTTCCCCCTCCTAGAGGGACCCAACCAGCAGTGACACCCCCTCCTTGTCTCTCCTAGAGGGACCCAACCGACAGTGACACCCCCTCCTTCTCTCTCCTAGAGGGACCCGACCAGCAGTGACGCCCCCTCCTTCTCTCTCCTAGAGGGACCCAACCGGCAGTGACACCCCCTCCTCCTTCTCTCCTAGAGGGACCCAACCAGCAGTGACACCCCCTCCTTCTCTCTCCTAGAGGGACCCAACCGGCAGTGACACCCCCTCCTTCTCTCTCCTAGAGGGACTCAACCAGCAGTGACACCCCCTCCTTCTCTCTCCTAGAGGGACCCAACCAGCAGTGACGCCCCCTCCTTCTCTCTCCTAGAGGGGCCCAACCAGCAGTGACACCCCCTCCTTCTCTCTCCTAGAGGGACCCAACCAGCAGTGACACCCCCTCCTTCTCTCTCCTAGAGGGACCCAACCAGCAGTGACACCCCCTCCTTCTTTCTCCTAGAGGGACCCGACCAGCGGTGACACCCCCTCCTTCTCTCTCCTAGCAAAGTAAAACGTAAAACAGACAGAACTTTGAAGTCTTTAGTGATCTCTGATTTCCTTATAAAGTGTTTCTTCCATGATAAAGATCAGAGGAGCGCTCAGCCACGTGTTTTCTGAGGTGTAGATCAAGGCGAGCTTCTTCCCAGTGTGAGATCTCTGATGGACGGCAAAATATGATCCCTATATATATATATATATATATATATATATATATATATATATATATATATATATATATCCCACACTCAGGACACTAATACACCTTGAGGGTTGTGTGGGTTCTTTGGTGTTTGGTAAGATAAAACTTCTGCGAGAAGCATTTCCCGCACTCAGGGCAGGAATACGGCTTCTCCCCCCGTGTGAGATCTTTGATGTCTGACAAGTTCTGATTTCGGTAACAAACTTTTTCCGCTCTCAGAACAGGGAATCGGTTATTTCTGCATTCGCCATTTAATATGATGTCTAGTAACGTCAGCCCACCGCGAAAAAACTTTTTACACACTCAGGACAGCAATATGGCTTCTCGCCAGTGTGACACTTCTCATGTATGGTAAGAGTGGACTTATGTGAAAAAAACATTTCCCACATTTAGAACAGGAATATGGCTTCTCCCTCCTGTGAGATTGTTGATGTCTATTAAGTTGATATTTCTGGCTATAACATTTGCCCGCACTAAGATCAGGAATACGGCTTCTCGCCCATGTGCACTCTCTGATGATAATTAAGCGAGCACTTCGTCGAAAAACATCTCCCGCACTCAGCGCAGGTATATCGTTTCTCACCTGTGTGAGATCTCTGATGTGCAGCAAGTGTTGATTTAGTTATATAACATTTTCCACACTCGGGACAGGGATACGGCCTCTCCCCTGTGTGATATCTTTGATGTACAACAAGTCCAAATCTGCTTGAAAAGCATTTCCCGCACTCAGCACAGGTATATGGTTTCTCCCCTGTGTGAGATCTTTGATGTCCAGCAAGTGTTGATTTCATCATAAAACATTTTCCACACTCAGGACAGGAATACGGCCTCTCCCCTGTGTGATGTCTTTGATGTACAACAAGTTCGAATTTGCTTGAAAAGCATTTCCCGCACTCAGGACAGGAATACGGCTTTGCGCCTGTATGAGATCTTTGATGTACAACAAGTTGTGATTTCTGTGCAAAACGTTTCCCGCACATGGGGCATGAATATGGCTTCTCACCAGTGTGGGATCTGTAATGTACCTTTAGTTTTGATATTTGAACAAACTGTTTCCCGCACTCATGGCAGCAATGCGACTTCTTAACTTTGTGAGTTCTCTGATGTCTAACCAATTGTGCATTGCTTAAAAAACATTTCTCGCACTCAGAACAGGAAAGAAGTTCCCCCTGCTTGTGAGATCCCTGATGTATAATAACACCTAAACCAGAGCTAAAACTTTCCCCGCACTCAGGACAGGGAAACGTCTCCTCCCCCCGAATCCCGGCACCGTCCCTCACAGTACGAGGTTGCTCAGAGTCGGAGGGATTCCATGGTCTATCCACACTGTGAAGTCCACCATCCATAGTGGAGATCATTGTCTTTTCTCCGACATAATCTCCTGTGACTTCCCCATCTTCCAGTTGACAACCTGGAGATAAAGTGAGACGATCCTTTGAGGGTTTCTCCATGGCGTGTCCTGGAAAAATAGAAAAACATCATCAATAGATATGAGAGGGTTAGTTCACTTCCATCAAGATCCCATCTGGATCAGGTAGATATGAGTGAGGAGATGTTCTCTGTGGAGGTCCCAACCAGCCGGGACTTTTCCCCCCTCTTCAGTCAAAGGTTCTTTGGTCCTCCTCCCAGATCACTTCTACATTTACACAGCCTTGTCAGAAGAGCAGGAACCAATGGGGGCTGGGAGGTCCATGCGCTTTATTCAACCACAAGCCTAGGCACTGGGTCATGTGATCTCTGATACACAAGAAAGGTCAAAGTTCAGACTTGCAGAACCTTTACCGTAGAACAAGTGACCACAGGCCTAGGCTTCTGGTGATATGCAGCACTGGAGGGAGCTTACCTCAAAGAAAGATAAGTGTTTCAGTCCTTATGTTGCTCCTTACTTATCATCCCAACAAGACTGGTAATAGATTTTTATGGTAACATTTAGCTATAAGTCTGCTGGAAGAAGAGGAACCAACCTAAGAAAGGCTCAATCTGTGTTATCATATCTGTGCTACTGTAACTAGGAGTGACCCACAACCTAATACTGCCATCTCTGAGGATGTCCCAACCAGCTGGGACTCCCCTTCTCTTCAGTCAATGGGCCTTTGGACCAATTGGTGTCCAGTAACGGAGCAGAGATAAGAGAAGAATATATTATGGGTCACCTGTGCTGATCTCTGTAGGAGTGTCCTCCTCTATGAATGTCCTCGTCATTCCAGCCTCCTCCGTATATTGCTGATCATCCCTCACATACGTCTCTTCTACTTCACCCTCAGTTCTCATGTTCATCGGATCTTCACCCTAAACCAACAGAATGGCAGCAAAAGAAAAGGTTTCCATACTGTATTCAAAAACAGTCCGTTTATACGGCCACCTACTAGAGGTTTAGACGTCCAAAAGCAGTCGATTTGAGGGGTGGTCAACAGCCAATGGTAGGGCCCTAAGGGGATGGGAACTCAGAATTATCCCCCTACGAGACAAAGCCCCCTACAAGACGGGAAGCTTCCAATGACCAATGGAAGGCCACAGAGAATCAACCTGGACAGAAAGATCACTGCCAAGGGTGATGACTCCACCCGAAGGAACACTGAGCCTCAACCAGCAAGAGGCTGTGAAACCAAAAACCCATCAAAACTGATGGAACTATAGAACTACCCGAGAGGGCGAGACCAACAACACAATATGGGTAACAGATAAAAAAAATGAAGGGACAAGTCCCCAGGAGAGATGGTGCCTAGCCATAGTATAGCACATTATTCTAAGACTATCTTGACCCCTCCTGGTCCAGTGAAACCTCCACAACTAGGATGATCCCGAAGGAACACTGAGCCTCAACCAGCAAGAGGCTGTGAAACCAAAAACCCATCAAAACTGATGGAACTATAGAACTACCCGAGAGGGCGAGACCAACAACACAATATGGGTAACAGATAAAAAAAATGAAGGGACAAGTCCCCAGGAGAGATGGTGCCTAGCCATAGTATAGCACATTATTCTAAGACTATCTTGACCCCTCCTGGTCCAGTGAAACCTCCACAACTAGGATGAGTAAGGCTGTCACGTCACGTGGGTGGGCGTGCTAACGTGTTTAAGGACAAATAGGGCCACCCCTTTGTCAAGCCAAAAATTACTAAAGAAAAAAAAAAGGGACTCTTTGGTTTAATGAAGGGGCTGTCCTACTTGCTCTGCCCACCCACATGACATGTGACGCCACAGTCTAGCTCATCCAATCCCAGCCAAGGACAACCGAGCCCGCTGTGGCCAGAGGAGATGTCCCAGAAGACCTGCATCTCACTGCTGCCTGCTTGAGCTCCAAGGTGGACAACAGCGACCACATGCTGGCAGCTTCCTTCGGAAAGCTCTAAAGCCCTCCAGCCGCATCCCTGCTGATCTGTGTAACACCTCATAGCTTCCCAGAAGGTTCCACCCATATCGGAACAGGTTGCTTAACTCTCTCCATCCCGTCAGTGCATTTTTATCCCTTCCTGATCTGCTTAACTGTCTCCATCCTGTGAGTGCATTTTTATCCCTTCTTGATCTGTTTAACTGTCTCCATCCTGTGAGTGCATTTTTATCCCTCCCTGATCTGCTTAACCCTCTCCATCCTGTAAGTGCATTTTTATCCCTCCCTGATCTGCTTAACCGTCTCCATCCTGTGAGTGCATTTTTATCCCTTCCTGATCTGCTTAACTGTCTCCATCCTGTGAGTGCATTTTTATCCCTTCTTGATCTGCTTAACTGTCTCCATCCTGTGAGTGCATTTTTATCCCTCCCTGATCTGCTTAACCGTCTCCATCCTGTGAATGCATTTTTATCCCTCCCTGATCTGCTTAACCCTCTCCATCCTGTAAGTGCATTTTTAACCCTCCCTGATCTGCTTAACCGTCTCCATCCTGTGAGTGCATTTTTATCCCTCCCTGATCTGCTTAACCCTCTCCATCCTGTAAGTGCATTTTTAACCCTCCCTGATCTGCTTAACCGTCTCCATCCTGTGAGCGGATTTTTGTTTTAAAACAGTGAGTGCATTTTTATCTCTTCCTTATCTGCATTCCGATCGCCCTCTACACTTGGGAGCTGGCGCCCTTGTCTGTTTGTTTGTTCTTACATGTGCCATAGGTTTTCTGGAGACCTTGCCTAAGGAGCTACACACATCTACAGGGCTCTCAAAGAGACTCTTAAAGAGACCTCCACCCAACTTTCCACCCTAACCATAAACTCCCCTGTATTTCAGCATAGCGTCATAGCTTTTCTCTTATTTTGCTCGTCTATAAATCGCAGCTACCATATATCATTTATCATCTACCTGATAAAGTTTTGCGTAGTTGTGATCTTCCTGTGTGGAATCCCAGGAATTCAGAGGACTGGGACATCTCTCTGGTGGGTTTCTGTAGATGGGTGACTCCACTGTGTTGGTCTGGAACACGGATGTGAGAAACTCCGACTCCTCCATCACCTCCTCAGCCTCCTCTTCAACAACAATATTATTTTCACCCTGAATATATAATAAAACATTCACTGTAACAAACATGCTTGTGTATAAATTATAAATACCAATAATTGTTCCTCATCTACCTGATCATGTTTTGCATAGGTGTGATCTTCCAGTGTGGAATCCTGGCAATACAGAGGACGGGGACTTCTCTCTGGTGGGTTCCTGGTATTAGGCGGCTCCATCATATCCTTGTATCCTTCTGAATGATTCTCCATCACTCCATACTGCTCATGTGTCTCTTCTTTAACCTCAACTTCAGAATCTCTCAGGTTTCCACTCTGAATATATAATTAAAAATACACATAAATTGTAACAATGCAGATAATGTACAGATCCTAATGATACTATCAGTGATTGTTCCTCATCTACCTGATGATGGTGGGGGATGGTGTGACCTTCCTGTGTGGAATCCCGGGAATACAGAGGAGGACTGGGACATCTCTCTGGTGGGTTTCTGTTATTAGGTGGCTCCATCATATCCTTGTGTCCTGAAATCTCCTTCATTACACCATATTCATTGTCCACATGCCTGTACTCTTCTTTAATTATTACACTATTACAATCCTCAAGGTTTCCACTCTGAAAATATAATAAAACATTTATTGTAGCAAACATGATTGTGTATAAGTCATAACTATTCATAATTGTTCCTCCTCTACCTGATGATGGTGGGGGATGGTGTGATCTTCCTGTGTGAAATCCCAGGAATACAGAGGACGGGGACATCTCTCTGGTGGGTTTCTGGTATTATGCGACCCCATCATGAAAACCTTATACAGATCCACGTTTCCTTCAAAAAACTCCTTCATCGCCATATACTGCTCATCCGCCATTTTAAACTCTTCTTGATCATCAACTTCAGAATCTCTCAGGTTTCCACTCTGAATATATAATAATAATGACATCAATGGTAACAATGCAGATAATGTACAGATCCTAATGATACTATCAGTGATTGTTCCTCATCTACCTGATGATGGTGGGGGATGGTGTGATCTTCCTGTGTGGAATCCCGGGAATACAGAGGACGGGGACATCTCTCTGGTGGGTTCCCATTACTGGATCCATCTGTAGGAAACACACACACTGACTGAATACATTGTTTCTATGTGTTTATCAGATGATGGGGGATCTAGGTGGAGCCTCCGTACTGCTCTCTCCTTTACAATAAAGTCTCCTCTTACCCGGTGATGTGAGGGGCGGCTGATTGTCCATCATGACGTCCTTGTAGAGATCCTTGTGTCCTTCTAAATACTCCCACTCCTCCATGGAGAAATAGACAGTGACATCCTGACACCTTATAGGAACCTGACACACACAATGATACAGTCACCATCCAGACACATCCCTTGTCTGTTGCTGGATAATGTCCCAGAATTCCCAGAATCCTCCTCACCTCTCCTGTCAGCAGCTCCATCATCTTCTTGGTGACTTCCAGAATCTTCTCCATGTTGTGTCTCTCAGGTTTTAGGGAGTCACATGGAGGCACTGTGATGGTCATATGATCACCGGACTTCACAAGAGGAAATCTCTGTATTGGGGAACCAATAGGAAGATCATGTTAGATCCCAGAATCCTCCTCACCTCTCCGGTCAGGTCTGTGTTTTATTAATAGAGATGAGAGTGATGTCATGTGACCTCCCAGAATCCTCCTCACCTCTCCGGTCAGGTCTGTGTTTTATTAATAGAGATAAGAGTGATGTCATGTGACCTCCCAGAATCCTCCTCACCTCTCCGGTCAGTCCTGTGTTTTCATTAATAGAGATAAGAGTGATGTCATGTGACCTCCCAGAATCCTCCTCACCTCTCCGGTCAGGTCTGTGTTTTATTAATAGAGATAAGAGTGATGTCATGTGACCTCCCAGAATCCTCCTCACCTCTCCGGTCAGGTCTGTGTTTTATTAATAGAGATAAGAGTGATGTCATGTGACCTCCCAGAATCCTCCTCACCTCTCCGGTCAGGTCTGTGTTTTATTAATAGAGATAAGAGTGATGTCATGTGACCTCCCAGAATCCTCCTCACCTCTCCGGTCAGGTCTGTGTTTTATTAATAGAGATAAGAGTGATGTCATGTGACCTCCCAGAATCCTCCTCACCTCTCCGGTCAGGTCTGTGTTTTATTAATAGAGATAAGAGTGATGTCATGTGACCTCCCAGAATCCTCCTCACCTCTCCGGTCAGGTCTGTGTTTTTATTAATAGAGATAAGAGTGATGTCATGTGACCTCCCAGAATCCTCCTCACCTCTCCGGTCAGCAGGTAGATGATCTCCAGGGTGAGGTTTAGTATCTTCTCAGTCATGTCACTCAGATCTTCCTCCATCCTCATTCATGTGATCTATGTGGATTTCTCTGTAGACGGATAGTGTAGAATTATCTGGACTGTATCAGTTGTACAATATTAGGATGAGAATGTAAATTCAGTTGAAGTAAATTAGAGGAGAATATGTAAAATCAGTTCTGCCCATACTGGATAACGTCCCAGAATTCCCAGCCCCGCTTACCTCTCCTATTAGGAGGTCAGTCATCTTGTTGATGACTTCTACAACTTTTTTTTTTGTTATAGTTCATAATGTAATATTGTGAAGCCATCATTAGAGTCATTTGTGTTCTTTTTCGGTAGTGGAAGTTGTTTGTATCTTCAACTTACTCTGTATCAACACTTTCGGCCACTGTACTCCTGATATGTGCACAGCTTTGACTGGCCTTTACTTATTGGTTGTCTGGATAGCTGGGGAACTGTCAGGGCTGGGCTCAGCCCTTCCTTCTCTGAGCTGGCCACTCTGCTGTCAGCTAATTGCCAGCTCCTATAATTCCACAGTCACTCACCTATTGATGATATCCTGCTCGTCAGTCCTGCCTACTTAAGCCATCTAGTCCAGATGATCTCTGCCTTTGCCTTGGTCACATCTCTAGAGACGCTCTCCTGTGTTCCTGTTAAAGACTTGCTTGTCTGACATTGCTTCTGGCTCCAGATCCGCCTCCTGTTCTACTACGCTCCTCTCTGGCTTCCTGATGTTTTGGCTTGTCTGACTATCCATTCCGGTTCCTGAACTCTGGCTATGTTTTGACAATGTTTACTCTACCTTTTTATTATTATTAAACAAATGTGATTTAACTGTACTTTGGTCTCAGTCTGATTCATGGTTTTTGACAGGGACTAGCTGTGGTCGGCACTGTTACGACATGTTACTAGAGGTCAGTGTGTTCTGTCTTTCTGCTTTACTTGCATCCATTCATATGAAGACCAAATGCTGGATAAAGTCTTCTTCAGAAACCAACTCCTCCCGAATTGTTGCGCTCCTGGCCTTCTTCCCTCCAGCGCTCTGTGGTGTTTAAGCCTGATTACCTCAACCCCATTACTCTGTCTATGTACTGTGTCCCTGTAGTGACATAAAGATCATCAGGAGGAACCACAGAGCTCTGTGGAGGACCAGGAGATCAGCACTCCCCGGTCATTTTTGTTCCTGAAGAAGACTTCAGCAGGCATTGGAGCTCTGTGTTCCTGTACGGTGTCTCTCCATCGCAGGGGTATTAAATTAAAATTCATAGAGGTCCGATCCTTAAAAAAAATTCCAGCCGAGGTGCAAATGAATTGTGCGTTTGAATCAGATCATTAACATCACAGCCCCCTCCTCTGAAATCACAATCTGGTCTATACATCAGTTTCCTCAGTCCCGCTTTACATCACAGGTTTCCTTTGACAGTGGAGTCCTCTGCCCCCGTCAATTCACCTCCCCCCCTCCCACAGTACTGTTCTCTGCCCCCACCTTCACATCCCCCCACAGCAATGTCTTCTGCCCCCCTTTAACCCCCCCGTCTCCTTTACCTTTCCTTCACATCACAGCCCCCACAGCTCTGCACCTCGTTCACATTGCAACCCCCCCTTCAGCTCTGCCCCCCATTCACATTGTAGCCCCACTCAACTCTCTCTCCCCCCCCAGTCACATTGCAGCCCCCCTAAGCTCTGCTCCTCCCATTCACATTGCAGCCTCCCTCAGCTCTGCTCCTCCCATTCACAGTGCAACCCCCCTCAGCTATGCCCCCCACCCCCCATTCACATAACAGACCCCCCCAGCTCTGTTCTCTACAGTGCAGCTCCGCTCAGCTTTGCCCCCCCATTCACATTACAGACTCCCACTAATTCTGTCCCCCCCTTTCACATTGTAGCCCCCTCAGCTCTGCCCCTTCACTCTCCTACCTGACTCAGGTATACCAAGAAGAGAGCAGGACAGCTCCAGACAGCGGGAGATGGAGGGTGGGAGCAGGAGCTGCCGGAGCTGGTTAGTTGCTAGGACCGCCCTTCACCCTAACAACCAGTCACCTGCCGGGACACTTGAAAAGTTAACCCTGGCAGCTCCCACCCTCCATCCAAAGATGCTTTGTCTCCCGCTCTCTAGCGTTGTCTTGCGGCTGCCTCCTGCTCTCCGCTCTGTTGGGAGGACAGCAGCGGCTGCTGAGGTGAATAACCGGTTTCCAAATGGCCAAAACTTGGCAGTCCTGGTGGGACAGTGACTCGGTCCGCTAATTTAGTGATGCCTGCTTTATCATGTCCCATACCCTGTCACGTACTGTGTCCCTGTACTGTGTCCTGTAGTGATGAGAAGATCAGTGGGAGAAACCACAGAGCTCTGTGGAGGACCAGGAGATCGGCACTCCCCGGTGGTGTCGGTTTCCTGAAGAAGACTTCAGCCAGCATTGGAGCTCCATATTTCTGTACTTTGTCTCTCCATCGTGTCCCATACCCTGTCCTGTAGCAATCAGGAGATCAGCGGGAAGAACCACAGAGCTCTGTGGAGGACCAGGCGATTGACACTCTCCGGTCGCGTTGGTTCCTGAAGCGGACTTCAGCCGGCATCGGAGCTCTGTGTTCCTGTACCGTGTCTTTCTATCATGTCCCATACCCTGTGCCGTAATGTGTCCTGCAGTGATAAGGAGATCATCAGGAGGAACCATGGAGCTCTGTGAAGGATCGGGAGATTCGTCACTCCCTGGTCGTGCCGGTTCCTCAAGAACTATAAAGATAGAGGTAGTGCTGCACTATAACCTGAATAATGTGCAAAATAAGGCGCAAAAGTGCTTAACTACTTCTATTTTATATTTCTTTTGGATTCTGATATTTCCTTTAGTGTTGCAGGTTTATTTTAAAAGCACATATTTGATTAGCGCGGGAATATAATTTTATCTTATTTTTGGTTCCCGAAGAACACTTAAGCCGGCATCGGAGTTCTGTGTTCCTGTACCGTGTCTTTCTATCATGTCCCATATCCTGTGCCGTACTGTGTCCCTGTACCGTGTCCTGTAGTGATGAGGAGATCATCAGGAGGAACCACGGAGCTCTGTGAATGATCAGGAGATTCGTCACTCCCTGGTCGTGCCGGTTCCTGAAGAACACTTTAGCCGACATCAGAGCTCTGTGTTCCTGTACTGTGTCTTTCTGTCTTGTCACATACCCTGTCCCATACCGTGTCCTGTAGTGATGAGGAGATCATCAGGAGGAACCATGGAGCTCTGTGAAGGATCAGGAGATTCGTCACTCCCTGGTCATGCCGGTTCCTGAAGAACTAGAAAGATAGAGGTAGTGCTGCGCTATAACCTGAATAATGTGCAAAATAAGGCGCAAAAGTGCTCAACTACTTCTATTTTATATTTCTTTTGGGTTCTGATATTTCCTTCAGTGTTGCAGCTTTATTTTAAAAGCACATATTTGATTAGCGCGGGAATATCATTTTATCTCATTTTTGGTCCCTGAAGAACACTTTAGCCGACATCGGAGCTCTGTGTTCCTGTACTGTGTCTTTCTGTCTTGTCACATACCCTGTCCCATACCGTGTCCTGTAGTGATGAGGAGATCATCAGGAGGAACCATGGAGCTCTGTGAAGGATCAGGAGATTCGTCACTCCCTGGTCGTGCCGGTTCCTGAAGAACTATAAAGATAGAGGTAGTGCTGCGCTATAACCTGAATAATGTGCAAAATAAGGCGCAAAAGTGCTCAACTACTTCTATTTTATATTTCTTTTGGGTTCTGATATTTCCTTTAGTGTTGCAGCTTTATTTTAAAAGCACATATTTGATTAGTGCGGGAATATCATTTTATCTTATTTTTGGTTCCCGAAGAACACTTAAGCCGGCATTGGAGTTCTGTGTTCCTGTACCGTGTCTTTCTATCATGTCCCATACCCTGTGCCGTACTGTGTCCCTGTACCGTGTCCTGTAGTGATGAGGAGATCTTCAGGAGGAAGCATAGGGTTCTGTGAAGGATCAGTAGATTCATCGCTCCCTGGTCATGCCGGTTCCTGAAGAACACTTAAGCCGGCATCGGAGCTCTGTGTTCCTGTACTGTGTCTTTCTGTCTTGTCACATACCCTGTCCCGTACCATGTCCTGTAGTGATGAGGAGCTCATCAGGAGGAACCACGGAGCTCTGTGAAGGATCAGGAGATTCGTCACTCCCTGGTCGTGCCGATTCCTGAGGAACACTTAAGCCGGCATCGGAGCTCTGTGTTCCTGTACTGTGTCTTTCTATCATGTCCCATACCCTGTGCCATACTGTATCCCTGTACCATGTCCTGTAGTGAAGAGGAGATCTTCAGGAGGAAGCATAGGGTTCTGTGAAGGATCAGTAGATTCGTCACTCCCTGGTCATGCCGGTTCCTGAAGAACACTTTAGCCGACATCGGAGCTCTGTGTTCCTGTACTGTGTCTTTCTGTCTTGTCACATACCCTGTCCCGTACTGTGTCCTGTAGTGATGAGAAGATCATCAGGAGGAACCACGGAGCTCTGTGGAGGACCAGGAGATCGGCACTCCCCGGTCATGTTGGTTTCTGAAGAAGACTTCAGCCTTCATTGGAACTCTGTTCAGAGATTTGGGATTGACGTTTGGTGACTATGTGATCAGTTACACCCACTTATGTTTTATGTCACCATTACTTTTCTTTTATACCGATGTTTTCACTTCAATACGGGAAATCATCTGAGGAAATATTGAGAGCGACAGAAACACTTTGGGCAGATAAATAATATATTGATTTGTCTGTGACTACATCAGACTGAAAAGAGGGACAATTAAAGGCACAGAGAAATTCGGTTTCTAATAACTTACAGTGACGAGCGCTATGATCAAATAACATCTTATTACCTCCGCTGCTGCCAGTTCCACCAACGTCGTCTCTCTAGTTCCCCCCAAGTCAACTCTCACGCGCAACTTCCTGTTTGTAGCTGACATCACTTCCTGCCTGTAGCTGACATCACTTTGTCTTCCATAGAGACTTCTAGTCTGGGTAGAAGCGAGATCACTACCCTGTGGAGCTCAGAGGAACTGCAGGGTTAAAAAAAAAACACAATACAAACAGAGGAAATCAGCAACAAAATCACTAAGGCCGCGTACACACGCGGGGACTGTTCGCCCAACTTTGTCCGTCAAACAGTTTCAGCAAACAGTCCGCTCAAAATTAGCATGGACGGACTTGCCCACACACGACGAACGAACAGTTTGCTGAAACCGTGCGCGATGACGTGAACGGCACGTACGACGGGACGGAAAATACAACGTCCTATACACTGCATTATAACTTTCGGCGTGTAAATCCTTTCTGAGCATGCGCGGAACTTAGTTTGACGAACAAGCCTACACACGAGGGGACTGTTCGCTGAAACAAAGTTTCAGCGGACAGTTTTACGGAATTTCCGAAAAACCTTGTTCAGCGGACTGTTCGCTGAAAGCTCACACACGAGCGGACTGTCCGCCGAAACACTGTTCAGCGGACAAAGTTGGGCAAACAGTCCCCGCGTGTGTACGCGGCCTAAAAGTGAGAAAACCTCTTTTGGATAGCTGCCGCTCTAAATCAATGTACATTTATTAACCGCTTAAGGACCGCAGTGCCGAATCGCAAAATGTGCTTTGGTCTTTGGGCAGCCAAATGGTCTGGGGCTGAAGGGGTTAATACACCATGTTAAAAAAGAAATTTAAAAAATAAAAAATAGCAGGGCTTCTCCAATACTCAATAAGTGATCAATTTCCCCAAATAATCTCAAGTGTGAACCAGCGTTAATCCAATAAATCACTAGCTAGGTTCACACGTGTCTGGTGCAAATTTACCTCCTATTTTCACTGCAAATATCCAAAGGGGTTCAGTTGCAGTTTCCAGATTCAGTTCAAATGCGAATTTTCAGAGCCGACGCCCCCCCCCCGGTGTCTTTAACAATAGCTGGGTGTTGAGGAGCGGGCAGAGAAACCCCTGACAGCTGAATGTAAACCAAAGAATTGCCGGCAATCAAATTTGATTTGATCCATTCCAGGCCCAATTCGAATTTGGGAGGGGAACCTACGCCAAAAGATTTTTAAAAAATGGCGCGGGGGTCCCCCCCAAAATCCATACCGGATTCTTATCCAAGCATGCAGCCTGGCAGGCCAGAAAACGGGGGGGGGGGGGGGGGACTGAGTGCCCCTTTCTTTAACCACTTGCAGACCGGACCATTTTGCTGGTCAAAGACCAGACCACTTTTTGCGATTCGGCACTGTGCGTCGCTTTAACTGACAATTGCGCGGTCGTGCGACGTGGCTCCCAAACAAAATTGACGTCCTTTTTTCCCCACAAATAGAGCTTTCTTTTGGTGGTATTTGATCTACTCTGCGGTTTTTATTTTTTGCGCTATAAACAAAAATAGAGCGACAATTTTGAAAAAAACGCATTATTTTTTACTTTTTGTAATAATAAATATCCCCCAAAAATATATAAAAAAACATTTTTTTCCCTCAGTTTAGGCCGATACGTATTCTTCTACATATTTTTGGTAAAAAAAATCGCAATAAGCGATTATTGATTGGTTTGCGCAAAAGTTATAGCGTTTACAAAATAGGGATAGTTTTATAGCATTTTTATTAATAATTTTTTACTTGTAATGGCGGCGATCAGCGATTTTTATTGTGACTGCGACATTGTGGGGGACCCATCGGACATTTTTGACACATTTTTGGGACCATTGTCATTTATACAGTAATCACTGCTATATAAATGCAGTGATTCCTGTGTAAATGACACTGGCAGTGAAGGGGTTAACCAGTGGCTGGCAGTGTAGGGGTTAAGTGTTCCTAGGGGTGTGTTACTAACTGTGGGGGGGTTGGGCTTTCATTTAGTGAACACTGATCTCTGCTCCAATCACATAGAGCAGAGATCAGCATCACTAGTTGCTAGGCAGAATGGAGAAATGCTGTTTACACGGCATTTCCTCCATTCGGCCGCTCCGTGAGACGATCGTGGGGATGCCTGCGGCGATCGAGTCCGCGGGTCCCACGACCGGACTCACGGGGGTCCCGACCAGCGCGGGAGCTCGCCGCCGGTGGTGTGCTCCCGATGGCAGGGCAGCATTGAATATTGGACGTTCCTGTACGCCAATATGCCTGCCCGTGCCATTCTGTCGACGTACATCGTCGTGCGCTGGTCGGGAAGTGGTTAATAGAGTTGCCACCTCATCCCTTTAAACCTGAACACTTATTAATTACAGAAGTTCGGTGGGTGATTAAGGTGGTAATTAATCTCACCTGCATTAAATTAGCCTCAGGACTAAGGATGAGCCGAACACCCCCCCGCACTGTATATATAGTCTACACTGAATGCACTGTTTTTATATATATATATATAAGTATTTTACAAAAGTGAATACACCCCTCACATTTTGTAAAAATTGTATTCTTTCTGCCAACATGTACTGTGACATACTGAAGCAGAGCATGATCCCCCCTGCCTTCAGAGACTGGGCCGCAGGGCAGTATTCCAACATGATAACCACCCCAAACACACCTCCAAGATGACCACTGCCTTGCTAAAGAAGCTGAGGGTAAAGGTGATGGACTGGCCAAGCATGTCTCCAGACCTAAACCCTATTGATCATCTGTGGGGCATCCTCAAACGGAAGGTGGAGGAGCGCAAGGTCTCCAACATCCACCAGCTCCGTAATGTCGTCATGGAGGAGGGGAAGAGGACTCCAGTGACAACCTGTGAGGCTCTGGTGACCTCCATGCCCAAGAGAGTTAAGGCATTGCTGGAAAATAATGGCGGCCACACAAAATATTGACACTTTGGGCCCAATTTGGACATTTTCACTGAGGGGTGTACTCACCTTTGTTGCCAGCGGTTTAGACATTAATGGCTGTGTGTTGAGTTATTTTGAAGGGACAGCAAATGTACACTGTTATACAAGCTGTACACTCACTACTTTACATTGTAGAAAAGTGTAATTTCTTCAGTGTTGTCACAGGAAAAGATGGAATAAAATAGTTACAAAGATGTGAGGGGTGTACTCACTTTTGTGAGATACTGTATATCCACTAGAGAAGTGGTTCTTAACCTCAGTCCTCAAGTAACCCCAACAGGCCATGTTTTCAGGTTTGCATTATCTTGCACAGAGTCAATGGCTTGGTATTTTGGACAGCTATTTTATCTAAGAGAAAAATTCCCAAAATATGGCCTGTTGGGGCTACTTGAGGACCAAGGTTGAGAACCACTGCACTAGGGTTTTGCCTAACTTGCCCCCATGACATTTGTTTCTTGCCTATTAGCCTAGAAAATGGCCAGAACTGATTTTTTAATATTTGGCTCTCATTGGCTTTAAAGGGGGTCGGATTCAGCACCTAAACTTTGCTCTTGTTTGCCTAACCCAGCTCCAACCCAACCCAGGTGTGTTCAAATTATCACTAGTTGACAGCCACCAAGGTCTTGTTAACAACCTGGTTACTTTACTCGGGTCCTCAAACACACCTGGAGTCACAGAGATTACATCTGGCTCATAGAAATCTTCGAACAGGACTTGGTCGGCAGAGTTAGACTTCAGAGCCTCAGGAGTCAACTCAGGATAGGAGGCCTCAAAAGACAAGTCAGCAGAGTCTTCAAAAACTATCTCTGCCAATGGAGTCAGACTGTAGGACCTCAGAAGCTGAATGGGACACAGGAACTAAAAAGCCAAATCAGGATACAGGGCCTTGGTAGATAAATCAGCAGAGTCAGGCTGAGCAGCAGGCAGAGACTCAGCTGAACCAGGCTGGGCAGTAGGCAGAATCAGTGGAGTAAAGTTAGGCAGCAGGTGGAGAGTCAGTGGAGTCAGGCTGGGCAGCAAGTGGGGAGTCAGGCTGGGCAGCGGGTGGAAAATCAGCAGAGTCAGGCTGGGCAGCAGGTGTAGAGGTGGCAGAGTCAGGCTGGGCAGCAGGTGAGGAGTCAGGCTGGGCAGCAGGTGGGGAGTCAGCAGAGTCAGGCTGGGCAGCAGGCGGAGAGTCAGCAGAGTCAGGCTAAGCAGCAGGTGGAGAGTCAGCAGAGTCAGGCTGGGCAGCAGGTGGAGAGTCAGCAGAGTCAGGCTGGGCAGCAGGTGGAGAGTCAGCAGAGTCAGGCTGGGCAGCAGGTGGAGGGTCAGCAGAGTCAGGCTGGGCAGCAGGAGGGGAGTCAGCAGAGTCAGGCTGGGCAGCAGGTGGAGAGTCAGCAGAGTCAGGCTGGGCAGCAGGTGGAGAGTCAGCAGAGTCAGGCTGGGCAGCAGGTGGAGGGTCAGCAGAGTCAGGCTGGGCAGCAGGAGGGGAGTCAGCAGAGTCAGGCTGGGCAGCAGGTGGAGAGTCAGCAGAGTCAGGCTGGGCAGCAGGCAGAGAGTCAGCAGAGTCAGGCTGGGCAGCAGGCGGAGAGTCAGCAGAGTCAGGCTGGGCAGGAGGCGGAGAGTCAGCAGAGTCAGGCTGGGCAGCAGGTGGAGAGTCAGCAGAGTCAGGCTGGGCAGTAGGTGTAAAGTCGGTAGAGTCAGGCTGGGCAGCAGCCGGAGAGTCAGCACAGTCAGGTTGGGCAGCAGATGGAGAGTCGGAAGAGTCAGGCTGAGCAGAAGGTGAGGAGTCAGCAGAGTCAGGCTGGGCAGCAGGTGGAGTGTAAGCAGAGTCAGGCTAGGCAGTAGGTGGAGTCAGCAGAGTCAGGCTGGGCAGCAGGTGGAGTGTAAGCAGAGTCAGGCTAGGCAGTAGGTGGAGTCAGCAGAGTCAGGCTGGGCAGCAGGTGAGGAGTCAGCAGAGTCAGGCTGAGCAGAAGGTGAGGAGTCAGCAGAGTCAGGCTGGGCAGCAGGTGGAGTGTAAGCAGAGTCAGGCTAGGCAGTAGGTGGAGTCAGCAGAGTCAGGCTGGGCAGCAGGTGGAGTGTAAGCAGAGTCAGGCTAGGCAGTAGGTGGAGTCAGCAGAGTCAGGCTGGGCAGCAGGTGAGGAGTCAGCAGAGTCAGGCTGGACAGCAGATGGAAAGTCAGCAGAGTCAGGCTGGACAGCAGGTGGGGAGTCAGCAGAGTCAGGCTGGACAGCAGGTGGAGGGTCAGCAGAGTCAGGCTGGGCAGCAGGTGAGGAGTCAGCAGAGTCAGGCTGGACAGCAGATGGAAAGTCAGCAGAGTCAGGCTGGGCAGCAGGTGGAGAGTCAGCAGAGTCAGGCTGGGCAGCAGGCAGAGAGTCAGCAGAGTCAGGCTGGGCAGGAGGCGGAGAGTCAGCAGAGTCAGGCTAGGCAGCAGGTGGAGTGTAAGCAGAGTCAGGCTAGGCAGTAGGTGAGGAGTCAGCAGAGTCAGGCTAGGCAGTAGGTGAGGAGTCAGCAGAGTCAGGCTAGGCAGCAGGTGAGGAGTCAGCAGAGTCAGGCTGGGCAGCAGATGGAAAGTCAGGCTTCCTTTTTATAGTACAAAAAAATGTAAAAAGTGATTTCTTGCCAACTAAAATATATACCTCAAAAAAATTTAAATAATATAAAGAATATAAAATATATAAGTGTTCAGCTGTGCCTGACTGAGTAATTGTCTGTCAAACGAATACAGCACTGAAAATTGAAAAATGGCCTGGTAATGGAGGCGTGTATACAGGCTGGTACTTAGGTGTCTAAACCTGAACAGAAAGCAGCCTGTTTCGATTAGAGGAGATTTCTGGCTGGATAGGTATATAAAATGGGTTGGAGGGGTTTGTAAGAGGGGTTGATAGATGGGTGAAATGAGAGGAGATGGGGGAAGGGTGAGACAATTACTAATGAGATCCCTCAATTACAAATCAGAGAAAAAATTAGGATACAAAATAATACGTAACTCAATGTACAAAATCCAGCAACCTGCCAAGCAGAATGGGAGATGTTGATGTTTTCAGTGATGGAGAACTTAGTTGGTGTTCCAGAAACAAGGCTTGCATCCTCACAAGACTGGGCTGTTTTTATTCATGCAGATCCACCTGTTTAGAGGGACACGGAAAACAGAAAAGATGGAGGGGGGTTTCTCTATGTTAGATGTGATGTGAAAGTGAAGAAGAAAGATGTTCTTGTGGTTGGAGATGTGATTGGTGTTCCAGAAACATGGCTTGACTCCTCACAAGACTGGGCTGTTTATATTCATGCCAATCCTCTTGTTTAGAGGGACACAGGACACAGAAAAGATGGAGGGGGTTTCTCTATGTTAGATGTGATGTGAAAGTGAGGAAGAAAGATGATCTTGTGGTTGGAGGTGGTGATGGTGCGGAGGAGGAATTACGGGTGGAATGATAGTTGGACTTATCATTGAAGTCTACTAGAGATATCTTGAGGTTTATGAGAAGGGGGGGGGGGGGGGAGTCGGCTGTTCCAACAAGTGCAAGTCGGTAAAACCAAATGACTAAAACACAAGATTAAGACTAAAACTAAAACCTACATGATGGACCTTACTTGTAGTGTAAAGGAAAGCAATAAAGGAAAAGAAAAGAACATTTCATGATACAAATCTGAAAGAAGACTTTAATGAATAAATTTAACAAATAATGTCATGATTTTAAGAAAAGCAATATTTAATTCTCATTTGTTTCATACTAAAAAATTTGCGATAATATATTTTCATTTTTCACCGGTAAATATAACATTTTACTACACTAAAATGGCCAGTTCAGTCATGGAGTCTGGTCTCCCGTTCTGTTCATCCACAAGCAATATCTAGATCCTCTTTCACCATGAAGTCTTCCACTGAAGCTTCTGCTGAAGATCAGACTACACTGCTAGAGGGACCCAACCAGCAGTGACACCCCCTCCTCCTCTCTCCTAGAGGGACCCAACCAGCAGTGACCCCCCCTCTCCTTCTCTCTCCTAGAGGGACCCAACCAGCAGCGACACCCCCTCCTTCTCTCTCCTAGAGGGACCCAACCAGCAGCGACACCCCCTCCTTCTCTCTCCTAGAGGGACCCAACCGGCAGTGACGCCCCCTCCTCCTCTCTCCTAGAGGGACCCAACCAGCAGTGACACCTCCTCCTTCTCTCTCCCAGAGGGACCCAACCAGCAGTGACACCCCCTCCTTCTCTCTCCTAGAGGGACCCAACCAACAGTGACACCCCCTCCTTCTCTCTCCTAGAGGGACCCAACCGGCAGTGACACCCCCTCCTTCTCTCTCCTAGAGGGACCCAACCAACAGTGACACCCCCTCCTTCTCTCTCCTAGAGGGACCCAACCGGCAGTGACACCCCCTCCTTCTCTCTCCTAGAGGGACCCAACCAGCAGCGACACCTCCTCCTTCTCTCTCCTAGAGGGACTCAACCAGCAGTGACCCCCCCTCCTTCTCTCTCCTAGAGGAGCCCAACCGGCAGTGACACCCCCTCCTTCTCTCTCCTAGAGGGACCCAACCAGCAGTGACACCCCCTCCTTCTCTCTCCTAGAGGAGCCCAACCAGCAGTGACACCCCCTCCTTCTCTCTCCTAGAGGAACCCAACCAGCAGTGACACCCCCTCCTTCTCTCTCCTAGAGGGACCCGACCAGCAGTGACACCCCCTCCTTCTCTCTCCTAGAGGGACCCAACCAGCAGTGACACCTCCTCCTTCTCTCTCCTAGAGGGACCCAACCAGCAGTGACACCCCCTCCTTCTCTCTCCTAGAGGGACCCAACCGGCAGTGACACCCCCTCCTTCTCTCTCCTAGAAGAACCCAACCAGCAGTGACACCCCCTCCTTCTCTCTCCTAGAGGGACCCAACCGGCAGTGACACCCCCTCCTTCTCTCTCCTAGAGGGACCCAACCGGCAGTGGCACCTCCTCCTTCTCTCTCCTAGAGGGACCCGACCGGCAGTGACACCCCCTCCTTCTCTCTCCTAGAAGAACCCAACCAGCAGTGACACCCCCTCCTTCTCTCTCCTAGAGAGACAAAACCAGCAGTGACACCCCCTCCTTCTCTCTCCTAGAGGGATCCAACCAGCAGTGACACCCCCTCCTTCTCTCTCCTAGAGAGACCCAACCAGCAGTGACACCCCCTCCTTCTCTCTCCTAGAAGAACCCAACCAGCAGTGACACCCCCTCCTTCTCTCTCCTAGAGGGACCCAACCGGCAGTGACACCCCCTCCTTCTCTCTCCTAGAGGGACCCAACCAGCAGTGACACCCCCTCCTTCTCTCTCCTAGAGAGACAAAACCAGCAGTGACACCCCCTCCTTCTCTCTCCTAGAGGGATCCAACCAGCAGTGACACCCCCTCCTTCTCTCTCCTAGAGAGACCCAACCAGCAGTGACACCCCCTCCTTCTCTCTCCTAGAGAGACAAAACCACCTGTGACACCCCCTCCTTCTCTCTCCTAGAGGGACCCAACCGGCAGTGACACCCCCTCCTTCTCTCTCCTAGAGGGACCCGACCGGCAGTGACACCCCCTCCTTCTCTCTCCAGCAGAGGAAGACAGAACTTTGAAGTCTTTAGTGATCTCTGATTATCTTATAAAGTGTTTCTTCCATGATAAAGATCAGAGGAGCGCTCAGCCACGTGTTTTCTGAGTTGTATATCAAGGTGAGCTTCTTCCCAGTGTGAGATCTTTGATGTACAGCAAAATATGATCCATATAGAAGACATTTCCCGCACTCACACTAATTCACCTTGGGGGATGTGTGGGTTCTCTGGTGTTTGGTAAAACAATTCTTCTTTGAGAAACATTTCCCGCACTCAGGGCAGGAGTACGGTTTCTCCCTTGTCTGAGACCTTTGCTGTTTCTGCGTGTGGCGTATCTGATGTTGAGTAACGTAGGACTTGCATGAAAAACTTTTTCCGCACTCGGGACAGCAATACGGCTTCTCACCCGTGTGAGACCTCTGATGTTCTTTAAGACGGAACTTTCGTGAAAAATGTTTCCCGCACTCAGGGCAGGAATACGGTTTTTCCCCCGTGTGAGATCTTTGATGTACACCAAGTGCTGCTTTGCTTGAAAAACATTTCCCGCACTCAGAGCAGGAAAATGGCTTCTCGCCCGTGTGACATCTCTGATGATTAATAAGTACTGATTTCAGCCTATAAGATTTCCCACACTCGGGGCAGACATGCGGCTTCTCGCCCGTGTGCAATCTCTGATGACTAGAAAGTTTAGACTTAATTGAAAAGCATTTTCTACACTCAGGGCAGGAATACGGCTTTTCCCCCGTGTGATATCTTTGATGTACAACAAGTCCAGATTTGTTTGAAAAACATTTCCCGCACTCGGGGCAGGAAAATGGTTTTTCTCCCGTGTGAGATCTTTCATGAACAACAAGCCCCGATTTGTCTGAAAAATATTTCCCGCACTCAGCACAGGAATACGGCTTCTTCCCCGTGTGCGAGCTCTGATGTGAAACGAGGTCTGATTTCTGTAGAAAACATTTCCCGCACTCAGGGCAGGAATACGGCTTCTCACCCGTGTGGGATCTGTAATGTATATTTCGTTTCGACTTACACAGAAAACTTTTTCCACACTCGGGGCAGGAATACGGCTTCTCACCCGTGTGAGACCTCTGATGTCTAACCAGTTTTGATTTATATAGAAAACATTTCCCGCACTCAGAACAAGAATAATATTCCCCCACCCTGCGATATCCCTGATGTATGAAACCACCAGAATCAGAGCAAAACCTTTCCCCATGTTCAAAACAGCAAAATTCTTTCTCCCCCTTCATTTCACCACCATCCCCCACAGTACGAGGTTGCTCAGAGTCGGAGGGATTCCATGGTCTATCCACACTGTGAAGTCCACCATCCATAGTGGAGATCATTGTCTTTTCTCCTCCACAATCTCCTGTGATGTCCTCATCTTCCATTCTACAACCTGGAGATAAAGTGAGACGATCCTTCGAGGGTTTCTCCATGGCGTGTCCTGGAAAAATATAAAAACATCATCAATAGATATGAGAGGGTTAGTTCACTTCCATCAAGATCCCATCTGGATCAGGTAGATATGAGTGAGGAGATGTTCTCTGTGGAGGTCCCAACCAGCCGGGACTCTTCCCCCCTCTTCAGTCCTTTGGTCCTCCTCCCAGATCACTTCTACATTTACACAGCCTTGTCAGAAGAGCAGGAACCAATGGGGGCTGGGAGGTCCATGCTCTTCACACAACCACAAGCCTAGGCACTGGGTCATGTGATCTCTAACAAGAGGGTCAAAGTTCAGACTTGCAGACCTTTTACCATAGAACAAGTGACCATAGGCCTAGGCTTCTGGTGATATGCAGCACTGGAGGGAGCTTATGGTAGTAATTTCTCCTAGAAAGATAATGGTTTCAGTCTCTGTTACTCCTTACTAGTCATCAAGTGACCATAGCCTTAGGCTTCTAGTGATATGCAGCACTGGAAGGAGCTTGCCGTAGTATTTTTTCCTAGAATGATACGTGCTTCAGTCTCTGTTACGTCTTACATTTCATCGCAATAAGACTGGTAATACAGATTTATGGTAACATTTAGCTATACGTCGGCTGGAAGAAGAGGAACCAACCTAAGAAATCTGTGTTATCATATCTGTGCTACTGTAACTAGGAGTGACCCACAACCTAATACTGCCAGCTGAACCACAAATAGGGTATCAGTACAGGGAGGGGACCATCATCAACCTATTATTGGGTGATATCACTCAGATCCCGCCCTACGCTGGACCAATTAGTGAGCAGTAAGAGCAGAGATAAGAGAAGAATATATGATGGGTCACCTGTGCTGATCTCTGTAGGAGTGTCCTCCTCTATGAATGTCCTCGTCATTCCAGCCTCCTCCGTATATTGCTGATCATCCCTCACATTCCTCTCTTCTACTTCACCCTCAACTTTCACGTTCGTCAGATCTTCACCCTAAACCAACAGAATGGCAGCAAAAATTCGGTTTTCGTACAATTTCTTGGAGTCCGTCGATGGAATTCAAAAACATTCAGGCTACACTGCCGTCAACAGGAGGTTGGGTCACTCGCAAGCAGAACAAATTGTAAGCCAGCCCTCGTGCAAACGCCTCCTCATACCCAGCATATGCCTCAGATTTGTGGAAAAGCAGCACCAAGGGCAACTGCAAAGAATCGGTGTTCTCAATGGAAACTCCAAAAACTGGTTTTTATGGAAAGTAAAAGAATCGTTGTTTCTTTCTCATCCGTTGAGGGACACAGGAATCCAAATACAGTCCAGATCCAGTCAAGACATCTTAAAGCAGACCAAGTAGAAGGAGGACAACAACCACTGAAAGGCCTGAATAGACCCGAGATCCCAGTCCTATCTGAAAGAATAACACTTAAATCTGAACCAGATGATAAGAAGCCCCCTGCAAGAGAGGGAAAGCTGCCAATGACCAAGAGAAGCCTACAGAGAATCAATCCCTATTCTCAAGTAGGTGGGACCAAACCAGTGTACCTGAGACGTGAGAAAACTCAAGTGTATACCTAAACTTGGCTAATATTGTTGAAATTGACAGAAAAAAAAATGCAAGATATGCTCCTGCCAGTGAAATACTGTTCCAGGCCAAGGTTTTGAAACAGCTATGTGATGTCCAACTCAGGAAATTGACTACAAGCGAGACCCTTCGAGGTAAAGAGGTGACCCACCTATTCTGGGGAACCATCTAGAAACCCTGCATAAGGGAACATCCCGGAATGTGGGGCAGGGAGAAAAAAACACCACATTTGCCAAAAGAGACTAGACATGTGCAAAAGGAAAAAATTAGTTTAGTTTTGTTTCGCTTTAATTCGTTAATTCATTAATTTCGTTTAGTTATATTCGTTAACTTCCTTAAATTCGTTTTCGGATTTCGTTTAGTTTTCTACCGAATCAGAAAAAATCGGCCACATTCGAAAATATTTCAACCAAATTCGAAAATATTTTGTGACCCGACTTTAGGGCCATGTATCTTGGGGTCACTTGGTGCTAAAAACTCCAAATTTGGATATGTTGTAGTGCTAGAAATATTTGGTTTGCATATCAAATTTGGGGTTTCTAGCTATAAGTGACCCCGAGATATGTGGCCCCAAAATCGGGTCGCAAAATGTCATTCTCTGCTCTAATAACTAATTACATTTTGCGACCCGATTTTGGGGCCACATATCTCAGGGTCACTTATAACTAGAAAACCCAAATTTAGTATGCAAACACAATAATACTAGCACTACAACATATCCAAATTTTAAGTGTCTAGCACCAAGTGACCCTGAGATACATGGCCCTAAATTTGGGTCACAAAATATTTTCGAATGTGGTTGAAATAATGTCGAATGCATTCGAAATTATTTCAACATGATTCAACATTATTTCAACCACATTCGAAAATATTTTGTGACCCAAATTTAGGGCCATGTATCTCGGGGTCACTTGGTGCTAGAAATTCCAAATTTGGATATGTTGTAGTGCTAGTACTATTGTGTTTGCATACCAAATTTGGGGTTTCTAGCCATAAGTGACCCCGAGATATGTGGCCCCAAAATCGGGTCGCAAAATGTCATTCTCTGCTCTAATAACTAATAAAATTTTGCGACCCGAATTTGGGGCCACATATCTCGGGGTCACTTATAGCTAGAAACCCCAAATGTTGTATGTAAACACAATAATACTAGCACTACAACATATCCAAATTTGAAGTGTCTAGCACCAAGTGACCCCGAGATACATGGCCCTAAAGTTGGGTCACAAAATATTTTCGAATGCGGTTGAAATAATGTCGAATCATGTTGAAATAATTTCGAATGCGGTTGAAATAATGTCGAATCATGTTGAAGTCATTTCGAATGCGGTTGAAATAATTTCGAATCATGTCGAATTCATTCGTTATATTTCTTTTGTACTCGTTGTAATTTGTTATTCTTTTATTCTGACATTCGGATGCATCAGATGCATAAGATGCAAAATTCGGCCGAATTTGGATTAGTTACGAAACGAATTGCACATGCCTAATTAAAAAAGAGAAATATAGATAGCTATATAGGTGAATTTTGGGCCACATATCTCGGGGTCTCTTATAGCTAGAAACCCCAAATGTGGTATACAAACACAATAATACTGGCACTACAACATATCCAAATTTGAAGTGTCTAGCACCAAGTGACCCCGAGATACATGGCCCTAAAGTCGGGTCACAAAATATTTTCGAATGCGGTTGAAATAATGTCGAATCATGTTGAAATCATTTCGAATGCGGTTGAAATAATTTCGAATCATGTCGAATTCATTCGAATTCATTCGTTATATTTCTTTCGTATTTGTTGTAATTTGTTATTCTTTTATTCGGACATTCGGATGCATCCGAATGTCCGAAAGATGCAAAATTCAGCCGAATTTCGATTCGTTACGAAACGAATTGCAAAAGCCTAAAAGAGACTGACAGGACACAACTTTCTGGTTAAATAAGACCATATGGATGTGTCCCTATGACCCATGGCAAATGGGAGGCTGAAAAAGGCTAGCGAGACAACGAGAGAAGGGAAAACACTATTACAAGGGTGGGCAAATCATTTTTTCCAAGGGACCAAATGAGAAACTGGGACTGTTGTGGTGGGCAAGCCAAAGTTTATTTGATCCAACTATTTGGCCTCTGAATGTAGACTGAGGAATCACCAATCTGTATAACAACCCTACGGAGACCATCTCAAGCTGTGAAGTCCCTGAGGGAAAAACAAAACAAAGAGTTAAAGAAAATGAATCGAATGTCCTAGGACAATAGTAAAAAATGAAGGAATGCAGGGTAGAGGAGGGGTTTAAAAAATTTCTGCTTGCCAGTGCCCAAGCCTCTTGTAGGGGTATAACCCAACTGTATATGAATTTCTATGTGCTTCAATGGACAAGAAAGAAAAACAACTCTATAATACTATACTCTATAAGTACTGATGATGTGTTCTAGACCCTCAACGCCACTATCCTGATGATGGTGAAGGATGGAGTGACTTTCCTGTGTGGAATCCCGGGAATACAGAGAATGGGAACATTTCTCGGGTGGGTTTTTGTTATTAGGTGGCTCCATCATAATGTCCTGGTGCAGTTCCTTATGTTCTTCAGAAAGCTCCTTCATCACACCGTGCTCCTTATCCTCCTCTTTATACTCTTCTTTACCAACAATATTATCATCCCAAGGTTTCCATTCTGAATATAAAATAAGACATTGTTGGAGAATTCTGAACCCAATAGTCAGGGCTACAGGCCTGGTGGTCATGATTCTGTTGTCCTCAGCTTCTCCAACCTTCTTGGGAATCTTCTGAACCCAACAGCCAGGGCTACAGGCCTGGTGGTCATGATTCTGTTGTCCTCAGCTTCTCCAACCTTCTTGGGAATCTTCTGAACCCAACAGCCAGGGCTACAGGCCTGGTGGTCATGGTTCTCTTTCTCTCCAGCTTATCCAACCTTGTTGGGAATCTTCTGAACCCAACAGTCAGGGCTACAGGCATGATGGTCATGGTCTTTTTGCCCCCAGGATTCCCAACCTTGTTGGGAATATTCTAAACCCTACAGTCAGGGCTACAGGCATGGTGGTCATGGTCGTGTTGCCCTCAGCTTCTCCAACTTTGTTGTGAATCTTCTGAACCCAAGAGTTAGGGCTACAGGCCTGGTGGTCATGGTCTTGTTGCCCCCAGGTTCTCTCACCTTGTTGGGGATCTTCTGAACCCAACAGTCAGGGCTACAGGTCTGGTGGTCATGGTCATGTTTTCCTCAGCTTCTCCAACCTTGTTTGGAATCTTCTGAACCCAACAGTCAGGGTTACAGTCATGGTGGTCATGGTCTTGTTGCCCCCAGGTTGAACAACCTTGTTGGGAATCTTCTGAACCCAACAGTCAGGGCTACAGGCCTGGTGGTCATGGTTCTGTTTCCCTCCAGCTTATCCAACCTTGTTGGGAATCTTCTGAGCCCAACAGTCAGGGCTACAGGCCTGGTGGTCATAGTTCTGTTTCCCTCCAGCTTATCCAACCTTGTTGGGAATCTTCTGAGCCCAACAGTCAGGGCTACAGACCTGGTGGTCATGGTTCTGTTTCCCTCCAGCTTATCCAACCTTGTTGGGGATCTTCTGAACCCAACAGTCAGGGCTACAGGTCTGGTGGTCATGGTCATGTTTTCCTCAGCTTCTCCAACCTTGTTTGGAATCTTCTGAACCCAACAGTCAGGGTTACAGTCCTGGTGGTCATGGTCTTGTTTCCCTCAGCTTCTCCAACCTTGTTGGGAGTCAATTAAGGAGAATATGTGGATATGGGAAAGGTATGGTTTGTTATGTGGGAACTAGTAAGAGAGGCTCTGGGTTATCTTGCTCCAAGTGAGCCGGTTATGGCTGAATAATGGGACTGTATTCTGGAAAAGTAGAGTTTTGGAGATCCAGAGAGATAGGTAAGTGGGTTTGGCTGATATTGATGAGGGGTGTGTCATATGCTAATCAGCTTATTTGCATAAATTATCAAAATTAGTTACAAATATACATACTGTATCCTTAAATGTCAATTATTTAGCACTTTCCTCTTTGTTAAAGCACCACATATATGGGTTGAATAGACTCGGATGATATTTTGAAGCACAAAGTGGTGTGGATTCTTCTACAACATTCATTGTAGGAAACGTGCTTGTGTATAAATCATAACTACCAAATATCATTCATAATCTACCTGACCATGCTGTATGTAGTTGTGATCTTCTTGTGTGGAATCCGGGGAATACAGAGGACGGGGACATCTCTCTGGTGGGTTGCTGTAGCTGAATGACTCCACCATGGTGTCCTGGTACAGATCTTTGTGTTCTTTTTGAAATTCTGACTCCTCCGTCACCCCATCCTCATCATCCTCCTCTTTTATCTCTTCTTTAGTATCAACGTTAGAATCTCTCAGGATTCCACTCTGAATATATAATAAAAAATGACATCAATGGTAACAATGCAGATAATGTACAGATCCTAATGATACTATCAATGATTGTTCCTCATCTACCTGATGATGGTCGGGGATGGTGTGACCTTCCTGTGTGGAATCCCGGGAATACAGAGGATGGGGACATTCTCTGTTACTTGTTGGCCCCATGATGTTCTTGTAGAAATCATTGTCTTTTTCAGAAAACCCCTTGATCACTCCATACTTTTCATCCTCCTCTTTAACATCAATATTATAATCCTTCAGGTTTCCACTCTAAAATGTATAATAAATAATTTAAGACGCAATCTTGTGTATAAATTATAACTATCAGTGATTGTTCCTCATCTACCTGATGATGGTGGGGGATGGTGTGATCTTCCTGTGTGGAATACAGAGGACGGGGACATCTCTCTGGTGGGTTCCTGGTATTAAGTGGCTCCATTGTGACATCCTTGTGTCCTTCTGAAAACTCCTTCATCACTCCATACTCTTCATCCTCCTCTTTAAACTCTTTTTTAACATCAATATTATCATCCCCAAGGTTTTCACTCTGGATATATATAAATAAATTAATTGTAACAAACATGCTTTCTTTTTAAATCATTACTACCAATAACTGTTATTCATCTACCTGATGATGGTGGGGGATGATGTGACCTTCCTGTGGGGAATCCCAGGAATACAGATGATGGGGGTATATCTCTGGTGGGTTCCTGTTACTAGGTGGCTCCATCATATTCCTGTGTCCATCCATCACACCATACTCATCATCTTTCTCCTGATACTCTTCATCAATACCAATATTATTATCCATGATGCTTCCTTTCTGAATATATAATACAACATTCATTGTAACACATATGCTTGTATGAAAGCCATAACCAGGAGATCAGTACTCTTTGGTCATGTCAGTTCCTGAAGAAGATTGCAGAAGGCATTGCAGCTTTGTGTTCCTGTACTGTGTCCCATATCCTGTTCTGTAGTGAGAAGACGGGATCACAGAAGGAACCACAAAGCTCTGTGGAGGACCGAGAGATCGGCACTCCCTGGCTATGTTGGTTCCTAAGACTTCATTAGGCATTAGAGCTCTGTGTTCCCGTAATGTGCCCCTCTACCGTGCCCTGTAGTAATGAGTAGATCATAAGCAGGGCTGGACTGGGACAAAAATTTGGCCCTGGACTTCATCCTGACCGGCCCACTTTAATTTTGAGTGTCCCCAACAGCGTCCCCCTTACATCAGAGTGTCCCCAACAGCATCCAATTTACATCAGAGTGTCCCCAACAGTGCCCCCCTTACATCAAAGAGTCCCCAACAGCATCCAATTTACATCAGAGTGTCCCCAACAGTGCCCCCCTTACATCAAAGAGTCCCAATCAGCAGCTCCTTTCACAGAGAGTTCCAATCAGCAGCCCCCTTCACTTCAGTGTGTCCCCACCAACAGCTCCCTTCACATCAGTGTGTCCCCACCAGCAGCTCCCTTAACATCAGTGTTACATAGTTACATAGTTAGTCAGATTGAAAAAAGACACATGTCCATCCGGTTCAACCAAAAAAAAAAAAATATATATATATATATATATATATATATATATATATATATATATATAATAATATCATACAATCCCATATACCCAATTCTATACCCACAGTTGATCCAGAGGAAGGCAAAAAAAAAACCAGCAGAGCACTGTGTCCCCATCAGAAGTCCCTTTACATCAGTGTGTCCCCATCAGAAGCCCCCTTCACATCAGTGTGTCCCCATCAGAAGCCCCCTTCACATCAGAGTGTCCCCATCAGAAGCCCCCTTCACATCAGAGTGTCCCCATCAGAAGCCCCCTTCACATCAGAGTGTCCCCATCAGCAGCCCCTTCACATCAGAGTCCCCCCATCAGAAGCCCCCTCACATCAGAAGTCCCCCCACATCAGTGTGTCCCCATCAGAAGCCCCTTCACATCAGAGTCCCCCCATCAGAAGTCCCCGCACATCAGTGTGTCCCCATCAGAAGCCCCCTTCACATCAGTGTGTCCCCATTAGAAGCCCCCTTCACATCAGTGTGTCCCCATTAGAAGCCCCTTTCACATCAGTGTGTACCCATTAGAAGCCCCCTTCACATCAGTGTGTCCCCATTAGAAGCCCCTTTCACATCAGTGTGTACCCATTAGAAGCCCCCTTCACATCAGTGTGTCCCCATTAGAAGCCCCCTTCACATCAGTGTGTCCCCATTAGAAGCCCCCTTCACATCAGTGTGTCCCCATTAGAAGCCCCCTTCACATCAGTGTGTCCCCATCAGAAGCCCCCTTCACATCAGTGTTTCCCCATCAGCAGCCCCCTTCACATCAGTGTGTCCCCATTAGAAGCCCCCTTCACATCAGTGTGTCCCCATCAGAAGCCCCCTTCACATCAGTGTTTCCCCATCAGCAGCCCCCTTCACATCAGTGTGTCCCCATCAGAAGCCCCCTTCACATCAGTGCTTCCCCATCAGCAGCCCCCTTCACATCAGTGTTTCCCCATCAGAAGCCCCCTTCACATCAGTGTTTCCCCATCAGAAGCCCCCTTCACATCAGTGCTTCCCCATCAGCAGCCCCCTTCACATCAGTGTTTCCCCATCAGAAGCCCCCTTCACATCAGTGCTTCCCCATCAGAAGCCCCCTTCACATCAGTGCTTCCCAATCAGAAGCCCCCTTCACATCAGTGTGTCCCCATCAGCAGCCCCATTCACATCAGTGTGTCCCCACCAGCAGCCCCATTCACATGAGAGTCCCCATCAGAAGCCCCCTTCACATCAGAGAGCTCCAACCAGTAGCCCTCTTCACATCAGTGTGTCCCCCTCCCACGTGTACTCACAGTTTTGAAGGCAGCTTCTCGTTCCTCTCTCCAGTCATGTGATAACAAGTGATAAGGGGAGAGAGGAAGGAAAGTCTGCCGGCTGTCTATCTCCCCCTGCAGGCTGGAGGGAACAGAAAGCCTAATGCTCTCTCCAGCAAGTGACGGAAGCTGCTCCTCCTGACAGGAGTAAAATCGCAATCATTCACTGTCAGAGAGGAGCGGCTTCAGGACTGCACCTGACTGGCCCACTGAGCCATCGGCCCACCGGGAAACTCTGGTAGTCCTGATGGCCAGTACATGCCTGATCATAAGTAGGAGCCATGGGGCTCTGTGGAGGACCAGGAGATCAGTACTCCTTGGTCATGTCAGTTCCTGAAGAAGACTTCAGAAAGCATTGCAGCTTTGTGTTCCTGTACTGTGTCCCATATCCTGTTCTGTAGTGAGAAGACGGGATCAGCAGGAGTAACCACAAAGCTCTGTGGAGGACTGGGAGATCGGCACTCCCTGGTCATCTTGGCTCCCTAAGACTTCAGTAGGCATTAGAGCTCTGTGTTCCCGTAATATGTCCCTCTACTGTGTCCTGTAGTAATAAGTAGATCATAAGTAGGAGCCACGGAGCTCTGTGGAGGACCAGGAGATCGGCACTCCCCGGTCGTGTCGGTTTCTGAAGAAGACTTCCGCCTTCATCGAAACTCCGTTCAGAGATGTAAGAATTTACCTTTACAGGCAAAACTTTTACTTGGGTTTGACGTTTGGGCAAATCTTTCTTATATTTTAGTTCAGTTCAATAAGGGGAATAGTCTGAAGTCTGATGAAAAACTGAGAGCGATTTAAACACTTTGGGCAGATAAATAGTATATTTATTTGTCTGTGTGTACATCAGACTGAGAAGAGGGACATTTAAAGTGGAAAGATGGACAGAGCAATTTGGATCTCAATAAGAGAGAAGGACGTAAACCTATGATAAAATATTATCGTACCTCCTCTGTTGCCAATTCCAGCGATGTCTTCTCTCTACTTCCTCCTATTTCACCTCTCGCCAAGAACTTCCTGTCTGTATCTTTACATACTTCCTGTGTGTACCTGACATCACTTCCTGTCTTCCATAGAGACTTCCTGTCTGGGTAGAAGGGAGATCACCACCTTGTGGAACTCAGAGGAACTGCAGTCTCCAGAAACGTCTCGTAGTGTGAACACGGCCTTGTGCTGTTTGTGTATGTAGTGTATATCCTTATAGATGGAGTCATCTCCACTTCCACCAAGGGAGGGGGATATAAATATATGTCTGCTAAGGATGAGTGCAGGGATTTTGGTTTAGCAGATTTTGCAGTGAAATTACTGATTTTGCAGCCTCTAATTTTCCATGTAGAGATACTTAGGTAAAAGGTGTGTGGCGGATGACATTTGGGATGTAAATTTCGTTTTTTGGCCTCAGAATAGTAAAGGTTCTGAGGGTTAATTGTGTAGGTTGGCTTTAACACCAGTCTGGCCAGGCTATGTTTGGAAGTTCTGCCTGGTCGTGTGGACGTTGAGGTGCACATGACAGGCTAGAACCAAGTCTGGTTGGATGTTTGAGTATCGGCCTTTTCGGAGCGAATCAGTGGGCGTGCCGGGCCCGCTGAGGAGTCTGGTAAGGGGTACTTAAAGGGGTGTGGGTCACGTGTTTGGGGTCCCCGAGTTGTTCGAGAGACCCGTGTGGTCTGTTCTAGTTCCGGGACCGGGGTGGTCACGGGTGTGTTCGACATCCCACAACATGTTTCTGTCAGTGGCCCCTGATAGACCTGCTTGGTCTGGGGTAGGGATCCGTCTGTTCCAGAGTCTCAGAACCTGCTGGTCCGAGTCACAGTAACTGAGGGAGGATTCAAAGTGTCTGGGTGTGCTCTCGCGCTTGGAGGGACACCGCAGCTTATGGAAGTGACCGGGGGAGGACTCTTCGGAGGAGGGCCGGCAAGTGGCATCCTGAGAAGTGCCTGGTTACTGAGTTGAGGAGGACATTGACAAATCCATACTTTTCCAGTACCACTGAGGAGACGGGAAATGTTCCAGGTACGGTTGGAAAAAGGTTCCCGTTTGCCCTTAAGTTGTTTGTTCAAGTTTTAGTCAACGTGCTGACTGCCATGATCTCTGGCTAGAGATCTGTTCAGCCTTGAAGTACTCAGCTGCTAGTGGCTACTCTCTGGGTGGAAATAGAGACTTTGCTAGACCTGCAGTTCAAGGTGCCTGAGTTCTTCACCCGTGCCCTCTGTTCCCTAAGAGACTGTGTTATTGAAAGTTCTACTGCAGAATAAAACCTTTTTGAAAGGACTTCATCTGTGTCAGTGTACAAGTCGTTGGGTATCAATCCTGGGAACCTCTAGAAGTGGAGGAGCAGGCCGAGAGAAGGTAACCGGTAAGCCCATTAAGTCAAGGCTGCCCTGCAACGGGTTATGGCCGCTATAGGTGTTTTGAGAAGAATGCTCTACTGTGATAAAGCCTTCCCATGAACTACTAGCAGACAGCACATGTGGTGCGTAACACGGTAACACTATAGTAGATGGTCAGTGGGGTACAGGGAACAGAGGACTGAGCAGCAGAGAATCAGCAGAGCTGGTGGATCGGAGCAGGAGAAACTAACAGATGTCACACGTGATCAGCAGTGTAAAAGCAATATAACAGGGGATAAGAGAGGAGGATAAGCAAACCAGAGGATCAACAGAGCTGGGGGACCGAAGCAAGAGAAACTAGCAGATGTCAGATGCGGGGAGCAGCATGGGAGCATTATAGCAGGAGGTAAGAGAGGAGGATCAGCAGAGCTGGGGGACCAGAACAGGAGAAACTAGCAGATGTCACATGCGGTGAGCAGCATAGGAGCATTATAGCAGGAGGTAAGAGAGGAGGATCAGCAGAGCAGGGGGACCAGAGCAGGAGAAACTAGCAGATGTCACATGTGGTGAGCATCATGGGAGCATTATAGCAGGAGGTAAGAGAGGAGGATCAGCAGAGCTGGGAGACCAGAGCAAGAGAAGCTAGCAGATGCCACATGTGGGGAGCAGCGTGGGAGCAATATAGCAGGAGGTAAGAGAGGAGGATCAGCAGAGCAGGGGGACTGGAGCAGGAGAAACTAGCAGATGTCACATGTGGTGAGCAGCATGGGAGCATTATAGCAGGAGGTAAGAGAGGAGGATCAGCAGAGCTGGTGGACCAGAGCAAGAGAAGCTAGCAGATGCCACATGTGGGGAGCAGTGTGGGAGCAATATAGCAGGGAGTGAGAGGAGGATTAGCAAACCAGAGGACCAGCAGAGCCGGGGGTCCGGAGCAAGAGAAACTAGCAGATGTCACATGTAGTGAGCAGCATGGGAGCAAGATAACGGGAAGTGACAGAGGAGGATCAGCAAACCAGAGGATCAGCAGAGCTGGGGGGCTGGAGCAGCAGAAACGAGTAGATGTCACACATGGTGAGCAGCGTGGGTAGACATGTGCAATTAGTCTTGATCCGAATACGAATTAGGACAAATTGTTGGTTACTCGGATACATCCAAATCTCTGAATGAAAAAGTAATGAATTTCGTTGAAATTTGTTTCATTTATTCATTCGAATTTGAAAATAGGAAAATAATTAGAATTCGAAATTGGTCGAAAAACGATCGATCCAAATTCTGTGTGAAGAAATAGCTGGTTGTTAAGGACACGGGCTGGGAACCCCTCCGCACGCGTCCGTAAAAACTGATGACTCATCATCTGTCAGCGGGCTTCACCACAGACAGATGAAAGTGAAGATAAAGAATGCCGGCATTGCCCGGCCTTAGAAAAAAAATGTTTAAAAAAAAAAAAAAACGGCGTGGGGTCCCCTTCAGTCCATACCAAGCCCCTTTGGGTCTGGCATGGATTTTGGGGGGAACCCCAAAACGAAATTTCTAGAAAAACAGCGTGGGGTCCCCCCAAGATCCATAACAGACCCTTATCTGAGCTGGCAGGTCGGATAAAGAATGCTGGCATTGCCCAGCAATAGAAAAATGTTAAAAAAAATTGCGTGGGGGTCCCCCAGTCCATGCCAGGGCCTTTGGGTCTGGCATGGATTTTAAGGGGAACACCATGTAAAAATTTTAAGAAAAAACGGCGTGCCACCCCCCCCCCCCCAAGATCCATAACAGACCCTTATCTGAGCATGCAGCCTGGCAGGTCCCCCCTCCTGAACCATACCAAGCCACATGCCTCTAAACATGGGGGGGTACCATGTTGATGAGGACAAGGGCCTCATCCCCACAACTGTGGCCGGTGGTTGTGGGGGTATGCGGGCGGGGGGAGAGCTTACTGGAATCTGGATGCCCCCTTTAACAAGGTGGACTCCAGATCCCATCCCCCCCCCATCTGAATGGGTATTGGGTACATCATATTCCTACCCGTTCACAAAAAAAAGTGTCAAAAATGTATAAAATCACACACAGTACAAATCCTTTATTTAAAAAAAAAAAAGTTTCCCCCGATGTAGATCCATCGTCCATCACGCCAATCGCTGCAACCAAAAAATAAAAATAAATGCCGATCCAGAAGCCCTCTGACTACCGCAGGCTCCTCTGTTTGACAGGTGAAGGGCGGGGCCACCTGTCTACATCACCTGGTGGCACCACCCCCTTCTGACATCACGGACTGGCGCATGCTGGGTCAGAAGGGCGGTGCCACCAAGTAATGTAGACCTGGTTTTATCTTTCGGTAGCGGTAGGCGGCATGACTGACGACGGATCCACATCGGGACACTATTTTTGATTTTTTTTTAAATAAAACATTTGTCAAAAAAAAAAGTCTCTGTGTTTTTATTACTTTTTTGACACATTTTTTGGGTGAATGGGTAGGAGTACTATGCACCCGATACTCATTCACATGGGGGGGGGCGGTATCTGGGGGCCACCTTGGTAAAGGGGCCTTCCAGATTCCAATAAGCCCCCTACCTTCTGACCGATCTGAATTCTATTCGTTCTGAAATTTTTAGAAAACAAAACAAATTTTAATGAGAAAAGAAATTAAATTGAAAGAAAACGAAACTTAAACTAAGCGCATTCCGAAACCCAAACTAAACAGATTTCATGACAAAATGAAATTAGTAACAGAATGAATCTATCCGAAACTAAACACATTTTTCCGTTCTGCACATGTATAAGTGGAAGCAATATAGTGGAAGGTAAGTGGGGACTGGAGAGAGAAGAGAATCAGCAGAGCTGGGGGTTACTACTGAGTGAGGGATCAGCAGAGCTGGGGGTTACTACTGAGTGAGGGATTAGCAGAGCTGGGGGTTACTACTAAGTGAGGGATTAGCAGAGCTGGGGGTTACTACTGAGTGAGGGATCAGCAGAGCTGGGGGTTACTACTGAGTGAGGGATCAGCAGAGCTGGGGGTTACTACTGAGTGAGGGATCAGCAGAGCTGGGGGTTACTACTGAGTGGGGAATCAGCAGAGCTGGGGGTTACTACTGAGTGGGGAATCAGCAGAGCTGGGGGTTACTACTGAGTGAGGGATCAGCAGAGCTGGGGGTTACTACTGAGTGAGGGATCAGCAGAGCTGGGTTTTACTACTGAGTGGGGAATCAGCAGAGCTGGGGGTTATTACTGAGTGGGGAATCAGCAGAGCTGGCGGTTACTATTGAGTGAGGGAACAGCAGAGCTGGGGGTTACTACTGAGTGGGGAATCAGCAGAGCTGGGTTTTACAACTGAGTCAGGGATCAGCAGAGCTGGGGGTTACTACTGAGTGAGGGATCAGCAGAGCTGGGGGTTACTACTGAGTGGGGAATCAGCAGAGCTGGGGGTTACTACTGAGTGGGGAATCAGCAGAGCTGGGGGTTACTACTGAGTGAGGGATCAGCAGAGCTGGGGGTTACTACTGAGTGAGGGATCAGCAGAGCTGGGTTTTACTACTGAGTGGGGAATCAGCAGAGCTGGGGGTTATTACTGAGTGGGGAATCAGCAGAGCTGGCGGTTACTATTGAGTGAGGGAACAGCAGAGCTGGGGGTTACTACTGAGTGGGGAATCAGCAGAGCTGGGTTTTACAACTGAGTCAGGGATCAGCAGAGCTGGGGGCTACTACTGAGTGGGGAATCAGCAGAGCGGGGGTTGCTACTGAGTGGGGGAATCAGCAGAGCGGGGGTTGCTACTGAGTGGGGAATCAGCAGAGCTGGGGGTCACTACTGAGCGGAGGATCAGCAGTGCTGGCTGTTACTACTGAGTGGGGAATCAGCAGAGCTGGGGGTTACTACTGAGTGGGGAATCAGCAGAGCTGGGGATTTCTACTGAGTGAGGGATCAGCAGAGCTGGGGGTTACTACTGAGTGGGGAATCAGCAGAGCTGGGGGTTACTACTGAGTGGGGAATCAGCAGAGCTGGGGGTTACTACTGAGTGGGGAATCAGCAGAGCTGGGGGTTACTACTGAGTGGGGAATCAGCAGAGCTGGGGGTTACTACTGAGTGGGGAATCAGCAGAGCTGGGGGTTACTACTGAGCAGGAGAAAGTAGCAGATGTCACGTGTGGTGCGCAGCATGGGAGCAATATAGCGGGAGGTGAGAGAGGAGGGGGGTCAGCAAACCAGAGGATCAGCAGAGCTAGGGGTTACTACTGGGGGGGGGGACTCAGCAAAGATGGAGGTACTACTGAGTGGACATCAGGAGAGCTGGTGGTACTGCAAGGGATCCACTAAACAGGGGTACTAATGATCTGGGGATCTGCTGAGTAGGGGTACTATTGGGCCTCTTTAAAACAAAAAGACGAGGACACCGGCGGCCAGCTTCCTGGCCCGCCGCTCAACAACCCAGCTAGTCTTCACACAGAATTAGAAATCGCTCGATCGTCTTTCGACCAATCCGAATCCTAATCGTTCTAAAAAGTTGGAACTCGTTAGGAAATGAGTAAATTAAGCAAATTTTAATGAAAACTAAACTAAAAATTTAACTAAGAAAGAAACAAATTCCATAACGAAAATTGGGGGGGGTAGAGATAGTTCCCCAAACTGGTCTCTACCATGAGAGTAAGGACCATCTCGGTACCAATGGGACAATGTACACGTAATGGATATAAAAAATTTATTTTATTTTACACAGTATATATATATATATATATATATATATATATATATATATATATATATATAATATATAAAATAAAAAGAAACAAAACCTAAATTTTCAATAATCAAGACAGAACAATATATAAAACCAAAGGGTGTTTAGGCAGTTGTGTAGATACTTAATGTCCTCCTGATGAAGCGGTCTTAGACCGCGAAACATGTAGAGCAGTGGTCCTCAACCCTGTCCTCAGGGCCCACTAACAGGCCAGGTTTGCAAGATAACTGAAATACATCATGCATCTCCCCCAAGGTAATACATAAAACCTGGCCTGTTAAGTGGGCCCTGAGGACAGGGTTGAGGATCACTGCTCTACATGTTTCGCGGTCTAAGACCACTTCATCAGGAGGATGAAATCTACGTAACAGATTATACAAAACAATCACAGTTCCAAAAAAAAAAAAAAACACAATTGTATATAAATGTAGTAGTAGGGGAAAAAAACACATTTACAGTATCTCACAAAAGTAAGTACACCCCGCACATGTTTGTAAATCTTTTCTTCTATCTTTTCATGTGACAACACTGAAGAAATGACACTTGTCTACAATGTAAAGTAGTGAGTGTACAGCTTGTATAACAGTGTAAATTTGGCGTCCCCCCTCAAAATAACTCAACACACAGCCGTTAATGTCTAAACCGCTGGCAACAAAAACTAGTATACCCCCAAGTGAAAATGTCCAAATTGGACCCAATTAGCCATTTTCCCTCCCCCGGTGTCATGTGACTCGTTGGTGTTACAAGGTCTCAGGTGGGAATGGGGAGCAGGTGTGTTAAATTTGGTGTTATCACTCTCACTCTCTCATGTCTAAACCGCTGGCAACAAAAAGTGAGTACACGCCCCTAAGTGAAAATGTCCAAATTGGGCCCAAAGTGTCAATATTTTGTGTGGCCGCCATTATTTTCCAGCACTGCCTTAACCCTCTTGGGAATGGAGGTCACCAGAGCTTCACAGGTCACCACTGGAGTCCTCTTCCCCTCCTGCATGACGACATCACAGAGCTGGTGGATGTTGGAGACCTTGCGCTCCTCCACCTTCCATTTGAGGATGTCCCACAGATGATCAATAGGGTTTAGGTCTGGAGACATGCTTGGCCAATCCATCACCTTTACCCTCAGCTTCTTTAGCAAGGCAGTGGTCATCTTGGGGGTGTGTTTGGGGTGGTTATCATGTTGGAATACTGCCCTGCGGCCCGGTCTCTGAAGGGGGGGGGGGATCATGCTCTGCTTCAGTATGTCACAGTACATGTTGGCATTCATGGTTCCCTCAATGATCTGTAGCCCCCCAGTGCCGGCAGCACTCATGCAGCCCCAGACCATGACACCCCCACCACCATGCCTGACTGTAGACAAGACACACTTGTCTTTGTCCTCCTCACCTGGTTGCCCCCACACACCATATGACCCAAATACGTTTATCTTGGTCTCATCAGACCACAGGACATGGTTCCAGTAATCCATCTCCTTAGCCTGCTTGTCTTCAGCAAACTGTTTGTGGTCTTTCTTGTGCATCATCTTTAGAAGAGGCTTCCTTCTGGGACGACAGCCATGCAGACCAATTTGATGCAGTGTGCGGCGTATGGTCTGAGCACTGACAGGCTGACCCCCCATCCCTACAACCTCTGCAGCAATGCAGGCAGCACTCATACATCTATTTCCCAAAGACAACCTCTGGATATGACGCTGAGCACGTGACCTCAACTTCTTTGGTGGACCATGGTGAGGCCTGTTCTGAGCGGAACCCGCCCTGTTATACCGCTGTATGATCTTGGCCACCGTGCTGCAGCTCAGTTTTGGGGTCTTGGCAATCTTCTTATAGCCTAGGCCATCTTTATGTAGAGCAACAATTCTTTTTTTCAGATCCTCAGAGAGTTCTTTGCCATGAGGTGCCATGTTGAACTTCCAGTGACCAGTATGAGAGAGTGAGAGCGATAACACTAAATTTAACCACACCTGCTCCCCATTCACACCTGAGACCTTGTAACACTAACGAGTCACATGACACCGGGGGAGGGGGGAGAGAAAATGGCTATCCAAACAAAAGAACCCGCTGCTCCAGGTGAGACAGGAAGCCTAATGATATCACAGGCGACGATCAACACCGAAGAAATGGCTGCACTCCAAGATCCCTCAAAATTCTTATTTAATAAACAAAAACTCCAAGTGTTACAGACAGTTCAAATGGCAGACGACGCGTTTCACGCAATAAACAGGTGCGCTTGTAAATTGCGGCTAATTGGGCCCCAATTTGGACATTTTCACTTCGGGGTGTACTGACTTTTGTTGCCAGCGGTTTAGACATGAATGGCTGTGTGTTGAGTTATTTTGAGGGGGACGGCAAATTTTACACTGTTATACAAGCTGTACACTCACTACTTTACATTGTAGACAAGTGTCATTTCTTCAGTGTTGTCACATGAAAGGATAGAAGAAAAGATTTACAAAAATGTGAGGGGTGTACTAACTTTTGTGAGATACTGTATATGTATATATATATATATATACACAGTGCAGGCAGTGTAGAATATATAATAAAGTGCAGGCAGTGTAGAATATATATACTGTGCAGTCAGTGTAGAATATATATATATATATATATATATATATATATATATATATATATACACACACACACACAGTGCAGGCAGTGTAGAATATATATACAGTGCAGGCAGTGTAGAAATATATACACAGTGCAGTCAGTATAGAATATATATATATATATATACACACACACACACACACACACACACACACACACACAGTGCAGGCAGTGCAGAATATATAATATAGTGCAGGCAGTGTAGAAATATATATACAGTGCAGTCAGTATAGAATATATATATATACAGTGCAGGCAGTGTAGAATATATATATATACAGTGCAGTCAGTACACACGGTCGGACTTTCCGACAGGAAATGTGCGATCGGAATTTCCGACACACAAGATTTGAGATCTGGATCTTCGAAATTTTCCCGACAACAAAATCCGCACTGGCTATTGAACTTCCTTTTTTCTCGGCTCGTCGTACGTGTTGCAACGTCACCGCGTTCTTGACGTTTGGCATTTCCGACAACATTTGTGCGACCGTCTGTATGCAAGAGAAGTTTGAGCCAACATCCGTCGGAAAATAAACCCAGGATTTTGTGGTCGGAATGTCCGATCGCGTGTACGGGGCAAAAGAGTGGGAGCAATATAGTGGAAGGTAAGCGGGGACTGGAGAGAGAAGAGGATCAGCAGAGTTGGGGGTTACTAATGAGTGAGGGATCAGTAGAGCTGGGGGGGGGGGAGGTTACTACTGAGCAGGAGAAACTAGAAGATGTCATGTGTGGTGCGCAGCATGGGAGGCAATATATCGGGAGGTGAAAAGGGGAGGATCAGCAGAGCTGAGGTTTATTACTGAGCAGGGGGATCAGCAGAGCTGGGGTTTATTACTGAGCAGGGGGATCAGCAGAGCTGGGGTTTATTACTGAGCAGGGGATCAGCAGAGCTGGGGTTTATTACTGAGCAGGGGATCAGCAGAGCTGGGGTTTATTACTGAGCAGGGGATCAGCAGAGCTGGGGTTTATTACTGAGCAGGGGATCAGCAGAGCTGGGGTTTATTACTGAGCAGGGGATCAGCAGAGCTGGGGTTTATTACTGAGCAGGGGATCAGCAGAGCTGGGGTTTATTACTGAGCAGGGGATCAGCAGAGCTGGGGTTTACTACTGTAATGGCACCCCTAATATAAAGGGGGTTAACGCCGTTTACGATGTTCCCTCTCCTAGACACACATCCACTCGCTACCAATATCCACAGCTAAACGACCCTTTCCTATAGGAGCCGACCCCTCTGGCAAAAAGACGAGACGCACTCTGTCTCTTCTGTAGTAGGAATGACTTTATTAATAAGAAACATTGTAACTTTATACACAATTCAAGGCACATGCTTTAACATGAACAAGGGACCAGCTCCACCCACACATCCCAAGACTCACCACCTCATCCTGACGTCTGCTAGGCTTCAAACGATCCCACCCAATGCACATCTTTTCACAAAGGGTTGGCAGCCAGTCTGTCTGGCACTTTACACTACACACAAGGACAGACTTAAATGAACAATAGAAATGCAAAACAACTTAATTCCTCACAGCAATAACACTTAACCCCCATATACAGTATACATCCAATCTATATACAATGTATATACAGCCTTGAATATGGCTATCACAGACCATATCGGGGGTTTCTTTTATTCACCCTGTGTCCAAAGTGACCCCACTGTCACAACTACTGAGTAGGGGATCAGCAGAGCTGGGGTTTACTACTGAGCAGGGGATCAGCAGAGCTGGGGTTTACTACTGAGCAGGGGATCAGCAGAGCTGGGGTTTATTACTGAGCAGGGGGATCAGCAGAGCTGGGGTTTACTACTGAGCAGGGGATCAGCAGAGCTGGGGTTTACTACTGAGCAGGGGATCAGCAGAGCTGGGGTTTACTACTGAGCAGGGGATCAGCAAAGCTGGGGTTTACTACTGAGCAGGGGATCAGCAGAGCTGGGGTTTACTACTGAGCAGGGGATCAACAGAGCTGGGGTTTACTACTGAGCAGGGGATCAGCAGAGCTGGGGTTTACTACTGAGCAGGGGATCAGCAGAGCTGGGGTTTATTACTGAGTGGGGAATCAGCAGAGCTGGGGGTTACTACTGAGCAGGAGAAACTAGCAGATGTCACGTGTGGTGCGCCGCATGGGAGCAATATAGCGGGAGGTGAGAGAGGGGGGGTCAGCAAACCAGAGGATCAGCAGAGCTAGGGGTTACTACTGGGGGGGACTCAGCAAAGATGGAGGTACTACTGAGTGGACATCAGGAGAGCTGGTGGTACTGCAAGGGATCCACTAAACAGGGGTACTAATGATCTGGGGATCTGCTGAGTAGGGGTACTATTGGGCCTCTTTAAAACAAAAAGACGAGGACACGGGCGGCCGGATTCCTGACCCGCCGCTCAACAACCAGCTAGTCTTCGCACAGAATTAGAACCGCTTGATCGTTTTCCGACCAATCTGAATCCTAATTGTTCTGAAAAGTTGGAACTCGTTAGAAAATGAATAAATTAAGCAAATTTTAATGAAAACTAAACTAAAAATTTAACTAAGAAAGAAACAAATTCCATAACGAAAATTGGGGGGTAGAGATAGTTCCCCAAACTGGGGTTTATTACTGAGCAGGGGATCAGCAGAGCTGGGGTTTACTACTGAGCAGGGGGATCAGCAGAGCTGGGGTTTACTACTGAGCAGGGGATCAGCAGAGCTGGGGTTTACTACTGAGCAGGGGATCAGCAGAGCTGGGGTTTATTACTGAGCAGGGGATCAGCAGAGCTGGGGTTTATTACTGAGCAGGGGATCAGCAGAGCTGGGGTTTACTACTGAGCAGGGGGATCAGCAGAGCTGGGGTTTACTACTGAGCAGGGGATCAGCAGAGCTGGGGTGCAGAGCTGAGGTTTATTACTGAGCAGGGGATCAGCAGAGCTGGGGTTTACTACTGAGCAGGGGATCAGCAGAGCTGGGGTTTACTACTGAGCAGGGGGATCAGCAGAGCTGGGGTTTACTACTGAGCAGGGGGATCAGCAGAGCTGGGGTTTACTACTGAGCAGGGGGATCAGCAGAGCTGGGGTTTACTACTGAGCAGGGGATCAGCAGAGCTGGGGTGCAGAGCTGAGGTTTATTACTGAGCAGGGGATCAGCAGAGCTGGGGTTTACTACTGAGCAGGGGATCAGCAGAGCTGGGGTTTACTACTGAGCAGGGGATCAGCAGAGCTGGGGTTTATTACTGAGCAGGGGATCAGCAGAGCTGCAGGTACTACTGAGTGGGCATCAGGAGAGCTGGGGGTACTACTGAGTAAGGGATCTGCTGAGTAGGGGTACTATAGGATTGGGAAGGGGGTAGCACCGTCGCCAAGCTCCATGTTCGAACCCCATCAACACCATCATGTTTTTTTTTTTTCGTTTCACGAAAATTGTGGCAAAAATAATGAAGTCACATTGGGGGAGTCTACTTTCCAAAATGGGGGGTCTTCGTCCCGCCCCGACATTTTTACGTTATATGTTTTATAACAGAAAATAAGATCTCTAAAGTACAGCAAAATATGATTGGTATAGAAGACATTTCCCGCACTCGGGAAACTAATACTACTAGAGGGTTGTGTGGGTTCTCTGATGTCTGGAAAGGGAAGACTGATGCGAGAAACATTTCCCGCACACAGAACAGGGAAACCGCTGTTTCTTCTTATGACATAGCCGATGTTTAGTAGCACTAGACTTCCGTGCAAAACTTTTTCCACACTCAGGGCAGCAATATGGCTTCTCCCCTGTGTGAGACCTCCGATGATGACTTATGAGTGTGCACTTACAAGGAAAACATTTCCCGCACTCCGGGCAGGAAAACGGTTTCCCCCCTGTGTGGGACCTCTGATGTACAACAAGTGTTGATTTCGATATAAAACATTTCCCGCACTCAGGACAGGAAAACGGCTTCTCCCCCGTGTGAGACCTCTGATGTACAACAAGTGCTGATTTCCGTATAAAACATTTCCCGCACTCAGGACAGGAATACGGCTTCTCCCCCGTGTGAGACCTTTGGTGTACAACAAGTGTTGATTTCGATATAAAACATTTCCCGCACTCAGGACAGGAAAACGGCTTCTCCCCCGTATGAGACCTCTGATGTACAACAAGTGCTGATTTCCGTATAAAACATTTCCCGCACTCAGGACAGGAATACGGCTTCTCCCCCGTGTGATGTCTTTGATGTACAACAAGTCCCAGTTTGTGTGAAAAACACTCCCCGCACTCAAGGCAGGAAAACGGCTTCTCCCCCGCGTGGGACCTTTGATGTGCAACGAGTCTTAATTTGCTGGAAAAGCATTTCCCGCACTCGGGGCAGGAATACGGCTCCTCGCCATTATGGGATTTTTGATGTAAAACGAGTTGCGATTTCTGTGCAAAACGTTTCCCGCACTCGGGGCAGGGATACGGCTTCTCGCCCGTGTGAGTTCTCTGATGTCTGACCAGTTGTGCTTCATATAGAAAACATTTCCCGCACTCGGAACAGGTATGAAGTCCACCCGCCCTGTGAGTTCCTTGATGTAAAAAAAGACCTAAACCAGAGCTAAAACTTTCCCCACATTGAGGACAGGGAAACGTCTCCTCCCCCTTTTGTTTACTAACATCAGACCTCCGTGGAAAACATTTTCCGCACTCGGAGGAGGAATACGGCTTCTCCTCCGTATGAGATTTAAGATGTTTAGTAAGTTCAGGTTTCAATCTATAACATTTTCCGCACTCGGGGCAGACATACGGCTTCTCGCCCGTGTGCACGCTCTGGTGAATAAAAAGCGAGTAGTTCGTTGAAAAACATTTCCCGCACTCGGGGCAGGGATACGGCTTCTCGCCTGTGTGAGTCCTCTGATGTCTGACCAGTTGGGCTTTATATAGAAAAAACTTCCCGCACTCAGAACAGGTATGAAGTCCATCCTCCCTGTGAGATCCCCGATGTATAAAAAGACCTAAACCAGAGCTAAAACTTTCCCCACATTCAGGACAGGGAAACGTCTTCTCCCCCTGAATCCCGGCCCCATCCCCCACAGTACGAGGTTGCTCAGAGTCAGAGGGATTCCATGGTCTATCCACACTGTGAAGTCCACCATCCATAGTGGAGATCATTGTCTTTTCTCCTCCACAATCTCCTGTGATGTCCTCATCTTCCATTCTACAACCTGGAGATAAAGTGAGACGATCCTTTGAGGGTTTCTCCATGGCGTGTCCTGGAAAAATATAAAAACATCATCAATAGATATGAGAGGGTTAGTTCACTTCCATCAAGATCCCATCTGGATCAGGTAGATATGAGTGAGGAGATGTTGTCTGTGGAGGTCCCAACCAGCCGGGACTTTTCCCCCCACTTCAGTCCTTTGGTCCTCCTCCCAGATCACTTCTACATTTACACAGCCTTGTCAGAAGAGCAGGAACCAATGGGGGGCTGGGAGGTCCATGCTCTTCACACAACCACAAGCCTAGGCACTGGGTCATGTGATCTCTGATGGTCAAAGTTCAGACTTGTAGACCCTTTACCATAGACCTAGGCTTCTATAGCCTTGGTTTTAAATCCCAACAAGACCGGTGATGAAGTCTTACGGGAACATTTAGCTAGAAGTCTTCTGGAAGAAGAGGAACCAACCTAAGAAAGGCTCAATCTGTGTTATCATATCTGTGCTACTGTAACTAGGAGTGACCCACAACCTAATACTACCAGCTGAACCGCAAATAGGGTATCAGTACAGGGAGGGAACCATCATCAACCTATTATTGGCTGATATCACTCAGCTCCCGCCCTACTCTGGACCAATCAGTGAGCAGTAACAGAGCAGAGATAAGAGAAGAATATATGATGGGTCACCTGTGCTGATCTCTGTAGGAGTGTCCTCCTCTATGAATGTCCTCGTCATTCCAGCCTCCTCCGTATGATATGAGTGGAGGTCCCAACCAGCTTGGACTTTTCCCCCCTCTTCAGTCAAAGGTTCTTTGGTCCTCCCAGATCACTTCTACATTTACACAGCCTTGTCAGAAGAGCAGGAACCAATGGGGGACTGGGAGGTCCATGCTCTTTACCCAACCACAAGCCTAGGCACTGGGTCATGTGACCTCTGATGGTCAAAGTTCAGACTTGTAGACCCTTTACCACAGGCCTAGTCTTCTATAGCTTAGTTTCTGCCCTACTCTGGACCAATCAGTGAGCAGTAACAGAGCAGAGATAAGAGAATATATGATGGGTCACCTGTGCTGATCTCTGTAGGAGTGTCCTCCTCTATGAATGTCCTCGTCATTCCAGCCTCCTCCGTATATTGCTGATCATCCCTCACATACGTCTCTTCTACTTCACCCTCAACTTTCATCTTCATCAGATCTTCACCCTAAACCAACAGAATGGCAGCAAAATAATAATAATTTCCATACTTTCTGTATTCAAAAACAGTCAAGGTTATACTGCCGCCTACGGGAGGTTGAGGCGTCTAAAATCACTTCCATCTGAGGGGTGGACAACAGCCAGGGGTAGGACCAAAAGCGCCTGGGAACTGAGAACTAGCAGAAAGAATAATCCCCGAAGCTGAACCAGAGGAGACAAAGCGTCCTGCAAGACAGGGGGAAGCTGCCAATGACCAATGGAAGGCCACAGAGAATCAAGCGTACTCCCACTCTACAGACCCCCTAGAGTGATTCATAATCACACTCTCTTTGAAATTCTCAAGTCAAGATGGCTGCTCCGATCTCATGGGATTTCAATATCCAATAGGACTGCTCCGATCTCATGGGATTTCAATATCCAATAGGACTGCTCCGATCTCATGGGATTTCAGTATCCAATAGGACTGCTCCGATCTCATGGGATTTCAATATCCAATAGGACTGCTCCGATCTCATGGGATTTCAATATCCAATAGGACTGCTCCGATCTCATGGGATTTCAGTATCCAATAGGACTGCTCCGATCTCATGGGATTTCACTGTCCAATAGGACTGCTCCGATCTCATGGGATTTCAGTATCCAATAGGACTGCTCCGATCTCATGGGATTTCAGTATCCAATAGGACTGCTCCGATCTCATGGGATTTCAGTGTCCAATAGGACTGCTCCGATCTCATGGGATTTCAGTATCCAATAGGACTGCTCCGATCTCATAGGATTTCAGTATCCAATAGGACTGCTCCGATCTCATGGGAATTCAGTGTCCAATAGGACTGCTCCGATCTCATGGGATTTCAGTATCCAATAGGACTGCTCCGATCTCATGGGATTTCAGTGTCCAATAGGACTGCTCCGATCTCATGGGATTTCAGTATCCAATAGGACTGCTCCGATCTCATGGGATTTCAGTATCCAATAGGACTGCTCCGATCTCATGGGATTTCAGTATCCAATAAGACTGCTTCAATCTCATGGGATTTCAGTATCCAATAGGACTGCTCCGATCTCATGGGATTTCAGTATCCAATAGGACTGCTGTCCTCCTCAAGATGGCTGCCTGTAGCCCATAGCCGGGGACAAGTATTCCTCTAAGGGCTCCTGCCAGTCTGAAGAAAAAGCATATAGTGCCACCTTCAGGTTGGAGGATATACACCAGCCTCCACCAGTCTACACTCAGACATGGACAGAAAAGATCAAAGAAGAGGGATGACTCCACCTGAAGGAACGCCGAGCCTCAACCGGCGTGAGACTATGAAACCAAAACCCAACAAAACCAGTAGAACTACCCGAGAAACAAACCAACAGCATAACGTAGTCAACAAATAACAAACACAGGGAGAAGTCATCTCATGGGATTTCAGTGTCCAATAGGACTGCTCCGATCTCATGGGGTTTCAGTATCCAATAGGACTGCTCCGATCTCATGGGATTTCAGTATCCAATAGGACTGCTCCGATCTCATAGGATTTCAGTATCCAATAGGACTGCTCCGATCTCATGGGATTTCAGTATCCAATAGGACTGCTCCGATCTCATGGGATTTCAGTATCCAATAGGACTGCTGTCCTCCTCAAGATGGCTGCCTGTAGCCCATAGCCGGGGACAAGTATTCCTCTAAGGGCTCCTGCCAGTCTGAAGAAAAAGCATATAGTGCCACCTTCAGGTTGGAGGATATACACCAGCCTCCACCAGTCTACACTCAGACATGGACAGAAAAGATCAAAGAAGAGGGATGCCTCCACCTGAAGGAACGCCGAGCCTCAACCGGCGTGAGACTATGAAACCAAAACCCAACAAAACCAGTAGAACTACCCGAGAAACAAACCAACAGCATAACGTAGTCAACAGATAACAAACACAGGGAGAAGTCCCCAGGAGAGCAGGTGCCCAACCTTAGTGTAGAACCTGATTCTAAGAATATCTTGACCCCTCCAGTAAAGCACCCATAGTACTGAAGCGAGGGACAGGAACCTTGGGGACACCTCTAAAGAACATTGACTTGATTAAAGGCACACTGGACGAAGGGATTTGGAAACTGTTCCTTAGGAGGCTGTAGATCAGCCACAGAAGGAGGTCCTATCTCCAGGTGATCAGATCCCAAGAACACCTCCAGACCTACTCAGTTCCCAGGAAATTGACTAAAAACCAAGATCCACCGACAAAGGGAAGACCACCTATTCTGGAGAACCAGATTAAAACCCCTGGGTAGTGATGGCCCGAACCTCCGACGGGACGTTTCGCGAACGCGGACCGAGAACGAGGCCGACCGTTCGCGAAACCGAACGTTCGCGGCGGGCCCCATTGACTTCAATGGGAGGCGAACGTTTCAAACCTTTAGGTCGAATTTGCAGCCACCAAATAATTGTTAGCTGGGCAAACATAGTCCCACCACATGGCCAATGACATAACACATGTATGAGGTGAATTTGGGATCGACAACTACAAGCATTCTTTTTTTATATGGGAAATTGTTGTGACAATTCAGGACTGTGGAGCGCATGAAGGCAATGGAGGAGAGGGAATGTCAGGGACCAGGGTAGGCAAAGAAGAGGGTGCAGGAGATGATCACCAGCAGCGTGACATACAGCAATGACACATGCACCATGATAGAGTGATCTGACACCAGCACCGTGATAGAGGGCACTGACATCAGCAGCGTGACATAAAGCATTAACACCAGCACCGTGACATACAGCATTGACAGCAACACCGTGATATACAGCACTGACATCAGAAGCGTGACATAAAGCATTAACACCAGCACCGTGACATACAGCATTGACAGCAACACCGTGATATACAGCACTGACATCAGAAGCGTGACATAAAGCATTAACACCAGCACCGTGACATACAGCATTGACAGCAACACCGTGATATACAGCACTGACATCAGAAGCGTGACATTAAGCACTGACATCAGCACCGTGATATACAGCACTGACAGCAGCACCGTGATAGAGAGGACTGACATCAGAAGCGTGACATTAAGCACTGACATCAGCACCGTGATATACAGCACTGACAGCAGCACCGTGATAGAGGGCACTGACAGCAACACCGTGATAGAGAGTACTGACATCAGAAGCGTGACATACGGCACTGACATCAGCACAGTGATATACAGCACTGACAGCAGCACCGTGATAGAGAGTACTGACATCAGAAGCGTGACATTAAGCACTGACATCAGCACCGTGATATACAGCACTGACAGCAGCACCGTGATAGAGAGCACTGACATCAGAAGCGTGACATACAGCACTGACATCAGCACAGTGATATACAGCACTGACAGCAGCACCGTGATAGAGAGTACTGACATCAGAAGCGTGACATTAAGCACTGACATCAGCACCGTGATATACAGCACTGACAGCAGCACCGTGACATTAAGCACTCACACCAGCACCGTGATATACAGCACTGACAGCAGCACCGTAAGCAGCTCCAGGAGTAAGTCAGCACAGCACAGGGATGGTGTGATCCCCTCATAATAAGAACCCCCAGGAGGAAGTCAGCACAGCACAGGGATGGTGTGATCCCCTCATAGTAAGCAGGCCCAGGAGAAACTCAGCACAGCACAGGGATGGTGTGATCCCCTCATAATAAGAACCCCCCAGGAGGAAGTCAGCACAGCACAGGGATTGTGTGATCCCCTCATAGTAAGCAGGCCCAGGAGAAACTCAGCACAGCACAGGGATGGTGTGATCCCCTCATAATAAGAACCCCCAGGAGGAAGTCAGCACAGCACAGGGATATCATAAGCAGCCCCAGTAGAAATATGACACCGCTCAACCTCTTCAAAGAGGAGGGTACGGCCATATAGTACGGTGTGCTTTTTTGGGACAAGGAAGTGAGCCAAATGAAGAAAGAAGGTCTGTGTGCTCGATTAAAAAAATAGTTTATAGACATATACATGGTCTACTGGTCACATGTGTTGAATTCCTCTGAGATCCATGCCTCATTCATTTTTAGAAATGTGAGGTAGTTAACACTGTCGTGAGCTAGGTGAGTACGCTTATCGGTCACGATCCCCCCTGCTGCGCTGAACGTCCTTTCGGACAGGACACTGGACGAGGGGCAAGCCAACAGTTCGATTGCAAATTGGGCAAGCTCTGGCCAGAGGTCAAGCCTGCCCACCCAGTAGTCCAGGGGTTCATCACTCCTCAGAGCGTCCACATTGGCCGTTAACCCGATGTAGTCAGACATCTGGCGGTCTAGGCGTTCCCTGATGCTGGATCCGGATGACACCTGTCGATGGGTCAGCTGAAAGAATGACCTTATATCCGAAGTCACCAACACATCCTCAAACCGGCCTCTTCTTGCAGGTGCTGTTGGATTGGTACCCGCAAATCCTTCTCTGGGAGTGGGAATTGCTCCTCTGCCAGCGCACGCAAAAGCAGAATGCAGCATTTCTCGAAGCAAGGCCTGGAAGTGCTCCATTCTGACAGCCCTCTGTGACGGCGGTAACATTTCCGCCATTTTGTGTTTGTACCGGGGGTCTAAGTACGTTGCCACCCAGTACTGGTCCTTGACCCTTATGCTTTTTATACGGGGGTCCCTATTAAAACACTGGAGCATGAAGGCCCCCATTTGCACTAAACTGGAAGCGGTGTGGTGGCCTGGCTCCTGCTCATCATCCAGGATAATGTCGTCCTCTTCATTCTCCTCTCCCCATCCACGCACAACAGGGATCCCAGAAAGGTTTAAAGCATGCTCTTCTTGCTCCTCCTCATCGGCCCCGGCACCATCCTCCTCTGACTCCTCTTCAGACTCCTGTTGTTGACTTGTCTCAGATAGAGTAGCCCCCCCTGGGAATTCATCCAGCATTGCGACTTCCTCATCTTCCCGCTCCTGCTCCTCCACAGCCTGATCAATGACACGACGCAATGCACGCTCCATAAAGAAGGCATAAGGTACCATGTCACTGATGGCGCCATGGCTGCGACTGGCCAGTTTGGTGATCTCCTCAAATGGCCGCAGAAGTCTGCATGTGTCGCGCATGAGCAGCCACTGCCGTGGTGAAAAAAAAACCAGCTCCCCAGAACCTGTTCTGCCGCAGAGTTCATACAGGTAGACATTAACTGCACGTTTCTGCTGGAGCAGCCTATCAAGCATATAGAAGGTTGAGTTCCATCGCATCGGGCAATCGCAAATAAGACGTCTGACCGGCAGATGGTGTCGCCGCTGAATGTCAGCAAGGCGAGCCATGGCCGTGTAAGATCTTCTGAAATGGGCCGAGATTTTCCTTGCCTGCCGCAAGATGTCCTGGACTCCAGGGTATTTGACAAGGAATCGCTGCACGACCAAGTTTAAGACGTGTGCCATGCATGGCACGTGCGTGATTTTGCCCTGTTTCAATGCGCTAAGAAGATTGGCACCGTTGTCACACACCACTTTACCAACTGTCAAATTGAGCGGTGTTAGCCAGTGATCTGCCTGTGAATGCAAAGCTGAAAGGAGTGCCAGGCCAGTGTGGCTCTTGGCTTCCAGGCACAACAGACGCAGCACGGCATGGCAACGTCTCACCTGGCATGTGGAATAGGTTCTGGGGAGCTTGGGCGGTGCAGCGGAAGAGACGCTAGCAGCGGAAAAGGAGGAGGCAGCTGAGGAAGAGAGGGAGGAGGATGGAGTAGGAGGAGGAGGAGAAGAAGAGTCAGGCCTGCATGCAATCCGTGGCGGTAAAACCAAAGCTACACGGGTGCCACGGGTTACATGCTTGACGGCCGTCAGAAGGTTCACCCAGTGGGCAGTAAAAGTGATATACCTTCCCTGCCCGTGTTTGCTAGACCACGTGTCTGTGGTCAGATGTATCTTGGCACCGACACTGTGTGCCAGAGATACATTCACTTGCCGCTGAACATGGCCATATAACTCTGGGATTCCCTTCTCTGAGAAATACTTCCTTCCTGGGACCTTCCATTGTGGTGTTCCAATGGCCACAAATTTGCGAAAGGCCTCCGAGTCCACCAGTTTATATGGCAGTAGTTGGCGGGCTATGAGTTCTGACAAGCCAGCCGTCAACTGTTGGGCAAGAGGGTTATCCGGCGTCATCATTTTTTTACGCTCGAACATTAGGCCCACGGAAGCCTGCCTTTTTGCAGAAAAACGTGAGCTTGGCGTGATGGAAGGTGGAGTGGAGGACAATTGTGAGGAGAGAGGAGAAGGAGAAGTAGAAGACGAGGCTGGACGGTGAGAGCCTGCAGTGTGGCTTTGTGTGTTCCGTTGCTCCCACTCGGCTCGGTGATGGCTGCCCATGTGCCTTCTTAAGGCGGTCGTCCCTAGGTGAGTGTTGGGCTTACCGCGACTAATGCGTTGACTGCAAAGATTGCAGATGGCAACGCTATTGTCAGCAGCGGACACGTTAAAAAAAGCCCACACTGCGGAGCCATGTGCCGGTGTCCTGGGAGCGCCAGATGTGACCGTACATGGCCGATGACTCGCTCCTGATACATTTGCAGTCTGCTTTGTCCCTCCTGTGCAATGTAAGTTATTCCTGCTTCTCCTCCCTATCTGCTGGTCCATATCTCCCTCTGAACTCCCCTCCTCTTCCTCTCTTGTGGGCACCCACGTGACATCACTAGACACGTCATCATCAACGTCACCTTCCCCACCGCTATAAGTAGAGATCTCGGAGTAGGCAGCAACACCAGGGACCAACCTCCTCCTTGGGCTGCTCTGGGTACTGTCGTCAGAGTGCTGAGTGGCGGTTGTTGCTACCTCCTCTTCCTGATCCAATACCAAGAGTGGCTGCGCATCAGAAATGTCCTCTTGATATGAATCGGAAAATAATTCCTGTGACTCAAGCGGAAGGTATGTTGTGGTGGTGGTGTTGTTGGTGGTAGTGTCTTTGGGGGTGCACATAGCAGAGAGTGAAGAAGAGGGTGCAGATCGAGAGGATGAGGAGGGTGCAGAAGAGTAAGGCTGAGTGAGCCGCTCAACCAAGTCTGGTGCGTCCTTTAAAGTAATTGAACGCACCTTCTGCAACTTCCCACTTTGGCTCAAGGCTGTTGCTCCTGCCCTACCCCTACCACCCCTGCGGAAGGGCCTGCCTCTTCCTCTGCCTGTCATTTTTTAAATCACCCTGTGACAAAACTCTCAGTCCCTATACTGATGAAGGACTGCTGCAGTATAGGGCAGCGGTCAGCAGTGGTGCACCTCAACCCTATCTATTGTGGACCGATAGCGGTCCTTACAGAACAGCAGACTGTACCGCACTCAACCCTATGTACTGTAGCACCCTACACAGACCAAGTTACCAGTCCTTATAGGAACTTTTGTGGACCAAGCAGGTTGTGTGTTAGTGATTAGCAGACTTTACGTCAGTCCCTATACCAATGAAGGACTGCTGCAGTATAGGGCAGCGGTCAGCAGTAGTGCACCTCAACCCTATGTATTGTGGACCGATAACAGTCCTTATAGAATAGCAGACTGTACCTCACTCAACCCTATGTACTGTAGCACCCTAGACCAAGTTACCAGTCTTTATAAGAACTTTTGTGGACCAAGCAGGTTGTGTGTTAGTGATTAGCAGACTGTACGTCAGTCCCTATACCAATGAAGGACTGCTGCAGTATAGGGCAGCAGTCAGCAGTAGTGCACCTCAACCCTATCTATTGTGGACCGATAGCGGTCCTTACAGAACAGCAGACTGTACTGCACTCAACCCTATGTACTGTAGCACCCTACACAGACCAAGTTACCAGTCCTGATAAAGAGCTTTGTGGAACAAGTGAGTTGTGAATGATTAGCAGACTGCAGCAGAAGGGCAGCAGTCAAGTATAATATTCTTTCTATATTCGGAAGAAAGAATATTATACGTGTACAAGCCTATTACCATACCACTGATACCAGTCCTGAAAAGAACCTTTGTGGAACTAATAGTAACAGCAAGTCTTTAAACTGACCCTCACTGCCTGACACACTGCTTCCTTCCTGTCCCTATACAAAGTGGCAAAAAAGAGGAGACTGGAACGATTAGTGGTTACTGGAACAGCTCTTTTGTGGACCTGATAGTAACAGCTAATGATGATGATGATGATGATGATGACGACTAAACTGACTCTCCCTGCAGCACACACCGTCCTTTCCCTTTCTCTAAACTGACAAAAGACACTCAGGCTGCTGCAAGAATCAGTAGCACAGCAAACCTATATACACCTAACACCTATACCAGTCCTGAAAAGAACTTTTGTGTACCAAATAGCTAGCGATTTATCTCTCCCTACTCCACACAGCAACCTTTCCCTATAGTGACAGAAGAAAGAATGTAAAATGGCCGCCGGATCGGGTGTATTTATAGGTTAGGGGGAGTGTCCAAGTGTCCATGTGCTGTAATGTCTCAATTGGCTGTCCTGTACCCCGTGATAGACATGTCATCATAGGTCAAAGTTCTTTTACACATTAAACACGTAAGTCCGCCGGGGCGAACGACGGCAAAAGGCGAGCAAACGAGCGGACCGCGAACGGCCGAAATTCGCCGCGAAACGACCGCCGGGCGAACCGTTCGGCCATCACTACCCCTGGGTAAGGAAACACCCGGGGCAAGTGTTTGCCAATGTTGAAGCGTTTGGTCCCCTGGGGCAGGGAGAAAAGACCACCACATTCACCTAAAGAGACTGTTCCTGGGGAGAGCATGATAATCCAGAGGGCTAAACTGGACATAGATGGTTCGTATCTTGTTTGTTTTCTGCCGGGAATGCTTCAGCGCCCCCCCGGTGGCAGAATAGATTAGCACAGCAGGAGGCATTCCACCATCAATACTGACTGTGTTGGTGGGAGAATCAAGTGATTTTCTTTCCCCCCCCCCCCACCCGTTGTAGAAGGAAAGAAAACAATATCATCTATGGTCAGCCTTAGAGAAGTGGGTTTGGCTAGTCCTAATGAGGGGTGTGTCATATGTTAATCAGCTTCCTCTGCATAAATGATCAGCATGGTATAAATGTATATATCCTAAAATGTACACTATTCAGCACTTGCTCATTTGCACCACCTATATGGGCTCAATAGACTCGGATGATATTTTCAAGCACACGGTGGTCTGAATTCTTCTACAACATTCATTGTAGGAAACATGCTTGTGTATAAATCATAACTACCAAATATCATTCATAATCTACCTGATGAGGCCTCGCGTAGTTGTGATCTTCCTGTGTGGAATCCCGGGAATACAGAGGACGGGGACATCTCTCTGGTGGGTTCCTGTAGCTGGATGACTCCACCACGGTGTCCTGGTACAGATCTTTGTGTTCTTCCTCCATCACCCCATCCTCATCATCCTCCTCTTTTATCTCTTCTTTAACCACAACTGTAGGATCTCTCAGGTTTCCACTCTGAATATATAATAAAAATGACATCAATGGTAACAATACAGATAATGTACAGATCCTAATGATACTATCAGTGATTGTTCCTCATCTACCTGATGATGGTGGGGGATGGTGTGACCTTCCTGTGTGGAATCCCGGGAATACAGAGGACGGGGACATCTCTCTGGTGGGTTCCTTGTATTAGGTGGCTCCATTGTGACATCCTTGTGTCCTTCTGAAAGCTCCTTCATCACACCATACTCCTCATCCTCCTCTTTAAACTCTTCTTTAACAACAATATTATCATCCCCGAGGTTTCCACTCTTAATATATAAAACTGAATTAATTGTAACAAACATTCTGGTGTATAAATCATAACTACCAATAATTGTTCCTCATCTACCTGATGATGGTGGGGGATGGTGTGACCTTCCTGTGGGAAATTCCAGAAATATTGAGGACGGGGACATCTCTCTGGTGGGTTTCTGTTACTAGGCGGTGCCATCATATCCTTGTGTCCATCTAAAAGTCCAACAGTCACACCACACTCCTCATCCTCTTCCTTATACTCTTCATTAATACCAATATTATTATCCACAATGTTTCCTTTCTGAATATATAATACAACATACATTGTAACACATACACGTGTATAAAAGTTAGACATACCAATAATTTTAATCATCTACCTGATCATGTTGTGCATTGTTGTCATTGTCCGGTCTGTCCATCATGACGTCCTTGTAGAGATCCTTGTGTCCTTCTAAATACTCCCACTCCTCCATGGAGAAATAGACAGTGACATCCTGACACCTTATAGGAACCTGACACACACAATGATACAGTCACCATCCAGACACATCCCTTGTCTGTTACTGGATAATGTCCCAGAATTCCCAGAATCCTCCTCACCTCTCCTGTCAGCAGCTCAATGATCTTGTTGGTGACTTCTAGAGTCTAACCGTTTTGGTTCGGGTTCAGGTCCGGGGAATGAGGTGAAGACACTGTAATGGTTAAATGGTCACCAGACTTCACCAAAGGAAAATTTTGTATTGAAAGAACAACACGAATGTCATGTGACCTCCCAGAATCCTCCTCACCTCTCCGGTCAGGTCTGTGTTTTATTAATAGAGATAAGAGTTATGTCATGTGACCTCCCAGAATCCTCCTCACCTCTCCGGTCAGGTCTGTGTTTTATTAATAGAGATAAGAGTTATGTCATGTGACCTCCCAGAATCCTCCTCACCTCTCTTGTCAGCAGCTCCATCATCTTCTTGGTGATGTCATTTTTATATGATTATGTTTATAGATTTAATAATGTGCAGCTATTATTAGAATCAAAGCTTTTTGTATCTGCTACTTGCCACGTAACGTCACTAGCGGCCACTGTACCCCTGAGACAAGCAAAGCCTATCGGTTGCCGGGATAGCTAAGGGTTTGGCTCAGGCATGTACTGGCCATTGGGACTACAGGGAGTTTCCCGGTGGGCCGATGGCTCAGTGGGACACTCTGATGTAAGGGGGCTGGTGATGGGACACTCTGATGTAAGGGGGCTGCTAATGAGACACTCTGATGTAAGGGGGCTGCTAATGAGACACTCTGATGTAAGGGGGCGCTGATGGGACACTCTGATGTAAGGGGGCGCTGATGGGACACTCTGATGTAAGGGGCCGCTGATGGGACACTCTGATGTAAGGGGGTGCTGATGGGACACTCTGATGTAAGGGGGCTGCTAATGAGACACTCTGATGTAAGGGGGCTGCTGATGGGACACTCTGATGTAAGGGGGCGCTGATGGGACACTCTGATGTAAGGGGGCTGCTGATGGGACACTCTGATGTAAGGGGGCGCTGATGGGACACTCTGATGTAAGGGGGCGCTGATGGGACACTCTGATGTAAGGGGGCGCTGATGGGACACTCTGATGTAAGGGGGCGCTGATGGGACACTCTGATGTAAGGGGGCGCTGATGGGACACTGATGTAAGGGGACGCTGATGGGACACTCTGATGTAAGGGGGCGCTGATGGGACACTCTGATGTAAGGGGGCGCTGATGGGACACTCTGATGTAAGGGGGGCTGGTGATGGGACACTCTGATGTAAGGGGGCGCTGATGGGACACTCTGATGTAAGGGCGCTGATGGGACACTCTGATGTAAGGGGGCTGCTCAGGGGACACTCTGATGTAAGGGGGTGCCGATGAGACACTCTGATGTAAGGGGGCGCTGTTGAGACACTCTGATGTAAGGGCGCTGATGGGACACTCTGATGTAAGGGGGTGCCGATGAGACACTCTGATGTAAGGGGGTACTGTTGAGACACTCTGATGTAAGGGGGCGCTGTTGAGACACTCTGATGTAAGGGGGTGCTGTTGAGACACTCTGATGTAAGGGGCTGCTGATGGGACACTCAAAATGTAAGTGGGCCGGTCCGGATGAAGCCCAGGGCCAAATTTCTTTCCCAGTCCAGCCCTGGTTTGGCTGAAATCGGCACTCCTGGCCAAATTTTCTGAGGCCAGTGTGCTCCGTCTTTCTGATTTACTTGTATCCATTCTGATGAAGACCAAATGCTGGATAAAGTCTTCTTCAGAAACCAACTCCTCCTGGAGTGTTGATGATAGATTTGCCACCTCTTCCCTTTAAACCCGAACACATATTAATTACACGGGTTCTGAAGGCTAATATAATGCCGGTAAGGCACCGAGTGAGTTTAATTATCACCTTAATCAGCCACAGAAACTGGGTAATTAATAGGCGTTCAGTTTTAAAAGGGATGGTGGCAACCCTAGTTGATGTCCTGCGCCCCTTCCCTCTCAGCACTCTGTGGCTTTAAGCTTCATGATCTCAACCCCACTACTCCGTCCTTGTACCGTATCCCTGTACCATAGAGATCAACAAGAGGAATCACAGAGCTCTGTGGAGGACCAGGAGATCGGCACTCCCCAGTCATGTCGGTTCCTGAAGAAGACTTCAGCCGGCTTTGGAGCTCCGTTCAGAGAAGTAAGAATTTACCTTTACAGGGAAAACTTTTTTTGGGGGGGATTGACGTTTGGTCAAACTCTTCTTATAAGTATATATACTTTTCTTATATTTTCAGTTCAATACGTGAAATAGTCTGAAGGGTGATAAAAAAAAAATGGAGAGCGATATTTGGGCAGTTAAATGTGTCTGTGTGTACGTAAGACTAAAACGAGGGATATTTAAAGGGGAAGGGATGGACAGAGGATTTTGGATTCCAATAAGAGAGAAGGACATGAGCTATGATAAAATAATATCTTATTACCTCCTCTGTTGACAATTCCAGCGATGTCTTCTTGCTACTTCCTCCAATTTCAACGTCTCGCCCCCAGAACTTCCTGTCTGCATCTTTACATCACTTCCTTCCTGTTTCTGACATCACTTCCTGTCTTCCATAGAGACTTCCTGTCTGGGTTGAAGTGAGATCACCACCTTGTGGAGCTCAGAGGTAATGCAGCCTTCGAGAAACGTTTCGTAGTGTGAACACGGCCTTGTGCTGTGTGTTGTATGTACTGTATATCCTTATAGATGGGGTCATCTCCACTCCCACCAAGGGGGAAAGAAATATATTACTGCTTAGGATGAGCAAAGGGATTTTGGTTCAGTTGATTTTGCAGTGAAATTACGTATTTTTACTTGTTGTGATTAGCCTCCAATTTTCCATGTAGAGATACTTAGGCCAAAGTTGTTTTGAGAAGAACTCTCTACCGTGATAAAAAACCTTCCCGTGTTGCTTTGCAAGACCTGTGACACCCCTGAATCCACCTCTAGGAATCAATTAATGATTATTCACCCCTCTGTTTTTAAGCAAAAATTCCTACCTTGAACTCCCTTGGGTTTTAGTTAGTTGCTGTGATTGGGGTGTTGGAGACCAGATGTATTCATTAACCACTTGCTTACTGGGCACTTAAACACCCTTCCTGACCAGACCAATTTTCAGCTTTTGGTGCTCTCACACTTTGAATGACAATTACTCAGTCATGCAACACTGTACCCAAATGAATTTTGTGTCCTTTTTTTCCCACAAATAGAGCTTTCTTTTGGTGGTATTTGATCACCTCTGGGGTTTTTATTTTTTGCGCTATAAATGAAAAAAGACCGAAAATTTTGAAAAAAAACCGCATATTTCTTTGTTTCTGTGATAAAATTTTGCAAATTATAATTTATTTTTTCATAAATTTTGGCCACAATTTATACTGCTACATATCTTTGGTAAAAATAACCCAAATTAGTGGATATTATTTGGTCTTTGTGAAAGTTAGAGAGTCTACAAGCTGTGGTGCGAATCGCACAAAATTGATCACACCTGATGTACTGGTGGCCTATCTCATTTCTTGCGACCCGAACAATTCAGGAAAGTACAAATACCCCCCAAATGACCCCTTTTTTTGAAAGTAGACATTCCAAGGTATTTACTAAGATGCATGGTGAGGTTTTTGATGTTGTCATCTTTTTCCCACAATTCTTTGCAAAATGAAGATTTTTTTTTTTTTTCTCACAAAATTTTCAATGTAATAGGTTATTTCTCTCACATGGCATGTGTATACCACAAATGACACCCCAAAATATGTTCTGCTACTCCTCCTGAGTATTACGATACCAAATGTGTGAGACTTTTACACAGCCTGGCCACATACAGAGGCCCAATATTGAAATAGCACCATCAGGCGTTCTAGGAGCATAAATTACACATTTCATTTCTCAACCACCTATTACATTTTTGAAGGCCCTGGAGCACCAGAACAATGGAAATGCCCACAAAGTGACCCCATTTTGGAAAGCTAACACCCCAACGTATAATCTATGAGGCATAATGAGTTGTTTGAATGGTTCATTTTTTTCCCAGAAGTTTTGGGAAAATGTGGGAAAAAAATGAAAACGCATTTTTTTTACGCAAAGTTGTCCATTTATAAGATATTTCCAACACATAGCATGTACATAGCAAAAATGACACCCCAAAATACGTTCTACTACTCCTCCTGAGTATAACGATACCAAATGTGTGAGACTTTTACACAGCCTGACCACATACAGAGGCCCAATATTGAAATAGCACCATCAGGCGTTCTAGGAGCATAAATTACACATCTTATTTCTCAACCACCTATTACAGTTTTGAAGGCCCTGGAGCACCAGGACAATGGAAATGCCCACAAAGTGACCCAACGTGGCACTGACAGATGGCACTGGAGGCAGATGGCACTGGAGGCAGATGGGGCTGACAGATGGGGCTGACAGATGGGGCTGGCAGATGTCGCTGACAGATGGCACTGGGGCTGGCACTGGCAGATGGCACTGGCAGATGGTGCTGGCAATTTGCTCTGGCTAATTGCTCTGGCAAATGGGGCTGGCAGATGGCACTGGCGCTGGCAGGTGGCGCTGGCAGGTGGCACTGGCGGCACTGGGGCTTACGGCACTGGGGCTGACGGATGGCGCTGGCAGGTGGCACTGGCAGGTGGCACTGACGGCACTGGGGCTGACGGATGGCACTGGTGCTGGCAGGTGGCACTGGTGCTGGCAGGTGGCACTGGCAGGTGGCACTGGCGGCACTGGCAGGTGGCACTGGCGGCACTGGGGCTGACGGCATTACATATGAGATCATCTCTTATTGGCAGCTGCGATCGCGGTGTGAACGGCTGCTTTGATTGGCCGTTCACGGCGATCTGTATTTGCCTGTCTCCGGGAGACACGGCGAATACAATACTTCCGCGATGCGCGCCCCCGGCGGCGCGCATTGCGGAAGTAAACACAAGGCCGTCCAGGGATGGCCAGGCGAAGGAACCCGCCTGCTCTAAGGCCGTCATTCGGCTATAGGGCGGGCGGGAGGTGGTTAATGATGAAGTTTTAGGTATATGGTGACATCAGAACTGATTCTCTCAGAGGTGGTTAGTTTGTGGGATAGAAATATATTCCAGGAACTTTATGTATCCTAGATGAGGGTCAACTATACGTGTTACATATATACATAAATAAAGACGGGTGCTTTGGGGCAGGGGTCCTCTGCCCCTTTCCGACAACCCTGGCCTGTGGTTGTCGGAGTCTGTGGGTGGGGGGCTTATCGGAATCTGGAAACTCTAACAAGGGGGCCCCCAGATTCCGCCCCCCCCCCCATGTCAGTGTGTATCGGCTACATTGTATCCCTACCCATTCACCAAAAAAGTTTCAACCACAAATCAAAGTTTTTGACAAGTTCTTTATTAAATTGATGGGGTCAAGGGCCTCTTCCCGACAACCCTGGAATGTGGCTCTCTGGGTTCTGTGAGCGGGGGAGCTTATCAAAACCGGGAAGCCCCCTTTACCAAGGGGGGCCCCAGATCCCGGCCCCTTCCCATTCACCAAAAAAGTGTCAAAAAGTAATAACCACAAGAACAGTTTTTGGCAAGTCCTTCATTAAAAAATAAAAAAAATAGTGTCCCTCGCTGTAATCCATTGTCAATCATGACGCCCGCCGAACCCAAACATTTTTTCTTTTTATCTTCTATTTTTTCGGGTCCCATGTGCGTCTTGATTGACGATGGATTACATCCAGGGAAGCTATTTTTTTTTTAAATAAAGGACTTGTCAAAAACTGTTTCTTGTGGTTATTACTTTTTGACACTTTTTTTGGTGAATGGGTTGGTGTACGATGTATTTATTCACACTGGAGGGGCTGGGATCTGGGGGCCCCCTTGATAAAAGGGGGCTTCCAGATTCCGATAAGCCCCCCACCCCTGTCCGCAGAACCCCAACAGCCACATTCCAGGGTTGTCGGGAAGAGGCCCTTGTCCCCATCAATTTAATAAAGGACTTGTCAAAAACAGTTTCTTGTGGTTATTACGGTACTTTTTGACACTTTTTTATGATGAATGGGTAGGTGTGCGATGTACTCATTCACATAGGAGGGGTTAGGATATGGGGGATGCCTTGGTAAAGGGGGCTTCTCGATTCCGATAAGCCCCACTGCCTGCAGAACTCAAACAGCCACATTCCAGGGTTGTCGGGAAGAGGCCCTTGTCCCCATCAATTTAATAAAGGACTTGTCAAGAACTGTTTCTTGTGGTTACTTTTTGACACTTTTTTGGTGAATGGGTAGGTGTATGATGTACTCATTCACATAGTAGGGGCTGGGATCTGGAGTGCCCCTTTGATAAAGGGGGCTTCCAGATTCCGATAAGCCCCCCCCCCCCCGCCCGCAGAACCTCAACAACCACAGACCAGGGTTGTCGGGAAGAGGCCCTTGTAGGGTTAGAATCTGCATCATTTTTTTCCAACCAAGGTGCCGCGGCACCCATAGTTTACTATGCTTCAGTTAAGACTAATTAATGTTTCCTGGCCCAAAATAATAGCTGAATCAGAAGGTTAAATCAAGGGTTAAACCCCCCCCCATATACTTTATAGTCCATATGGAGTCCATAGGTAAAATAGAGAATACATACACATATGTGTGTGCATAGGAGAGATGGGAGGCAGCAGCCATCCTCAGAGTATAGCCAGCTCTGTGACAAAAACAAAAAAGGGAAGAAATGGGAAGCGCCACCTAAGTGTAGGAGGTTAAAAACGTATTTAACCACTTGCGGACCGCTCCCCGGCACCTTGACGTAGAGCATTGTTGTAATGGCAGCAGATAGCTGCCATAACCCCGGTATATTCTTAAACAGCGGAGGGTCTGCTTTCAGATAAAAGTGGTCTCTGCAGCGGATTTGCCGCAAGATCACTTTTATTTTTCCCCATCAACCCCCCCCCCCCATGTTGAGGGCTAGTGATGGCCGAACGGTTCGCCCGGCGGTCGTTTCGCGGCGAATTTCGGTCGTTCGCGGTCCGCGCGTTCGCTCGCCTTTTCCCGTCGTTCGCCCCGGCGGACTTACGTGTTTAATGTGTAAAAGAACTTTGACCTATGATGACACGTCTGTCATGGGGTACAGGCCAGCCAATTGAGACATGACAGCACATGGACACTTGGACATTCCCCCTAACCTATAAATACACCCGATCCGGCGGCCATTTTACATTCTTTCTTCTGTCACTATAGGGAAAGGTTGCTGTGTGGAGTAGGGACAGATAAAACGCTAGCTATTTGGTACACAAAAGTTCTTTTCAGGACTGGTATAGGTGTTAGGTGTATATAGGTTTGCTGTGCTACTGATTCTTGCAGCAGCCTGAGTGTCTTTTGTCAGTTTAGAGAAAGGGAAAGGACGGTGTGTGCTACAGGGAGAGTCAGATTAGTCTTTCATCATCATCATCATCATCATCATCATTAGCTGTTACTATCAGGTCCACAAAAGAGCTATTCCAGTAACCACTAATCGTTCCAGTCTCCTCTTTTTTGCCACTTTGTATAGGGACAGGAAGGAAGCAGTGTTGGCAGGCAGTGAGGGTCAGTTTAAAGACTTGCTGTTACTATTAGTTCCACAAAGGTTCTTTTCAGGACTGGTATCAGTGGTACGGTAATAGGCTTGTATACGTATAATATTCTTTCTTCCAAATATAGAAAGAATATTATACTTGACTGCTGCCCTTCTGCATCAGTCTGCTAATCATTCACAACTCACTTTTTCCACAAAGCTCTTTATCAGGACTGGTAACTTGGTCTGTGTAGGGTGCTACAGTACATAGGGTTGAGTGCAGTACAGTCTGCTGTTCTGTTAGGACCGCTATCGGTCCACAATAGATAGGGTTGAGGTGCACCACTGCTGACCGCTGCCCTATACTGCAGCAGTCCTTCATTGGCATAGGGACTGAAGTACAGTCTGCTAATCACTAACACACAACCTGCTTGGTCCACAAAAGTTCCTATAAGGACTGGTAACTTGGTCTAGGGTGCTACAGTACATAGGGTTGAGTGCGGTACAGTCTGCTGTTCTGTAAGGACCGCTATCGGTCCACAATAGATAGGGTTGAGGTGCACCACTGCTGACTGCTGCCCTATACTGCAGCAGTCCTTCATTGGTATAGGGACTAAGAGTTTTGTCACAGGGTGATTTAAAAAATGACAGGCAGAGGAAGAGGCAGGCCCTTCCGCAGGGGTGGTAGGGGTAGGGCAGGAGCAACAGCCTTGAGCCAAAGTGGGAAGTTGCAGAAGGTGCGTTCAATTACTTTAAAGGACGCACCAGACTTGGTTGAGTGGCTCACTCAGCCTTACTCTTCTGCACCCTCCTCATCCTCTCGATCTGCACCCTCTTCTTCACTCTCTGCTATGTGCACCCCCAAAGACACTACCACCAACAACACCACCACCACCACCACCACATACCTTCCGCTTGAGTCACAGGAATTATTTTCCGATCCATATCAAGAGGACATTTCTGATGCGCAGCCACTCTTGGCATTGGATCAGGAAGAGGAGGTAGCAACAACCGCTACTCAGCAGTCTGACGACAGTACCCAGATCAGCCCAAGGAGGAGGTTGGTCCCCGGTGTTGCTGCCTACTCCGAGATCTCTACTTATAGCGGTGGGGAAGGTGACGTTGATAATGACGTGTCTAGTGATGTCACGTGGGTGCCCACAAGAGAGGAAGAGGAGGGGAGTTCAGAGGGAGATATGGACCAGCAGATAGGGAGGAGAAGCAGGAATAACTTACATTGCACAGGAGGGACAAAGCAGACTGCAAATGTATCAGGAGCGAGTCATCGACCATGTACGGTCACATCTGGCGCTCCCAGGACACCGACACATGGCTCCGCAGTGTGGGCTTTTTTTAACATGTCCGCTGCTGACAATAGCGTTGCCATCTGCAATCTTTGCAGTCAACGCATTAGTCGCGGTAAGCCCAACACTCACCTAGGGACGACCGCCTTAAGAAGGCACATGAGCAGCCATCACCGAGCCCAGTGGGAGCAACGGAACACACAAAGCCACACTCCAGGCTCTCACCGTCCAGCCTCGTCTTCTACTTCTCCTTCTCCTCTCTCCTCACAATTGTCCTCCACTCCACCTTCCATCACGCCAAGCTCATGTTTTTCTACAAAAAGGCAGGCTTCCGTGGGCCTAATGTTCGAGCGTAAAAAAAATGATGACGCCGGATAACCCTCTTGCCCAACGGTTGACGGCTGGCTTGTCAGAACTCATAGCCCGCCAACTACTGCTATATAAACTGGTGGACTCGGAGGCCTTTCGCAAATTTGTGCCCATTGGAACACCACAATGGAAGGTCCCAGGAAGGAAGTATTTCTCAGAGAAGGGCATCCCAGAGCTATATGGCCATGTTCAGCGGCAAGTGAATGTATCTCTGGCACACAGTGTCGGTGCCAAGATACATCTGACCACAGACACGTGGTCTAGCAAACACGGGCAGGGAAGGTATATCACTTTTACTGCCCACTGGGTGAACCTTCTGATGGCCGTCAAGCATGTAACCCGTGGCACCCGTGTAGATTTGGTTTTACCGCCATGGATTGCATGCAGGCCTGACTCTTCTTCTCCTCCTCCTACTCCATCCTCCTCCCTCTCCTCCTCAGCTGCCTCCTCCTTTTCCGCTGCTAGCGTCTCTTCCGCTGCACCGCCCAAGCTCCCCAGAACCTATTCCACATGCCAGGTGAGACGTTGCCATGCCGTGCTGCGTCTGTTGTGCCTGGAAGCCAAGAGCCACACTGGCCCGGCACTCCTTTCAGCTTTGCGTTCACAGGCAGATCAGTGGCTAACACCGCTCAATTTGACAGTTGGTAAAGTGGCGTGTGACAACGGTGCCAATCTGCTTAGCGCATTGAAACAGGGCAAAATTACGCACGTGCCATGCATGGCACACGTCTTAAACTTGGTCGTGCAGCGATTCCTTGTCAAATACCCTGGGGTCCAGAACATCTTGCGGCAGGCAAGGAAAATCTCAGCCCATTTCAGAAGATCTTACATGCCCATGGCTTGCCTTGCTGACATTCAGCGGTGACACCATCTGCCGGTCAGACGTCTTATTTGCGATTGCCCGACGCGATGGAACTCAGCCTTCTATATGCTTGATAGGCTGCTCCAGCAGAAACGTGCAGTTAACGTCTACCTGTATGAACTCTGCGAAAGAAACGGTTCTGGGGAGCTGGGGTTTTTTCACCGCGCCAGTGGCTGCTCATGCGCGAAGCATGCAGACTTCTGCGGCCATTTGAGGAGATCACCAAACTGGTCAGTCGCAGCCATGGCGCCATCAGTGACATGGTACCTTATGCCTTCTTTATGGAGCGTGCATTGCGTCGTGTCATTGATCAGGCTGTGGAGGAGCAGGAGCAGGAAGATGAGGAAGTCGCAATGCTGGATGAATTCCCAGGGGGGGCTACTCTATCTGAGACAAGTCAACAACAGGAGTCTGAAGAAGAGTCAGAGGAGGATGGTGCCGGGGCCGATGAGGAGGAGCAAGAAGAGCATGCTTTAAACCTTTCTGGGATCCCTGTTGTGCGTGGATGGGGAGAGGAGAATGAAGAGGACGACATTATCCTGGATGATGAGCAGGAGCCAGGCCACCACACCGCTTCCACTTTAGTGCAAATGGGGGCCTTCATGCTCCAGTGTTTTAATAGGGACCCCCGTATAAAAAGCATAAGGGTCAAGGACCAGTACTCGGTGGCAACGTACTTAGACCCCCGGTACAAACACAAAATGGCGGAAATGTTACCGCCGTCGCAGAGGGCTGTCAGAATGCAGCACTTCCAGGCCTTGCTTCGAGAAATGCTGCATTCTGCTTTTGCGTGCGCTGGCAGAGGAGCAATTCCCACTCCCAGAGAAGGAGTTGCGGGTACCAATCCAACAGCGCCTGCAAGAAGAGACCGGTTTGAAGATGTGTTGGTGACTTCGGATATGAGGTCATTCTTTCAGCCGACCCATCGACAGGTGTCATCCGGATCCAGCATCAGGGAACGCCTAGACCGTCAGGTGTCCGACTACATCGGGTTAACGGCCGATGTGGACGCTCTGAGGAGTGATGAACCCCTGGACTACTGGGTGGGCAGGCTTGACCTCTGGCCAGAGCTTGCCCAATTTGCAATTGAACTGTTGGCTTGCCCCTCATCCAGTGTCCTGTCCGAAAGGACGTTCAGCGCAGCAGGGGGGATCGTGACCGATAAGCGTACTCGCCTAGCTCACGACAGTGTTAACTACCTCACATTTCTAAAAATGAATGAGGCATGGATCTCGGAGGAATTCAACACATGTGACCAGTAGACCATGTATATGTCTATAAGCAATTTTTTTAATCGAGCACACAGACCTTCTTTCTTCACTTGGCTCACTTCCTTGTCCCAAAAAAGCACACCGTACTATATGCCCCTACCCTCCTCTTTGAAGAGGTTGAGCGGTGTCATATTTCTACTGGGGCTGCTTATGATATCCCTGTGCTGTGCTGACTTCCTCCTGGGGGTTCTTATTATGAGGGGATCACACCATCCCTGTGCTGTGCTGACTTACTCCTGGGGCTGCTTACGGTGCTGCTGTCAGTGCTGTATATCACAGTGCTTAATGTCACGCTTCTGATGTCAGTACTCTCTATCACGGTGTTGCTGTCAATGCTGTATGTCACGCTTCTGATGTCAGTACTTTCTATCATGGTCCTGCTGTCAGTGCTGTATATCACTGTGCTGATGTCAGTGCTTAATGTCACGCTTCTGCTGTCAGTGCTGTATATCACGGTGCTGATGTCAGTGCTTAATGTCACGCTTCTGATGTCAGTACTCTCTATCACGGTGTTGCTGTCAGTGCTGTATGTCACGCTTCTGATGTCAGTGCTGTATGTCACGGTGCTGCTGTCAGTGCTGTATATCACGGTGCTGATGTCAGTGCTTAATGTCACGCTTCTGATGTCAGTACTCTATCACGGTGTTGCTGTCAATGCTGTATGTCACGCTTCTGATGTCAGTACTTTCTATCACGGTCCTGCTGTCAGTGCTGTATATCACTGTGCTGATGTCAGTGCTTAATGTCACGCTTCTGATGTCAGTACTCTCTATCACGGTGTTGCTGTCAGTGCTGTATGTCACGCTTCTGATGTCAGTGCTGTATGTCACGCTTCTGATGTCAGTGCTGTATGTCATGGTGCTGCTGTCAGTGCTGTATATCACGGTGCTGATGTCAGTGCTTAATGTCACGCTTCTGATGTCAGTACTCTCTATCACGGTGTTGCTGTCAATGCTGTATATCACGGTGCTGGTGTTAGTGCTTTATGTCACGCTGCTGATGTCAGTGCCCTCTATCACGGTGCTGGTGTCAGATGACTCTATCACGGTGCAGGTGTCATTGCTGTATGTGACGCTGCTGGTGATCATCTCCTGTACCCTCTTCTCTGCCTACCCTGGTCCCTGACCTTCCCTCTCCTCCATTGCCTTCATGCGCTCCACAGTCCTGAATTGTCAGAACAATTTCCCATATAAAAAAAGAATGCTTGTAGTTATCGATCCCAAATTCACCTCATACATGTATTATGTCATTGGCCATGTGGTGGGACTATGTTTTTCCTGCTAATAATTACCTCGTGGTTGCAAATTCGACCTAAAGGTTTGAAACATTCGCCTCCCATTGAAGTCAATGGGGCCCGCGACGAACGTTCGGTTTCGCAAACGGTCAGCCCCGTTCGCGGTCCGCGTTCGCGAAACGTCCCGTCGGAAGTTCGTCCATCACTATTGAGGGCATGTGGCCAGGTATGGTTCAGGAGGGTGGTGCTGCTTGCTTGTCCCCTCCTCTTTCCTGACCTGATGGGCTGCATACCCGGATAAGGGTCTGGTATGGATTGGGGGGGGGGGGGGGGGCATGCCATTTTTTGTTAATTTTGGCATTGAGTTCCCCTTAAAATCTAAACCAGACACCAAGGGCCTGGTATGCACAGTCATTTTAAATGGTATGGCATGCTATAGATGCACCACTTTACAGGTACCTTAACCACTTAAGGACCGCCGCATGTAATTATACGTCGGCAGAATGGCATGTACGGGCACAAGCGCGTACCCGTACGTGCCTGCCTTCCAGCGGGTGGGGGGTTTCCGATCGGACCCCCTCTCCCGCTGGCTGCGGCGGTCCGTTTCGCTTCAGGAGCGATCCGGGATGAGGGGATGGCCCGTTGGTTTCTGGCCATCCCCTCTCGATCGCTCCTGGCGAATGAGAAGCTTCCCCCCCGCCTGTGTAGTGTAAACACAGGCAGGGAGGAAGTGATGTCACTCTCCTCGGGGGCGGTCTTTTTGACCGGACTGCGAGGAGAGAAGACATAGTAAGTGCACCAAACACTACACTGACACGTAGGTACAAATAGGCACACTGTCACCCTCCGATCAACCCCCCCCCGCCCCGCCCCCAGTCACTGATTGCAGTGATCATTTATTTACTGATCACTGCATTTAGTGTCAGATGTAACTGTAAAAACTGTCAGGGCAGTTAGTGTTAGGTCCAGGGTAGCCCCCTACCCCCCCCAATAAAGGTTTTAACCCCCTGATTAGCCCATAGAGTTAACCCTTTCACCCCCTTTTGCCAGTGTCACTAAGCGATCGTTTTTCTGATTGCTGCATTAGTGTCGCTAGGTAGCTAGTTATTTTTTTAGGTTCACCGCCAGGTTTTTATAGCGTTAGGTACCCCCATATACTACCCAATAATGGTTTTAACCCCCTGATTGCCCCTAGTTAACCCTTTCACCAGCGATCACCATATAAGTGTCACTGGTGACGCTGGTTAGCCAGTTAGTTATTTAGGTTCCCTGCCAGGTTTTTATATAGCGTCAGGGACCCCCATATACTACCTAATAAAGGTTTTAACCCCCTAATTGCCCCTTTCACCCCCTTTTGCCAGTGTCACTAAGCGATCGTTTTTCTGATCGCTGCATTAGTGTCACTGGTGCCGCTAAGTAGCTAGTTATTTTTTAGGTTCACCGCCCGGTATATTGCTCCCATGCTGATCATGCGGCATTGCTAGTTTCTCGTGCTCCGGTTCCCCAGCTCTGTTGATCCTGATCCTCTGGTTTGCCGATCCTCCTTTCTCATCTCCCACTATATTGCTCCCGTGCTGCTCCCCACGTGTGACATCTTCTAGTTTCTCCTGCTCCAGTCCCCGAGCTCTGCTGATCCTTCTCTCACCTTCTTCTATATTGCTCCCACGCTGATCACCACATGTGGCGTTGCTAGTTTCTCCTGATTTCATCCCCCAGCTCTGCTGATCCTCTGGTTTGATGATCCTCCTCTCTCACCTCCTGCAATATTGCTCCCACGCTGCTCACCACATGTAACATTACTAGTTTCTCCTGCTCCGGTCCCCCAGCCCTGCTGATCCTCTGGTTTTTCGATCCTCCTCCCTCACTTTCTGCTATATTGCTCCCATGCTGCTCCCCACGTGTGACATTGCTAGTTTCTCCAGCTCCAGTCCCCCAACTCTGCTGATCCTCCTCTTTCACCTCCTGCTATATTGCTCCCACGCTGATCACCACATGTGACATTGCTATTTTCTCCAGCTCCAGTCCCCCAGCTCTGCTGATCCTCCTCTTTCACCTCCTGCTATATTGCTCCCACGCTGATCACCACATGTGGCATTGCGTTTCTCCTGCTCCAGTTCCCCAGCTCCGCTGATCCTTTGGTTTGCCGATCCTCCTCTCTCACCTCCTGCTATATTGCTCCCATGCTGCTCACCACATGTAACATTACTAGTTTCTGCTGCTCCGAACCCCCAGCTCTGCTGATCCTCTGGTTTTTCAATCCTCCTCCCTCACTTTCTGCTATATTGCTCCCATGCTGCTCCCCACATGTGACATTGCTAGTTTCTCCAGCTCCAGTCCCCCAACTCTGCTGATCCTCCTCTTTCACCTCCTGCTATATTGCTCCCACGCTGATCACCACATGTGACATTGCTAGTTTCTCCAGCTCCAGTCCCCTAACTCTGCTGATCCTTCTCTCACCTCCTGCTATATTGCTCACAAGCTGCTCACCACATGTAACATTACTAGTTTTTCCTGCTCCGGTCCCCCAGCCCTGCTGATCCTCTGGTTTTTCGATCCTCCTCCCTCACTTTCTGCTATATTGCTCCCATGCTGCTCCCCACGTGTGACATTGCTAGTTTCTCCAGCTCCAGTCCCCCAACTCTGCTGATCCTCCTCTTTCACCTCCTGCTATATTGCTCCCACGCTGATCACCACATGTGACATTGCTAGTTTCTCCAGCTCCAGTCCCCCAGCTCTGCTGATCCTCCTCTTTCACCTCCTGCTATATTGCTCCCACGCTGATCACCACATGTGGCATTGCGTTTCTCCTGCTCCAGTTCCCCAGCTCCACTGATCCTTTGGTTTGCCGATCCTCCTCTCTCACCTCCTGCAATATTGCTCCCACGCTGCTCACCACATGTAACATTACTAGTTTCTCCTGCTCCGGTCTCCCAGCCCTGCTGATCCTCTGGTTTTTCGATCCTCCTCCCTCACTTTCTGCTATATTGCTCCCATGCTTCTCCCCACGTGTGACATTGCTAGTTTCTCCAGCTCCAGTCCCCCAGCTCTGCTGATCCTCCTCTTTCACCTCCTACTATATTGCTCTCACGCTGCTTACCACATGTGACATTGCTAGTTTCTCCTGCTCCGGTCCCCCAGCTCTGACGATCCTTTGGTTTGCCGATCCTCCTCTCTCACCTCCCACTATATTGTTCCTGTGCTGCTCCCCACGTGTGACATCTGATAGTTTCTCCTGCTCCAGTCCCCGAGCTCTGTTGCTCCTGCTCTCGCCTCCTGCTATATTGCTCTTACGCTGCTGACCACATTTGACATTGCTAGTTTCTCCTGATTTCATCCCCCAACTCTGCTGATCCTCCTCTTTCACCTCCTGCTATATTGCTCCCACGCTGCCCCCCACATGTAACATTACTAGTTTCTCCTGCTCCGGTCCCCCAGCTCTGCTGATCCTCTGATTTTTCAATCCTCCTCCCTCACTTTCTGCTATATTGCTCCCATGCTGCTTCCCACGTGTGACATTGCTAGTTTCTCCTGCTCCAGTCCCGAGCTCTGCTGATTCTTCTCTCGCCTCCTGCTATATTGCTCTTACGCTGCTCACCACATTTGGCATTGCTAGTTTCTCCTGATTTCATCCCCCAGCTCTGTTGATCCTCTGATTTGCTGATCCTCATCTCTCACCTCCTGCTATATTGCTCCCACACTGCTCACCACATATAACATTGCTAGTTTCTGCTGATCCTCTGGTTTGCTGATCCCCATCTCTCACCTCCTGCTATATTGCTCCCATGCTGATCATGCGGCATTGCTAGTTTCTCGTACTCCGGTTCCCCAGTTCTGTTGATCCTGATCCTCTGGTTTGCAGATCCTCCTTTCTCACCTCCCACTATATTGCTCCAGGATCAGCAGAAACTAGCAATGTTATATGTGGTGAGCAGTGTGGAAGCAATATAGCAGGAGGTGAGAGATGAGGATCAGCAGAGCTGGGGGATGAAATCAGGAGAAACTAGCAATGTCAAATGTGGTGAGCAGCGTAAGAGCAATATAGCAGGAGGCGAGAGAAGGATCAACAGAGCTCAGGGACTGGAGCAAGAGAAACTATCAGATGTCACACGTGGGGAGCAGCACGGGAGCAATATAGTGGGAGGTGAGAGAGGAGGATCGGCAAACCAAAGGATCAGCGGAGCTGGGGAACTGGAGCAGGAGAAACGCAATGCCACATGTGGTGATCAGCGTGGGAGCAATATAGCAGGAGGTGAAAGAGGAAGATCAGCAGAGCTGGGGGACCAGAGCAGGAGAATCTAGCAGATGTCACACGTGGTGAGCAGCAAGGGAGCAATATAGCTGGAAGTGAGAGAGGAGGATCAGCAGTGCTGTGGGAATGGAGCAGGAGAAACTAGCAATGTCACATGGGGTGAGTAATGTGAGAGCAATATAGCAGGAGGTGAGAGAGTAGGATCAGCAAACCAAAGGATCAGCAGAGCTGGGGGAACAGAGCAGGAAAAACTAGCAATATCACATGTGGTGAGCAGCATGGGAGCAATATAGCGGGAGGTGAGAGAGGAGGATCAGCAAATCAGAGGGTCAGCAGAGCTGGGAGATGAAATAAGGAGAAATTAGCCATGTCACATGTGGTGATCAGCGTGGGCGCAATATAGCAGGAGGTGAAAGAGGAGGATCAGCAGAGCTGGGGGACCGGAGCAGGAGAATCTAGCAGATGTCACACGTGGTGAGCAGCAAGGGAGCAATATAGCAGGAAGTGAGAGAGGAGGATCAGCAGAGCTGGGGGACCAGAGCAGGAGAAACCAGCAATGTCACATGGGGTGAGCAATGTGGGAGGAATATAGCAAGAGGTGAGAGAGTAGGATCAGCAGAGCTGGGGAACCAGAGCAGGAAAAACTAGCAATGTCACATGTGGTGAGCAATATAGCAAGAGGTGAGAGAGTAGGATCAGCAGAGCTGGGGGACCAGAGCAGGAAACACTAGCAATGTCACAGGTGGTGAGCAGCATAGGAGCAATATAGCGGGAGGTGAGAGATGAGGATCTGCAAACCAGAGAATCAGCAGAGCTGGGAGAGGAAATAAGGAGAAATTAGCAATGTCACATGTGGTGATCAGCGTGGGAGCAATATAGCAGAAAGTGAGAGAGGAGGATCAGCAGAGCTGGGGGATCGGAGCAGGAGAAACTAGCAACGTCACATAGGGTGAGCAATATAGCAGAACGTGAGAGAGGAGGATCAGCAGAGCTGGGGGGCCGGAGCAGGAGAAACTAGCAATGTCACATGAGGTGAGCAATATAGCAGGAGGTGAGAGAGGGGGATCAAAAAACCAGAGGATCAGCAGAGCTGGGGGACCGGAGCAAGAGAAACTAGCAATGTCATATGGGGTGAGCAATGTGGGAGCAATATAGCAGGAGGTGAGAAAAGAGGATCAGCAAACCAGAGGATCAGCAGAGCTGGGGGACGAAATCAGGAGAAACTAGCAATGTCACATGTGGTGAGCAGAGTGGGAGCAATATATAGCGGCAGGTGAGAGTAGAGGATCAGCAGAGTTGGGGGACTGGAGCTGGAGAAACTAGCAATGTCACACGTGGAAGCAATATAGCAAAAATTGAGGGAGGAGGATCGAAAAACCAGAGGATCAGCAGAGCTGGGGGAACGGAGGAGGAGAAACTAGCAAATGTCCCACTTTAGGAGCAAAAAATCCTTGCACCATCCCTGCATACAATAACGGATTTAGCGCTCCGTTGCCAAACTCCGTGTTTGACCCCCCCTCATCACCTTCGTGTTTTCCCAAACATTATGTCAAAAAAATAATGAAGTCACATCGGGGTGTTTACTTTCCAATATGGGGGTTTTCGTACCGCCCGACATTTTTATTGGATATGTTTTATAACAGAAAATAAGAGGTACAGCAAATTGTGATTCATACAGAAGACATTTCCCGCACTCAGGAAACTAATACTACTAGAGGGTTGTGTGTGTTCTCCGATGTCTGGTAAGGGAAGACTTCTGTGAGAAACATTTCCCGCACTCAGGGCAAGAGTACGGATTCTCCCTGGTGTGAGATCTTTGGTGTTTGACAAGGACTGATTTCTGTACATAACATTTCCCGCACTCAGGGCAGGAGTACGGCTTCTCCCTGGTGTGAGATCTTTGGTGTTTGACAAGGACTGATTTCTGTACATAACATTTCCCGCACCCAGAACAGGGAAACGCCCCTTTCTTCGTATGACCCATCTGATGTTTATCAGCATCGGACTTCCGTGAAAAACCTTTCCCACACCCAGGACAGCAATATGGCTTCTCCCCCGTGTGAATCTTCTGATGGCCATAAAGACTGCTCATTTGTGAAAAACGTTTCCCGCACTCGGGGCAGACGTACGGCCTCTCGTTTGTGTGCACCCTCTGATGCATAAGCAGCGTGAACTTAGTTGAAAAACATTTCCCGCACTCGAGGCAGGAAAACGGCTTCTCCCCCGTGTGAGACCTCTGATGTATAACAAGTGTGGATTTGCTTGAAAAACATTTCCCGCACTCGGGGCAGGAAAACGGCTTCTCCCCCGTGTGATGTCTCTGATGCGCAACGAGTGACGATTTCATTATAAAGCATTTCCCGCACTCGGAACAAGCATACGGCTTCTCCCCTGTGTGATGTCTTTGATGTACCACAAGTCCTGGTTTGGTTAAAAAACATTTCCCGCACTCGGGGCAGGAATATGGCTCCTCGCCCTTATGAAATTTTTGATGTAAAACAAGTTGCGAGTTATGTGCATAACGTTTCCCGCACTCGGGGCAGGGATACGGCTTCTCGCCCGTGTGAGTTCTCTGATGTCTGACCAGTTTTGCTTTATATAGAAAACATTTCCCGCACTCGGAACAGGAATGAAGTTCCCTCGGCTTGTGAGACCCCTGATGTATAAAAAGAGCTAAACCAGAGCTAAAACTTTCCCCGCACTCGGGACAGGAAAATGTCTTCTCCTGGTGAATCCCGACCCCGTCCCCCACAGTACGAGGTTGCTCAGAGTCGGAGGGAGTCCATGGTCTATCCACACTGTGAAGTCCACCATCCATAGTGGAGATCATTGTCTTTTCTCCTCCACAATCTCCTGTGATGTCCTCATCTTCCATTTTACAACCTGGAGATAAAGTGAGACGATCCTTTGAGGGTTTCTCCATGGCGTGTCCTGGAAAAATATAAAAACATCATCAATAGATATGAGAGGGTTAGTTCACTTCCATCAAGATCCCATCTGGATCAGGTAGATATGAGTGAGGAGATGTTCTCTGTGGAGGTCCCAACCAGCCGGGACTTTTCCCCCCTCTTCAGTCCTTTGGTCCTCCTCCCAGATCACTTCTACATTTACACAGCCTTGTCAGAAGAGCAGGAACCAATGGGGGGCTGGGAGGTCCATGCTCTTTACACAACCACAAGCCTAGGCACTGGGTCATGTGATCTCTGATGGTCAAAGTTCAGGTTTGTAGACCCTTTACCATAGACCTAGGCTTCTATAGCCTTGGTTTTAAATCCCAACAAGACCGGTGATGAAGTCTTATGGGAACATTTAGCTATAAGTCGGCTGGAAGAAGAGGAACCAACCTAAGAAAGGCTCAATCTGTGTTATCATATCTGTGCTACTGTAACTAGGAGTGACCCACAACCTAATACTGCCAGCTGAACCACAAATAGGGTATCAGTACAGGGAGGGGACCGTCATCAACCCATTATTTCCCTGATATCACTCAGCTCCCGCCCTACTCTGGACCAATCAGTGAGCAGTAACAGAGCAGAGATAAGAGGAGAATATATGATGGGTCACCTGTGCTGATCTCTGTAGGAGTGTCCTCCTCTATGAATGTCCTCGTCATTCCAGCCTCCTCCATATATCGCCGATCATCCCTCACATACGTCTCTTCTACTTCACCCTCAACTTTCACGATAATCAGATCTTCACCCTAAACCAACAGAATGGCAGCAAAATAAAAAGGTTTCCATACTTCCCGTATTAAAAAAAAAAAAGTCAGGTTATACTGCCACCTACTGGCAGTTGAGATATCCACAAGCAGCCCCGCTGAGGGGTGGACAAGAGGGAGTGGTAGGACCAAAAGTGCCTGAGAACTATCAGGAAGAATAATCCCCAAATCTGAATGAGACAAAGCGTCCTGAAAGACAGGGGGCGCTACCAATGACCAATGGAAGGCCACAGAGAATCAACCTTACTCCCACACTACAGAAACCCCCGAAAGATGTACAATCACAATCTTTTTGAAATTCAAAATCAAGATGGCTGCTCCAATCTCATGGGATTTCAGTATCCAATAGGACTGCTCCGATCTCATGGGATTTCAGTATCCAATAGGACTGCTCCGATCTCATGGGATTTCAGTATCCAATAGGACTGCTCCGATCTCATGGGATTTCAGTATCCAATAGGACTGCTCCGATCTCATGGGATTTCAGTATCCAATAGGACTGCTCCGATCTCATGGGATTTCAGTATCCAATAGGACTGCTCCGATCTCATGGGATTTCAGTGTCCAATAGGACTGCTCCGATCTCATGGGATTTCAGTATCCAATAGGACTGCTCCGATCTCATGGGATTTCAGTATCCAATAGGACTGCTCCGATCTCATGGGATTTCAGTATCCAATAGGACTGCTCTGATCTCATGGCATTTGACTATCCAATAAGACTGCTCTCCTCCTCAACATGGCTGCCTGTAGCCCATAGCTGGAAACAAGTATTCCTCTCCTACGGGCTCCTGCCAGCCTGAAGAAAAAGCATATAGTGCCACCTTCAGGTTGAAGGATTTGGTGGGTTTTTGGTTTCGTAGTCTCACGCCGGTTGAGGCTCGGTGTTCCTTCAGGTGGAGTCATCCCTCTCGGCAGTGATCTTTTCTGTCCATGTCTGAGTGTAGGCTAGGTAGAGGCTGCTGTATATCCTCCAACCTGAAGGTGGCACTGTGCTTTTTGTTCAGGCTAGCAGGAGCCTATTGAGGACTATTTGTCCCCAGCTATGGGCTACAGACAGCCATCTTGAAGGAGGACAGCAGTCTTATTGGATACTGAAATCCCATGAGATTGGAGCAGCTACTACCTGCATACACTCCGACATGGACAAAAAAGATCAAAGAAGAGGGATGACTCCACCTAAAGGAACGCCGAGCCTCAACCGGCGTGAGACTACGAAACCAAAAACCCACCAAAACCAGTAGAACTTCCAGAGAAAGAGACCAACAACATAACGTAGTCAACAGATAACAAACACAGGGAGAAGTCCCCAGGAGAGCAGGTGCCCAACCTTAGTGTAGAACCTGATTCTAAGAATATCTTGACCCCTCCAGTGAAGCACCCATAGTCCTGAAACGAGGGACAGGAACCTTGGGGACACCTCTAAAGAACATTGGCTTGATTTATAGGCACACCGGATGAAGGGATTTGGAGACTCTTCCTTAGGAGGCTGTAGATCAGCCACAGAAGGAGGTCCTATCTCCAGGTGATCAGATCCCAAGAACACCTCCAGACCTACTCAGTTCTCAGGAAATTGACAAAAAAAAAAAAAGACAAGCCCCCAGAGAGCCTCCCCTTACATCAGGGCCCCCAGAGAGCCTCCCCTTACATCAGGGTCCCCCAGAGAGCCTCCCCTTACATCAGGGTCCCCAAAGAAACTCCCCCTACATCGGGGTCCCCAAAGAAACTCCCCCTACATCAGGGTCCCCAGAGAGCCCCCCCAATTACATCAGGGTCCCCAGAGAGCCCCCCCAATTACATCAGGGTCCCCAGAGAGACTTCCCCTTACATCAGTGTCCCGATAGAGCCTCCTCCTTACATCAGAGTCCCCAGAGAGCCCCCCAATTACATCGGGGTCAGAGAGACTCCCCTTTACATCGGGGTCCACAGAGAGCCTACCCCTTACATCGGGGTCCCCAGAGAGCCTCCCCCCTACATCGGGGTCCCAAGAGCCTCCTCCTTACATCAGGGTCCCCAGAGAGCTTCCCCCCTTACATCAGGGTCCCCAGAGAGCTTCCCCCCTTACATCAGGGTCCCCAGAGAGACCCCCCCTTACATCAGGGTCCCCAGAGAGACTCCCCCTTACATCAGGGTCCACAGAGAGCTTCCCCCCTTACATCAGGGTCACCAGAGAGACTCCCCCTTACATCAGGGTCCACAGAGAGCTTCCCCCCTTACATCAGGGTCCACAGAGAGCTTCCCCCCTTACATCAGGGTCCCCAGAGAGCCCCCCAATTACATCAGGGTCACCAGAGAGCCTTCCCTTACATCAGGGTCCCCAGAGAGCCTCCCTCTTACATCAGGGTCCCAATAGAGCCTCCTCCTTACATCAGGGTGCCCAGGGAGCCTCCTCCTTACATCAGAGTCCCCAGAGAGCCCCCCAATTACATCGGGGTCAGAGAGACTCCCCTTTACATCGGGGTCCACAGAGAGCCTCCCCCTTACATCGGGGTCCACAGAGAGCCTCCCCCTTACATCGGGGTCACCAGAGAAAAAAAAAGACAAGATCCACCCACAAAGAGAAGATCACCTATTCTGGAGAACCAGATTAAAACCCTGAGTAAGGGAACACCGGGGCAATGTTGAAGCGTTTGGTCCCCTGGGGCAGGGAGAAAAGATCACCACATTCACCAAAAGAGACTGACAGAACACAACGTCCTGGGGAGACCACAATAATCCAGAGGGCTAAGCTGGGCATACATGGTTCGTATCTTGTTTGGTTCTGCCGGGAATGCTTCGGCGCCCCCCCCGGTGGCAGAATACAATAGCACAGCGGGAGGCGTTCCACCATCAATACGGACCGTGTGAGTGATTTTCTTTCCCTCCACCAGTTGTAGAAGGAAAGAAAACAATATCATCTATGGCCAGCCTTAGAGAAGTGGGTTTGGCTAGTCCTAATGAGGGGTGTGTCATATGTTAATCAGCTTCTTTGCATAGATTATCAGAATGGTATGGGCTCAATAGACTCGGAGGACATTTCCAAGCACACGGTGGTCTGGATTCTTCAACATTCTACAACATTCTACAAATATCATTCATCATCTACCTGATAAGGCCTTGCGTAGTTGTGATCTTCCTGTGTGGAATCCCGGGAATACAGAGGATGGGGACATCTCTCTGGTGGGTTCCTGGTATTTGGTGGCTCCATCATATGGTTGGGTTCTTCTGAAAGCTCCTCCATCACTCCATACTCCTCACCCTCCTCTTTATACTCTTCTTTAGGAACAATATCATAATCTTCGAGGCTTCCATTCTGGATAAACAATAAAACATTTAGTGTAACAAACATACTTATGTACAGAGGCGTAACTAGAAGCTTCAGGGCCCCCGGTGCAAGAAACCATGAAGGGGCCCCCCACCAGCGCCATTGCTAGGTCTACAAAAGATCTGGGGTTAAAGCCCATAGCAGCGAAGTAAAGAAAGTCATATGCTTGGGCGGGCATTCACATGTATATAATATAATTATATATATATATGTATATAAAATATCGGAGTGCGGATCCCCACTTACATCATGGTCCTCAGAGAGCCTCCCCTTACATCAGGGTCCCCAGAGAGCCTCCCCCTTACATCAGGGTCCCCAGAGAGCCACCCTTACATTAGAGTCCCCAGAGAGCCTCCCCCTTACATCAGGGTCCCCAATGAGATTCCCCTCTACATCAGGGTCCCCAGAGAGCCTCCCCCTTACATCAGGGTCCCCAGAAAGCCTCCCCCCTTACATCAGGGTCCCAAGAGAGCCTCCCCCTTTCATTAGGGTCCCCAGAGAGCTTCCTCCTTACATCAGGGTCCCAAGAGAGCCTCCTCCTTACATCAGGGTCCCAAGAGAGCTTCCACCTTACATCAGGGTCCCAAGAGAGCTTCCTCCTTACATCAGGGTCCCCAGAGAGCTTCCTCCTTACATCAGGGTTCCCAGAAAGCTTCCCCCTTACATCAGGGTCCACAGGAAGCCTCCTCCTTACACCAGGGTCCCCAGAGAGCCCCCCAATTACATCAGGGTTCCCAGAGAGCCTCTTCTTACATCAGGGTCCCCAGAGAGCCTCTTCTTACATCAGGGTCCCCAGAGAGCCTCTTCTTACATCAGGGTCCCCAGAGAGCCCCCCAATTACATCAGGGTCCCAAGAGAGCCTCCCCCTTTCATCAGGGTCCCCAGAGAGCCTCCTCCTTACATCAGGGTCCCAAGAGAGCCTCCTCCTTACATCAGGGTCCCAAGAGAGCCTCCCCCTTTCATCAGGGTCCCCAGAGAGCTTCCTCCTTACATCAGGGTCCCAAGAGAGCCTCCTCCTTACATCAGGGTCCCAAGAGAGCTTCCTCCTTACATCAGGGTCCCCAGAGAGCTTCCTCCTTACATCAGGGTTCCCAGAAAGCTTCCCCCCTTACATCAGGGTCCACAGGAAGCCTCCTCCTTACATCAGGGTCCCCAGAGAGCCCCCCAATTACATCAGGGTCCCCAGAGAGCCTCTTCTTACATCAGGGTCCCCAGAGAGCCTCTTCTTACATCAGGGTCCCCAGAGAGCCTCTTCTTACATCAGGGTCCCCAGAGAGCCCCCCCAATTACATCAGGGTTCCCAGAGAGCCTCTTCTTACATCAGGGTCCCCAGAGAGCCTCTTCTTAAATCAGCGTCCCCGGAGAGCCTCCCTCTTACATCAGGGTCCCCAGAGAGCTTCCCCCCTTACATCAGGGTCTCCAGACAGCCCCCCCTTACATTAGGGTCCCTAGACAGCCCCCCCCTCTTCCAGAGGTTCCTGTGTACCTCGCTGATCTCCACTGTGCACCTCCAACCCGCAGCACATATCTGTACCCCCCCCTTTTACCCCATGGTCACAGGTGGGAGGGAGCTACCGGCAGCTCTATGGTGGCTGCGGGATCTCCCTGGGGCTAGTAGTTCTCTTCCCGAGTGTATACAGCGGAGAGGGGAGGGGCCTCTGACTCGGGCATGTATTGGCCAGAGTGTAGAAGCAGAGCAACTCCCTTGTACACTGAACAGTGAAGCCGATACATGCCCAGTTCAGAGGCCCCTCCCATCTCCTCTGTATACACCCGGAAAGAGAACTACAAGCCCCAGGGAGATCCCACAGCCACCATAGAGCTGCCCCCTCCCACCTCCCCCCACTGCATACTAAACTGACAGCCAGAGGTGCAGGGGGAGATGCCAGTAGCGACAGAACACCAGGGCCCAATCGCAAGTGTGACTACTGCAACCCTGATAGTTCCGACCACTGCATGTGTATAAATCATAATTACTAATAATTGTTCCTCATCTACCGGATGATGGTGGGGGATGGTGTGATCTTCCTGTGTGGAATCCCGGGAATACAGAGGACGGGGACATCTCTCTGGTGGGTTCCTGTTATTAGGCGGCGCCATCGTATCCTTGTGTCCATCTAAAAGTCCTTCAATCACACCATATTCCTCACCCTCAACACCAACATTTTTATCTACGACGTTTCTTTTCTGAATATATAATACACAAGATTCATTGTAACACATACACGTGTATAAAAGTTAGAAACAACAATAATTTTAATCGTCTACCTGATCGTGTTGTGTGTAGTTGCGATTTTCTTGGATGTCCATCATGACGTCCTTGTAGAGATCCTCGTGTCCTTCTAAATACTCCCACTCCTCCATGGAGAAATAGACAGTGACATCCTGACACCTTATAGGAACCTGACACACACAATGATACAGTCACCATCCAGACACATCCCTTGTCTGTTACTGGATAATGTCCCACAATTCCCAGAATCCTCCTCACCTCTCCTGTCAGCAGCTCCATCATCTTCTTGGTGGGGTCATTTTCTATTATTATGATTATAGATTTAATATTGTGCAGCCATTATTAGAATGAAAGCTAGCTTTTTGTATCTGCCATGTACCGTCACTCGTGGTCGCTCTACCCCTGAGACAAGCAAAGCTTATGGTTTGTTGGTTACTTGGATAGGTAAGTGATTGGCTACAGTCAGCACTCCTGGACATTTTTCCTGAAGACCAGTGTGCTCTGTCTTTTTTGCTATATCCATTCTGATGAAGACCAAATACTGGATGAAGTCTTCTTCAGAAACCAACAACTCCTGGAGTGTTGATGTCCTGCTCCCCTCTCCTCCAGCGGCTCCGTGGCTTTAAGCCTCATGATCTCAACCCCAATACTCTGTCCCTATACCATAGAGATCAACGAGAGGAATCACAGAGCTCTGTGGAGGACCAGGAGATCGCCACTCCCCAGTCATGTTGGTTTCTGAAGAAGACTTTGGCCGGCATCGGAGCTCCGTTCAGAGAAGTAAGAATTTACCTTTACAGGGAAATATTTTTTTGGGGGGGGGATTGACGTTTGGTCAAACTTTTCATAAATTCTAGAATTTTCACTTCGATACGTGAAAGAGTCTGAAGGCTGATAAAAAAAATTAGAGGTCGACCGATATATCGGCCGGCCGATATATCGGCCGATATTTGCCGTTTTTTAAATAATCGGCATCGGCCGATTGTGTTAATAAAAAGCCGATTCTACAGCGGGACTTTGAAATGAGTTCTGTAAGAAGTGAGTGTGAGTTGCCTGAGTCGTCATAGCAACACTTTCCTCCTCTCTGGGCAGACTGCCAAGAAAAGAACTAAATGATACAATGTTTACACTTCTGAATGAATGAAATCATCTCTGTGTGTAGAAGTTCTCAGTTTAACCATTTAAAGACTAAATCTTTTCTGACACTTGTTGCTTACAAGTAAAAATCCTGTATTTTCTGCCAGAAAATCACTTAGATCCCCCAAAAAATGTATATATTTTTTTAGCAGAGATCCTAGGGAATAAAATAGCGGTTGTTGCAATATTTTATATCACACGGCATTTGCACAGAGGTCTTTCAAATGCATTTTTTTGGGAAAAAAATACACCTTTTAAAAAATAAAAATAAAATAAAAACAGTAAAGTTAGCCCATTTTTTTTTTTTTTTGTCCAAAAGTTTTGACTACCTGTTTTTATTTAACATATAGGTTTTTTGTTTTTTTTAATCTAGATCATACATACAAGTAAACTGATTGGAGGTTTGTTTTGTTTAATAAATGTTTAAAGCGGGAGTCCGCCGGGACTCCGCGTTTTTTTTTTTTTTTTAAAGCCAGCAGCTACAAATACTGCAGCTGCTGACTTTTAAAATAATGACACTTACCTGTCCAGCGCGCCCGCGATGTCGGCACTCGAAGCCGATCTCTAGATCGACACTCGAGTGCTGCCGCCGCCGCCATCTTGGGTATGGGAATCAGGAAATGGAGCCTTTCGGCTTAATTTCTCGGTTCCCTACTGCGCATGCGTGAGCCGCGCTGCGCAATGAGGACGGTCCCCGCTGCCTCTGGGATTTGTGTGTTTCCCAGCAGGCAGCGGGGCACTTGCGGAAGGGGGCGGGCACTTGCGGAAAGGGGCGTAATGTATGCCCCTTTCCGCAGAGAGCTAGCCCGGAAGTGGGTGCAGTTACCTGGATTATTCAGGTAACTGCACCCCCCCTCCCCCCTGAAAGGTGCCAATTGTGGCGCCGGAGGGGGGGAGGGTTCCGATGAGCGGAAGGTCCATTTTAGGGTGGACCTCCGCTTTAAGTGTAAGAAATTTTCTGTATCACTTATGAAGACTGCTTTCACACTGGAGTGGGCAGACGTTGATGGTAAAACGCAAGTTTTAGCGGCTCTTTACCATCATTTTAGCGGTGCTATTTGGCTGCTAGTGGGGCACATATAGCCCAGCTAGCGGCCAAGGAAGAGGTTAAATGCGCCCATTAAGCACCGATGCCAAATCGCATTGCATGCACTTCGGCAGTGGTGCCCATTCATATCAATGGGCAGGAGTGGTGGAGGAGGGGTATACACCACTCCAAACGTGCTGCTTGCAGGACTTTTTTTTTTAAGATCCTGCCAGCGCAGCGCCTCAGTGTGAAAGCACTCTATCTTTCACACAGACTGCAGGGGAGCCATTTTGCAGGCACTTTACAGGCGCTATTTTTAGCCCAAAAGCGCCTTAAAAAACGCCCCAGTGGGAAAGGTGTGTTAGATCAAGGGGGATTAAAAATAAATAAAATAAAATAAAATCTGCCTAACATATCGGCCCAAAAAAATCGGCATCATATATCGGCTATCGGCCTCCATGATTTCTAAATATCGGCATCGGCCAGAGAAAAACCCATATCGGTCGACCTCTAAAAAAAATTGAGCGCAATATAAACACTTTGGGCAGTTAAATGTGTCTGTATGTACATCAGATTGAAAAGGGGAAATGGACAGAGCAATTTGGATCCTGATAAGAGAGAAGGACGTGAGCTATGATAATATAAGATCTTATTACCTCTTCTGTTGCTACTGCCAGCAATGTCTTCTCTCTACTTCCTCCTATTTCACCTCTCACCCAGAACTTCCTGTCTATATCTTTGCATGACTTCCTGTCTGTTTCAGACATCACTTCCTGTCTTCCATAGAGACTTCCTGTCTGGGTAGAAGTGAGACCACCTTCTTGTGGAGCTCAAAGGAACTGCAGCCCCGAGAAACGTCTCGTAGTGTGAACACGGCCTCATGCTGTGTGTGTATGTACTGTATATCCTTGTAGATTAAGGTGACCAGATTTTTTAAAAATTAAATCCGGGGACATATATATATATATTTTTTTTACTAGTAATGGCAGCAATCAGCACTCTCTGCCCATGGCCTCTGTGGCTTTAAGCCTCATGATCTCAACCCCAATACCATAGAGATCAACGAGAGCAATCACAGAGCTCTGTGGAGGACCAGGAGATCGGCACTCCCCAGTCGTGTAGGTTTCTAAAGAAGACTTCAGCCGGCATCGGAGCTCCTTTCAGAGAAGTAGGAATTTACCTTTACAAGGAAATATTTTTTTGGGGGGATTGACTTCTGGTCAAACTTTGGGCAGTTAAATGTGTCTGTATGTACATCAGATTGAAAAGAGGAACATTTAAAGTGGAAAGATGGACAGAGCAATTTGGATCCCGATAAGAAAGAATATAAGATCTTATTACCTCTTCTGTTGCTAATGCCAGCAATGTCTTCTCTCTACTTCCTCCTATTTCACCTCTCACCCAGAACTTCCTGTCTCTATCTTTGCATGACTTCCTGTCTGTTTCAGACATCACTTCCTGTCTTCCATAGAGACTTCCTGTCTGTTTCTGACATCACTTCCTGCCTTCCGTAGAGACTTCCTGTCTGGGTAGAAGTGAGACCACCATCTTGTGGAGCTCAAAGGAACTGCAGCCCCAAGCAACGTCTCGTAGTGTGAACACGGCCTTGTGCTGTGTCTGTATGTACTGTATATCCTTATAGATTAAGGTGACCAGATTTTTAAAATGAAATCCGGGGACATATATATATATATTTTTACTAGCAATGGCAGCAATCAGCGCTCTCTGCCCATAGCCTCTGTGGCTTTAAGCCTCATGATCTCAACCCCAAATACCATAGAGATCAACGAGAGGAATCACAGAGCTCTGTGGAGGACCAGGAGATCGGCACTCCCCAGTCACGCCGGTTTCTGAAGAAGACTTCGGCCAGCGTCGGAGCTCCGTTCAGAGAAGTAAGAATTTACCTTTACAGGTAAATATTTTTTTGGGGGGATTGACGTTTGGTCAAACTTTTCATAAATTCTAGAATTTTCAGTTCGATACGTGAAAGAGTCTGAAGGCTGATAAAAAAAAATCGAGCGCAATATAAACACTTTGGGCAGTTAAATGTGTCTGCATGTACATCAGATTGAAAAGAGGAACATTTAAAGGGGAAATGGACAGAGCAATTTGGATCCTGATAAGAGAGAAGGACGTGAGCTATGATAATAGAAAATCTTATTACCTCTTCTGTTGCTAATACCAGCAATGTCTTCTCTCTACTTCCTCCTATTTCACCTCTCACCCAGAACTTCCTGTCTATATCTTTGCATGACTTCCTGTCTGTTTCTGACATCACTTCCTGTCTTCCATAGAGACTTCCTGTCTGGGTAGAAGTGAGACCACCATCTTGTGGAGCTCAAAGGAACTGCAGCCCCGAGCAACGTCTTGCAGTGTGAACACGGCCTCGTGCTGTGTGTGTATGTACTGTATATTCTTATAGATGAAGGTGACCAGATTTTTAAAATGAATTCCGGAGACACATATATATATATATATATATATATATATGTATATATATATATTTTACTAGCAATGCCAGCAATCAGCGCTCTTTGCCCATGGCCTCTGTGGCTTTAAGCCTCATGATCTCAACCCCAAATACCATAGAGATCAACAAGAGGAATCACAGAGCTCTGTGGAGGACCAGGAGATCGGCACTCCCCAGTCACGCCGGTTTCTGAAGAAGACTTCGGCCAGAGAAGTAAGAATTTACCTTTACAGGGAAATATTTTTTTGGGGGGGATTGACGTTTGGTCAAACTTTTCTTAAATTCTAGAATTTTCAGTTCAATACGTGAAAGTCTGAAGGCTGATACAAAATCGAGAGCAATATAAACACTTTGGGTAGGTAAATGTGTCTGTATGTACATCAGATTGAAAAGAGGAACATTTAAAGGGGAAAGATGGACAGAGCAATTTGGATCCTGATAAGAAGAGAAGGACGTGAGCTATGATAATATAAGATCTTATTACCTCTTCTGTTGCTAATGCCAGCAATGTCTTCTCTTTACTGCCTCCTATTTCACCTCTCACCCAGAACTTCCTGTCTGTATCTTTGCATGACTTCCTGTCTGTTTCTGACATCACTTCCTGCCTTCCGTAGAGACTTCCTGTCTGGGTAGAAGTGAGACCACCATCTTGTGGAGCTCAAAGGAACTGCAGCCCCGAGTAATGTCTCGTAGTGTGAACACGGCCTCGTGCTGTGTGTTTATGTACTGTATATCCTTATAGATTAAGGTGACCAGATTTTTTAAATGAAATCCTGGGACATATGTATATTTTTTTTTTTTACTAGTAATGGCAGCAATCAGTGCTCTCTGCCCATCACCTCTGACGCCAGCACTCACAGCCTGTCAAGTCTTACTCTCCGAGCCCCCCCCCCCCCCCCCCCCCCCACTGCTACTGGGTGGGGATCATAAGAAAATCACTCCGTCAGGGAAGGCAAGGAGATAAGCAGGTAGGCGGTTGGCCGGGACTTGAGCCAAGGCAGAAGAACATGCGAGCGGAGCTGAATGGGCATGCACCCGAAACTGAAGAAATATTCCCTCCGCTCCGACCAGCATATGATCATCAAAAAGGGGCATAGATAACGGAAAAAAGTACACTCCCCTAAGCTAGTAGGAGCAGCAGAGCGGGGGGGGGGGGGGGTGTAATTCAGATTTTTTTTTTTTTATTATGCACTGACTGTCTTTGAATTTGCCCCAGCCCCTGTTCAAATCCAACCCAGGGACAAAACCAGGGACAAACTTGGTCCGGGGAAAGTGTCCTCAATCCGGGGACTGTCCCCGGAAACCGGGATGTCTGGTCACCCTATTATAGATGGGGGTCATCTCCACTCCCACCAAGGGGCGATAGAAATATATTACCGCTAAGGATGAGTGGATGGATTTTGGGTCTGTTGATTTTGCAGTGAAATTACGTATTTTTACTTGTTGTGATTACCCTCAAATTTTTCATGCAGAGATACTTAGGGAAAAGTTGTTTTGAGAAGAACTCTCTACCGTGATAAAAAACCTTCCCATGTTGCTTTGCAAGACCTGTGATGCCCCTGAATCCACCCCTAGTAACCAATCAGTGATTATTCATCCCCTTCTGTTTTTGAGCACAATTCGTACCTTTATCTCCTTAGGGTTTCAGTTAGTTGCTGTGATTGGGGTGTTGATTGGCGATGAAGTTTTAGGTATATGGTGACATCAGAACGGGTTCGCTCAGAGGTGGTTAGCTTGTGGGATAGAAATATATTCCAGGGACTTTATCTATACCAGACCCTTATCCTAAATGAGGGTCTGCTATACATTATAGGGAACACCCACACACACACTTAAAAAGTGGTGTGGTGGTTCCTCCACAACTGAATAATTAATGAATTATGAGGTGAAGCTCAAGCAATAGTAAAGAGCGAGGTTCCCCCAAATACCATAACAAACCCTTTAGTTGTAATACAGATGCAAGTGGGAACCTCATGTCACACATGGTGAGCAGCGTGGGAGCAATATAGCGGGAGGTGAGAGTGGAGGAACGCCAAACCAGAGCTGGGGGCCCGGAGAAGGAGAAACTAGCAATGTCACATGTGGTGAGCAACGTGGGAGCAATATTGCAGGAGGTGAGAGAGGAGGATCAGCAAACCAGAGGATCAGCAGAGCTGGGGGACCGGAGCAGGAGAAACTAGTAATGTTACATGTGGTAAGCAGCATGGGAGCAATATTGCAGGAGGTGTGAAAGGAGGATCGTCAAACCAGAGGATCATCAGAGCTGGGGGACCAGAGAAGGAGAAACTAGCAATGTCACATGTGGTGAGCAACGTGGGAGCAATATTGCAGGAGGTGAGAGAGGAGGATCAGCAAACCAGAGGATCATCAGAGCTGGGGGACCGGAGCAGGAGAAACTAGTAATGTTACATGTGGTGAGCAGCGTGGGAGCAATATAGCAGGAGGTGAGAGAGAAGGATCGTCTAACCAGAGGACCAGCAGAGCTGGGGGACCGGAGTAGGAGAAACTAGCAATGCCACATGTAATAAGTGTAATAATATGCCCAAACCATTGTGAATCCATATTAGCTTAAGCTTGCAATTATGAAGGAATGCGCAGAAAACTGCTTGCACAGCACTGTACTCCCCCCCCCCCCCCTCTCTTTTTTGATTGGTAAGCTGAACCATATATAAGCTGTATACGCACCTAATAAAAGCAGACATTTTACGAATGCCCAACCTGCTTCTCGTCCAGATATCTGAGGGCCCTGTTGGTGTACCTATAGAAGGGTGGTCATCCAGAATACCTACCATTTACTTTCAATAAGCAGCGCGAGAGCAATATAGCGGGAGGTGAGAGAGGAGGATGGGCAAACCAGAGGATCAGCAGAGCTGGTGGACCGGAGCAGGAGAAACTAGCAATGTCACATGCAGTGAGCAATGTGGAAGCAATATAGTGGGAGGTGAGAGAGGAGGGTCGGCAAACCAGAGGAACAGGAGAGCTGGGGGACAGGAGCAGGAAAAATTATGAATGACACGTGGTGAGCAGCGTGGGAGCAATATAGCGGGAGGTGAGAGAGGAGGATCGGCAAACCAGAGGATCAGCAGAGCTGGGAGCCCGGAGAAGGAGAAACTAGCAATGTCACATGTGGTGAGCAATATGGGAGCAATACTGCAGGAGGTGAGAGAGGAGGATTGGCAAAACAGATGATTAGCAGAGCTGGGGGGGGGGGGGGGGGGCAGAGCAGGAGTAACTAACAATGTCACGAGTGGTGAGCAGTGTGGGAGCATTATAGCAGAAGGTGAGAGAGGAGGATCAGCAGACCAGAGGATTAGCAGAGACGGGGGACCGGAGTGGGAGAAACTAGCATTCACATATGGTGAGCAGTACGGGAACAATATAGCAGGAGGTGAGAGAGAAGGATCGGCAGAGACGGGGGACCGGAGCAGGAGAAACTAGCAATGTCACATGTGGTGAGGAGCGTGGGAGCAATATAGCAGGAGGTGAGAGAGGAGGATCAGCAGAGCTGGGGGCCCGGAACAAGAGAAACTAGCAGATGTCACAGCTGGTGAGCAGTACGGGAACAATGTAGAGGGAGGTGAGAGATGAGGTTCAGCAAACCAGAGGATCAGCAGAGCTGGGGGACCGGAGCAGGAGAAACTAGCAGAATTCACATATGGTGAGCAGTACGGGAACAATATAGAGGGAGGTGAGAGAGCAGGATCAGCAAACCAGAGGATCAGCAGAGTTGGGCGACCTGAGCAGGAGAAACTAGCAATGTCACATGTGGTGAGCAGTGTGGGAGCAATATAGCAGGAGGTAAGAGAGGAGGATCAGCAGAGCTGGGGGCCTCGGAGCAACAGAAACTAGCAGAAGTCACATGTGGTGAGCAGTGTGGTAGCAATATAGCAGGAGGTGAGAGAGGAAGATCAGCAAACCAGAGCATCAGCAGAGCTGGATAAACTAGCAGAGGTTACATGTGGTGAGCAGCATGGGAAAAATACAGAAGGAGGATCGGCAAACCAGAGGATCAGCAGAGCTGGGGGACCGGAGCGGGAGAAACTAGCAGAATTCACATATGGTGAGCAGTACGGGAACAATATAGCAGGAGGTGAGAGAGAAGAATCGGCAGACCAGAGGATCAGCAGAGACGGGGGACCGGAGCAGGAGAAACTAGCAATGTCACATGTGGTGAGCAGCGTGGGAGCAATATAGCAGGAGGTGAGAGAGGAGGATCAGCAGAGCTGGGGGCCCGGAGCAAGAGAAACTAACAGATGTCACACCTGGTGTGCAGTACGGGAATATAGGGGGAGGTGAGAGATGAGGTTCAGCAAACCAGAGGATCAGCAGAGCTGGGGGACCGGAGCAGGAGAAACTAGCAGAATTCACATATGGTGAGCAGTACGGGAACAATATAGAGGGAGGTGAGAGAGCAGGATCAGCAAACCAGAGGATCAGCAGAGCAGGGGGACCGGAGCAGGAGAAACTAGCAATGTCACATGTGGTGAGCAGTGTGGGAGCAATATAGCAGGAGGTAAGAGAGGAGGATCAGCAGAGCTGGGGACCTCGGAGCAACAGAAACTAGCAGAAGTCACATGTGGTGAGCAGTGTGGTAGCAAGATAGCAGGAGGTGAGAGAGGAAGATCAGCAAACCAGAGCATCAGCAGAGCTGGAGAAACTAGCAATGTCACATGTGGTGAGCAGCGTGGGCGTAATCTAGCGTTCTATCACATTACGGTTGCAAGGTGAAGGAGGTACCAATGCATGGAGGGTGTGGCGGGAGGATGATAAGGAAGGGGGTAGCAAAATGCACCGTCGCCTTTATAGATAGAAATCCTTGCACCATCCCCGCATACAATAACGGATTTAGCGCTCCGTTGCCAAACTCCGTGTTTGACCCCCCTCATCACCTTCATGTTTTTTCATTTCCCGAAAAATTGTGGCAAAAAAAAAATGAAATTACATCGGGGTGTCTACTTTCCAATATGGGGGTTTCTGTACCGCCCCGACATTTTTATTTGATATGTTTTATAACAGAAAATAAGGTGTACGGCAAAATAGAATTTATATAGAAGACATTTCCCGCACTCGGGAAACGAATACTACTAGACGGTTGTGTGTGTTCTCTGATGCTTGGTAAGGGAAGACTTGTGCGAGAAACATTTCCCGCACTCAGGGCAGGAGTACGGCGTCTCCCTGGTGTGAGATCTTTGGTGTCTGACAAGGACTGATTTCTGTACATGAAATTTCCCGCACTCAGAACGGGGAAACGGCTCTTTTTTTCATATGACCCATCTGATGTTTCGTAAACCTATACTTTAGCGAAAAACGTTTTCCGCACTCAGGACAGCAATATGGCTTCTCGCCAGTGTGCCACTTCTTGTGTGCATAAAGAGTGCCCTGCTGCGAAAAACATTTCCCGCACTCGGAGCAGAGATACGGTCTCTCGCCTGTGTGCACTCTCTGGTGACTAATAAGATTGCACTTATTTGAGAAACATTTTCCGCACTCGGGACAGGAAAACGGCTTCTCCCCCGTGTGAGACCTCAGATGTAAAACGAGTTTTGATTTACTCCTAAAACATTTACCGCACTCAGAACAGGTATGAAGCCTACCCTCCCTGTGAGTTTCCTGATGTAGAAAAAGAGCTGAACCTGAGCTAAAGCTTTCCTCACACCGAGGACAGGGAAATGTCTCCTCCCCCTGAATCCCGGCCCCATCCCCCACAGAGTCGGAGGGATTCCATGGTCTATCCACACTGTGAAGTCCACAATCCATAGTGGAGATCATTGTCTTTTCTCCTCCACAATCTCCTGTGATGTCCTCATCTTCCATTCTACAACCTGGAGATAAAGTGAGACGATCCTTCGAGGGTTTCTCCATGGCGTGTCCTGGAAAAATATAAAAACATCATCAATAGATATGAGAGGGTTAGTTCACTTCCATCAAGATCCCATCTGGATCAGGTAGATATGAGTGAGGAGATGTTCTCTGTGGAGGTCCCAACCAGCCGGGACTTTTCCCCCCTCTTCAGTCAAAGGTTCTTTGGTCCTCCCAGATCACTTCTACATTTACACAGCCTTGTCAGAAGAGCAGGAACCAATGGGGGACTGGGAGGTCCATGCTCTTCACACACCCACAAGCCTAGGCACTGGGTCACGTGACCCACTACCGCCATAGGCCTAGCCTTCTATAGCTTATTTCCCACCCTACTCTGGACCAATCAGTGAGCAGTAACAGAGCAGAGATAAGAGAAGAATATATTCTGGCTCACCTGTGCGGATATCTGTAGGAGTGTCCTCCTCTATGAATATCATTATCATTCCAGCCTCCTCCGTATATTGCTGATCATCCGTCACGTACTCTTCCACTTTACCTTCAACGTTTATGAAAATAATTTTTTTACCCTAAACCAAAAAAAATTGCAGCGAATGAATAGCTTTTAATGCTTTTTGTAATCAAAAACAGTCAGGTGATACTGCCGCCTACTGGAGGTTTGAGTTCCTTGTAAACGGAAACATTGTAAGCCAGCCCCCATCTAACTTATCCTTAACCCAGTATTCCTTAGGTTTGTGGAAAAGCAGTACCAAGGCCAAGAGCATAAAATCACAAAAGGTTTTGGGACCTGTGTCCTTTAATGGACTACAAGAATTCGATCGTATCTGAATTCCTGCGTCCCTCTATGTATGTCCATTGAGGGAACGCAGGAATTCAGATACAATCAGGACAACCAAAAGCAGTCAAATGAAGGGGTGGACAACAGCCAGTGGTAGGTCCATTGTCCATTGAAGGACACAGTGTCACGCTTACCCCTAACGCAGGTGGCCAGACACTATAGCTGTCATCTGAGGGGTAGACAACAGCCAGGGGTAGGACCAAAAGTGCCTGGGAACTGAGAACTAGCAGAAAGAAAAACCCCCAATCCTGAACCAGAGGAGACAAAGCGTCCAGCAAGACAGGGGAAGCTGCCAATGACCAATGGAAGGCTACAGAGAATCAACCTTACTCCCACACTCCAGACACCCCCTAATGATGCAGAATCCCACTCATTTTGAAATTCTCAGTCAAGATGGTTGTTTCGAGTCTCATGGGATTTCAAGATCCAATAGGACTGCTGTCCTCCCCAAGATGGCTGTCTGTAGCCCATACCCGGGGACAAATAGTCCTCAATGAGCTCCTGCTAGCCTGAACAAAAAGCACAGTGCCACCTTCAGGTTGGAGGATATACAGCAGCCTCTACCTAGCCTACACTCAGACATGGACAGAAAAGATCACTGCCAAGGGGGGACGACTCCACCCGAACCTCAACCAGCAAGAGACTATGAAACCAAAAACCCATCAAAACTAGAGAAGGGACAAACGACCCCTGGATAACAAACCCAATTGAAGTCTATGGGACCCGAACTGGAATTTTTTTTAAAAAAGTGTCAATTTTCAAGGCTTATATGCAAGTAATTGGGCATACAATTTTAAAATCAGCAGTGATTTATTGATGCTTAAAGTGGAAGCGTAAAAAATGAAAAATACCTTTCAATATAATGCCGGGGGGGGGGGTCCCCTTATTCCCCCCAGTGGGCACATCTGTATTGTGTATAGAAGATGCTGCAGCAATAATTGCATTTTCCCTGCAAGCTTTATTTTGTAAGAAACGGCTTGGGGAGCCAGTCTGTACAATGAGGCCATAATGTAGTGCACTGGAAACAAGATTAGAGATTTTTTGGATAAATTCCGGTGTCTCTTCCTCAGACTTTGGATAGAGGTAACTGCGGCCTTCACACCGTAATCCTATAGAGCATGGGTGCTCAACCTGTGGCCCTCCAGCTGTTGCGAAACTAGAATTCCCATCATGCCTCTGCTTTTGGGAGTCAAGCTTGTAACTGTCAGTGGCTTGCAATAACTCATGGGACTTGTAGTTCCGCAACAGCTGGAGGGCTACAGGTTGTGCACCCATGCTATAGCGATATCCTTGATGAAAGCAAGTATTGGCCTTGCTGTCAAAAATTGAAATGATATGCACCTGTTAAATAGGTGTGGAAAAATTGGACTTTGGATGTTCATTGTGCCAATCAAACCTACACCAAAAAATAAAATTTAAAAAAAATTCCAGATGAAATCAAACACCCACAACTCTAGGCAGCCTAGAAGTCCTGCAGAGATTTTGCATGCCAAAAACACATAATCAGCATCGGGGGCTTTGTAGCTGCTGGTAATCCAGGACTTATTCACTTTGATAAATGTCACACGGCCCACAGAGTCTGTGGACAGAAACCTCCAGCAGCACTGAATCGGAAAGCACGCTGGATGCAGGGCAGCCCAGGAGCTCAATTGCATACTGGGCAAATTCTGGCCAGCGGTCTATTCTCATGACCCAGTAAGCCTGTGGATCGTCAACTGGAAAGCTCTCCATCTCTGTTTTTGCCCCTAGATAATCGCCCACAATGTTATGCAGAGGCTGCCGATGGTATGTGGAAGCTGACAGCCCTGAGCAGCCAGGAGTAAAAAAATTGTGAAATGCATCACTTAGGCGGCCTACTTCTTTACCACTCCTCTCTTTACCAACAGAAGCCTCAAAACGACGTTTTCCACGACACTGCAATCTACCAGAGTCAGGAAAAGTGTTAAGCCGCGTACACACGGGCGGACTGTCTGTCCAACTTAGTCCGCCGAAACACATTTCAGCGGACAGTCCGCTCGTGTGTGGCTTCAGCGGACTTTTTCAGCGTGAAGTCTGGCGGACTAAGTATTTCGGAATTTCCGTAATATTGTCCGTCCAACTTTGGTTTCAGCGGACAATCCGCTCGGGAGTAGGCTAGTTGGAAAGACTAAGTATGGCGCATGCTCAGAAAGGATTTACACGGCGGAAGGTTGCATTGCTGTGTATTGGACGTCCTATTTCTAGTCCCGTCGTACGTGCTGTACACGTCATCGCGCAAGCTTTCAACGGACTGTTTGTTCATCGTGTGTGGTCAAGTCCGTTCATTCGAAAGTAGGACGGACTGTCCGTCGGATTGTCTGACGGACTAAGTTGGCCATACAGTCCGCCCGTGTGTACGCGGCTTAAGATAAACTTCTCTCTAAAGGTGTCCTCAAGAGATTTATATTCTGCACTCTCTGTGGGGACAGGATGAGTTCTGAAACGTTCCCCTTGTAACGGTGGTCAAGGAGGGATGCCAACCAATAGCGATCCTTCTCTTTTATGCCACGTATTCTTAAGTCCTTTCGCAGGCTTTGAAGTATGAGGGAGCCCATGCACCGCAAATTTGCAGAGGCATGAGAAGCAGACTCCTTGGGGGTCACTGAGCAATCAAAAAAAGCCAAGCCGGCCTGAGACTGTCGTTGTGCCATACTCACACAGGTACTCATTGGCCGCCCTCTGCTGCATGTGCAGCCGATGCAGAATTGCCAAAGTCAAGTTCCACCTTGTGGGTATGTCACAAATCAGGCGGTTTAAGGGCAGGAGGAATTCCCGCTGAATTTCAGCCAACCGAGCACTGGCTGTGTATGACCACATGAAATGGCTAAAGACTCTTCTGGCCTGCTTTAGCAGATCTCCCAAGCCTGGATAAAGAAACGCTGCACCGCCAAATTGAAGGCATGTGCCAGGCATGGTTCATGTGTCAACTTTCAAGGGCAGACAGGAGGTTTGTGCCATTATTGCACAACACCATTCCTGGCTCCAGCTCTCATGGTGCGAACCACCTCTGGGCCTGTCCCTGCAAAGCTGCAAGAATATCTACTCTGGTGTGGTTCCTGTCCCCTAGACACACCAGCTGAAGCACCGCATGGCACCTTTTAGCCTGACTCATTGAATAGTCCCTTGAATGCTTAGGGGTACTTGTGGTTCATAGGACAATTCAGCAGAGGAGGTCATGGATGAGGAGGAGGGGGAAGGGGTTGAGCTGACAAATCTTGCATCATCACCACAAGCTGTATGGAGACGTGGCAGCACAACAAGCTGCAGCACTGAGCCCTTTCCTGCATCCTTCTGAGTTGCAAGCAGAGTTACCGAGTGTGCTGTGAATGAAATATATCATCCCTGACCATGCTTGCTGGACCACGTGTCAGCAGTAACATGGACTTTGCAGCCGACTGCCTTGCCCAACGATGCCACAACATTGCCTTCCACGTGATGGTACAGAGCTGGAATGGCCTTACATGAAAAAAAAAAAATAGCGACTGGGAACCTGCCATTGTGGTACAGCACATTCTGCAAATTCACAGAAGAGGGCAGAATCCACCAGCCGGAAAGGCAGACGTAGGGACAGCTGTTTTGACAAGCTTGCATTTAGATGCTGTGCATGTGGGTGGCAGGGACTGTATTTTTTTTTTTTTAACCCGCTGCAGGAGATGGGGCAGAGAAATTTGCCGGCTATAGACTGCAGCTGGTAGTGTGCTGCAAGGATCTGGGACACCCTGAGGTATATCATCATCCCTGTCAGTGGAGGCTGCTGAGAGGTCATGAGGTATAGCGGGGGCAGTCTGAGGTGAGTAAGGAGGAAGAACAGATTTGCATCCCTTTTGTGTGGCTTTCAGGAGCTCTTGCCAATGGGCTGAGTGGTGGGAGGTTAAATGCCTTGTCATGCATGTGGTACCCAAATGGCTGGTGTTTTTGCCACGCTTGATGTGCTGGAGACAAAGTTTGCAAATTCCAACAGTGTGATTGGCTGCACATGTACTAAAAAAAGCCCAGACAGCTGAGCTGTGGGAAGTGGGGCGGGAGATAACAGCTCCACAATGTGATGGAATAGGGTGGCTGCTCTCTACTCTTCCATGGTGGCTGCCTCGTTGGGGCTGTGCTTCACCCTCACTTTCCTCCTCTGCTCTATCCGGCACCCAAGTCTCTTCAGTGACCTCATCGTCATCATCATCTCCTCCATCCTCATTATCACTGGAGCCAAATTGGCAATACGCTGCAGCTGGGGGAACATGATTGCCAATTTGTGTACCAGTGTTCTCCCCTCTCTGTAGGCTCATGTTCCTGCCTTCCCCAACCTCAGGAACAGCATATGAAACAGTAATGGCTGTGCATCGTCAAGGAGCAAGTGGCTGACGCTGTGTTCAAATAACTCTGCTGACTCCTCCATGCCCGATGCTGGGGCTATGGCAGGAATAGCTGTGGACAAAGAGGCAGGTTTTGCCACTCTGGCAGGTGCAGGGGACTGCACACTGGTCTCTGCTTGGATGATGGAGGATGAGAATGGTTCAGTAAGCCAGTCCACCACCTCCTCTGCATGCTTTGACTGGATAGCATGGGCAACACCACTAAACAGAGGAAATGATGCCCTGCCGGAAGACTGACCATGTCCACCTTTGCACTCGGACATATACGCTGCTGGCCCCCTCACAGTGCCATGGGCACGTCTGCCTCTCCTTGTCGCCCTCCCAGCCATGATGGGGGAAGTGGGGGGGTGCTTATTAACAAAATGTAATAAAGATGTAAATTTTTTTACATGGATGCACTTTTATCAATGGAATGTGTTGTTTGGTGCACGTTAACCTGAGTACTCACTACACAGACACACTCCACTGACACACTATAATATACTGCAGTAAAACTGCACTGATGCACTGCAATATACTGCGTCAAACATGCAGTAATGCACAGAAATATACTGCGTTAAACGGCACATAACGCACTGAAATATATGCCGTTAAACTTGCAGTAACACACAGTAATATACTGCGTTAAACGGCACATAACGCACAGAAATATATGCCGTTAAACATGCAGTAACGCACAGAAATATACTGCGTTAAACGGCACATAACGCACTGAAATATATGCCGTTAAACTTGCAGTAACACACAGAAATATACTGCGTTAAATGGCATGTAATGCAGTAACGCACAGAAATATACTGCATTAAACTTGCAGTAACGCACTGAACTATACTGCAGTAAACCTGCCCTGACAAAATAAACTGACACTAATGTAAAAATGAATGGTCACTACACTCACACTAACTGAACTATCACTAGATTCACACTAAACTGATATTCTACACTGACAGTAGAATCACAATAGCACACTATAGTTCAGCAACTGTCTAGTAGCACTAAGCCCTGTTCTATCTCTCTATACCGATATCACACAGCAAATGGCCGCCATCGAAAGAATACTTTTACAGTGTGGGGCTGGACTAAGAGCAATGAGCCATGATTGGCTAGAATCATCATGACAGCATCCAATCATGGCTCCGACAGTGCTCTGTGCCCTGATTGGGCAAAGCTTTCATTGCTTCAGCCAATCAGGGATTCCAATGCATTGTGCGGCGGCGCAGTGCATGGTGGTTGAACAGGCGAACAGCCAATGTTCAGCCCAAACTCATGCTTGGGCAGAACTGTCCACCCATCCCTAATAAATACCAGTGGAACCACATGACTACCCAAGAGGAGAAGAAGACTAACAACATATTGTAGTCAAAACAGCGGGGTAATATGGCACTCACTGGGAATCCAAAAAATAAAAAATATTAGGATATTAAATGAACAATAAATCGTATCTATATAGCAAGCGTATATAGATTTATTTGTGTGGGTTTTAAATATATCCACACACCATTGTCCACGATGAAGGGTTCAGGGTCTATGTAGATCATCAAGGTGGTCCGTGAGGAGGGTCTATAGTACAAGCTGTACCCTAATGGGCTGCCAGTCTTAAAGCAAGAAGTAGCTCTAGGAAACAATGAATAGAGAAAGAGACGGCGCCCTCTAAGTGCAGTAATAAAGTTACTCAAATTTATTAAAAATGGTTTAAAAACACTCACATTAAATTAGTGGTGTAAAGGCACATCATAGATGCAATGTTTCATCCGTATGTCCATAGGCACGACTCGCAGGGCGGTAGTGCAGGGTTCACAGCATCTGACTTTTTGGCCGATGGTTAGTGGCTTAGTCTATTCCATGGATTTCCTCGGGATGGTCAGAGTGGTCGAGGTAGTGCTGGTCACTGTAGTGCCCTTGATCTGATGTTCAGGGAGTCTGTGTCCTCAGGAGACGGGCTGGGATAAGCGTCGCTTCGGAGCATGCATGCTCCTTCATCAGGCTTTTGATAATAGTCATATGATGGAGGCAAATTTAAAGGCTAAGTGGGAGGGGCGTGAGGGGTGGGTTGTAACACAAAGTAAGAGGATATATGCCATGTAAGCAGGAATATTTTTTCGGCGTAGGGGGTTCCACTTTAAGTCGATACCAGGTGACGGGGCCAGCGACGCCTCCTTCACTGGTCTCGGCTACCTGGAGCCGCACTCAAAATGAGCGGACTTTCCTCCGCGTGTGTGGGCGAGTCCGTTCATTTCAAAAGTATGGCGGATAGTACGGTGGACTTAGTACGCTGTATTAGTCCGCTGAAAAAAAATGCCGTGTGTGGGCAAGTAGCCCGTTCGGAAAGTCCGCCAGACTAAGTCCGCCGAATAGTCGGTTACGTGTGTACGCGGCATAAGAAGAAGAGAAGTCAGGGACACCAACCCTGAAGTCAACCTGACTGAAAAGGGGAGTGGTGTACAAGAAGTACCCCTAAAAAGGTAGGGAAGGATGAAAGGGGGTAACCTCAGACTGTTGTGAAGGAACACCAGAAAAACAAGAGGATGGACAAACCATCCACTGAACACCTGTAGGTGACTCTGGGGGGCTGAGAGATGAACTCTACAGGACCTGCCTACCCTTAGTAAGGAACATGATTCTAAGAATATCTTGACCCCCCTCCAGTAAAGAACCCATAAGTCATGAAGCGAGGGACAGGAATCTTGGTGACACTTCTAAGAACATTGGCTTGATTAATGGCACACTGAAGGAAGGGATATGGAGACTCTTCCTTAGAAGGCTGTGGATCAGGCTCAGGAGGAGGTCCAACCTCCAGGTGATCAAATCCCAAGAACACCTCCAGACATTCTCAGTTCCCAGAAAATTGACTAAAAAACAATATCTGCTGACAAAGAGAAAACCATCTATTCTAGGGAACCAGGTTCTCTGGGTAAGGGAAGTCAGTGTTTGCCAGTGTCCAATGGTTTGGTCCCCAGGGGCAGGGAGAAAAAAAAAAAAAGAAAAAAAGACCACCACTTCCTGGGGAGACCATAACAATCCAGAGGTTTAGGCTGGCCATAGACAGATTGAATCTTGATTGGTTCCATCAAGAATGCTCCCGGGCACCGTACGCTGACAAAATACAATAGCACAGAGGGAGGCATTCCGTAATCAATACTGACTGTGTTGATGGGGGAAATCGAGCAGTTTTCTTTCAAAGATGATATTTTCAAGCACACGGTGGTCTAAATTCTTCTACAACATTCATTGTAGGAAACGTGCTTGTGTATAAATCATAACTACCAAATATCATTCATCATCTACCTGATGAAGCCTCGCGTAGTTGTGATCTTTTTGTGTGGAATCCGTAGAATACAGAGGACGGGGACATCCCTCTGGTGGGTTCCTGGTATTAGGTGACTCCATTGTGACATCCTTGTGTCCTTCTGAAAGCTCCTTCATCACACCATACTCCTCATCCTCCTCTTTATACTTTTCTTTAACAGCAATATTATTATCCTCGAGGTTTCCACTCTGAATATATAAAAGGAAATTAATTTTAACGAACAAGCTTGTGTAGAAATCGTCACTACCAATAACTGTTCTTCATCTACCTGATGATGGTGGGGGATGGTGTGACCTTCCTGTGTGGAATCCCGGGAATACAGAGGAGGACTGGAGCATCTCTCTGATGGGTTCCTGCTAATAGGTGGTTCAATGGCGACATCCTTGTGTCCTTCCAAAAACTCTGTCGTCCCACCATCCTTCTCATCCCCCTCTATATGTTCTTCTTTAACAAGATTATCATCTCTGAGGTTTCCACTCTAAATATACAATAGGAAATTCATTTTTAATAAACAAGCTTATGTTTAGACCATAACTACCAATAATTGTTCCTCACCTACCTGATGATGGTGGGGGATGGTGTGACCTTCCTGTGTGGAATCCCGGGAATACAGAGGACACAGTAGACATCTCTCTGGTGGGTTCCTGGTATTAGGTGGCTGCATTGTGACATTCTTGTTTCCTTTTGAATACTCCTTTGCCACATCATACTCTTCATCCTCCTCTTTATACTCTTCTTTAACAACAATATTATTATCCCCAAGGTTTCCACTCTATAAAAGGAAATTCATTGTAACACACATGCTTGTGTATAATGTATAACTACCAGTGATTGTTCCTCATCTACCTGATGATGGTGGGGGATGGGGTGATCTTCCTGTGTGGAATCCCGGGAGTACAGAGGACGGGGACATCTCTCTGGTGGGTTCCTGGTATTAGGTGGCTCCATCGTATGCTTGGGTTCTTCAGAAAGTTCCTTCATCGCCCCATACTCTTCGTCCTCCAATTTAGGGAAACAATATTATAATCTTTAAGGTTTCCAGTCTGGATAAATAATAAAACATTTAGTGTAACACACATACATGTGTGGAACAGAGGTTTGGGAGTCTGGACCCCAACCAGAACTCACCAGAGACAAGGTGAGTTTGCCTGCTCCGTTTGGCTTTGAGGGTTGTAGGTCGATGACTGTGGGTCAGAGACCCCCAAATGTGTGAATGTGTGGGTGTGTGTGTGTGTGTGTGTATGGGGAGGTGTGTGTGTGTGGGGGGGGGGGGAGTATGTAAATTTGGGGGGCTCCTACAACCTATGGTTCTGGAGATACGGTCCTCCTTGTTCAGCCTGTCAGAAGCTACATACAGAGCGGCCAGTTTAAATACAAGCCAACACACGCTCTGATTGCAGCAGACGAAAAACAAGCTCTGGACTGCAGCAATCTTCAGGAGACCACTTTCTTTTATTGGGAAATCACATCACAGCTCAACAAACACAGCGAACAAGGAAAAATCGCTGACGTTTCGCACTAGCTGTAGTGCTTTAACCACTTGCTTACTGGGCACTTAAACCCCCCTCCTGCCCAGACCAATTTTCAGCTTTCAGCGCTGATGCACTTTTGCGTGGGCATACAACACTGTACCCAAATGAAATTTTTATCATTTTTTTCCCACAAATAGAGCTTTCTTTTGGTGGTATTTAATTACAGCTGGGAGATTTATTTTTTGCTAAACAAACAAAAAACAATGCAAAATAAAAAAAAATAAAAAAAAATTTTTCTTAGTTTGTTATAAAATTTTGCAAACAGGTCATTTTTCTCCTTCATTGAAATGCGCTGATGAGGCGGCACTGGTGGGCACTGATAGGCTGCATTGGTGGGCACTGATAGGCTGCACTGGTGGGCACTGATAGGCACAGTTAAGGCGGCACTATTAGGCACAGATAAGGTGGCACGGATAGGCACAGATAAGGCAGTACTAATGGGCACAGATAAGGCGGCACTGATGGGCAAAGATGGGCACAGATAAGATGGCACAGATGGGTGGCACTAAGGGGCACTGATAGGTACCACTGATAGATGGGACTGATGGGCACTGATAGGTGGCACTGCTGGGCGGCACTGGTAGATGACACTGATAGGCATGGATATGTGGCACTGGGGTGCAGCACTGTTGTTGAGGCAGATTGTGGGCACTGATAGGTGGCACTGTGGGCACTGTTTGGAGCCACTTTTTTATTATTTGGGTGGCACTGGCAGGGGGCAGGTGGGCACTGATAAGCTGGCCGTGATCGGGACTGATGTCCCAATCACGGCCGCCGGTGATCGGCTTTTTTTTTTCTCCTCGCGCTGTAAGCGCGAGGAGGAAAAATAGCTGATGACCGGCTCTGTTGTGTAACATGATCAGCTGTCATTGGCTGACAGCTGATCACGTGGTAAGGGGTCGGGATCGACCCCTTGCTCCGATCCGTGAACAGGCGAGTCTCATAGACTCGCTGATCACAGAGTACGCCGCGCGCGCCCCTCAGGGGTCAAGCAGGCCGCTCGTGCACGGGACAACGTCAATAGACGTAGTCCCGGCAAAGCAGGTCCGCGCTGTAGCCGTCATTGGGCTATAGCGCGGGTCTCTAGGGGTTAATCATAGCAAACAATCACAGCACAGATAGTTTATTAAGTACCATCTCTAATTGAATAATTGAAATGATTGGTTAAGTGATTAAAGTAATCAAACATTTGAAATAATTGAAACCCCCATGATAACAAAATGAAAATTAAGTGAATGAATAAACACAGTTTATAAGACATTGGTGAATATCATTTTCAAAACAAAAATGAAGAAGGTAATACTCAATGAATAATAATGTGTCACAAAAAATTATGTAAATGTGTGGAAATACACGTGACCAGATGTGATTGTGTGAGAAATGAAAAATGTGAAGATATATCAAAATATATGAAAAAAAAGTGAATAAAAGGTATAAATAAAAAAAAAAAACCTCTGATTGCAGCAGACTAAGAGGATGAGCTCACAGAGCCTCTCCTCACTTCTTGTCAGAGGCACTGAGCTCAATGGACAGCTTGGAGTCTTGGACCAATAGTAAAGTACCATTTACCTGTCTCTACATCCTACGCTATCAAAAACACTACTAAGCACCTACCTAAAAGTAGAGGGCGCTACATACACACACACACATATATATATATATATATATATATATATATATATATATATATATATATATGTATCGTTTTTAGCAGACACCTTAGGGAATAAAATGGTGGTCGTTGCAACTTTTTATACATTTTATACTTTTTTACAAGCTATTTGAGCAGCAATTTTCCAAAACGCATTTTTGGGGGGGGGGGGGGGGAAACAGTTTCATGAATAAAAAAAACACAATTTTTTTTATATACTATGAAAGATGATGTTACGCAGAGTAAATAGATACCTAACATGTCATTCCACACTTGTGGAATGGCGCCAATGGCGCCAGTACTTAAAAATCTCCAAAGGCGACACTTTACAAAATTTTACAGGTTACATGATTAGAGTTACAGAGGAGGTCTAGTGCTTGAATTATCGCTCTAACGATCACGGCGTATGTAACCTGTGTGTATCTGGCTCTGATACTAGCCAGTGCCTCACCAGCCACTCACCTCACCGCACGTCCCTGCTGTACTCCTGAGATGGGCAAAGCCTACCATTTGTTGGTTGGAGGACACTGAATGGAGGCCAGTGGAGGGATTGGCAGAGAGGGGTGGAGGACACTGAATGGAGGCCAGTGGAGGGATTGGCAGAGAGGGGTGGAGGACACTGAATGGAGACCAGTGATGGGATTGGCAGAGAGGAATTGGAGACCAGTGAAGGGATTGGCAGAGAGGGTGGAGGACACTGAATGGAGACCAGTGGAGGGATTGGCAGAGAGGGTGGAGGACACTGAATGGAGACCAGTGGAGGGATTGGCAGAGAGGATGGAGGACACTGAATGGAGACCAGTGGAGGGATTGGCAGAGAGGGGTGGAGGACACTGAATGGAGACCAGTGGAGGGATTGGCAGAGAGGGGTGGAGGACACTGAATGGAGACCAGTGGAGGGATTGGCAGAGAGGGGTGGAGGACACTGAATGGAGACCAGTGGAGGGATTGGCAGAGAGGATGGAGGACACTGAATGGAGACCAGTTGAGGGATTGGCAGAGAGGATGGAGGACACTGAATGGAGACCAGTAGAGGGATTGGCAGAGAGGGTTGGAGGACACTGAATGGAGACCACTGGATGGTTCGGCAGAGAGGGTGTAGGCCACTGGAGGGATTGGCAAAAAGGGGTGGTGGATAGCTAAGGGATTGGCTGCGGTCGACACTCCTGGAAATATTTCCTGAGGCCAGTGTGTTCTGTCTTTCTGCTTTACTTGTATCCACTCTGATGAAGACCAAACACTGAATAAAGTCTTCTTCAGAAACCAACTCCTAGACCTAGAGTGTTGATGTCCCGCTCCCCTCTCCTCCAGCGTTCTGTGGTTTTAAGCCTGATGATCTCGACCCCAATACTCTGTCTTTGTACCGTATCCATGTGCCATGTCATAGAGATCAATTAGAGGAACCACAGAGCTCTGTGGAGGACCAGGAGATCAGCACTCCCCGGTCGTGTCGGTTCCTAAAGATGACTTCAGACGCCAACGGAGCTCTATTCAGAGAGGTAAGAATTTACCTTTACAGGGAAAACTTTTATTTGGGTTTGACGTTTGGTCAAACTTCTTAGACTCTAGTACAGTGATGGTGAACCTTGGCACCCCAGATGTTTTGGAACTACATTTCCCATGATGCTCACGCACTCTGAACTGTAGTTGAGCATCATGGGAAATGTAGTTCCAAAACATTTGGAGTGCCAAGGTTCGCCATCACCGATCTAGTATTTTCAGTTCAGTTCAATACGCGAAATAGTCTCACAGCTGATGAAAAAATCGAGAGCAATATAAACCTTTTGGGCAATTAAATGTGTCTGTGTGTACATCACATTGAAAAGAGGGACATTTAAAGGGGAAAGATGGACAGAGCAATTTTGATACCGATAAGAGAGAAAGACATGAGCTATAATCAAATAATATCTTATTACCTCCTCTTTTGCCAATTCCAGCCATGCCTTCTCTCTACTTCCTCCTATTTCACCTCTCACCCAGAACTTCCTGTCTGTATCCTTACATCACTTCCTGTCTGTATCTGACATCACTTCTGGTCTTCCATAGAGACTTCCTGTCTGGGTAGAAGTAAGATCACCACCTTGTGGAGCTTAGAGGAACTACAGACCCCCCCCCAAAAAAAAACTCATAGTGTGAGCACGGCCTTGTGCTGTGTGTGTATGTACTGTATATACTTATAGATGGGATCATCTCCCCTCCCACCAAGGGGGATATAAATATATTACTGCTCAGGAATGAGCGGAGGGATTTTGGTTCAGTTGGATTTGCAGTGAATTTACTGATTTTGCTAAATTATTGTTTTAATTAGCCCCTAATTTATGTAGAGATGCTTAGGCAAGCGTTGCTTGAGAAGAACTCTCTACCATGATAAAAACCTTCCCATGTTGCTTTGCAAGACCCGTGACACCCCTAAATCCACCCCTAGTAACTGTAGCACCCTGGATTTTAGGCAAGGTTGTGACTCACAAATTTACTTGCCAGGAGTATTTATCCTGGTTGATTGTTCGAGATCTATTGATTTCTACCTAAGTTTGGCCTTGTTGCACTTTTCTCTTCTACCACTAGGTGGCTGGGTACGTGGTGATACTAGATATGAGAAGGGCAATGTAAGGTCAGGTTATGGGTATAAGGGGTATTTCAGCCAATGGGTAGGGGTTTTCTTGAATCCCTTGACCTGCGGGGAAGGGCAACGTAAGGTCAGGTTATGGGTATAAGGGGTATCCCAGCCAATGGGTAGGGGTTTTCTTGAATCCCTTGACCTGCGGGGAGAGCCTATATATTTGGGTGGAGTCAGGTGACTAGTGTTCTATGCCACCTGGACGGCCGTCTGGGTGGACGGGTGTTGTTTTGCCCAGGCTGCTAGGCTGGAGTTTTGGCCTATCCCGGGCACATCTGATTGCTAGGCTGTCTGAGGACCTATCCAGAAGCAAGAGAGCAGCAGAGGGTTGGGACTGTGGCTTGAAGTCCAACCAGAAGTGACGGTTCTGCCAGCCGGAGAACCTGTCGTGGCCAGAGGTAGAGGGGATGCTGTCGCCAGTAAGGGACTGTTTTCCGCCCTATTACCAGGGACCACAGTGAGTAGCTGAAGCAAGTACTGGAGCAGTATTCTCACCAACCCGGGGACAGTTAAGAACCGGGAAACTTTAGGCGGTGACCAAGTCAGGGACCCAACCAAAGGAGGTGACGTTTGCAGAGCAGCCTTGTGTGTCAAGCCAGGGACTGAGCAGGCCAGCGGGGGGTGAAGCTTGAGAGTTAACTAGAGTGCCAAGCTAGGGACCCAGCAGAGAAGCGCGGGTGGCGCTTGAGGAAGATACCACTGTGAAGATTGGAGGAGCTCAAGGGATTCAGTGCCAATGAATCATCTAGCCTAGTGAGAGACCAGGAGCTCAGTGGGCTGAAGAACTACAAGCAGTGATTGTAGGGGAATACAGTAGAACTGTTGCCATAGGAGGCAGCATTCCTGCACACGCAGATGTGGCATAGCATACAGGGAATTGTAGTCCCGGGACTCAAGCTTCACATTGGGATGTCACTGTTTATGGACTACAACTTCCAGGCTGCTGAGGAGAGAAGAACAGACTGCTGGGACAGACTATAATGCCGCGTACACACGATCGGAATTCTTGTCGGAAAAAGCTCTGGTGGTTTTCCCGACGGAATTCCGCCCAAGCTGTCTTGCCTGCACACGGCCACACCAAATTCTGATCGTTTAGAACGCATTGACGTACAACACGTACGACGGGACTAGAAAGGGGAAGTTCAATAGCCAGTAGCCAATAGCTTCCGTCTCGTAGTTGAATCTGAGCATGCGTGATTTTTGGCGTGTCGGAATTGCATACACACGATCGGAATTTACGATAGAAAGTTTTTCCTTCGATTTTTAGCTGGCGGAAATTCGGACAGCTAAATTCCGATGGAGCATACACACGGTCGCATTTTCCGATGAAAAGCTCTCATCTGTCTTTTTCTGGTTGGAAATTACGATTGTGTGTACACGGCATAAGAGGGATGGATTGAGGACTGCTCGCGCTCTTGGGACCTCGGCCTGGATCTGCCAACATGATCTCTGCACCGGTGTGGGCTGCATAGGAGGGAGCGATACAACTGCATCCTGATGGACATCTGCAGACAGTATCACTTCCTGGTTGCAGCAATCCGGAGGCTGATCCAGATCCTTCGGTGTTACGTGCACTGCAGATCCAGGTAGGCCGCACGCGGTGTGATCAAGGCATCAAATGCCATTCCCTGAGCCAGGACCAAGAGGGAGAGCCTGAAATCATCACCATCATCATTATCACCATCATCTACATCATTGCCAGCAACTTCTGTGGTGGTTGGTGAGTGGGCAGTAGCCCTGTTTGATTGACACTGTATATAGACACCAATGCTCTCTGCACTCATTACCATCTTTAGCTTCAGGATCCGTTCAATCGTGCTATAGGTACTGTACACAGACATCTATGCCCTCCCCTGTTCTGCTGATGCTTGTAGTTCCACAGAGTCCAACATCTTTAAAGCCAGCTTTAGCTTCATTTTGTTCTGGAGTAATTGTAGGTATGAGATATCCCAGGATGCACTGGAAAACCAACAGGTGAACTGGAGAGATTTCATCAGCAGTCACTTCTGGTACGTGTGTGTGTATATACAATTCATCTGGGTAGGAAGGTAAGCGGGTAGGGGCTGAAGAAGAGCAACTAGCAGATGGCACATGTGGTGCGCAACATGGGAACGCTATAGCCGAAGGTGAGCAGGCAGAGAATCAGCAGAGTTGGGGGACCGGAACAGGAGAAACTAGCAGATGTCACATGTGGTGAGCAGTGTGGGAGCAATATAGCAGGAGGTGAGAGAGGAGGATCAGCAAACCAGAGGATTAGCAAAGCTGGGAAATCGGAGCAGAAGAAACTAGCAATGTGGTGAGCAGCGTGGGGGCAATATAGCAGGAGGTGAGAGAGAAGGATCAGCAAAGCTGGGGGACTGGAGCAGGAGAAACTAGCAATGTCACATGTGAGAAGTGTGGGAGCAATATAGCAGGAGGTAAGAGAGGAAGATCAGCAAACCAGAGGATTAGCAGAGCTGGGGGCCCGGAGCAGGAGAAACTAGCAGATGTCACACCTGGTGAGCAGCGTGGGAGCAATATAGTGGGAGGTAAGAGAGGAGGATTGGCAAACCAGAGGATCAATAGAGCTGGGGGACCGAAGCAGGAGAAACTATCAATGTCACATAAGCTAAACAGTGTGGGAACAATATACCAGGAGGTAAGAGAGAAGGATCAGCAGAGCAGGGGGACCGCAGCAGGAGAAACTAGCAGATGTCACATGTGGTGAGCAGTGTGGGAGCAATATAGCAGGAGGTGAGAGAGGAGGATCAGCAAACCAGAGGATCAGCACAGCTGGGAAATCGGAGCAGGAGAAACTAGCAATGTGGTGAGCAGCATGGGAGCAAAATAGCAGGAGGTGAGAAATGAGGATCAGCAGAGCTGGGGACCGGAACAGGAGAAACCAACAATGTCACATGTGGTGAGCAACGTGGGAGAAATATAGCAGGGGGTGAAAGAGGAGGATTAGCAGAGCTGAGGGACCAGAGCAGGAGAAACTAGCAATGTCACATGTGGTGAGCAATGTGGGAGCAAAACAGCAGGAGGTGAGAGAGGAGGATCAGCCGAGCTGGGGGACCAGAGCAGGAAAAACTAGCAGATGTCGTACATGGTGAGCAGCAATATAGTGGGAGGTGAGAGAGAAGGATCAGCAAACCAGAGGATCTGCAGAGTTGGGGGACGAGAGCTAGCAATGTCATGTGGGAGCAATATAGCAGGAGGATTAGCAGAGCTAGGGGACCAGAGAAGGAGAAACTAGCAGATGTCACACCTGGTGAGCAGCATGGGAGCAATCTAGTGGGAGGTGAGAGAAGAGGAATGGCAAACCAGAGGATCAACAGAGCTGGGGAAACTAGCACTGTCACATAAAGTAAACAGTGTGGGAGCAGTATAGCAGGAGGTAAGAGAGGAGGATCAGCAGAGTAGGGGGACCAGAGCAGGAGAAACTAGAAGCTGTCACACGTGATGAGCAGCATTGGAGCAATATAGTGGGAGGTAAGAGGAGGATAAGCAGAGCATGGGGACTGGAACATGAGAAACTAGCAATGTCACATGTAGTGAGCAATGTGGGAGCAATATCGCAGGTGGTGAGAGAGGAGGATCAGCAAACCAGAGGATCGGCAGAGCTGGGGGACCAGAACAGGAGAAACCAGCAGATGTCACATGTGGTGAATATCAAGGGAGCAATATAGTAGGAGGTAAGAGAGAAGGATCAGCAGAGTTGGGGGACTGGAGCAGGAGAAACTAGATGTCACATGTGGTGAGCAGCGTGGGAGTAATATAGAAGGGGGTGAGAGAGGAGGATCAGCAGAGCTGGGTGACTGGAGCAGGAGAAATTAGCACATGTCATACATGGTGAGCAGCATGGGAGCAATATAGCAAGAGGTGAGAGTGGAGGATCAGCAAACCAGAGGATCAGCAGAGCTGGAGGACCGGAACAGAAGAAACCAGCAGATGTCACATGTGGTGAGTAGCATGGGAGCAATATAGCAAGAGGTGAGAGAGAAGGATCAGCAGAGTTGGGGGACTAGAGCTGGAGAAACTAGCAGATGTCACATGTGTTGAGCAGGGTGGGAGTAATATAGCAGGAGGTGTGAGTGGAGGATCAGCAGAGCTGGAGAGGACTGGAGCAAGAGAGACTATCAGATGTCACACCTGGTGAGCAAGGTGGGAGCAATATAGCAAGAGGTGAGAGTGGAGGATCAGCAAACCAGAGGATCAGCAGAGCTGGGGGACCGGAACAGAAGAAACCAGCAGATGTCACATGTGGTGAGTAGCATGGGAGCAATATAGCAAGAGGTGAGAGAGAAGGATCAGCAGAGTTGGGGGACTAGAGCTGGAGAAACTAGCAGATGTCACATGTGTTGAGCAGGGTGGGAGTAATATAGCAGGAGGTGTGAGTGGAGGATCAGCAGAGCTGGAGAGGACTGGAGCAAGAGAGACTATCAGATGTCACACCTGGTGAGCAAGGTGGGAGCAATATAGCAAGAGGTGAGAGTGGAGGATCAGCAAACCAGAGGATCAGCAGAGCTGGGGGACCGGAACAGAAGAAACCAGCAGATGTCACATGTGGTGAGTAGCATGGGAGCAATATAGCAGGAGGTGAGAGAGGAAGATCAGCAGAGCTGGGGGACCGGAACAAGAGAAACCAACAATGTCTCATGTGGTGAGCAGCGTGGGAGTAACATAGCAGGAGGTGTGAGACGAGGATCAGCAGAGCTGGGTGACTGGAGCAGGAGAAATTATCAGATGTCACCCCTGGTGAACAAGGTGGGAGCAATATAGCAAGAGGTGAGAGTGGAGGATCAGCAAACCAGAGGATTAGCAGAGGAGAAACTAGCAATGTCACATGTGATGAGCAGCACAGGAGCAATTTAGTAGAGAGGAAGATCAGTAAACCAGAGGATCAGCAGAGCTGGGGGACCAGAGCAGGAGAAACTAGCACTGTTACATGTGCCGAGTAGTGATGGACGAACTTCCGACGGGACGTTTCGCGAACGCGAACGGACCCAAACGTTCGCGAAACAGAACGTTCGCCGCGGGCCCCATTGACTTCAATGGGAGGCGAACTTTGCAAACCTTCATGTCGAATTTGCGGCCACGTGGTAATTATTAGGGGGTAAAACGTAGTCCCACCATCTGGACAATGACATAATACATGTATGAGGTGAATTTGGGATCGATAACTACAAGCATTTTTATTTTATTTGGGAAATTGTTCTAACAATTCAGGACTATGGAGCTAATGAAGGCAATGGAGGAGAGGGAAGGTCAGGGACCAGGGTAGGCAAAGAAGAGGGTGCAGGAGATGATCACCAGCAGCGTGACATACCGGAATGACACATGCACCGTGATAGAGGCATCTGACAGCAGCACCGTGATAGAGAGCACTGACAGCAGCACCGTGACATACAGCGCTGACAGCAGCACCGTGACATACAGCGCTGACAGCAGCACCGTGACATACAGCGCTGACAGCAGCACCGTGACATACAGCGCTGACAGCAGCACCGTGACATACAGCGCTGACAGCAGCACCGTGACATACAGCGCTGACAGCAGCACCGTGACATACAGCGCTGACAGCAGCACCATGACATACAGCGCTGACAGCAGCACCGTGACATACAGCGCTGACAGCAGCACCGTGACATACAGCACTGACAGCAGCACCGTAAGCAGCCCCAGGAGGAAGTCAGCACAGCACAGGGATGGTGTGATCCCCTCATAATAAGAACCCCCAGGAGGAAGTCAGCACAGCACAGGGATAGTGTGATCCCTTCATAATAAGAACCCCCAGGAGGAAGTCAGCACAGCACAGGGATATCATAAGCAGCCCCAGTAGAAATATGACACCGCTCAACCTCTTCAAAGAGGAGGGTAGGGGCATATAGTACGGTGTGCTTTTTTGGGTCAAGGAAGTGAGCCAAATGAATTAAGAAGGTCTGTGTGCTTGATTAAAAAAATAGTTTATAGACATATACATGGTCTACTGGTCACATGTGTTGAATTCCTCCGAGATCCATGCCTCATTCATTTTTAGAAATGTGAGGTAGTTAACACTGTGGTGAGCTAGGCGAGTACGCTTATCGGTCACAATCCCCCCTGCTGCGCTGAACGTCCTTTCGGACAGGACACTGGATGAGGGGCAAGCCAACAGTTCGATTGCAAATTGGGCAAGCTCTGGCCAGAGGTCAAGCCTGCCCACCCAGTAGTCTAGGGGTTCATCACTCCTCAGAGCGTCCACATCGGCCGTTAACCCAATGTAGTCGGACACCTGACGGTCTAGGCGTTCCCTGATGCTGGATCCGGATGACACCTGTCGATGGGTCGGCTGAAAGAATGACCTCATATCCGAAGTCACCAACACATCTTCAAACCGGCCTCTTCTTGCAGGCGCTGTTGGATTGGTACCCGCAAATCCTTCTCTGGGAGTGGGAATTGCTCCTCTGCCAGCGCACGCAAAAGCAGAATGCAGCATTTCTCGAAGCAAGGCCTGGAAGTGCTGCATTCTGACAGCCCTCTGCGACGGCGGTAACATTTCCGCCATTTTGTGTTTGTACCGGGGGTCTAAGTACGTTGCCACCCAGTACTGGTCCTTGACCCTCATGCTTTTTATACGGGGGTCCCTATTAAAACACTGGAGCATGAAGGCCCCCATTTGCACTAAAGTGGAAGCGGTGTGGTGGCCTGGCTCCTGCTCATCATCCAGGATAATGTCGTCCTCTTCATTCTCCTCTCCCCATCCACGCACAACAGGGATCCCAGAAAGGTTTAAAGCATGCTCTTCTTGCTCCTGCTCATCCGCCCCGGCACCATCCTCCTCTGACTCCTCATCAGACTCCTGTTGTTGACTTGTCTCAGATAGAGTAGCCCCCCCTGGGAATTCATCCAGCATTGCGACTTCCTCATCTTCCCGCTCCTGCTCCTCCACAGCCTGATCAATGACACGACGCAATGCACGCTCCAGAAAGAAGGCATAAGGTACCATGTCACTGATGGCGCCATGGCTGCGACTGACCAGTTTGGTGATCTCCTCAAATGGCCGCAGAAGTCTGCATGTGTCGCGCATGAGCAGCCACTGGCGCGGTGAAAAAAAACCCAGCTCCCCAGAACCGTTTCTTTCGCAGAGTTCATACAGGTAGACGTTAACTGCACGTTTCTGCTGGAGCAGCCTATCAAGCATATAGAAGGTTGAGTTCCATCGCGTCGGGCAATCGCAAATAAGACGTCTGACCGGCAGATGGTGTCGCCGCTGAATGTCAGCAAGGCGAGCCATGGCCTGTAAGATCTTCTGAAATGGGCCGAGATTTTCCTTGCCTGCCGCAAGATGTCCTGGACCCCAGGGTATTTGACAAGGAATCGCTGCACGACCAAGTTTAAGACGTGTGCCATGCACGGCACGTGCGTGATTTTGCCCTGTTTCAATGCGCTAAGCAGATTGGCACCGTTGTCACACACCACTTTACCAACTGTCAAATTGAGCGGTGTTAGCCACTCATCTGCCTGTGAACGCAAAGCTGAAAGGAGTGCCGGGCCAGTGTGGCTCTTTGCTTCCAGGCACAACAGACGCAGCACGGCATGGCAACGTCTCACCTGGCATGTGGAATAGGTTCTGGGGAGCTTGGGCGGTGCAGTGGAAGAGACGCTAGCAGCGGAAAAGGAGGAGGCAGCTGAGGAGGAGAGGGAGGAGGATGGAGTAGGAGGAGGAGAAGAAGAGTCAGGCCTGCATGCAATCCGTGGCGGTAAAACCAAATCTACACGGGTGCCACGGGTTACATGCTTGACGGCCGTCAGAAGGTTCACCCAGTGGGCAGTAAAACTGATATACCTTCCCTGCCCGTGTTTGCTAGACCACGTGTCTGTGGTCAGATGTATCTTGGCACCGACACTGTGTGCCAGAGATACATTCACTTGCCGCTGAACATGGCCATATAGCTCTGGGATGCCCTTCTCTGAGAAATACTTCCTTCCTGGGACCTTCCATTGTGGTGTTCCAATGGCCACAAATTTGCGAAAGGCCTCCGAGTCCACCAGTTTATATGGCAGTAGTTGGCGGGCTATGAGTTCTGACAAGCCAGCCGCCAACCGTTGGGCAAGAGGGTTATCCGGCATCATCATTTTTTTACGCTCAAACATTAGGCCCACGGAAGCCTGCCTTTTTGCAGAAAAATGTGAGCTTGGCGTGATGGAAGGTGGAGTGGAGGACAATTGTGAGGAGAGAGGAGAAGGAGAAGTAGAAGACGAGGCTGGACGGTGAGAGCCTGCAGTGTGGCTTTGTGTGTTCCGTTGCTCCCACTGGGCTCGGTGATGGCTGCTCATGTGCCTTCTTAAGGCGGTCGTCCCTAGGTGAGTATTGGGCTTACCGCGACTAACGCGTTGACTGCAAAGATTGCAGATGGCAACGCTATTGTCAGCAGCGGACACGTTAAAAAAAGCCCACACTGCGGAGCCATGTGCCGGTGTCCTGGGAGCGCCAGATGTGACCGTACATGGTCGATGACTCGCTCCTGATACATTTGCAGTCTGCTTTGTCCCTGCTGTGCAATGTAAGTCATTGCTGCTTCTCCTCCCTATCTGCTGGTCCATATCTCCCTCTGAACTCCCCTCCTCTTCCTCTCTTGTGGGCACCCACGTGACATCACTAGACACGTCATCATCAACGTCACCTTCCCCACCGCTATAAGTAGAGATCTCGGAGTAGGCAGCAACACCGGGGACCAACCTCCTCCTTGGGCTGATCTGGGTACTGGCGTCAGACTGCTGAGTAGCGCTTGTTGCTACCTCCTCTTCCTGATCCAATACCAAGAGTGGCTGCGCATCAGAAATGTCCTCTTGATATGGATCGGAAAATAATTCCAGTGACTCAAGCGGAAGGTATGTGGTGGTGGTGGTGGTGGTCGTGTTGTTGGTGGTAGTGTCTTTGGGGGTGCACATAGCAGAGAGTGAAGAAGAGGGTGCAGATCGAGAGGATGAGGAGGGTGCAGAAGAGTAAGGCTGAGCGAGCCACTCAACCAAGTCTGGTGCATCCTTTAAAGTAATTGAACGCACCTTCTGCAACTTCCCACTTTGGCTCAAGCCTGTTGCTCCTGCCCTACCCCTACCACCCCTGCGGAAGGGCCTGCCTCTTCCTCTGCATGTCATTTTTTAAATGACCCTGTGACAAAACTCTTAGTCCCTATACCGCTGAAGGACTGCTGCAGTATAGGTGAGCGGTCAGCAGTGGTGCACGTCAACCCTATCTATTGTGGACCTATAGCGGTCCTTACAGAACAGCAGACTGTACCGCACTCAAGCCTATGTACCGTAGCACCCTATACCAAGTTACCAGTCCTTATAAGAACTTTTGTGGACCAAGCAGGTTGTGTATTAGTGTTTAGCAGACTGTACGTCAGTCCCTATACCGCTGAAGGACTGCTGCAGTATAGGGCAGCGGTCAGCAGTGGTGCACGTCAACCCTATCTATTGTGGACCGATAGCGGTCCTTACAGAACAGCAGACTGTACCGCACTCAAGCCTATGTACCGTAGCACCCTATACCAAGTTACCAGTCCTTATAAGAACTTTTGTGGAACAAGCAGGTTGTGTGTTAGTGATTAGCAGACTGTACGTCAGTCCCTATACCGCTGAAGGACTGCTGCAGTATAGGGCAGCGGTCAGCAGTGGTGCACGTCAACCCTATCTATTGTGGACCGATAGCGGTCCTTACAGAACAGCAGACTGTACCGCACTCAAGCCTATGTACCGTAGCACCCTATACCAAGTTACCAGTCCTTATAAGAACTTTTGTGGAACAAGCAGGTTGTGTGTTAGTGATTAGCAGACTGTACGTCAGTCCCTATACCGCTGAAGGACTGCTGCAGTATAGGGCAGCGGTCAGCAGTGGTGCACGTCAACCCTATCTATTGTGGACCGATAGCGGTCCTTACAGAACAGCAGACTGTACCGCACTCAAGCCTATGTACCGTAGCACCCTATACCAAGTTACCAGTCCTTATAAGAACTTTTGTGGAACAAGCAGGTTGTGTGTTAGTGATTAGCAGACTGTACGTCAGTCCCTATACCGCTGAAGGACTGCTGCAGTATAGGGCAGCGGTCAGCAGTGGTGCACGTCAACCCTATCTATTGTGGACCGATAGCGGTCCTTACAGAACAGCAGACTGTACCGCACTCAAGCCTATGTACCGTAGCACCCTATACCAAGTTACCAGTCCTTATAAGAACTTTTGTGGAACAAGCAGGTTGTGTGTTAGTGATTAGCAGACTGTACGTCAGTCCCTATACCACTGAAGGACTGCTGCAGTATAGGTGAGCGGTCAGCAGTGGTGCACGTCAACCCTATCTATTGTGGACCTATAGCGGTCCTTACAGAACAGCAGACTGTACCGCACTCAAGCCTATGTACCGTAGCACCCTATACCAAGTTACCAGTCCTTATAAGAACTTTTGTGGAACAAGCAGGTTGTGTGTTAGTGATTAGCAGACTGTACGTCAGTCCCTATACCGCTGAAGGACTGCTGCAGTATAGGGCAGCGGTCAGCAGTGGTGCACGTCAACCCTATCTATTGTGGACCGATAGCGGTCCTTACAGAACAGCAGACTGTACCGCACTCAAGCCTATGTACCGTAGCACCCTATACCAAGTTACCAGTCCTTATAAGAACTTTTGTGGAACAAGCAGGTTGTGTGTTAGTGATTAGCAGACTGTACGTCAGTCCCTATACCGCTGAAGGACTGCTGCAGTATAGGGCAGCGGTCAGCAGTGGTGCACGTCAACCCTATCTATTGTGGACCGATAGCGGTCCTTACAGAACAGCAGACTGTACCGCACTCAAGCCTATGTACCGTAGCACCCTATACCAAGTTACCAGTCCTTATAAGAACTTTTGTGGAACAAGCAGGTTGTGTGTTAGTGATTAGCAGACTGTACGTCAGTCCCTATACCGCTGAAGGACTGCTGCAGTATAGGTGAGCGGTCAGCAGTGGTGCACGTCAACCCTATCTATTGTGGACCTATAGCGGTCCTTACAGAACAGCAGACTGTACCGCACTCAAGCCTATGTACCGTAGCACCCTATACCAAGTTACCAGTCCTTATAAGAACTTTTGTGGAACAAGCAGGTTGTGTGTTAGTGATTAGCAGACTGTACGTCAGTCCCTATACCGCTGAAGGACTGCTGCAGTATAGGGCAGCGGTCAGCAGTGGTGCACGTCAACCCTATCTATTGTGGACCGATAGCGGTCCTTACAGAACAGCAGACTGTACCGCACTCAAGCCTATGTACCGTAGCACCCTATACCAAGTTACCAGTCCTTATAAGAACTTTTGTGGACCAAGCAGGTTGTGTATTAGTGTTTAGCAGACTGTACGTCAGTCCCTATACCGCTGAAGGACTGCTGCAGTATAGGGCAGCGGTCAGCAGTGGTGCACGTCAACCCTATCTATTGTGGACCGATAGCGGTCCTTACAGAACAGCAGACTGTACCGCACTCAAGCCTATGTACCGTAGCACCCTATACCAAGTTACCAGTCCTTATAAGAACTTTTGTGGAACAAGCAGGTTGTGTGTTAGTGATTAGCAGACTGTACGTCAGTCCCTATACCGCTGAAGGACTGCTGCAGTATAGGGCAGCGGTCAGCAGTGGTGCACGTCAACCCTATCTATTGTGGACCGATAGCGGTCCTTACAGAACAGCAGACTGTACCGCACTCAAGCCTATGTACCGTAGCACCCTATACCAAGTTACCAGTCCTTATAAGAACTTTTGTGGAACAAGCAGGTTGTGTGTTAGTGATTAGCAGACTGTACGTCAGTCCCTATACCGCTGAAGGACTGCTGCAGTATAGGTGAGCGGTCAGCAGTGGTGCACGTCAACCCTATCTATTGTGGACCTATAGCGGTCCTTACAGAACAGCAGACTGTACCGCACTCAAGCCTATGTACCGTAGCACCCTATACCAAGTTACCAGTCCTTATAAGAACTTTTGTGGACCAAGCAGGTTGTGTATTAGTGTTTAGCAGACTGTACGTCAGTCCCTATACCGCTGAAGGACTGCTGCAGTATAGGGCAGCGGTCAGCAGTGGTGCACGTCAACCCTATCTATTGTGGACCGATAGCGGTCCTTACAGAACAGCAGACTGTACCGCACTCAAGCCTATGTACCGTAGCACCCTATACCAAGTTACCAGTCCTTATAAGAACTTTTGTGGAACAAGTGAGTTGTGAATGTTTAGCAGACTGCAGCAGAAGGGCAGCAGTCAAGTATAATATCCTTTCTATATTTGGAAGAAAGAATATTATACATGTACAAGCCTATTACTGTACCACTGATACCAGTCCTGAAAAGAACCTTTGTGGAACTAATAATAACAGCAAGTCTTTAAAATTACCCTCACTGCCTGACAACACTGCTTCCTTCCTGTCCCTATACAAATTGGCAAAAAAAGAGAACGATTAGTGGTTACTGGAACAGCTCTTTTGTGGACCTTGATAGTAACAGCTAATGATGATGATGATGATGATGATGATGAAAGACTAATCTGGCTGTCCCTGTAGCATACACCGTCCTTTCCCTTTCTCTAAACTAACAAAAGACACTCAGGCTGCTGCAAGAATCAGCAGCACAGCAAACCTATCAACACCTAACACCTATACCAGTCCTGAAAAGAACTTTTGTGTACCAAATAGCTAGTGGTTTATCTCTCCCTACTCCACACAGGAACCTGTCCCTATCGTAACAGAAGAAAGAATGTAAAATGGCCACCGGATCGGGTGTATTTATAGGTTAGGGGGAATGTACAAGTGTCCATGTGCTGTCATGTCTCAATTGGCTGTCCTGTATCACATGATAAACGTGTCACCAAAGGTTAAAGTTCTTGTATACATTAAACACGTAAGTCCGCCGCGGCGAACGACGGAAAAAGGCGTTCGAACGTGCGGACCGCGAATGTCGGAAATTCGCCGCGAAACGACCGCCGGGCGAACCGTTCGGCCATCACTAGTGCCGAGTAGCACGGGAGCAATATAGTTGAGAGGAAGATCAGTAAACCAGAGGATCAGCAGACCTGGGGGTTACTACGGAGGGGGGAACTGCAAAGCTGCAGGTACTACTGAGGAAGGGATCTACTGAACAAGGGTACTATTAAGCTGGGCATCTGCTGAACAAGGGTACTAATAAGCTGGGCATCTGCTGAACAAGGGTACTATTAAGCTGGGCATCTGCTGAACAAGGGTACTAATAAGCTGGGGATCTGCTGAACAAGGGTACTGATAAGCTGGGGATCTGTTGAACAAGGGTACTGATAAGCTGGGGATCTGCTGAACAAGGGTACTAATAAGCTGGGGATCTGCTGAACAAGGGTACTAATAAGCTGGGGATCTGCTGAACAAGGGTACTAATAAGCTGGGGATCTGCTGAACAAGGGTACTAATAAGCTGGGGATCTGCTGAACAAGGGTACTAATAAGCTGGGGATCTGCTGAACAAGGGTACTAATAAGCTGGGGATCTGCTGAACAAGGGTACTAATAAGCTGGGGTTCTATTGGGCCTCTATAAAACAAAGAGAAAATCAACACACACAGGACATTTGCCAAGCATCAAAAACACAACAAAAAAGCATGTTGAAGTTGTAGAAGCTTTAATGTGAGTTAAAGTCAAAGAAAGTGCAGATTAGCCCCAACACGGCGCCCCCTCTCTCCTACTGGGTGCAGTGCGGAAGTTCTCATTTGCCCCACCTGCCTGTAGCCAATGAGGGGAAGCAGAAGTTATAACCCCCGCTCCCTCATTACACATTGCCATTTGCTGGTAGTTCGGGAGTGCTCAAACTTTCGATACTGTGTGATGTCCATTAGTGAAGAAGGAACCAACGAATGGGCGGAGGATGCTGAGGATTGGCATGGGGGTAGCAAAATACGCCGTCGTGCGTAGATAAGAATTCCTTGCCCAGTCCCTGCATACAATATTAGATTTAGCGCTCTGTTGCCAAGCTCTATGTTTGAACCCCCTCAACAGCATCATGTTTTTTTCATTTACGAAAAATTGTGGCAAAAAATAAATAAAAAAATGAAGTCACTTTGGGGGTGTCTACTTTCCAAAAATTGGGTTTTTCGTACCGCCCCGGCATTTTTATTTTATATGTTTTATACCGGGAAAATAAGATCTCTGATGTACAGGCAACTATCATTACTTTAGAAGACATTTCCCGCACTCAGTACTACTACTAGAGAGCTTTGTGGGTTCTCCGATGTCTAGTAAGGGAAGACCTGTGCGAGAAACACTTCCCGCACCCAGGACAGGAGTACGGGTTCTCCCTGGTGTGAGATCTTTGATGTCTGACAAGGACCGATTTCCGTACATAACATTTCCCGCACTCAGAACAGGGGAACTTCTTATGACATAGCTCATGTTTAGAAGCATTAGACTTCCGTGAAAAACTTTTTCCACACTCAGGACAGCAATATGGCTTCTCTCCTGTGTGAGACCTCCTATGTGCATAAAGACTGCACTGCTCTGAAAAACATTTCCCGCACTCGGGGCAGACATACGGCCTCTCCCCTGTGTGCGCTCTCTGATGACTAATGAGTGTGCACTTAGTTGCAAAACATTTCCCGCACTCAAGGCAGGAAAAGGGCTTCTCCCCCGTGTGAGATCTTTGATGTACAACAAGTGCTGACTTCCGTATAAAACATTTCCCGCACTCAGGACAGGAAAACGGCTTCTCCCCCGTGTGATGTCTTTTATGTACAACAAGTGCTGCTTTGCTTGAATAACATTTGCCGCACTCAGGGCAGGAAAACGGCTTCTCCCCCGTGTGATCTCTTTGATGTAGAACAAGCGCCGATTTAGTTATAAAACAATTTCCGCACTCAGAACAGGCATACGGCTTCTCCCCTGTGTGATGTCTTTGATGTACAAGGAATCCAAATTTGGTTAAAAAACACTTCCCGCACTCAGGGCAGGAATACGGCTCCTCGCCATTATGTGATTTTTGATGTAAAATAAGTTGTGACCTCTGTGAAAAACATTTCCCGCAATCAGGACAGGAAAACGGCTTCTCACCCGTGTGAGATCTCTGATGTGTGACCAGTTTTGCTTTATATAGAAAAAATTTCCCGCACTCAGAACATGAATGAAGTCCCCCTTCCCGGTGAGTTCCCTGATGTATAAGAAGAGCTAAATCAGAGCTAAAACTTTCCGCACATCGAGGACAGGGAAATGTCTCCTCCCCCTGAATCCCGGCACCACCCCCCACAGTACGAGGTTGCTCGGAGTCGGAGGGACTCCATGGTCTATCCACACTGTGAAGTCCACCATCCATAGTGGAGATCATTGTCTTTTCTCCTCCACAATCTCCTGTGATGTCCTCATCTTCCATTCTACAACCTGGAGATAAAGTGAGACGATCCTTTGAGGGTTTCTCCATGGCGTGTCCTGGAAAAATATAAAAACATCATCAATAGATATGAGAGGGTTAGTTCACTTCCATCAACATCCCATCTGGATCGGGTAGATATGAGTGAGGAGATGTTCTCTGTGGAGGTCCCAACCAGCCGGGACTTTTCCCCCCTCTTCAGTCAAAGGTTCTTTGGTCCTCCCAGATCACTTCTACATTTACACAGCCTTGTCAGAAGAGCAGGAACCAATGGGGGCTGGGAGGTCCATGCTCTTCACACAACCACAAGCCTAGGCACTGGGTCATGTGATCTCTAACAAGAGGTTCAAAGTTCAGATTTGTAGACCCTTTACCATAGAAAAAGTGACCATAGGCCTAGGCTTCTGGCGATATGCAGCACTGGAGGGAGCTTGGAGCAGGATTTTTTCCTAGAAAGATAGGTGCTTCAGTCTCTGTTACGCCTTACATTTCATCCCAAAAAGACTGGTAATAGAGTTTTATGGTAACATTTAGCTATAAGTCGGCTCGAAGAAGAGGAACCAACCTAAGAAAGAGTCAATCTGTGTTATCATATCTGTGCTACTGTAACTAGGAGTGACCCACAACCTAATACTGACAGCTGAACCGCAAATAGGGTATCAGTACAGGGAGGAGACCATTATCAACCTATTATTGGCTGATATCACTCAGCTCCCGCCCTACTCTGGACCAATCAGTGAGCAGTAACAGAGCAGAGATAAGAGAAGAATATATGATGGGTCACCTGTGCTGATCTCTGTAGGAGTGTCCTCCTCTACGAATGTCCTCGTCATTCCAGCCTCCTCCGTATATTGCTGATCATCCCTCACATACGTCTCTTCTACTTCACCCTCAACTTTCATGTTCATCAGATCTTCACCCTCAACTTTCATGTTCATCAGATCTTCACCCTCAACTTTCATGTTCATCAGATCTTCACCCTAAACCAACAGAATGGCAGCAAAAGATAAAGACTTTCATACTTACTGTAATCAAAAACTGGTTATACTGCCGCCTACTGGAGGTGGAGACACTTACAAACAGAAAAATTGAAAGCAATCCCCTATATAGCCCCTCCTCTACCCAGCATGCCTTATTTTTGTGGAAAACGAGGGGCCTAAAACAAAACAAAAAAACAGAAAGTTTAGGACCAGGGTCCTTCAATGGACCTAAACAATCAGATGTTATGGTAAGTGCAAAAAAGAGGTCAGACCACTCCACTCCCTGGACACCGAGACCATCGGACCGTACGGACATTATCGGATGGAATATCCCCTCCTTCGTGTCTGAAGCTATACTTAAAATTCTTATGGTGAAGCCAGGATTTAGGACATCTGGAAGAATCCTTAACCCAACTATTTCTGGATCTTGAATGAATCCTACATCACAAGGATGGAATGTAAAAGTGGCCATCAGTAAGAAACTTCTATTAGAGATCTAAAGAGACTAGGCCCGTTCTAAATATCCTGACTGGACGAGGACTGGATATATATAGGAGGTCAGTCGGTGTTCCACCTGGAGTGTGTTTGATGGGGATCCCTAGTGGTCCAGCGCCCGCCCAGGGAGTGATGGTGCTGGTGTTTTCTTGTGCTTGATATCAGTGCTGTAATGACTTCATAGGCCCTGATGACGAAAATTCTGACGAAACGCGTTGAGTATGAGGACTTATGTTACCAGCATTCCTCTTTGGTGTATGATTATGCACATGATCTATCAGCACAAAAATCAATCTGTACATTAGATACAATTCTTTTACCCTTGTTATTAATAAAGCCCCTCCTCTACCCAGCATGCCTTATTTTTGTGGAAAACGGGGGCCTAAAACAAAAAAAAAAAACAGAAAGTTTAGGACCTGTGTCCTTCAATGGACCCAAAAAATCAGATGTTATGGTAAGTGCAAAAAAGAGGTCAGACCACTCCACTCCCTGGACACCGAGACCATCGGACCGTACGGACATTATCGGATGGAATATCCCCTCCTTCGTGTCTGAAGCTATACTTAAAATTCTTATGGTGAAGCCAGGATTTAGGACATCTGAAAGAATCCTTAACCCAACTATTTCTGGATCTTGAATGAATCCTACATCACATGGATGGAATGTAAAAGTGGCCATCAGTAAGAAACTTTTATTAGAGATCTAAAGAGACTAGGCCCGTTCTAAGTACCCTGACTGGACGAGGACTGGATATATATATAGGAGGTCAGTCGGTGTTCCACCTGGAGTGTGTTTGATGGGGATCCCTAGTGGTCCAGCGCCCGCCCAGGGAGTGATGGTGCTGGTGTTTTCTTGTGCTTGATATCAGTGCTGTAATGACTTCATAGGCCGTGATGACGAAAATTCTGACGAAACGCGTTGAGTATGAGGACTTATGTTACCAGCATTCCTCTTTGGTGTATGATTATGCACACGATCTATCAGCACAAAAATCAATCTGTACATTAGATACAATTCTTTTACCCTTGTTATCAATAAATTGTATACATTTTAATATAAACGGTTGACTCCTTGTGCGGCCTTCAGTCCGAGATCCCTGTTTGTTTTCATTAACTAGAAAAAGATTACTTTATTTCTTGTCCATTGAGGGACACAGGAGTTCAGATACAATCAAGGTGTCCAAAATCAGTCCAACCAGGGGGTGGACAACAGCCAGTGGTAGGCCCAAAAGGGACAGGGAACTCAGAACTATTAGAAAGAATAACCTCCAAATCTGAACCAGAGGAGACAACGTGCCCTACGAGACAGGGAAAGCTGCCAGTGACCAATGGAAGGCCACAGAGGTCAACCTGATGCTCAGGCCTGGAAAGAAGAGATCACTGCCAACGGGAATGACTTCACCTGAAGGAACACCGAGCCTCAACCAGCAAGAGACTATGAAACCAAAACCCACCAAAACCAGTGGAACTATGGAACTACCCGAGAGGAGATAAAGACCAACAACATGGCGTGTTCAACAGCTGGTCTACCCTTAGTTTTCAGGGGGGGAAGGTTCCATAATAAGGATGAGGATGCTTGACCAGACAACCAATATTGCACACAAGATATTCAAGGATGTGAGAAACATCATCACAAAGTATCCCCTAAAAATAGCAAAGGGACCCCCGAGACTGGAAGAGAACTCAAGGGCACCAACCCTGGTGTGTACATGAAGTACCCCTAAAAAGGTAGGGAGGGATGAAAGGGGTAACCTCAGACTGGTATAAAGGAACACCAAAAGAACAAGCAGATGGACTAACCACATAATGAACACCTGTAGGTGACTCTAGGAGTAGGCATATAAACTCTGCAGGACCTGCCCAACCTTAGTATAGAACCTGATTCTACATACTTACATAGCAGGCGAGGTTGAAAAAAGACACAAGTCCATCAAAGTGCAACCTCTGTGTGTGATTATATGTCAGTATTACATTGTATATCCCTGTATGTTGCGGTCGTTCAGGTGCTTATCTAATCGTTTTTTGAAACAATCGATGCTCCCCGCTGAGACCACCGCCTGTGGAAGGGAATTCCACATCCTTGCCGCTCTTACAGTAAGAACCCTCTACGCCGCTTAAGATTAAAGCGTTTTTCTTCTAATTTTAGTGAATGGCCACGTGTCTTATTAAATTTCCTTTTGCGGAAAAGTTTTATCCCTATTGTGGGGTCACCAGTATGCTATTTATATATTGTGGGGTCACCAGTCCGGTATTTATATATTGTGGGGTCACCAGTCCGGTGTTTGTACATTTAAATCATATCCCTTCTCAAGCGTCTCTTCTCCAGAGAGAATAAGTTCAGAGCTCACAACCTTTCCTCATAGCTAATATCCTCCAGACCCTTTATTAGCTTTGTTGCCCTTCTTTGTAGTCGCTCCATTTCCAGTACATCCTTCCTGAGGTCTGGTGCCCAGAACTGGACAGTATACTCCAGGTGCGGCCGGACCAGAGTCTTGTAGAGCGGGAGAATTATCGTTTTATCTCTGGAGTTGATCCCCTTTTTAATGCCGATATTCTGTTTGATTTGTTAGCAGCAGCTTGGCACTGCTGAGCCTATCATCTACTAGGACCCCCAGGTGCTTCTCCATCCTCGATCCTCCCAGAGGTTCTCCCCCCAGTCTATAGATTGCATTCAGGTTTTTGCCACCCAAATGCATTATTTTACATTTTTCTACATTGAACCTCATTTGCCATGTAGTTGCCCCTCCCCCATTAATTTGTTTAGATCTTCTTCCAAGGTTTCCACATCCTGCAGAGAAGTTATTGCCCTGCTTAGCTTAGTATCGTCCGCAAATACAGAGATTGAGCTGTTTCCCCCATCCCCATCCTCCAGGTCGTTTATGAACAAATTATACAGGATTGGTCCCAGCACAGAACCCTGGCGGACCCCACTACCCACCCCCGACCATTCCGAGTACTCCCCATTTATCACCACCCTCTGAACTCACCCTTGTAGTCAGTTTTCAATCCATGTACTCACCCTATGGTCCATGCCAACGGACCTTATTTTGTACAGTAAACTTTTATGGGGAACTATATCAAATGCTTTTGCAAAATTCAGATACACCACATCTACGGGCCTTCCTTTATCTAGATACACCACGTCTACGGGCCTTCCTTTATCTAGATACACCACGACTACGGACCTTCCTTTATCCAGATACACCGCGTCTACGGGCCTTCCTTTATCCAGATACACCACGTCTACGGGCCTTCCTTTATCCAGATACACCACGTCTACGGGCCTTCCTTTATCTAGATACACCACGTCTATGGGCCTTCCTTTATCTAGATACACCACGTCTACGGGCCTTCCTATATCCAGATACACCACGTCTACGGGCCTTCCTATATCCAGATACACCACGTCTACGGGCCTTCCTTTATCCAGATACACCACGTCTACGGGCCTTCCTATATCCAGATACACCACGTCTACGGGCCTTCCTTTATCCAGATACACCACGTCTACGGGCCTTCCTTTATCCAGATACACCACATCTACGGGCCTTCCTATATCCAGATACACCACGTCTACGGGCCTTCCTTTATCCAGATACACCACATCTACGGGCCTTCCTTTATCCAGATACACCACATCTACGGGCCTTCCTTTATCCAGATACACCACGTCTACGGGCCTTCCTTTATCCAGATACACCACGTCTACGGGCCTTCCTTTATCCAGATACACCACGTCTCTGGCCCTTCCTTTATCCAGAAACACCACGTCTACGGGGCCTTCCTTTATCCAGATACACCACATCTACGGGCCTTCCTTTATCCAGATACACCACATCTACGGGGCCTTCCTTTATCTAGATACACCACGTCTCTGGCCCTTCCTTTATCCAGATACACCACGTCTCTGGCCCTTCCTTTATCCAGATACACCACGTCTCTGGCCCTTCCTTTATCCAGATACACCACATCTACGGGCCTTCCTTTATCTAGATACACCACATCTCTGGCCCTTCCTTTATCTAGATACACCACGTCTCTGGCCCTTCCTTTATCTAGATACACCCCATCTACGGGCCTTCCTTTATCCAGAAACACCACATTTACGGGCCTTCCTTTATCCAGATACACCACGTCTACGGGCCTTCCTTTATCTAGATACACCACGTCTACAGGCCTTCCTTTATCCAGATCCACCACGTCTACAGTCCTTCCTTTATCCAGATACACCACGTCTACGGGCCTTCCTTTATCCAGATACACCACGTCTATGGGCCTTCCTTTATCTAGATACACCACGTCTACGGGCCTTCCTTTATCTAGATAAACCACGTCTACGGGCCTTCCTTTATCCAGATACACCACATCTACGGGTCTTCCTTTATCCAGATACACCACATCTAGGGGCCTTCCTTTATCCAGATACACCACATCTACGGGCCTTCCTTTATCCAGATACACCACATCTACGGGCCTTCCTTTATCCAGATACACCACATCTACGGGCCTTCCTTTATCCAGATACACCACATCTACGGGCCTTCCTTTATCCAGATACACCACATCTACGGGCCTTCCTTTATCCAGATACACCACGTCTCTGGCCCTTCCTTTATCTAGATACACCCCGTCTACGGGCCTTCCTTTATCCAGATACACCACGTCTACGGGCCTTCCTTTATCCAGATACACCACGTCTACGAGCCTTCCTTTATCCAGATACACCCCGTCTACGGGCCTTCCTTTATCCAGATACACCACATCTACGGGCCTTCCTATATCCAGATACACCACGTCTACGGGCCTTCCTTTATCCAGATACACCACAACTACGGGCCTTCCTATATCCAGATACACCACGTCTACAGGCCTTCCTTTATCTAGATATACCACGTCTACGGGCCTTCCTTTATCCAGATACACCACGTCTACGGGCCTTCCTTTATCTAGATGCCAATTCACCTCCTCATAGAAGGTTAATAGATTGGTTTGGCAAGAACAATTCTTCATGAATCCATGCAGATTACTGCTAATGATACCGTTCTCATGACTAAAATCTTGTATATAGTCCCTTATCATCCCCTCCAAGAGTTTACATACTATTGATGTTAGGCTAACTGCTCTGTAATTCCCAGGGATGTATTTTGGGCCCTTTTTTAAATATTGGTGCTACGTTGGCTTTTCTCCAATCAGCTGGTACCATTCCAGTCAGTAGACTGTCAGTAAAAATTAGGAACAATGGTCTGGCAATTACTTGACTAAGTTCCTTAAGGACCCTCAGGTGCAAGCCACCTGGTCCTGGTGATTTATTAATGTTAAGATTTTCAAGTCTATTTATAATTCTGTCCTCTGTTAGCCATGAGGGTGCTAAACGGTATAAATATACAGTACATATCGGGAAATGTAAACTATTCAGCACTTGCTCATTTGCACCACATATATGGGTTCAATAGACTCGGATGATATTTCCAAGCACACGGTGGTCTGGATTCTTCTACAACATTCATTGTAGGAAACATGCTTGTGTATAAATCATAACTACCAAATATCATTCATCGGCTACCTGATAAAGTCTTGCGTAGTTGTGATCTTCCTGTGTGGAATCCCGGGAATACAGAGGAAGGGGACATCTCTCTGGTGGGTTCCTGGTATTAGGTGGCTCCATCATATCCTTGTGTCCTTCTGAAAGCTCCTCCATCACTCCATACTCCTCATCCTCCTCTTTATAATCTTCTTTAACAACAATATTATTATCCCCGATGTTTCCACTCTGAATATATAATAAAAATGACATCAATGGTAACAATGCAGATAATGTACAGATCCTAATGATACTATCAGTGATTGTTCCTCATCTACCTGATGATGGTGGGGGATGGTGTGACCTTCCTGTGTGGAATCCCGGGAATACAGAGGACAGGGACATCTCTCTGTTGGGTTCCTGGTATTAGGTGGCTCCATTGTGACTTTCTTGTTTCCATCTGAAAGCTCCTTCATCACTCCATACTCCTCATCCTCCTCTTTATACTCTTCTTTAACAACAATATTACTATCCCCAATGTTTCCACTCTGAATATATAATAAGAAAATTTAATGTAACAAACACACAGGTGTATGAATCATAAGTACCAATAACTGTTCCTCACCTACCTGATGATGGTGGGGGATGGTGTGACCTTCCGGTGTGGAATCCCGGGAATACAGAGGACGGGGACATCTCTCTGGTGGGTTCCTGGCATTCTGTGGCTCCATCATATGGTTGGGTTCTTCGGAAAGCTCCTCCATCACTCCATACTCCTCACCCTCCTCTTTGTACTCTTCTTTAAGAACAGCATTATAATCTTTGAGGTTTCCACTCTGAATATATAATAAAAAACATTTATTGTAACAAACATGCTTGTGTATAAATCATAACTACCAATAATTGTTCCTCATCTACCTGATGATGGTGGGGGATGGTGTGACCTTCCTGTGTGGAATCCCGCGAATACAGAGGACGGGGACATCTCTCTGGTGGCTTCCTTTTACTAAGTGGCTCCATCGTATCCTTCTGTCCATCTAAAAGTCCCACAGTCAAACCATACTCCTCATCCTCTTCCTTATACTCTTCATTAATACCAATAATATTACCCATGTGGTTTCCTTTCTGAATATATAATACAATATTCATTGTAACACATACGCTTGTATAACCATAAATCACAACCACCAATAATTGTCCATCATCTACCTGATCATCTTGTGTACAGTTGCGATTTTTCTGCGTGTCCATCATGACGTCTTTGTAGAGATCCTTGTGTCCTTCTAAATACTCCCACTCCTCCATGGAGAAATAGACAGTGACATCCTGACACCTTATAGGAACCTGACACACACAATGATACAGTCACCATCCAGACACATCCCTTGTCTGTTACTGGATAATGTCCCAGAATTCCCAGAATCCTCCTCACCTCTCCTGTCAGCAGCTCCATCATCTTCTTAGTAAGGTCTAGAATTTTTTTTTGTTATAGTTTACACATATAACATTGTGCAGCTACAAAGTTAGTCTAGTTGAAAAAAGACACAAGTCCATCTAGTTCAACGAATAAAAACGACTGTTCCTGTAGCACCCGGGTGTTTAGGCATATTAAATTTATCTGCCAACTGATCTGCCTTGGCTCACTGTCAGGAGATCAATTGATTTCGCCCCAATTCTGGAATTGCTGCACTTCTCTCTTCTGTCACTAGGTGGCCGGGTATATGGTGGCCTTAGATAAGACAAGGGCATTGCAAGGACAGATTAGGAATGAATGTGGTGTCTCAGCCAATGAGCAGTGATTTTCTTGGGTCCCTTGGCCTGCTGGGAGAACCTATTTATTTGGGTGGAGTCAGATGATCGGGGTTCTGTGCCACCTGGGTGGCTGTCTGGGTGGACCTGTGTTGTATTGCCCCTGGCTGCTAGGCCATAAGCCGTGAGCCGATCCCGGAGACATCTAGCTGCTTGGCTGTCTGAGGGCCTATTCAGAAGCAAGAGAGCAGCGTAGGGTTGGGACTGCGGCTTGCAGTCCAACCAGAAGCAACGATTCTGCTGGCGGGAGAACCAGCTGTGGTCGGAGGTAGAGGGAAAGCTGTCTCCACTAAGGGACCAACCACCTTGTTCGTCTGTTCGGCGAATTCAGAACTTTGTGGACCGTTCGCACCAAATTCGTATGGCATGAATGGCCCTTAATGCACTACGCCATCTAAGTGCATTGCTGGCTCATGATTGGCCAAGCATACACTGTGACCCCGTATGCTTGGCCAATCACAGCGCCGGCAGCGAGGAGAGACATAATTGGCCACAGGCAGAATGCCTGTGGCCAATTATAGCTCAGGGGGTTTATTGCACACCCCACACTACATAAGGCCACCAGCGCGGCGGCCTTGTATAGTGTGTTCTGGCATGCAGGGAAAGAGTAAGATAGGCAGGGACAGTGTGTTCTTTTCTCAGGCATCTGCAGGAGTTAGTGGGTGTTGTGTGCCTCCAGCGCAGTATACACCTGTATCTTCCCTTTTATACTGGTATTCTCTAATACAGGCATCTGCAGGAGTTAGTGGGTGTTGTGTGCCTCCAGCGCAGTATACACCTGTATCTTCCCTTTTATACTGGTATTCTCTAATACAGGCATCTGCAGGAGTTAGTGGGTGTTGTGTGCCTCCAGCGCAGTATACACCTGTATCTTCCCTTTTATACTGGTATTCTCTAATACAGGCATCTGCAGGAGTTAGTGGGTGTTGTGTGCCTCCAGCACAGTATAAACCTGAAGATACCCCTTATTGCTGGTGTTTTCTGTTGCATATTAGCCTTTAAAATTAGCACTTTTGATTTCGAACATTCAAGTCCCATAGACTTTAATAGGGTTCTAAAGTTCATATGAATTTTTGGTCCGTTTGAAGGTTCTGGTGCGAACCGAACCGGGGGAGTGTTTGGCTCATCCCTACCTAAGACTACTGTGAGTAGTTGAAGCATGTACCTGAGCAGTATTCTCACCAGCCGGGGATGGTGAAGAAGTGGGAAAACTTCAGCAGGTGCCAAGCCAGGGACCCAACCAGTGGAGGTGACGCTTGCAGAGCATTATTGTGTGCCAAGCCAGGGACCAAGCAGACCAGCAGGGGGACGCTTGAGGAGTATCTGTCAGTGCCAAACTAGGGACCCAGCAGGGACATGGGGGTGACGGTTGAGGAAGATACTGAGTGAGAAAATTGGAAGAGCTCAGGGGATCCAGTGGCAAGTGGATCTGTTAGTCTAGTGAAAGGCTGGGAGTTCAGCTGAGTGAGGTTCTACAATAGGAGATTGTAGAAGAAGTGGAAGAGTTCATTGCAACCTCTGTTAGAAACTGTTACAAGATTGTTGCCATAGGAGACGTGGTGTCTAGTTGGATGCCTGTCCCTGCATGGCTGTCTGCCTATAGAAGTCTCGGAGTCTGCCGATTAACATTGCATTTACTAAAGGGTGTCCTAGCACTAACCCTCTCTCCCACAGTTCTGTTTAAGAGACAATAAACCTCTTTGCATTCAAGAAGTGTCTAGTGCCCATCAATCTACCTTGCATTACACCCACCATGCCTTGTAACCCACTCTACACAGAAGGATGTCAGCTGTCCCTAACTCTGGAGGTCACCATTAGGCCTCAAGGGGTCCTGGACTTGGCTACAATAGAATCAAAGATTTTTGTATCTGCTACTTGCCCTGTGCCGTCACTTGCAGTCACTGTACTCCTGAGACAGGCAAAGCCTATCTTTTTTTTTGGTTGTTTCGATATCTAGGAGAAAGGCTGTGGTGGGCACTTCTGGACATATTTCATTGAAGAACAAATTCTTCTTCAGAAACCAACTCCTCCTGGAGTGTTGACGTCCTGCTCCCTTCCCTCCCAGCACTCTGTAGTTTTAAGCCTGATGATCTTAACCACACTACCCTGCCCCTGTACCGTATCCCTGTACCATGTCACAGAGATCAATGATTGATCTCAACACTACTCTGCCGCTGTATCATGTCACAGAGATCAATCAGAGGAACCACAGAGCTCCATGGAGGAACCAGATGTTGTCGGTTTCTAAAGAAGACTTCAGCAGACATCTGGGCTCCGTTCAGAAACATAAGAATTTACCTTTACAGGGAAAAGTTTTATTTGGGATTGAAGTTTGGTCAAACTTTTCTTATATTCTAGTATTTTCGATTCAATTCGTGAAATAGTCTGAAGGCTAATAAATAGAGATGGGCAAACGACCCCCTGTTTGGTTCGTGCCAGAACTTTTCAAACATCGCAAAAGTTTGGAGCCAAACAATGAATCCCATTAAAGGCAATGGGACCCGAACTGGAAAAAATCAAAAGTGCCCATTTTGAAGAATTATATGCAACTTATTGGGCATACAAAGGGTATGGGGTCCGGTTACTGTCCTGGGGGACATGTATTAGTACAAGAACATTTTAAAAAAAGATAATTTTTATATGAGCAATGATCTAATGATGCTTAAAGTGAAAGAATAAAAATTTTAAGTTCCTTTAAATATAGTGCCTGTGGGGTCCCCTTAGTTTGCCTGTAAAGTGATGCATCTGTACCATGTATAGAACCTGCTGCAGCAAAAATTATGTTTATAAAGAAAAGCTTTCTTTATTTTATAAACAATGGCTGGGGGAGCAGGTCTGTATGATGAGGCCACAATTTAGTGCACTCTGAACAAGATTAGAGATTTTTTGGATACGTTCTGGTGTCTGTTTTGCAAGACTTTGGATAGAAGTAACAGGTGTGAAAAAATTGGTCTTTAGGTGTCAGTGGTGCCTTCACACTGTAACCCTATAGCACTCTTGATGAAAGCAAGAATTGGCCTTGCTGTAAAAAATTTAAGTTATATGCACCTGTCAAACAGGTGTGAAAAAATTGGTCCTTGGGTGTTAATTGTGCCCATGAAACCTAAACCAAAAAAATTCTTCCAGATAAAATCAACACCCACAAAGCTAGGCAGCCTAGACCTAGACAGTCTTGCAGAGATTCCACATCCCAAAAACACTTAATCGGTGACATTGGCATCAGGGGCTTGATAGCTGCTGCTAATCCAGGAATGATTCATTTTGAAAAATGTCAGCCGGTCAATGGAGTCTGTGGACAGACGTGCTATTTTATCTGTCACAAAACAGTTTCAGTATAAATCACAAATAGGAAACATAAAGGGAATGCAAAGACACTGAATTTCAAAAGAGCCAACTTCCATAAACTATGCTCCTTGCTAGAAGATATTAAATGGGATAAAATCCTAGGATCAAAGAACACAGAGGAAAAATGGGTGTGCTTTAAGAGCATATTAAATAAGAGTATTAGTCAGTGCATCCCAATGGGTAATAAATTCAAAAGAGCTAAAAATCAGTCCTGGGTGGCTTAACTCCAATGTAAAAATGCATATAAAAGCAAGGGAGAAGGCCTTCAAAAAAATACAAGGCTGCAATAAGAAAGAGTGCAATAAGAAACGTAAAGGTGCAATCAGGGAGGCTAAAATAGAACATGAAAGGCACATAGCGGAGGAGAGTAAAAAAAATCCCAAGAAAGTACACAAATAGTAAAAGGGAGGACTTATCAGATTGGCCCCATAAAGAATGAAGGGAATCTGGTTACAAAGGATGGAGAAATGGCAAATGTTTTCAATTTAGTCTTCAAACGGAGGGTTTCAGTAATCAAGAATGCAATGTTTATCCCGCTGAATATCAGCCAACTGAACACTGGCTGTGTATGACCACATGGAATGGCTACAGACTCTTATGGCCTGCTTTAGAAAATCTTGCAACCCTGGGTACCTGTTTAAGTAATGCTGCACCACCAAATTAAGGTCATGTGCCAGGTATGGCACATGTGTCAACTTACCCTGTCTAAGGGCAGACAGGAGGTTAGTGCTATTATGGGCACACCACTATTCCTGGCTCAAGCTGGCATGGTGTTAATCACCTCTGGGCCTGTCCCTGCAGAGCTGAAATGAACTCTGCTCCGGTGTGGCTTCTGTCCCCTAGACAGACCAGCTGAAGCACTGTATGGCATCTTTTAGCCTGACTCATTGAATAGCCCCTTGGCGCTTAGGGGGTACTGGTGGTTCATAGGACAATTCAGCAGAGGAGGGTATGGAGGGGAGGATGAGGGGGTGGAGCTGACAAATCTTGCATCATCACCACAAGCTGTATGGAGACACGGGGGCACAATATTCTGCAGCACCGAGCCCTGTCCTGCATCCTTCCTAGTTTCAAGCAGCGTTACCTAGTGTGCTGTGAACAAAATATATCATCCCTGACCATGCTTGCAGGACCATGAGTCAGATGTAATGTGGACCTTGTAGCTGATTGCCTTGCCCAACGGTGCCTCAACATTTCCTTCCACGTAATGGTATAGAGCTGGAATGGCTTTCCGTGCAAAGAAATAGTAACTGGGAAACTGCCATTGTGGTACAGCACATTCTGCAAATTCACAGAAGGCGGCATAATCCACCAGACGGAAAGGAAGGATTGGTAAAGTCAGCAATTTGGACAAGGTGAAATTTAGATGCTAGGCATGTGGGTGGCAGTGACTATTTTTTTTTCACTGCAGCAGCTGGGGCAGATACATTTATACTCTAAATGTAAATATTTAAATAATATAAATTTATACCTGCTATACTCTACAGCTGGTGATGTGCTGTTGACAGATGTGCTGCAAGGACCTGTGACACCCTTTGCTATACCATCATTCCTGTCAGTGGAGGCTACTGAGAGGTCGTGAGATATAGCAGGGGTAGACCTGAAATGTGAGGAGGGAGGAGGAGCAGAATTGTGTACCTTTTGTGTGGCTTTCAGGTACTTTCAGGTGCTCTTGCCAACGAGCTTCATGGGAGGTTAAATGCCTGGTCAACCATGTGGTACCCAAATGGCAGCGTTTTTTTGCCACGCTAGATCTACTTGAGGTAAAGTTTACAAATTGCAACAGTGCGATCAGCTGGAAATGTGCTAGAAAAGGCAAAGACGGCTGCAGCTCCACAATCTGATGGAATAGGGCGGCTGCTTTCTACTCTTCCATGATGGCTGCCTCCGGAAAACATCCTGCCTTCGTTGGGGTTGTGCCTCACCCTCACTTTTCTCCTTTGTTCTATCTGGCACCCAAGCCACGTCAGAGACATCGCCACCCCCTCCATCCTCATCATCACTGGAGCCCACTTGACAATACGCTGCAGCTGAGGAAGCCAAATTTGCTGTTTATTAGTGTTTTCCCCTCTCTGTAGGCTCATGTTCCTCTCTTCCTCAACCTCAGAACCAACATCAGAATCAAGCAATGGCTGTACATCGTCAAGAAGCAAGTGGCTGATGCTGTGTTCAAATAACTCAGCTGACTCCTCCAGCCATGGTGCTGGGGCTATGGTAGGGATAGCTTTGAACAAGGAGGCAGAATAAGCCGCGCTGGACTGCCCACTAGTCTCTGCTTGGATGAGGATGGTTTTGTAAGCCAGTCCTCCACCTCTTCTACATGCTGTGGCTGGAAAGCACAGGCAACATTACTAAACAGAGAAAATGGTGCCCTGCTTGAGGATGGACCACGTCCACCTTTGCCTGTGAACAGACACGCTGCTGGCTCCCTCACAGTGCCATGGGAACATCTGCCTCTCCTTGTTGGCCTCACAGACATGATGGGGGGCTTATTACTGAAATATAATACAGATGGGAAATGTGTAATTGGATGCACTTTAATCAATGGAAAGTGGTGTTTCATGCACTTTAACTTGAGGACTGCCACACTACAATATACAGCAGTAAAACTGCACTGACGCACTACAATGTACTGCAGTAAAACTGCAATGATGCACTACAATATTCTGCAGTAAACCTACAGTGACACACTACAATATACTGCAGTAAAACTGCACTAATGCATTTCAATATACTGCAGTAAAACTGCACTAATGCATTTTCAATATACTGCAGTAAAACCGCACTGACGCTCTTTAAAACTGCACTGACAAACTACAATATACTGCAGTAAAACTGCACTGACAAACTACAATACACTATGCTAAAACTGCACTGATGCACTACAATATTCTGCAGTAAAAGTGCACTGACGCACTACAATATACTGCAGTAAAAGTGCACTGGCGCACTACAATATACTGCAGTAAAACTGCACTGACACACTACAATATACTGCAGTAAAAGTGCACTGACGCACTACAATATACTGCAGTAAAACTGTACTGACATGCTATAACATATTGCAGTAAAACTGCACTGACGCGCTTCAATACACTGCGGTAAAACTGCACTGACACACTACAATACACTATGGTAAAAGTGCACTGATGCACTGCAATATACTGCAGTAAAACTGCACGGACGAACTACAACATACTGTAGTAAAACTGCACGGACGCACTACACTGACACACTACAATATACTGCAGTAAAACTGCACTGACACACTAAAACATACAGCAGTAAAACTGCACGGAAGCACTACATTATATTGCAGTAAAACTGCACAGATGTACTACACCGACACTTCAATATACTGAAGTAAAACTGCCCTGACACACTACAATATACTGCAGTAATACTGCACAGATGCACTACACTGACCCTGCACTATCACTATATTCACACTACACTCACAATAGAAGCACAATAGCACACTAAATCGCTAATAGCAATGAACAGAACCCTGTTTTATCTCTTTCCACTCCAATATCACACTGCAAATGGCTCCTCCTTTTATAGTGTGGGGTGGATCTATAAAACAACGAGCCATGATTGGCCTAAGTCATCATGGCTTTCTCCAATCATGGCTCTGACAGTGTTCTGGGCCCTGATTGGCCAAAGCCTTCAATGCTTTGGCCAATCAGGGCTTAGAATGCACTGTGCGGCGCACTGTGGGGCGTTGGGCTGGCCAAAACAAACAGTGAAATGCCCTGACAATTCGGGTATTTGGCAAACAGCCAATGTTATAATTATACTCGGCCGAACTGATGTGATGAATAAACACTTTGGACAGTTAAATGTGTCTGTGTGTGCATCAGATTGAAAAGATGGACATTTAAAGTGGAAAGATGGACAGAGAAATTTGGATCCCGATAAGAGAGGACGAGAGCCTTGACAAAATAAGATCGTATTACCTCCTCTGCTGCCAATTCCAGCAATGTCTTCTACCTCTCGCCCATAACTTCCTGTCTGTATCCTTACACACTTCCTGTCTGTAGCTGACGTCACTTCCTGTATTCCATAGAGACTTCCTGTTTGGGTAGAAGTGAGATCCCCACCTTGTGGAGCTCAGAGGAGCTGCAGCCCTGAGAAACGTCTCGTAGTGTGACCACGGCCTTGTGCTGTGTGTGTATGTTCTCTATATCCTTATAGATGGAGTCATCTCCACTCCCACCAAGGGGGATAGACATATATTTCTGCTTGGGATGAGCGGAGTGAAATTACTGATTTTGCTGACTTCTAGTTGTGATTAGCCTCTAATTTTCAATGTAGAGAAGCTTAGGCATGCCGCGATAAAAACCTTCCCATGTTGCTTTTGCCAGACCTATGACACCCCTGAATACACCCCTAGTACCAATCAGTGATTAGTCCCTCCCCTCATTTTTAAGCCAAATTCCTACCTTTATCTCCTTAGGGTTTTAGTTGAGGTGGTGGAGATCAGATGTATTCACCATGTCCCCCCCCCCTTGGCACAAATCCTCCGCCCATAATCCTCCTAGCGCAAATCCTCTCCCCCAAGCATAAATCTCTCCATATTACCCTTCCAAGCACAAATCCTTCTTTACAAATCTCGCCCATCCCTCCTCCTAGAATTAATATTCCTCCCGCCCAAAATCCCCCTTCCTAGCACAAATTCTCTTCCCCATCCCAAATCCCCCTTATGCAAAACCCCCCATCCTTGCTCTTAGAACTGCCTCAAATCCCACCTACAAGGACAAATTATCTCCCCTCTCCAAACGCCCCTCCTAGCTCAAATCCCCCCTCTTAGCTCAGATTCTCTCCCCCCATCCCTCCTCTTAGCACTAATCCTCCCCCTTCCCAAACCCATCCCATCCTTATACAAACCCCTCTCCCACCCAAATCCCCCATCCTAGTACAAATCTCCCCATCTCTCCCCCTGGGCATTAATTCTCCCCCGCCCCAAATAGTAAGAAAGAAAGATGATCTTGGGGTTGGAGATGTGGTTGGTGTTCCAGAAACACGGTTTGACTCCTCACAAGACTGGGCTGTTTACATTCATGCTGATCCTCTTGTTTAGAGGGACACGGGACATAGAAAAGATGGAGGGGGCTTTCTCTATGTTAGATGTGATATGTAAGTGAGCAAGATGATCTTGTGGTTGGAGGTGGTGATGGTGCGGAGGAGGAATTACGGGAGGAATGATAGATGTTTTGAACTGATGGATTTATCATTGGAATCTGCTACAGACGTCCTGAGATTTATGAGAAAGGGGAGAGTTGGCTGTTCCAACAAGTACAAGCTGGTAAAACCAAACTACTAAGACACAAGATTAAAAGACAAACTAAAAGTCCCAGGATGGGCCTTACTTTTAGTGTTATAAAAAAGTAAAAGAGAAGAACATTTCATCATGCAAATCTGAGAACTTAGTTGGTGAGACAGAAACACGGCTTGACTCCTTACAAGACTGGGCTGTTTGTATTCATGACGATCCTCTTGTTTAGAGGGACATAGAAAAGATGGAGGGGGGTTTCTCTACGTTAGATGTGATGTGAACGTGAGGAAGAAAGATGATCTTGTGGTATGAGGTGGTGATGGTGCGGAGGAGGAATGATAGACGGGTCGATAAACTGAAGGACTTATTACTGGAGATTACTACAGACCTCCTGAGATTTATGAGAAGGGGGGGGAGTCCGATGGACCAACAAGAACAAGCCGGTAAAACCAAACTACTAAGACACAAGACTAAAACTGAAACCTACAGGATGGGCCTTACTTATAGTGTTAGAAAAAGGAAAAGAGAAGAACATTTCATCATACAGATCTGAAGGCAGACGTTTATCAATTTACTTACAAAGAATATCGTAAGTTTAAGCATTGACATTTTTAATAAATCATTTGTTTCACATTAAAAAATAAATTTTTTGCATTTTTTATGACATAGATTATATATTTTTACAATATTGACCAGTTTTAATCAGCAGGTGGCTCTCTCCAGGCAAAATGAAGGTCTTTGTGCAGGCCGATACCTACTGCACTGAAATGGTTAGTCCTGTAGTCTGATCTCCCCTTCTCTTAATGATCATTAGCTAGCTCCTCAGTCAACATGCCTTTGAGGCTTCTGCTGAAGATCAGACTACACTGTTAGAGGGACCCAACCAGAAGTGACACCCCCTCCTTCTCTCTCCTAGAGGGACCCAACCGGCAGTGACACCCCCTCCTTCTCTCTCCTAGAGGGACCCAACCAACCGTGACACCTCCTCCTTCTCTCTCCTAGAGGAACCCAACCAGCAGTGACACCCCCTCCTTCTCTCTCCTAGAGGGACCCAACCAACCGTGACACCTCCTCCTTCTCTCTCCTAGAGGATCCCAACCAGCCGTGACACCCCCTCCTTCTCTCTCCTAGAGGGACCCAACCAACCGTGACACCTCCTCCTTCTCTCTCCTAGAGGATCCCAACCAACCGTGACACCTCCTCCTTCTCTCTCCTAGAGGGACCCAACCAGCAGTGACACCCCCTCCTTCTCTCTCCTAGAGGGACCCAACCAACCGTGACACCTCCTCCTTCTCTCTCCTAGAGGATCCCAACCAGCCGTGACACCCCCTCCTTCTCTCTCCTAGAGGAACCCAACCAGCCATGACACCCCCTCCTCCTCTCTCCTAGAGGGACCCAACCAGCAGTGACACCTCCTCCTTCTCTCTCCTAGAGGGACCCAACCAACCGTGACACCTCCTCCTTCTCTCTCCTAGAGGGACCCAACCAGCAGTGACACCCCCCTCCTTCTCTCTCCTAGAGGATCCCAACCAGCCGTGACACCCCCTCCTTCTCTCTCCTAGAGGAACCCAACCAGCCATGACACCCCCTCCTCCTCTCTCCTAGAGGGACCCAACCAGCAGTGACACCTCCTCTTTCTCTCTCCTAGAGGGACCCAACCAGCAGTGACACCCCCCTCCTTCTCTCTCCTAGAGGAACCCAACCAGCCATGACACCCCCTCCTCCTCTCTCCTAGAGGGACCCAACCAGCAGTGACACCCCCTCCTTCTCTCTCCTAGAGGAACCCAACCAGCCGTGACACCCCCTCCTTCTCTCTCCTAGAGGGACCCAACCAGCAGTGACAACCCCCTCCTTCTCTCTCCTAGAGGAACCCAACCAGCCGTGACACCCCCTCCTTCTCTCTCCTAGAGGAACCCAACCAGCCATGACACCCCCTCCTCCTCTCTCCTAGAGGGACCCAACCAGCAGTGACACCCCCTCCTTCTCTCTCATAGAGGGACCCAACCAGCGGTGACACCCCCTCCTTCTCTCTCCTAGAGAGACCCGACCGGCAGTGACACCCCCCTCCTCCTCTCTCCTAGAGGGACCCAACCAGTGGTGACACCCCCTCCTTCTCTCTCCTAGAGAGACCCAACCGGCAGTGACACCCCCCTCCTTCTCTCTCCTAGAGGGACCCAACCGGCAGTGACACCCCCTCCTCCTCTCTCCTAGAGGGACCCAACCGGCAGTGACACCCCCCCTTCTCTCTCCTAGAGGGACCCAACCGGCCATGACACCCCCTCCTTCTCTCTCCTAGAGCGACCCAACCGGCAGTGACACCTCCTCCTTCTCTCTCCTAGAGGGACCCAACCGGCAGTGACACCCCCTCCTCCTCTCTCCTAGAGGGACCCAACCGGCAGTGACACCCCCCCTTCTCTCTCCTAGAGGGACCCAACCGGCCATGACACCCCCTCCTCCTCTCTCCTAGAGGGACCCAACCGGCAGTGACACCCCCTCCTTCTCTGTCCTAGAGGGACCCAACCAGCAGTGACACCCCCTCCTTCTCTCTCCTAGCAGAGGAATCCAGACAGAACTTTGAATTCTTCAGTGATCTCCGATATCCATATAAAGAGTTTCTTCCATGATAAAGATCAGAGGAGCGCTCAGCCACGTGTTTTCTGAGGTGTATATCAAGGTGATCTTCTTCCCAGTGTGAGATCTCTAATGTACGGCAACATATGATCCATATAGAAGACATTTCCCGCATTCAAGACTAATTCTCCTGAGAGAATTGTTCTGGTAACATTTCCAACACTCAAGGCAGGAGTTTGGCTTTTCCCCCCATGTGAGATCTCTGATGGCTGACAAGCTGTTCTTGCATACGGCAAATAATATGTCGTCTAGCAACATCAGAGATCCTTGAAAAACTTTTTCCACACTCAGGACAGCAATTTGCCTTCTCTTTCACGTGACTCCTCTGATGTATTCTAAGGCTGTACTTTTGTGAGAAAGATATCCCACAATCAGGGCAGGCATACGGCTTTGTTCTCCGTGTGAGATTTTTTATGTCTATTAAGTTCTGATCTCACTCTATAACATTTTCCGCACTCAGGGCAGGAAAACGGCTTCTCACTCGTGTGCAACCTTTGATGTACCCCAAGTGCTGAGCTACTAATAAAACATTTCCCGCAATCAGGACAGGAATACGGTTTCTCCCCTGTGTGATATCCTTGATGTTGAACAAGTCTAAATTTGCTTGAAAAACATTTTCCGCACTCAGGGCAGCAATACGGCTTCTCCCCTGTGTGAAGTCTTTGATGATGAACGAGTGCTGGTTTCCGTATAAAACATTTTCCGCACTCAGAACAGGCAAACGGCCTCTCCCCTGTGTGATGTCTTTGATGTACAACAAGTTCTGCTTTGGCTGAAAAACATTTTCCGCACTCAGGGCAGGAATACGGATGCTCAGCATTATGAAATCTTTGATGTAAACCAAGATATGATTTCTGTGTAAAACCTTTCCCGCACTCGGGGCAGGAAAACGGCTTCTCACCAGTGTGAGACCTCTGATGTATGACCAGTTGTCCTCTATGTAGAAAATATTTCCCACACTCAGAACAGGTATGAAGTCCATCCTCCCTGTGGGTTCCCTGATGTAAAAAAAGACCTAAACCAGAGCAAAAACTTTTCTCACATTGAGGACAGGAAAATGTCTTCTCCTCCTGAATCCCGGCCCCATCCCCCACAGTACGAGGTTGCTCAGAGTCGGAGGGACTCCATTGTCTATCCACACTGTGAAGTCCTCCATCCATAGTGGAGATCATTGTCTTTTCTCCTCCACAAGCTCCTGTGATGTCCTCATCTTCCATTCTACAACCTGGAGATAAAGTGAGACGATCCTTTGAGGGTTTCTCCATGGCGTGTCCTGGAAAAATATAAAAACATCATCAATAGATATGAGAGGGTTAGTTCACTTCTGTCAAGATCCCATCTGGATCAGGTAGATATGAGTGAGGAGATGTTGTCTGTGGAGGTCCCAACCAAACGGGACTTTTCCCCCCTCTTCAGTCAAAGGTTCTTTGGTCCTCCCAGATCACTTCTACATTTACACAGCCTTGTTAGAAGAGCGGGAACCAATGGAGGCTGGGAGGTCCATGCTCTTTACACAACCACAATCCTAGGCACTGGGTCATGTGATCTCTGATAGACAAGAGGGTCAAAGTTAAGACTAGCAGACCCTTCACCAAAGAACAAGAGACCATTGGCCTAGGCTTCTATAGCTTACATCCCGCCCTACTCTGGACCAATCAGTGAACAGTAACAGAGCAGAGATAAGAGAAGAATATATGATGGGTCACCTGTGCTGATCTCTGTAGGAGTGTCCTCCTCTATGAATGTCCTCGTTATTCCAGCCTCCTCCATATATTGCTGATCATCCCTCACATACGTCTCTTCTACTTCACACTCAACTTTCATCTTCATCAGATCTTCACCCTAAACCAACAAAATGGCAGCAAAAGAAAAGATTTTCATACTTGGTGTTTTCAAAAACAGTCAGGTGATACTGCCTCCTACTGGGGAGGTTAAGACACTTGCAAAAAGAAAAATTGTAAGCCAGCCCCCATATAATTCGGACAGGCAGAGCAGTTCAATGACAGTCCAGGTACAAGGCAAAGTTCAGAATAGTCAGGGTCAAAATCCATAGTCAAAAGGCAGGTTCAGAGAATAGTCAATTTCATCAGCGAGGGAATCCAATCTAGCAGAGCAGGGCAGACAGCGAGCCTTGAACATGAATTACACATGCAATATCACAAGCACGAGACTGCAGGCTTGGCTGGCTTAAATCAGATTTGGTCTCCACCCAGAGACTGGCTACTTCAATTACTTTGCAGGTGGACAGGCAGAGGGGATATATCACAACCAAAACCAGGATGCCGTCAAAGAACAGGAGCTTTTAGACACTCCTTTCATTACCCCCCTTCTGAGAAAGAGCCCCCCGAACCGTTACAGACAAGCTGGACAACCCAGACAGGGACATCATGCTGGGCAAAAACCAGGGGATCAGCGAGGCCAGATTGGTTAACAGGTGACATATCAGCTGGATAACTGAAGCACAAGCTGAATGCAGAGTGTCTTGAAGAAAAAGGTTGAAGGCCTCACTTGGTCAAATGAGGCAGTCTATCCAAAGGATGGAACTTCTTAGATAGGTTTGAGCATATGTAGTTGCAGTAGGGTGAAGCCAGGTTAGTCAAAGTCCCGAATATGAAAAAGCAGGAGGCTCAACTGGTATGAGCCGGACCGGAGTAACTGGTGCAAAAGGAGGAATGGACCACATCGGCAGGTGCAGGAGGTGTCAGAACTTGGGGACAAGTTAGCCTGGATGTGCGTCCAAGAGCGTTTAGGGACAGGCAAAGGTAGGGATAATACAGAGGGCTTGACTTCTGAGGACTTAGAGCAAGCACAGGTTTTTGCAAGATTTTACAGTGCCTTGAAAAAGTATTCATACCCCTTGAAATTTTCCACATTTTGTCATGTTACAACCAAAAAAAAAAACATAAATGTATTTTATTGAGAATTTATGTGATAGACCAACACAAAGTGGCACATAATTGTGAAGTGAAAGGAAAACGATAAATTGTTTTCCACATTTTTTTTTTTACGAATAAATATGTGAAAAGTGTGGCGTGCATTTACACACAGCCCCTTTCACTCTGATACCACTAACTAAAATCCTGTGGAACCAATTGCCTTGAGAAGTCACCTAATTAGTAAAAAGAGTCCACCTGTGTGTAATGTAATCTCAGTATAAATACAGCTGTCCCGTGAAGCCCTCAGAAGTTTGTTAGAGAACCTTGGTGAACAAACAGCAGCATGGAGGCCAAGGAACACACCAGACAGGTCAGGGATAAAGTTGTGGAGAAGTATAAAGCAGGGTTAGGTTATAAAAAAAAAATATCCTAAGCTTTGAACATCTCACGGAGCTCTTTTTAATCCATCATCGGAAAATGGAAAAAGAGTACGGGCACAACTGCAAACCTACCAAGACATGGCCGTCCACATAAAAACGGACAGGCCGGGCAAGGAGAGTATTCATCAGAGAAGAGCCAAGAGGTCCATGGTAACTCTGGAGGAGCTGCAGAGATCCACAGCTCAGGGGGGAGAATCTGTCCACAGGACAACTATTAGTCGTCTCTCCACAAATCTGCCCTTTATGGAAGAGTGACAAGAAGAAAGACATTGGAGAAAGAAAGTCATAAGAAGTCCTGTTTGCAGTTTGTGAGAAGCCATGTGGAGGACACAGCAAACATGTGGAAGAAGGTGATCTGGTGAGATGAGACCAAAATTGAACCTTATGGCCGAAAAGCAAAACGCTAGATGTGGTGGAAAACTAACACTGCCCATCCCCCTGAACACACCATCCCCACCGTGAAACATGGTGGTGGCAGCATCATGTTGTGGGGGTGCTCTTCTTCAGCAGGGACAGGGAAGCTGGTCAGAGTTGATGGGAAGATGGATGAAGACAAATACAGGACAATCTTAGAAGAAAACCTGTTAAGAGTCTGCAAAAGCCTTGAGACCGGGGCGAAGGTTCACCTTCCAGCAGGACAACGACCCGAAACATCCAGCCAGAGCTACAATGGAATGGTTTACATCAAAGCATATTCATGTGTTAGAATGGCCCAGTCACAGTCCAGACCTAAATCACATTGAGAATCTGTGGCAAGACTTGAAAATTGCTAATCACAGATGCTCTCCTTTCAATCTGACAGAGCTTGAGATATTGTGCAAAGAAGAAGAATGGGCAGAAATGTCCTCTTTAGATGTGCAAAGCTGGTAGAGACACCCCCAAAAAGGCTTGTAGAGAAAGGGGGTTCTACAAAGTATTGACTCAGGGGGGCGCTATACAAATGCACCCCACACTTTTCACATATTTGTAAAAAATTTGCAAAACCATTTATCATTTTCCTTCCACGTCACAATTATGTGCCACTTTGTGTTGGTCCATCACATAAAATCCCAATAAAAAGACATTTACGTTTTTTTGGTTGTAACATGACAAAATGTGGAAAATTTCAAGGGGTATGAATACTTTTTTGAGGCACTGTACATAGGAACAGAAGTCCTTATGGAGCGAGGGCCACCAAAGCCTGTAAGAAACCAAAGAAAAATGTTTTTAGTAATCCCTGGGTGCCTGGCCATCCTAGCGTTATGTGCTTCTGAAAGCACTTTATGCCTAGGGTGGACGGGAACAAACATCTCCAGGGGGTAGATTTGGTGGAACACAAGACTTGGCCTTTAAAATAGAGTCCAAAAGGTCAGGGGGAGAAGACCCCTCCATTACTTGTGGTGGAGGTAAGATATTGTGAAACTTGGAGGAAGTTTCCAAACAAGGCTCAAGGCTGCGAGACACAAACGGGTAAAACGGGTGAGGAAAAGATTCGAACTGTGGCAATTGGCTGGAAGAGTTGGCCTGTTGAAGGTTCCATAAACTTTTCAGTGCCTTCTGCTACAACAGGGTCATATACAGGCAAAGAGTTCTGCAAACTGGAGTCACATTTGGAAAAGTTGTTCCTGTAGGCCATTCTATGTGCGGGTTATGGAGTCTAAGCCAAGGATAGCCTAAGATAAGGGGATAGGCAGGAGATGTTATCATGAAGTAGAAGCGGTCTTCCTATGAAATTCCCCCGATGGTCAGAGTAATAGGTATAAAAGGTGACCAGGTCCATGGACAAGGGAGAGTTATCAACAGCTAAGACCGTAAAAAGGGTCTGTGCACACCTTAGTCAAGGGAATCTGTAGACGGGGCGTATCTACCGTGAGGCAAACAAGGCGTTTTCTCTTGGGCAACATTTTTCAGGGGTGCTACGGCACCCCCCCCTCAGGTAACCGAGCTATAGCCGAATAATGGCTACAGCGTGGTCGTCAAGTTCTGGGAAGGCATCTCTTGACCTTCAGACACAGCTGATCAGAAAACTGGGGGTAAAGAGCCAATCAGAGCGGCTCTTTATCACGTGATCAGCTGTGTCCAATCACAACTGATCACGATGTCACAGTGTGAGGAGAGGAGGGAGCCCAAAACCAGGCCAGTGTGAAAGGGGACATGGACACTGATAATCAGGGCACTCATCATCTGCCCCCACTGGTGGTCATGGTCTCGTTGCCCTCAGCTTCTCCGACCTTGTTGTTGGGCATCTTCTGAACCTAAAAGTCAGGGCTACAGGCCTGGTGGTCATGGTCTTGATGACCTCAGGTCCTCCAACCTTGTTGGGAGTCAACTAAGAATATGTGGAGGTGTGAAAGGTATTGTTTGCTTTGTGGGAACTAGAAAGAGAAACCTTGGGGTATCTTGCTCCAAGTGAGGCTGTTATGGCTGAATAACGAGACTGTATTCTGGAAATGTAGAGATTTGGAGATCCAGAGGGTGAGATAAGTGGGTTTGGCTGATAATAACGAGGGGTGTGTCATGTTAATCTGTTTCTTTGCATTAATGATTAAAAAAAAAAAATAATAATAATAATATTAAAAAAGGTGTGTATATATATATATATATATATATATATATATATATTTTTTTTTTTTTTTTATTTATATTATACATACATATACACATTATAAATATATATATACACATATATACACACACACACACACACACACATATATATCCACATATACATACACATATACATACACTGAAATGTAAACTATTTAGCACTTTCCTCTTGGCCCCACATATATGGGTTCAATAGACTCAGATGATATTTTCAAGCACACAGTGGTCTAGAATAGAATCTTCTACAAGGAAACATGCTTGTGTATAAATCATAACTACCAAAATATCATTCATCATCTACCTGATAAAGCCTTGCGTAGTTGTGATCTTCCTGTGTGGAATACAGAGGAAGGGGACATCTCTCTGGTGGATTGCTGAAGAAGGACTCCATCATGTTGGTATCAAACAAGTATTTGAGAAACTCCGACTCCTCCATCACACCGTCCACATCATACTCCTCTTTTATCTCTTCTTGAGGATCAGGAACACTCAGGTTTGTGCTCTGAATTTATAATAATAAAAAAAAAAAAGACTTCAATGGTAACAATGCAGATAATGTACAGATCCTAATGATACTATCAGTGATTGTTCCTCATCTACCTGATGATGGTGGGGGATGGTGTGACCTTCCTGTGTGGAATCCCGGGAATACAGAGGAGGACTGGAGCATCTCTCTGGTGGGTTTCCATTACTAGGCGTCTCCATAATATCCTTATGTCCTTCTGAAAGCTCTTTTATAATGTCATTCTCCTCATCAACCTCTTTGTATTCTTCTTTAACAACAATATTATAATCCCCGAGGTTTCCACATCTCACTGGTGGGTTCCTGGTATTAGGTGTCTCGGTAATATCCTTATGTCCATATGAAGGTTCCTCCACCACAGCATCCTCCTCATCTTCCTTTTCATTAATACCAATATTATTATCCATGATGTTTGCGCTCTGAATATATAATACAACATTCATTTTAACACATATGCTTGTATAATAATAACAACCAATAATTGTTCCTCATCTACCTGATGATGGTGGGGGATGGTGTGACCTTCCTGTGTGGAATCCCGGGAATACAGAGGAGGACGGGGACATCTCTCTGGTGGGTTTCTGTTATTAGGTGTCTCGGTAATATCTTTGTGTCCATATGAAGGTTCCTCCACCACACCATCCTCCTCATCTTCCTCTTCATTAATACCAATATTATTATCCATGATGTTTGCACTCTGAATATATAATACAACATTCATTGTGACACATATGCTTGTATAATAATCATAACAACCAATAATTGTTCATCATCTACCTGATCATGTGGTACGTTGTCATCCTCTTCATGTGTGTCCATCATGACGTCCTTGTAGAGATCCTTGTGTCCTTCTAAATACTCCCACTCCTCCATGGAGAAATAGACAGTGACATCCTGACACCTTATAGGAACCTGACACACACAATGATACAGTCACCATCCAGACACATCCCTTGTCTGTTACTGGATAATGTCCCAGAATTCCCAGAATCCTCCTCACCTCTCCTGTCAGCAGCTCCATCATCTTCTTGGTGACTTCTAGAATCTTCTCCATGTTGTGTCTCTCGGGTTTTAGGGAGTCACATGAGATGATCATATGATCACCTGACTTTAGAATAGAAAATTTCTGTATTGGGGAACCAATAGGAATATCATGTTAGAATCCCAGAATCCTCCTCACCTCTCCGGTCAGGTCTGTGTTTTATTAATAGAGATAAGAGTGATGTCATGTGACCTCCCAGAACCCTCCTCACCTCTCCGGTAAGCAGGCACATGATCTCCACGGTGAGGTTTAGAATCTTTCCAGTCATGTCACTCAGATTCTCCTCCATCCTTATTCATGCAGGTTTCTCTGTAGATGAATAGTAGATCATTTTCTAGACTGTATTTGTATTCACAATATTAAGATGCAAACTATAATGCAAATTCAATTGAAGTCAATAGGTGAAAAATATATTAAAAAAAAAAAAAGCAGTTCTCTGTCGAGGACCAGGAGATCGGCACTCCCCGGTCATGTCGGGTTCTGAAGAAGACTTCAGCCGACATCGGAGCTCAGAGAGGTAAAAATTCACCTTTACAGGGAAAGCTTTTATTCGGGATTGACGTTTGGTCAAATCTTTTTGCTTATATTCTAGTATTTTCAGTTCAATATGTGAAATACTGAGAGCGAGAGAAAAACTTTGGGCAGATAAACAGTATATTGATTTGTCCGTGTTTACATCGGACCGAAAAGAGGGACAATTAAAGGGGAAAGATGGACAGAGAAATCTGGGTCCAAATAATAGACAATCACGAGAGCTATGATCAAATAATATCTTATTACCTCCTCTGCGGCCAGTTCCGGCAATGTCTCCTCTCTGTTCCCTCCTATTTCACCTCTCGCCTCAAACTTCCTGTCTTTATCATTACATCACTTCCTGTCTGTAGCTGACATCACTTCCTGTCTTCCATAGAGATTTCCTGTCTGGGTAGAGGTGAGATCACCATCTTGTGGAGCTCAGAGGTACTGCAACCTCGAGAAACGTCTCGTAGTGGGAACGCGGCCTTGTGCTGTGTGTGTATGTACTGTATATCCTTATAGATGGGGGTCATCTCCACTCCCACCAAGGGCGATAGAAATATATTATTGCTAAGGATGAGTGTAGGGATTTTGGTTCCGTGGATCTTGCAGCAAAGTTATTGATTTTGCTGAATTCATGTTGTAGTTAGCTGTTCATTTGCTGGCAAAAGTTGTTCGAAAAGAACTCTCTACATGATAAAAAATCTTCCCATGTTGCTTTGCAAGACCTGTGACACCCCTGAGTCCACCTCTAGTAACCAACCAGTAATTATCTATCCCCCTCTGTTTATAAGCCAACTTTACCCCCTTTTGTCCATTCCAACTGTTCACATCAGATTTCCCCCTTACATCAGAATCACCTTTCTACATTAGAGACCCCCCCCCTTACATCAGGTTCCCCAAAGCCTCCCTCTGTATATCAGGGACACCAGAGCTCTTCTCCTTTCATCAGGGTCCCCAGAGCTACCCCATTTACATCAAAGTCTTCAGAGTCACCCCCTTTACATCAGGGTCCCCATAATCACCCAGTTTACATCAAGGTTCCCAGAGTCATCCCCCCTAAATCAGGGTCCCCAGAGCCCCCCTACATCAGGGTTTCCGTAGCCCCTCCATTAAATCAGGGTTCCCAGAGCCCGGCTCCTTACACCAAGGTTCCAAAATTCACCCCCTTTTCATTGGGGTCTCCAGTGTCCCCACCCTACATCAGGGCCCCAAAATCACGCCATTATGTTAGGGCCACCAAAATACACCCCCCCCACATCAGGGTCTCCCTCCCTGCTTACTTCAGGACCAAGAGGCTCCTCTTACATCAGGGTCCACAGAGTCTTCTACTTACATCAGGGTCCCCATATTCACCCACTTTACAGCATGGTTCCCAGAATCACCCCCCTACATCATGATCCCCAGAGTCACTCACTTAAATCGGGGTTCCCAAGGACCCTCTTCTTACAAAAGGGTCCCCAAAGTCACCCCCTTTCATCAGGATCTCCAGAGATGCCCTCTACCTCCTTTACATCAGGGCCCCCTGAGCTATCCCCAGAGTCACCCCCCCCCCCACCCCCTTGCATCAGGGTCCCAAGAGCTAACTCCTTACATGGAAGTCTCCAGAGCCACCCCTTATATCATGGTCTCCAGATCCACCCTTTTTACATCAAGGTCACCAGAGTCACCCCCCCTTAACATTAGGGTCCCCAGAGTCTCCTACTTACATCAGGGTCCTCATAATAACCCACTTTACAGCATGGTTCCCATAATCACCTCCTTACATTAGGGTTCCCAGAACTCTCCTACATCATGGTCCCCATAGTCACTCACTTAAATGAGGGTTGCCAAAGCCCCCCTCCTTACATCAGGGTCCCCAGAGTTACCCCCTTTCATCATGGTTCCCAGAGTCCCCCTCCTCACATTAGGTTGCCCAGAATTACCCCCTTTCATTATGGTCCCCAGAGTCCCTCTCCTCGCATTAGGGTCCCCAGAGCTGTCCTCCACTCCCTCTTACATCAGGGTCCCCTGAGCTATCCCATTTACATCAGGGTTGTAAAAGTCAACACCCCCCCCCCCGCGCGTGCGCTTAGATCAGGGTCTCCAGAGCCACTGCATTCATCAGGGTCCCCCCCCCGATATCGTGGTCCTCATATCCACCCTTTTTCATCAAGGTCCCCAGAGTCACCCCCCTTTACATCAGAGTTCCCTTGAGTCTCCACCCCTTGCATTAGACTTCCCCAAATCCCCCTCCTCACATTAGGCTCCCCAGAGTTTTTCAGAGTTACCTTGTACCATTTTAGTGGTTCCGCATGATATTGTTACTGAACCTGAGTCCATTTTAAACTCAAACCGTACCAAATTCCTGAAGCTAGAAGAAAGGACATCAGTCAAAAGGATGCTGGAGCTGGTCATCATCGAGGAGTCCGGTGACTGGTCTAGTTCCATTGTTTTAGTTCCAAAACCAGACGGTACTTGGAGGTTTTATAATGACTTCAGAAAGCCTAATTCAGTTACAAAATTTGACACATACCCAACTCCCCAACTTGGGAAGGACCATTATCTAACCACTTTGGACTTGACAAAACGATACTGCAAATCCCCCTGACTGAAAGCGCCAGAGAAAAGACTGCATTTGTGACCCCCCCCCCCGGGTTCATTTCAATATATAAAAATGCCCTTTGGGTTACAAAATGCCCCTGCGACATTTCAGAAGGCCATGGACCCTAAGACCTCACCAACAGTATGCAGCAGCCTATCTGGACAACATAGTGATACATAGCACAGACTGGGAGTCTCACTAGTCCCTTGTCCAGGCGATCTTGGATTCCCTCTTCAAAGAAGGTTTTACGGCTAATCCCTTCAAATTTGCCATTGGTTTAGAGCAGTGGTCTCAAAACTGAGGCCCTTTACATGCTTTTATCTGGCCCTTGGGACACTATTTCATCCATTGATACTAACAATGGGGCATAATTCCCCCAACTGATAGCAATGAAGGGGCATAATTCCCCTGTCATGGTTATGCAATAGAGTTCGTCTGCTTACCTGTCTCCATGTGTTCATTTCTAGAGACCAGCCGACCCTCATCTGACTGCTTTTATAATCCATCCTCTGGCATGGCTCCACCCTAGCTCCTATCAGAGAACTCTATATTAACCTGTGCACTGCAGGCCAACCCTGCTGATCAACCTTTGTGTGTTAGCTAGGCTTGTGCAATTCGTTTCGTAACGAATCGAAAGTCAGCCGAATTTTGCATCTTTCGGACATTCGGATGCATCCGAATGTCCGAATAAAAAAATAACGAATTACAACGAATACGAAAGAAATATACCAAATGAATTCGAATGAATTCGACATGATTCGGTAATTCTTTAAAGATCTAACGAAACAAAAGGTCAGCTCAAAGTAAATCTTATAGTCCAATCAGCTAATACATTTTTTGCTGGAGGATGGATTACTGGCAAAGTGCATTCCTGAGAACTGAGTTAGAAGGATGTTGTATTGTATTTGAGCCAAAGTACTAAATGATTTCAACATGATTCGAAATTATTTCAACCGCATTCGAAATTATTTCAACCGCATTCGAAATTATTTCAACATGATTCGAAATTATTTCAACATGATTCGAAATGATTTCAACCGCATTCGAAATGATTTCAACATGATTCGACATTATTTCAACCACATTCGAAAATATTTTGTGACCCGAATTTAGGGTCATGTATCTCGGGGTAACTTGGTGCTAGAAACTCCAAATTTGGATATGTTGTAGTGCTAGTACTATTGTGTTTGCATACCAAATTTAGAGTTTCTAGCACCAAGTGATCCCGAGATACGTGGCCCCAAATTCGGGTCACAAAATGTCAAAAACTTTTCTGCAGCAGAGAATGACATTTTGCGACCCCGATTTTGGGGCCACATATCTCGGGGTCACTTATAGATAGAAACCTCCAATTTGGTATGCAAACACAATTGTACTAGCACTACAACATAAATTTGGAGTTTCTAGCACCAAGTGACCCCGAGATACATGGCCCTAAAGTCGGGTCACAAAATATTTTCGAATGCGGTTGAAATAATTTCGAATCATGTTGAAATAATTTCGAATGCGGTTGAAATAATTTCGAATCATGTTGAAATCATTTAGAATGCGGTTGAAATAATATCGAATCATGTTGAAATCATTTCGAATGCGGTTGAAATAATATCGAATCACGTTGAAATCATTTCGAATGCGGTTGAAATCATTTTGAATCATGTTGAAGTCATTTCGAATGCGGTTGAAATCATTTTGAATCATGTTGAAGTCATTTCGAATGCGGTTGAAATAATATCAAATCATGTTGAAGTCATTTCGAATGCGGTTGAAATAATATCGAATCACGTTGAAGTCATTTCGAATGCGGTTGAAATAATATCGAATCATGTTGAAGTCATTTCGAATCCGGTAGAAATATTTTCGAATTTGGTTGAAACATTTTCGAATGTGGCCGATTTTTCGAATTCGGTAGAAAACTAAACGAAATCCGAAAATGAATTTAAGGAAGTTAACGAATATAACTAAACAAAATTAATGAATTAACGAATTAAAACGAAACGAAACAAATTTTTTCCTTTTGCACATGTCTAGTGTTAGCTTCCTGTTACCTACCGTGTGCTCTGCTGTTGTTACGTTACCGACTTTGGCGTGTCCTTGACTATCCCTGTTTGCCTGTGATCCTGACCTTTTGGCGTGTCCTCAACTATCCCTGTTTGCCTGTGATCCTGACCTTTTGGCATGTCCCTGACTATTCCTGTCTGCTTGTGGCCCCCGACCTTGGCTTGCCCTTCACCATCCCTATCCTCCTGTTGCCTACTGTGGGTGTGAGCTGGGGGACCCTGGGGGTCACGACCTGGAGCCAGTTGCAGCCAAGTCCATCCTCACCACTAGAGGCTCTGGTAAACACCTACTGGCTCTTAGACTCCGCGCCCCAGGGAATCTTACGCTCTAATCCTCGGTGGGATCCATCTTGGTGTTCTGGCGGCCCTGTCTTCCTATCACCTTGACCTCCATCCGCAGCAGTCAGCCGTAGGGTCCACAACCTTGCGGTGCAATCCTGATCCCTACGATGTGCATCTGTCACCTGGCCTCAAGGTGACCTGACATCCCCCCACTGATAGCAATGAAGGGGCATAGCTCAACCCACTGACACCAACGATGGGGCACAATTCCTCCCACTGCCACCAATGATGGGACAAAATATCTCCCATGGCACCAATAATGGGGCACAATTTCTCCCAATGATGGGACACAATTCCTCCTAATGACACCAATGATGGGACACAATTCCTCCTAATGACACCAATGATGGGTCTTAATTTCTACCAATGATGGGACACAATTCCTCCTAATGACACCAATGATGGGTCTTAATTTCTACCAATGATGGGACACAATTCCTCCTAATGAAACCAATGATGGGACACCATTTCTCTCAATGACACCAATGATGGGGCACATTTCCTCCCAATGACACCAACGATGAGGAACAATTCCTCCCACTGGCACCAAAAATGGGGCATTGTTTTTTCCCACTGACATGGGGACCTTTTCTACTCCCAAGGTCCACAGTCCGGGCCTCCTAAAATCTGGAGGACAGTAAACTGGCCCTTTGTTTAGAAAGTTTGGAGACCCTTAGCTTAGAGGAAGCTCGGCATTTGGGCTACAATATTGGATGAGAAGTCATAAAACCCCAGTTGAACAAAATAGAAGCCACCCAAGAATGGCCACGCTCTACAAACAAGAAGCAGATCAGGGACTTTCTTGGTATCGTGGGTTACTATAGAACGTTCATCTTAAATTTTGCAACTCTAGCTACCCCGCTGACTGGCCTTCCAAAAGGGAAAGACTCGGTAATGGTAAAATGGTCCTCAGAAGCAGAGAAGTCTTTGCAAGTCCTGAAGAGGGCCCTTTGTGCACAGCCAGTACTGTACTCCCCGAATTTTCCAAGGATTATGTGGTTCAGACAGATGCATCTGATCTTGGTATTGGGCCACCCTGTGGTGTACCTGAGCAGAAAACTAAATGAACATGAAAATAAATATGCAATTGTTGAAAAGGAATGTTTAGCCATAAAAGTGGGCCTTCAACTCTCTAAAATACTATTTGTTAGGGCACAAGTTTGACCCAATAACTGACCATGCTCCCCTCAAATGGATGGACCAAAAGAAGGAAACAAACAGACGGGTGAACCGGTGTTTTTTTGGCTCTACAAGATTACTCCTTCACGGTAAAACACAGGCCAGGTGTTAAGATGGGAATTGTAGATGCCCTGTCCCAGATTCATTCCTGTTGGGCCAAAGGTGTTCCAACCCTGAGGTTGAAACAAGGAGGGGGGGTATGTAGCAAAGCGTCTCGGAGGGAGCTTGGAAAAGTCCTGTTTGGGGGTTCACACATCTCCCAGGCTCCTCCCATACACTTTATGTAATAGAGCATGTCTTTAGACTGCTCCTTCCCCAGCTGTTTCTGTGTTTTTTAGGACTTACCGCGTGTCTCCTGTGCCTTGTTGACTCCTCGTGCTGTTCTTTGAGGCTGAGGGGAGCCAGCGCCATCTTGGGCCTCCATGGCTGCCACGGTATCTTTTTTTCGCCTTTTCATCATGGGCCCCAGAAAGTGCTGAGTTTTCTCCTGTGGCCCGAGTGGAGGTACAGCTGGCGATCTGGGTCAGTGTTGGTGTGGATTGGTGGCGGGAAGAGGATTTGTGCAGGATCTATAGCGGGCGCTCCGTCCTGTGCAAACGCTCACATGCCCATTCAGGCCATGCCCGCGAACAAGTATTTTTAATCGCAAGTAATTATATTAGCAATAATATCTATTGTATTATTATATTATATTATTATTACATTGTATGGAGCAATTATATGCAAACTTAAATGAATATGTCACATATTTTGGTTTATGTATTTTTATAACATTAAACTTACAGTATATTCATTACATATTGCTTAATTGTACTTATTGAAATATATTAGTATCTATATTATTAATATGAAAAATTATGAATAAGTGAGATTACATGTAAAATAATCATTGTATTCTGAGAGGCCAATTACCTCACTACCAAGGTATCTGGAGCAAAAGCTAATTGCGTTGGTTAGACCAATGCCGCGTACACACGGTCGGACTTTCCGTGTGAGCTTGTTGTCGGAAAGTCCGACCATGTGTATGCTCCATCAAACATTTCCTGTTGGAATTTCCACCCACAAATGTTTGAGAGCAGGTTCTCAAATTTTCCACCAACTTCACTTTGTTGTCGGAAATTCTGATCGTGTGTACACAAGTCCGGCGCACAAAAGTTCATGCATGCTCAGGAGCCGCACTGGCTATTGAACTTCCTTTTTCTCGGCTCGTCGTACATCTTGTATGTCACTGCAATCTCACGTTCGGAATTTTGGGCCAACATTTGTGTGACCGTGTGTATGCAAGACAAGTTTGAGCCAACATCCTTCGGGAAAAAAAATCGACAGTTTTGTTGGCGGAAATTCTGCTCGTGTGTATGCAGCAGTAGATTGATGTGGACAAAACGATCCGCACTCTGGTTGTTGCTTTTAAAATTTCTTCATTTTATTGAATAGCCACAGTGAACAAAACGCAGATTAAGTCAGTTGATGCATTTCATCCTATAAGGCCTTAGTCATAACCACATTACAGATATAAAACTTTGAAACAGTAGTTCTAAAGATCACAGGCTCCATCCATTGTCTTAATTGACCGCAGGCAATTATCCAAAAAAAGAGAATCAGCTAAAAATAGCGGCGCTTTACCGTCGTCACCCGCACCGCCCCAGTGTGAAAGGGGCTTAAAGCAAGGGAAAGGTGTCCATCAAAACATACAGCTGACATCTCTTAAAAAGATTTTGATATTTCTGGTAAAGTAAAAACTTCTATTTAGCTGTACGAAATCAAGCTGAACATATACCTAACTGGGCCATTTTAGTCTTTGTAGCATAAAACTGAAATATTTCTAACTGCAGTATGATTTGTTTAAAGAGATTTAAAGAGAAAAATACACATATTTGTATAATCTTATGAGGCTAATTTCAGTTTCTAGTAAATGGCATAGTTATGATATCTGCTTAAATATAAATTTTATTTAAAATGTATCTTTACCTTAAATATAAGTCTGGTTAAAGCACCAACTCCGTACATGGCATAACAAGTGTGTCCATGTGCTGTTTAAAGTAATTTGAGCTTGCAAATGTCTGTTGTCTGAGAAAGGTCACGTGTCGATCTCAACACCTTGTTATTTTCACATTCTGCTGAGAGAGTGATAAGCTAGGTAATTACTTACAAAGCAGTTACTAAGTATTGCTACATTGGTATTTTTGAAATAAGATTCTGTGGTTATTTCCTCCACACCTATATTATCCACATTATTGAAATACTGATACATATTCTTTGTTTGTTACCAATTACATTTTGTTATTATTTTGCACAGATTTTTAGTAATAAATATATATATTTTTGCATTTTATTGTATTCCTTTTGTCTTCAGGTTAGCGTGAATAAACTCATTTGAGTTATTTGTTTATTACTAAGAATCTCCTTAATCTTAAATCCTTGCTTATATTCATAAATATAGAACTGTTTAATTATTTCAGTATCAACATTCTGACAGCGTCTTGCCTGTGTGCAGTCTCTTATGACATGAAACACTGCGCTTACTTGAAAAACTTTTCCCACACTCAGGACAGCAATATGGCTTCTCACCCTTGTGAGATCTTTGATGTACAACAAGCGCTGATTTCTGTATAAAACATTTTCCACACTCAGGGCAAGAATGCGGCATCTCACCCGTGTGACATCTTTGATGTACAATGAGTGCTGATTTATGTGTAAAACATTTTCCACACTCAGGGCAGCAAAGTGGCTTCTCACCCGTGTGAGATCTTTGATGTACAACAAGCGCTGATTTCTGTATAAAACATTTTCCACACTCAGGGCAAGAATGCGGCTTTTCACCTGTGTGAGATCTTTGATGTACATCAAGCGCTGATTTCCGTATAAAACATTTTCCACACTCAGGGCAAGAATACGGCTTCTCACCCGTGTGAGATCTTTGATGTGCATCAAGCGCTGATTTCCATATAAAACATTTTCCACACTCAGGGCAAGAATACGGCTTCTCACCCGTGTGAAATCTTTGATGTACAACAAGTGCTGACTTATGTATAAAACATTTTCCACACTCAGGGCAAGAATGCGGCTTCTCACCCGTGTGACATCTTTGATGTGCAACAAGTGTTGATTTCTGTATAAAACATTTTCCACACTCAGGACAGGAATGCGGCTTCTCACCCGTGTGAGATCTTTGATGTACAACGAGTGCTGATTTATGTGTAAAACATTTTCCACACTCAGGGCAAGAATATGGCTTCTCACCTGTGTGACATCTTTGATGTACAACAAGTGCCGATTTCTGTATAAAACATTTTCCACACTCAGGGCAGGAAAGTGGCTTCTCACCTTTGTGAGATCTTTGATGTAGAACAAGAGCTGATTTCTGTATAAAACCTTTTCCACACTCAGGGCAAGAATGCGGCTTCTCACCCGTGTGAGATCTTTGATGTACATCAAGTGATGATTTCTGCCTAAAACATTTTCCACACTCAGGGCAAGAATACGGCTTCTCACCTGTGTGACATGTTTGATGTACAACAAGTGCTGATTTATGTATAAAACATTTTCCACACTCAGGACAGGAATGCGGCCTCTCACCCGTGTGAGATCTTTGATGTACAACAAGTGTTGATTTACATATAAAACATTTTCCACACTCAGGACAGGAATGCGGCCTCTCACCCGTGTGAGATCTTTGATGTACAACAAGTGTTGATTTACATATAAAACATTTTCCACACTCAGGACAGGAATACGGCTTCTCACCCGTGTGACATCTTTGATGTACAACAAGTTTTGATTTATGTATAAAACATTTTCCACACTCAGGGCAAGAATACGGCTTCTCATCTGTGTGACATGTTTGATGTACATAAAGTGATGATTTCTGCCTAAAACATTTTCCACACTCAGGGCAAGAATACGGCTTCTCACCCGTGTGACATCTTTGATGTACAACAAGTGTTGATTTACGTATAAAACATTTTCCACACTCAGGGCAAGAATACGGCTTCTCATCTGTGTGAGATCTTTGATGTCGAACAAGTGTTGATTTATGTATAAAACATTTTCCACACTCAGGGCAAGAATACGGCTTCTCACCCGTGTGAGATCTTTGATGTCGAACAAGTGTTGATTTATGTATAAAACATTTTCCACACTCAGGGCAAGAATACGGCTTCTCACCAGTGTGAGACCTCTGATGTCTGTTCAGCTGTGCTTTACTTGGAAAACTTTTTTTACACTCAAGGCAGGAATACGACTGCTCACCAGTGTGAGACCTCTGATGATAGTAAAGACTAGACTTAGCTGAAAAACATTTCCCGCACTCAGAACACGAAAATGGCTTCTCTCCCGTGTGAGACCTTTGATGTCTAACAAGTTCTGATTTTGTTATAAAACCTTTTCCACACTCAGGACAGGAATGTGGCTTCTCACCAGTGTGAGACCTCTGATGTCTGTTCAGCTGTGCTTTACTTGGAAAACTTTTTTTACACTCAAGGCAGGAATACGACTGCTCACCAGTGTGAGACCTCTGATGATAGTAAAGACTAGACTTAGCTGAAAAACATTTCCCGCACTCAGAACACGAAAATGGCTTCTCTCCCGTGTGAGACCTCTGATGTCTGTTTAGCTGTGCTTTACCTGGAAAACTTTTTTTACACTCAAGGCAGGAATACGACTGCTCACCAGTGTGAGACCTCTGATGATTGGAAAGACTGGACTTAGCTGAAAAACATTTCCCGCACTCAGGACAGGAATGTGGCTCCTCACCAGTGTGAGACCTCTGATGTCTGTTCAGCTGTGCTTTACCTGGAAAACTTTTTTTACACTCAAGGCAGGAATACGACTGCTCACCAGTGTGAGACCTCTGATGATTGGAAAGACTGGACTTAGCTGAAAAACATTTCCCGCACTCAGAACAGGAATGTGGCTCCTCCCCAGTGTGAGACCTCTGATGTCTGACCAGCTGTGCTTTAACTGGAAAACATTTTTCACACTCAAGGCAGGAATATGGCTTCTCCCCAGTGTGAGTTCTCTGATGTCTGACCAAACGTGATTTATATGTAAAATATTTCCCACACTCAGAACAGTTATGAAGTCCATCCTCCCTGTGAGTCCCCTGATGTAAAAAAAGACCTAAACCAGAGCAAAAACTTTTCCCACATTGAGGACAGGGAAATGTCTTCTCCTGAATTCCGGCCCCATCCCTCACAGTACGAGGTTGCTCAGCGTCAGAGGGTTTCCATGGTCTATCCACACTGTGAAGTCCACCATCCATAGTGGAGATCATTGTCTTTTCTCCTCCATAATCTCCTGTGATGTCCTCATCTTCCATTTTCCAACCTGGAGATAAAGTGAGACGATCCTTTGAAGGTTTCTCCACGGCGTGTTCTGGAAAAAATATATAAAAACCATTACCAATAGATATGAGCAGGTTAGTTAACCACTTTCCGACTGCCTTAAAGCACTTTTACTGCTATAGGGCATCAGCTCTGCGCAGGCTCATGCATATATATGTAATCCCGCACTTCCGCCTGCAGGGGGCGCGCATGACTCGCTTCTGCTGCTTTTCTTTACAACAGAAGCCAATCTGCAGGTGGCGGGCACTCAATGCCCTCTGGTTAGTGTCACTGGTTCTCACAAAGTGTCAAAAATGTCTGAGTGTACGCCGCAATATTGCAGTCCTGCTAAAAAATCCCATAAATATATCTGATAGTTTGTAGACGCTGTAAAGTTTGCGTAAACCAATCTATTTACTCTTATTGGGGATTTTTTTTTTACCAAAAATATATAGCAGTATACATATTGGCCTTGTGAACATAGGCCTAGGCTTCTGGTGAGATGTAACTCAGTGTGCAGTAACAGAGCAGAGATAAGAGAAGAATATATGATGGGTCACCTGTGCTGATCTCTGTAGGAGTGTCCTCCTCTATGAATGTCCTCGTCATTCCAGCCTCCTCCGTATATTGCTGATCATCCCTCACATACGTCTCTTCTACTTCACCCTCAACTTTCATGGTCATCAGATCTTCACCCTAAACCAACAGAATGGCAGAAAATAGAAGGTTTTGCATATTTTTTTGTATTGAAACACAGTCAGGTTTTTACGGCTGCCCACTGGAGGTTGAGACACCTGCAAACATAAAAATTGTAAGGGAGCCCCCCTTTCTATTCAGTGTCCATTCGTTTTGTGGAAAAGCGAGAGCAAAATAAACACAAAGCTTTGGGACCTCTGTCCCTCAATGGACGCCAAGAACCAGATGTTATAGGAAGTAGAAAACAAATATTTTCTCTTTCGTGTCCCTTGGGGGACATGGGAATTTCTGATACAATCAGAACACCCAAAAGCAGTCCAACAAAGGCAACTAAGGGGGTGGACAGCAGCCAGTGGTAGGTTCAAAAGAGACTGAAAACTCTCATGCCGCGTACACACGATCGGAATTCTCGTCGGAAAAAGCTCTGATGGTTTTCCTGACGGAATTCTGACGGAATTCGGCTCAAGCTGTCTTGCCTACACACGGTTACATCAAATTCCGATCATTTATAACGTGGTGACGTACAATACGTATGACGTGACTAGAAAAAGGAAGTTCAATAGCCAGTAGCCAATAGCTTCTGTCTCGTAGTTGAATCTGAGCATGCGTGATTTTTGGCGTGTCAGAATTCCATACACATGATCGGAATTACCGATAGAAAGTTTTTTTGTCAGGAAAATTGAGAACATGCTATCAATTTTTGGCTGGCGGAAATTCGGATAGCTATATTGCGATGGAGCGCACACACGGTCGCATTTTCCGATGAAAAGCTCTCATCGGTCTTTTTCTGGCCGGAATTCCGATCGTGTGTACGCGGCATCAGAAATAATAACCCCCAAATCTGAACCAGATAGGACAAAGCGCCCTACAAAACAGGGGAAGCTGCCAATGACCAATGGAAGGCCACAGAGAATCAACCTGACGCTCAGACCTGGACAGAAGAGATCACTGCCAAGGGGGGTGACTCCACCTGAAAGAACACCAAGCCTCAACCAGCAAGAGAATATGAAACCCACCAACACTGGTGGAACTGTAGAACTACACGAGAGGAAGAAAATGTATTGAGGACATGTTCCAGACCTTCAATTCAATCTACCTGATGATGGTGGGGGATGGTGTGATATTCCTGTGTGGAATCCCGGGAATACAAAGGACGAGGACATCCCTCTGGTGGGTTTCAGTTTTTAGGTGGCTCCATTAGAACGTAATCAGTAGATCCCTGTGTCGTTCAGAAAACTCCTTCATCACACCATACTCCTCATCCTCCTCTTTATACTATTCTTTAACAACAATATTATATTTTCCAAGGTTTCCTCTCTGAATACAGAATTGGGGAACCCAACAGGTGGTCATGGTCTTGTTGCCCTCAGCTTCTCCAACTTTGGAGTCAGTAAAGAAGAATATGTGGATGTGTGAAATGTATAGTTGGTTATGTGTGAACCAGTAGGAGAGACTCCAAGTTATCTTGCTCTAGGGATGGGCCGAATGACCCCTGATGGGTGAGAAAGAGTTAACAAGACTGAGACATTCTATAAATTGCTGACAGACAAATATCTTTTGTTTTTAGGGTCTTGTTTGTCTCGATGGTCACGGGTTAAGTGGGTCCCGAAAGAACCGGTTTTGGAATTATGTATTTAGACAAAATCAAGTGTCAGCTATAATGACTAGTTCAAGCAATGTCTGAGATGACATATGTTTATATGGGATTTATGTCTCATGTGATGAACTCTGTCCTCCCTCCCTCCTTTTCTTTGTGCAATATTCTTTGTCCATATCCGGTATAAAAGATACATTCATTGAAACTATAATCTTGTGTTCATCGTGTTGATTTGAATGTTTCCCAGAGCTCTGAGAGAATTTCCCACTGATTGTCCAGGTCTAAGCAGAATAAACCCTAACAGACCCCCTGTTCGGTTTGCAACAGAACTTTCGAACATCGCGAAAGTTCGGAACTGAATAACAAACCACAATGAAGTCTATGGGACCTGAACGTTATATTCAACACCCCTACTAACCTGTCCCTATACCAATCATTGATCTCAATTCCACTACTCTGTCCCTATATCATGCCAGAGATCAACGAGCAACCACAGAGCTCTGTGGAAGAAACAGGAGGGGATCGGAACTCCCCGGTCTTGTCGATGTCTGAAGAAGACTTCAGCAGACATCAGAGCTCTGTTTAGAGAGATAAGAATTTACCTTAACAAGGAAAAAGTTTAATTTGGGATTGGGCAAAGCTTTGATTGCTTCAGCCAATCAGGGCTTTCAGTGCACTGCGCTTCGGCGCAGTGCACTGTGGTCATTCGGCTGGATGAAATCCACAATAACTCGGTTGTTCCGCGAACTGCCAATGTTCGGCCCGAACTCATGCCCGGGCTAAACCCTTCGCCCATCCCCATCTTGCTCCAAGTGAGCCTGGTATGTCTGAATAATGGGACTGTATTCTGGAAATGTAGAGTTTTGGAGATCCAGAGGGTGAGATAAGTGGGGTTGGCTGATATTAATGAGGGGTGTGTCATATGTTAACCAGCTTCTTCTCATTAATGATGAAAATGGCATATATCTCTGTATATCCTGAAATGTAAACTATTTAGCACTTACATCTTTTCTCCACATATATGGGTTCAATAGACTCAGATGATATTGTCAAGCACACAGTGGTCTAGAATCTTCTACAAGGAAACATGCTTGTGTATAAATCATAACTACCAAAATATCATTCATCATCTACCTGATAAAGTCTTGCGTAGTTGTGATCTTCCTGTGTGGAATGTCTTGGACTCTCTGTTGGGTCTCTGTGGCTGGATGACTTCACCATGGTGTCCTGTTGCAGGTCTTCGTGTCCAATTGGAAACTGTGACTCCTCCATCACCCCGTCCTCATCACCCTCCTCTTTTATCTCTTCGTTAAGCTCAACTTTAGGATCTCTCAGGTTTCCACTCTGAATATATAATAAAAATGACATCAATGGTAACAATGCAGATAATGTACAGATCCTAATGATACTATCAGTGATTGTTCCTCATCTACCTGATGATGGTGGGGGATGGTGTGACCTTCCTGTGTGGAATCCCGGGAATACAGAGGAGGACTGGAGCATCTCTCTGGTGGGTTTCTGGTATTTTGTGGCCCCATCATGAAATCCTTATACAGATCCGCGTTTCCTTCAAAAAACTCCTTCATCGCTCTATACTGCTCATCCGCCATTTTAAACTCTTCTTGAGCATCAACTTCAGAATCTCCAAGGTTTCCACTCTAAACATATAATAAAATAATCACATCAATGGTAACAGTGCAGATAATGTACAGATCCTAATGATACTATCAGTGATTGTTCCTCATCTACCTGATGATGGTGGGGGATGGTGTGCTCTTCCTGTGTGGAATCCCGGGAATACAGAGGAGGACGGGGACATCTCTCTGGTGGGTTTCTGTTATTAGGTGTCTCGGTAATATCCTGGTGTCCATATGAAGGTTCCTCCACCACACCATCCTCCTCATCTTCCTCTTCATTAATACCAATATTATTATCCATGATGTTTGCACTCTGAATATATAATACAACATTCATTGTGACACATATGCTTGTATAATAATCATTCCATGTTTTCATTAACAAATTGCTTAGCACCACAACATGATACTTGGTTTTGCATTCAAGGAGTAGGTCAAGGGAATGACTCGGAATAGGGAGTACCTACACCTATTATCTGACAGAAAAAGCCCTGCCTGGGGGACAATCTGTGGTGGGCCTGGTTCCTAGACATGTTTCTGGAGGCCAGTGTGCTCTTTTTTTTCTTTTGCTGTACTTGTATCCACTCTGATGAAGACCAAATGCTGGATGACGTGTTCCTCAGAAACCAACTCTTCCCAGAGTGTTGATGTTCTGGTACCCTCCCTGTGGTTTCCAAGCCTGATGACCTCAACCCCCACTACTCTGTCCCCCTACCATGTCCTGTAGTGACATGAAGGCCAGCGAGAAGGAATCGCAGAGCACTATTGAGGACCAGGAGATCGGCACTCCCCAGTCGCGTCGGTTTCTGAAGAAGACTTCAGCTGACATTGGAGCTTCGTACAGGGAAAACTTTTATTTGGGTTTGACGTTTGGTCAAACTTTTTTCTTATATTTTAGTATTTCAGTTCAATACATCAAATGATCTAAAATCCGATAAAATACCGAGAGCGACAAAAACACTTTGTGTAGATAAACGAGTCGAAAGGGCAACACGGGACAGAGAAATTTGGTTCCAAATAATAGACAATGATAAGATCTATGATCAAATATCTTATTACCTCCTCTGCTGCCAGGTTAAATGATGTCTTCCCTACTATTCCTCCCACGTGGAAAGTCCTTTGTGCTCTGTACAGCTCTTCATTTTTGTACCTGACATCACTTCCTGTCTTCCATAGAGACTTCCTGTCTGGCTAAAAGTGAGATCACCACCGCAATCTGGTTTCTAATAATCGACAGCGATCAGAGCGATGATCAAATAATATCAAATAATATCTTATTAACTACTCAGCTTCCAGCTCCAGCAATGTCTTCTCTCTGCTTCAGTCTGACTCACCTCTCACCCGGAACTTCCTGTATGTACCTGACATCACTTCCTGTCTGCCATAGAGACTTCCTGTCTGGGTAGAAGTGAGATCACCACCTTGTGGAGCTCAGAGGAACTGCAGCCCCCGAGAAACCTCTCATAGTGTGAACACGGCCTTGTGCGGTGTGAGTATGTACTGTATGTCCTTATAGATGGGGTCATCTCCACTCCCACTGAGAAGGGATAGAAATATAGACCATTAGGTAAATAACACCTCTAGTGCCACCATTTGGTAAGATGAATGAGTCCCCCTCTAGGATCCAAGGACAATTGGGACATTGTCCACACTTACAGTAAAGGTTCCTCGGGGTCCTTCCATCAATTTAGGATGGGCTCTATAATGACTACTTGTAAGTTTGTCTCTAAGAGTGGTGGCTTTTCTAAACACCAATTCCGGGGTTGTCTTAGAGACAAACTTACAAGTAGTCATTATAGAGCCCATCCTAAATTGATGGAAGGACCCCGAGGAACCTTTACTGTAAGTATGGACAATGTCCCAAATGTCCTTGGATCCTAGAGGGGGGCTCATTCATCTTACCAAATGGTGAGACCTTTTTACCCCTTCAACATGCCAACTGTGGCACTAGAGGTGTTATTTACCTAATGGTCTGTGCCTGCAAGGCCTTTTATGTGGGCAAGACCATTAGGGAACTACGGCAACGCCTGGGTGACCATTTATACTATTCTACAAATGGTAAGTTGACAACGGTAGGTCGACACATTGGGATTCATCACAGATTCCAGCCGGACAGTGTTAAATTCATGGTATTAGAAGTAGTCCCACAGGATCCTAGAGGTGGGGATTGGGATCGTGAGATTCTCAAACGCGAAGCTCTGTGGATTGAGCGTTTGAACGCTCTCATACCCCCTGGTCTGAACGAAGCTCGTTCGTATAAATATTTTTTGTAATTTTTTTTTTCTTCTCACAATGGTGTTGTCTAATGAGAGACTGTGGAGGATGTATTATATATACTATTTCCCTTTTCTTTTCTTTTTTATCCCTGGAATTTGTCTCATTATTCCAGGTTTTTGTTGTGTTAATGATTATTGTTAAGATTTTTCAATTGAATTGTGCTTATGATTCAAACTATTATCGGGGGCATCTCCCGGCGGGTTGTACTTGCCCTCCCCATGTTGTGGGACACGCCTTTGATTTTCTTTTTCTTTTTTTTTATTCTTATGTTATGATTGTACATCCTTTGTGACTCCCCCCTGATTGCAGCATTAAGGGCGGCTTGAGGAGTTCATTCTCCCCCCATGGGCGGATACGTGATGTCTGAGGGAGGTTTAAATTCAGTCCCAGGCCACTGGGCTATTTCCTCCTTTCCCCCTCCATTGACACCTGGCGGTGTCATGAATTCTTGGGGGGTAAGCGAGCGTAGTTACGCACGCTTTCAGTCATCCGACTCGGTTTGACTCTGCGTTATGTTAGGTAGCGACGGAGGCGCTGACGTGCACTTCATCGGTGCCCATCCCTCTTTGTGTGTATTTGCGCTGGGCGCCCTCTGTTTGCTGGGAGGGTGCGCGCGCAGCCTGGTATCGGCGCATGCGCACCTCAGTGTTTAGGAGTTGCCTAGTTCCATCTGGCCTGTCACTCCCTTTCTTGTCCATCTACCCTTCGGGAGGATGCACGCGCCGCCGATTATCAGCGCACGCACAACTCTTTATGCAGCAGACGTCACGGAGCGCAATAACGCTCCGTGTACTTCCGGGTTGGGGGCATATTAGACGCCGCTCTGGGAATTATTCTCAGAGCGGCATTGAACGGCACCTAACACACGGATTCCTCGACAGGTATCTTTATTTCATTTATTTATTTTCCACTTGATTGGTGTGCTCATTACTATGGGATATCGCCCCTGTAAGCCCACGTACACACGGTCGGAGATTTTGCCAACCAAATCTGTCGGATTTTGCCCGTCGGATTTAGTCCGACGGATTGTGTCCGAAACTGTTGCATACACACGGTCGGGCCAAGTTGGCGAAAAATCTGATCTTTAACCTCCTCCCACCCGCCCTATAGCCGAATGACGGCCTTAGAGCGGGCGGGTTCCTTCGCCTAGCCGTCCCTGGACGGCCTGGTGTTTACTTCCGCAATGCGCGCCGCCGGGGGCGCGCATCGCGGAAGTATTGTATTCGCCGTGTCTCCCGGAGACAGGCAAATACAGATCGCCGTGAATGGCCAATCAAAGCGGCCGTTCACAGCGCGATCGCAGCTGCCAATGGGAGATGATCTCATATGTAAACATATGAGATCATCTCCCATTGCAGTGTCTCTCCCTCCTCACACAGAGACAGCGTGTGAGGAGGGAGAGCGATCTGTGTGTCAGCCCCAGTGCCAGTGTCAGCCCCAGTGCCAGTGTCAGCCCCAGTGCCAGTCCCAGTGCCAGTCCCAGTGCCAGTGTCAGCCCCAGTGCCAGTGCCATCTGTCAGCCCAGTGCCATCTGTCAGCCCCAGTGCCAATGCCATCTGTTAGCCCAGTGCCATCTGTCAGCCCAGTGCCAGTGCCGCCAGTGCCACCTGCCAGCGCCAGTGCCTGCCGTCAGCCCCAGTGCCGCCAGCGCCAGTGCCGCCAGCGCCAGTGCCACCTGCCAGTGCCACCTGCCAGCGCCACCTGCCAGCGCCAGTGCCACCCGTCAGCCCCAGTGCCGTCCGTCAGCCCCAGTGCCGTCAGTGCCGTCAGCCCCAGTGCCGCCAGTGCCGTCAGCCCCAGTGCCACCTGCCAGTGCCACCTGCCAGCACCAGTGCCACCTGCCAGCGCCAGTGCCATCCGTCAGCCCCAGTGCCGTCAGCCCCAGTGCCGTCAGTGCCGCCAGTGCCAGTGCCACCTGCCAGTGCCACCTGCCAGTGCCACCTGCCAGCGCCAGTGCCATCCGTCAGCCCCAGTGCCAGTGCCGCCAGTGCCACCTGCCAGTGCCACCTGCCACCACCAGTGCCGCCAGTGCCAGTGCCGCCAGTGCCACTTGCTAGTGCCACCTGCCACCTGCCAGTGCCACCTGCCAGCGCCAGTGCCACCTGCCAGTGCCATCCATCAGCCCCAGTGCCGCCAGCCCCAGTGCCGCCAGTGCCACGTGCCAGTGCCACCTGCCAGTGCCACCTGCCAGCGCCAGTGCCACCTGCCAGCGCAAGTGCCATCCGTCAGCCCCAGTGCTGTCAGCCCCAGTGCCGTCAGCCCCAGTGCCACCAGCCCCAGTGCCACCTGCCAGTGCCACCTGCCAGCGCCACCTGCCAGCGCCAGTGCCATCTGCCAGCCGCAGTGCCATCTGCCAGCCCCATTTGCCAGAGCAATTAGCCAGAGCAAATAGCCAGCACCATCTGCCAGTGCCATCTGCCAGTGCCAGCCCCAGTGCCAGCCCCAGCCCCATCTGCCAGCGACATCTGCCAGCCCCATCTGCCAGCCCCATCTGTCAGCCCCATCTGCCAGCCCCATCTGCCAGCCCCATCTGTCAGCCCCATCTGTCAGCCCCATCTGCCTCCAGTGCCATCTGCCTCCAGTGCCATCTGTCAGTGCCACGTGTAGTCAGGGCCACGTGGGGTCACTTTGTGGGCATTTCCATTGTCCTGGTGCTCCAGGGCCTTCAAAACTGTAATAGGTGGTTGAGAAATAAGATGTGTAATTTATGCTCCTAGAACGCCTGATGGTGCTATTTCAATATTGGGCCTCTGTATGTGGCCAGGCTGTGTAAAAGTCTCACACATTTGGTAGAAGGAGTAGCAGAACGTATTTTGGGGTGTCATTTGTGGTATACACATGCCATGTGAGAGAAATAACCTATTACATTGAAAATTTTGTGAGAAAAAAAAAAAAAAAATCTTCATTTTGCAAAGAATTGTGGGAAAAAGATGACAACATCAAAAACCTCACCATGCATCTTAGTAAATACCTTGGAATGTCTACTTTCAAAAAAGGGGTCATTTGGGGGGTATTTGTACTTTCCTGACTTGTTCGGGTCGCAAGAAATGAGATAGGCCACCAGTACATCAGGTGTGATCAATTTTGTGCGATTCGCACCACAGCTTGTAGACTCTCTAACTTTCACAAAGACCAAATAATATCCACTAATTTGGGTTATTTTTACCAAAGATATGTAGCAGTATAAATTGTGGCCAAAATTTATGCAAAAAAAATTATAATTTGCAAAATTTTATCACAGAAACAAAGAAATATGCGTTTTTTTTTCAAAATTTTCGGTCTTTTTTCATTTATAGCGCAAAAAATAAAAACCCCAGAGGTGATCAAATACCACCAAAAGAAAGCTCTATTTGTGGGAAAAAAAGGACACAAAATTCATTTGGGTACAGTGTTGCATGACTGAGTAATTGTCATTCAAAGTGTGAGAGCACCAAAAGCTGAAAATTGGTCTGGTCAGGAAGGGTGTTTAAGTGCCCAGTAAGCAAGTGGTTAAGAACATGATGACGTAATTTCGTTACGATGGGACTACATTCAGGCTAGTAGCCAATAGCTTTAATGTAGGAATTTGATCTGAGCATGCGTGGCACTTGGTCCGATGAAAATGCTCTACACATGATTGGATTAGGTCCGTCCGGCCCAGTTGGTCGGGAAATATTTCCAACATGTTGGAAAATTGGGTCGGACGGAGATTCGGACGGAATCAGTCCGATGCATACCACACACAGTCGGATTATCTGACGACACGGTCCGATAATACGCATTCCGACGGATTCTCCGACCGTGTGTACAAGGGCTAATAAGTGGCGGTATTACTCTCTATCGCTGTGGTTTACTGGCCTAATATAATACTGAGCCCAGGTTGTTCTTTATTTATTTATATTATTTCTGCTATATATATTTTTTGGACCACCCCTTGGACCATCTTGTGCTCTAGGACTCTGTTCTATCCTTGGCCTTTACTGTAACATAGGAGGCAGGCTCCCCTGTCCCTATGCCAGACCTGTTTGACACACTGCAGGAAGACACACAGCAGCCCACACTGAATGAAATCCTGCAGGCTCTACAGTGATGCATGGACTCCGTAGATGGTCTAAAAGAGCAGTTTGGGGGTCTCATTGAAACAGTATCCCTTATGAGATAAGACCTCCAAAAGATCAGGGAGAGGACCACGGCTGTGGAGGGCAGAATTAGAGAGGTGGAGGACCTGCTACCCCCACTTACCAGGGACGCCAGGACAGCACTACAGCAAGCTGAACAGGCCAACGCCAAAACAGATGACATTGAGAACCGTCTATGACGGAACAATGTCTGCATCGTGGGGCTCCCTGAGAATGTGGTGGGCCAGGACCCCGCGGCTTTTACAGAAAAATGGCTGCAAGATATATCCGGCAGGGAGGCCTTCACCTCATTGTTTGCGGTGGAGTGGGCAGGCCGCCACAACCCCTGCCCCCTGGCAACCCACCAAGATCCATGTTGGCCTGGCTCTTGAATTACAAGGACCGCAAGATCATGCACAAACTGGGAGAGAGGCTCTGTTCATTTTAATGGGACTAAAGTTTCATTTTAACCTGACTGGTGAAGAAGTGCCTGCAAAAAATTCAACCCAGTTGGCACAAGTTTGCTGAACAGATATCAGCATGAGGGAAGAAGAAGGCGGTTTGCCCCCGCCCCATGCGGGTCTGCAGCAACTTCTAGTCAGACCAGTTTTGGATTGATCTTTATACTTACCTTTTGTAGCGCGGTTGCGCATTGCTCTGAAACCTACACTTCATTGTTTTTACCAGCTGAACCTGCCACCTTGTCAAGTTGTGACCATCTGCCACTTGAAGTAACTGAGTGCCCACAGAATGACAGGTGACATTTTTACACTCAGCAACGAAGGCGGAGAGGCCTCTATAACATGGCTGCCACACCGATAGTGACTTGGAATGTCCAAGGTGTTCATGTTAAATCGTTAAAACGCACTATGATCAGCTCATGTTTGAAGAAATTTCACCCAGCCATAGTGAGCCTGCAGGAGACTCATCTTACGAAAGATACGGTTGGATTCCTGCAATATTCCTGGGTGGGCAAGGCATACCACTCCATGCACTCTGCATAATCTCGTGGGGTGAGTGTACTTCGCTGGTGGATTTTACAGAACATTGAACATTGAACAGATGGACTTTATCTTTGCATGTATTTAAGGACCTATAGTTTCAAGCACTGGTGGACTCTGTACTGAATTAATATCTTTATGCAGATTATAAATCAAGTGATTGCACATATCTCTATCGCGATTCTATATATATATACTATTGAGAGTGCATTACACCCCCAGTAAAATGTTCACAAAATGGGCAAAATACCTGACACGATGTGTGGCAAGCGTAGAGCGGTGCCTGTGGACCTGATCATCTCCTCTGGCGTTGCCCCAAACTACATAGATATTGGACGGGGGGGTTCTAGCTTCACTTAACCAGGTATTTCAAACCAATGTTCCTCTTGATCCACTAGGCTGTCTTTTGGGGGGTACTGGAGGGGGCAATCCCGGAGGAGGTAACGAGGATGGCTTTCGCCAGAGCACTGTTTCAGGCTAGGAAAACAATTCTTATGAGCTGGAAATCGGCCGCGCCACCGAAGGTTAAAACATGGATACAACACAGGTGAGAAACACTGTTATCATGGAAAATGAGGAGGGGAGCAAGGAGAGTGGGACTTTAATAAAGCACATGGTAGCGAGAGAGTCATTTAGCTGAACTAAAGGAATTTTATTCATGTAAAATTGTAGACATACATATAATGTTCATATCGGGGCAATTGACAAGCACAGTAACCATGATGATAACAAAAGTGTCTCAAAATGTAACCAATAGGCATGATAATGAACAACAGACAGCAATAATATGTCAAATAAGATCATATCAAAATTCCAAAGTTCAACAACAGCAAGGTTGGATAAAATCATAATTGCAAGGTAATGCCTGCAGGACCCATGGCCTTACTGGACCTGTAGAGGTAGAGACTGTATAGTAGCTTAAAAATCTGGATATGGATAGGTGGAAACACGGCATCGGGTAGCTCAGCGCGTTTTGTCACTGATACGCCACTCATCAGGATCATGCACGTGATAATCTAGAATGGAAATTATATGTAAATGATCGATAATTATTAAAAACATAAACAGGGGTACGGTAAAACCCCCCAACAACACCGCAGTGTGTACTTACTAATTGAGGTTCGCTAGTTAATGGTGCGGTGGAGAGGCGGCAAAAAAGAACATCCGGGGTCACCTTCAACCGGGAGCCGTGGTGGACAGCCCGAGGGGGGGCGACCCACACAGGCAATCATCAGGGTGGGCATAGCACAACGAGGCATATCTGTGGGGGAGTGAAGGTTAATTGAAATTAGGCTTGAGAGTCACATAAGGTGGCTGAAGGTGAGGGTATGGTAGGGTTGCCACCTGTCCAGGATTCACCCGGACAGTTCGGGTTTGGGTTCATGTGTCCGGGTTTCAGACTGTCTGAAACTCAGACACATTATTTAGACCGGACTATGGCTTTTCAGTGGTTGTCTCAGCTGAGAGTGTCTGTTACACTCTTTCACATCCCCTAAAGACAGCACTAACAAACCACCCCCCCGCCAACACATACAGAGGGGAGAGGAGAGAGGGCTCGATCTGCACCTCTTTCACCCCACCCCTACCCCTCTGTGTCTGCACACACTCCAATCCCCTGCGCTGTGCCTCAGAAAAGGAAAGTGGTAGCCGGAAATTTGAAGCCCAGCAGCCTCAGATTCATCTGGTGTTGACTGCTAAGCAGGGCTGGACTGGGACAGAAATTTGGCCCTGGACTTCATCCAGACCGGCCCACTTACATTTTGAGTGTCCCATCACCAGCCTCCTTACAACAGAGTGTCCCATCACCAGTCCCCTTACAACAGAGCATGCCATCAGCACCCTCTTACATCAGAGTGTCCCATCACAAGCCCCCTTACATCAGAGTGTCCCATCAGCACCCCCTTACATCAGAGCGTCCCATCATCAGCCCCCTTACATCAGAGTGTCCCATGAGCAGCCCCCTTACATGAGAGTGGCCCACTGAGCCATCGGCCCACCGGGAAACTCCCGGTAGTCCCGATGGCCAGTACATGCCTGCTGATAAGGAGTGAGTGGGCTCACCATCCATCCATCCATCCCTGTCTGTAACTGAAGTCTCCCCCATTCTCTCTCTTGCCTCAGAGTAAGTACAGTAAGGCAAATTAGGGTTCTCAGAGCACCCTTACATCAGAGTTCCCCTTTACACCAGCGGCCATAGTGTTTCCCCTTACATCAGAGTCCTCTTCGTACATCAGAGTTCTCAGTGTTCACCCTTAAATCAGGGTTCCCAGTGCATCCCTTATGTTAGAAGCCCCAAAGGTCTCCCTTACATCAGAGTCTGCAGAGTCCCCCCTTACAGTGAAAGGGAACTTTGCGAGCTCAGATGTAAAAGGGGAAATCTGCTGACTCTGATGTAAAGGGAGACTCTTGTTATTAACTTCATATGATTAGAAATGTTATTTAGTAGCAAAATATATGTATAGTTTATACAAAAAAATTGCTGTGCACCACAAAAGTGTTTGGGTTTGACTTGAAGAAAAGGTGGCAACCCCTAGGGTGTGGGGAAGGGGCCTGTGCTGGTGAGGAAGGATACTACTAGGGTGAAAGGCAGGCAGCCGGAGGCTGCCAGGGGAAATAGTGACAGGGAACCATGGTGAAGCAGGTGGTGAAATGGGGAATTAAATTACCAGTGAGGGAGAGGGCAAGTATACCTTGTGTAGACGAGGAACCAACTAGAGGGAAGGAGATTCCAAGCTGTGTCTGGTCGAATGTGCAGGGAGCCTCGTGTGCCAGGACCGCCCGGAGGTCTTATCACGGAAAAATACATATATCAGCATAGAGGAAATCCGGGGATATTTGACAGGCTATGGGATGCATGGCTTGATACACCAGGGATAAGTCCCAAGGAACTGGTACAGGTGAGACTGCTGAGAGGTTTATAGATGTAAAAGGTATCCGGGGACACGCCCGGGTGGGTATTAGAATGCATGTCATGGCAAGGGAGGGGATTCGGGAGATGTTGACTTACTGGCAGGGGTTTGAAAAGTACTACCAGATGAAGAATCCAACACGGTATGCATGATGTAATGCTGATTAGCAGGTATATATATACTGTATGATGTACACAATGATTGTATGACGGATAACTCATTGACAAAACAAAGTATACTGCGATTCATGTATGATTGTAATGTTTGTTTCTTGAGCAATAAAAACCTTTTAATAAAAAATAAAATAAAAAAAATACTTGTTCATAAGGCAACTTTTAAATAAGCCCCCTTTTTCTTTTAGTAAAAGGAAAAAAAAATCCAACAGCTTCTATTCATTGTGGAGTTGAGACCTGAGTAATCAGTCTCATTATACAAATACTAGCACCATGGCTGGTCCTTATCGCGTCTGGTACTCTTATGTAGCACCCTCTACCAGTAGGTAGGTGCTAGTAATTCCACATACACACGATCGGAATTTCGGCCAGCAGGAAGACCGATGAGAGCTTTTCATCGAAAAATGCAACCGCGTGTACGCTCCATCGGAATTTGGCTAGCCGAATTCCCGCCAGCAAGAATTTGAGAGCATGTTTTGTTACACACAAAGAGGGATGGGCACCGATGAAGTGCACGTCAGCGCCTCCGTCGCTACCTAACATAACGCAGAGTCAAACCAAGTCTGATGACTGAAAGCGCGCGTAACTACGCTCGCTTACCCCCCAAGAATTCATGACACCGCCAGTTGTCAATGGAGGGGGAAAGGAGAAAATAGCCCAGTGGCCTGGGAATGAATTTAAACCTCCCTCAGACATCACGTATCCGCCCATGGGGGGAGAATGAACTCCTCAAGCCGCCCATAATGCTGCAATCAGGGGGGAGTCACAAAGGATGTACAATCATAACATAAAAAGAAAAAAAAAGAAAAAGAAAATCGAGGGTGTGTCCCACAACATGGGGAAGGCAAGTACAACCCGCCGGGAGACGCCCCCGATAATAGTTTGAATCATAAGCACAATTCAATTGAAAAATCTTAACAATAATCATTAACACAACAAAAACCTGGAATCATGAGACAAATTCCATGGATAAAAAAGAAAAGAAATGGGAAATAGAATATATAATACATCCTCCACAGTCTCTCATTAGACAACACCATTGTGACAAGAAAAAAAAAAAATTACAAAAAATATTTATACGAATGAGCTTCGTTCAGACCAGGGGGTATGAGAGCGTTCAAACACTCAATCCACAGAACTTCGCATTTGAAAATCTCACGATCCCAATCCCCACCTCTAGGATCCTGTGGGACTACTTCTAATACCATGAATTTTACACTGTCCGGCTGGAATCTGTGACGAACCTCAATGTGTCGACCTACCGTGGTCAACTTACCATTTGTAGAATAGTATAAATGGTCACCCAGGCGTTGCCGTAGTTCCCTAATGGTCTTGCCCACATAAAAGGCCTTGCAGGCACTAGTGCCACAGTTGGCATGTTGAAGGGGTAAAACGGTCTCACCATTTGGTAAGATGAATGAGTCCCCCTCTAGGATCCAAGGACATTTGGGACATTATCCACACTTAAAGGTTCCTCGGGGTCCTTCCATCAATTTAGGAAGTGCTCTATAATGACTACTTGTAAGTAGGGATGAGCTTCGTGTTCGAGTCGAACATACGTTCGACTCAAACATCGGCTGTTCGTCCGTTCGGCGAATACCGCACATTATGGGCCGTTCGCACCAAATTCGTGTAGGGCTCATGGCCCACAATGCACTGCGCCATCGCAGTGCATTGCTGGCTCATGATTGGCCAAGCATGCACTGTGACCCTGCATGCTTGGCCAATCACAGCGCCGGCAGTGAGGAGAGCCATGATTGGCCACAGGCAGGATGCCTGTGGCCAATCATAGCTCAGGCTGTGTAGTACACACCCCATACTATATAAGGCCGCCAGCGCAGCGGCCTTGTGTAGTGTGTTGGCGTCTGTAGGAGTTAGTGGGTGTTCTGTGTACCTTCAACACAGTATACACCGTTCGTTATCGGCCGATTTTGCGTTCTTGCTCTTCTGTAGTGGTTGTTGTCTGCGTGCCCTGACCGCAGTATACACCATTATATCCACCTATATAGCTAGCTATATTTCTCTTTTTTAATAGAGCTTGCAGTCAGTTGTAGGAGATTGTGCGTGCTGTCTGTGTGCCCTGACCACAGTATACACCGTTATATCCACCTATATAGCTAGTTATCTTGCTCTTTTCAAATAGAGCTTGCAGTCAGTTGTAGGAGATTGTGCGTGCTGTCTGTGTGCCCTGTGTGCCCTGACCACAGTATACACCGTTATATCCACCTATATAGCTAGTTATCTTGCTCTTTTCAAATAGAGCTTGCAGTCAGTTGTAGGAGATTGTGCGTGCTGTCTGCGTGCCCTGACCGCAGTATACACCGTTATATACACCTATATAGCTAGCTATATTGCTCTTTTTAAATAGAGCTTGCAGTCAGTTGTAGGAGATTGTGCGTGCCCTGACCGCAGTATACATCGTTATATCCACCTTTATAGCTAGCTATATTGCTCTTTTTAAATAGAGCTTGCCATCAGTTGTAGGAGATTGTGCGTGCTGTCTGCGTGCCCTGACCGCAGTATACACCGTTATATCCACCTACATAGCTCTTCTCTATGTGAGCCATCTGCCATCTGCAGGAGTTAGTGGGTGTTGTGTGTGCCTCCAGCACAATATACACTACCCAATTGCTGGTTTTCCCATCTCCCTTCAGGCCATTACCATGTCTGGAAGGCCAACAAGGAGTGGCAGACAGGCGCGAGCCGATAAAAGAGGGCAAGCAGGCTCTGTGTCTAGAGACAACAGTGCTGGTCGTGGACGCGGTGCATCGTCATCATCAGCACGTGGCCATGGGACACCCTTGTCCTTCTTTTTGGCAGCTGGACATGTTGAGCCGCAACATGCCGAAGACTTGGTAGAGTGGATGACCAAGCCCTCTTCATCCTCCTCATCCTCTCTCACCCAGGCTCAGGGTACTAGCAAAGCAGCTGCCAACGCATCGTCTTTCCTCCTCTCAATGTCATCATCAGTGACTCCTTCCCTAGACCCACCACGTCCTCCTGAGGAGTCTCCTGAACTCTTTGAGCACAGTGTTGGGTACATGCTCCAGGAGGATTCCCAGTGTTTTGTAGGCTCTGATGATGATACTCAGCCAGAGGAAGGCAGTAGCGTGAGCGCAGAGAGAGGGGATGCTCAAGAAGGACAGCAATCTGGCAGTCATGTTCCACAAGCTGCAGCATACTGCCAGGTTTGCTCCAGCCATGAAGAGGGAGGGGATGATGAGGGCACTGACTCCACGTGGGTGCCTGGTAGGAGAGAGGAGGAGGCACATGTCCAACGAGGCAGGATGCCCTCCGGGGGCCAGCTTAGGGGCAGCACACCGACTGAATCACACCGCAGAGCTCCGCCTGTGCAGGGCGCTGCCTCTGTGTGTTATTCTAAAAGTTCTTTGGTGTGGGCCTTTTTTGAGACAAGTGTATCAGATCGCACCGCTGATATTTGCAAGATGTCTCAAGCGTATCTCGCGTGGCCAAAACATCAGCCGCTTGGGCACCACATGCTTGACCAGACATATGTTGACCTGCCATGCAGCTCGTTGGCAAGCGTACCTCAATGACCCACACCAAAGAACAAAGCGGACCTCTCCTTGCTCCTCATCAGCTGGGATCTCCAACTCCACTAGACCTTCAGTCCTCTCTGAAACCTGCTCTGAAAGGAATGAAGGTGTAGAATTAGGTGTGTCACAGCCAAGTGCCTTTCCGGGCACTCTGCTAGCAGTACACCCATGTCCAATTATAGCAGGCAAATGTCCCTGCCCCAGCTGCTGGACCGTCGAAAGAAGTTCACTCCCAGCCATCCACATGCCCAGCGGTTGAATGCTAGCTTGGCTAAATTGCTAGCACTTCAACTGCTGCCTTTTCAGTTCGTAGACCCGGCCCCCTTCCGTGAGTTTGTCAACGTGCGGTTCCTCAGTGGCAGGTCCCCAAATGCCTCCTTTTCTCACGGAAGGCGATTCCGGCTCTCTACCGGCATGTGGAAGGCAATGTCCTTGCCTCGCTGGACAGGGCGGTCAGTGGTAAGGTGCATATTACTGCTGACTCATGGTCCAGCAGGCATGGACAGGGACGTTACTTGTCTTTCACGGCCCATTGGGTCACTCTTCTGGAAGCTGGGAAGGATGCAGGACAAGGTGCAGTAGTGTTGGAGGTTGTTCCGCCACCACTCCTCCAAAATGCTACTATTGGTTGTGACACACCTCTCTCCTCCACCCCCTCCTCTTCTTCTTTCTCCATGGCCTCTTCCAGTGCTCTGTCCTCAGAACCAGCGGTGCTCCCTAGGAGTTCCAGGGGCTATGCAAGTACGCAGGCAAAACAATGCCATGCCGTGCTTGCGCTGGTTTGTTTGGGGGACAGGAGCCACACTGGGTCAGATGTTTTGTCAGCTCTGCAGGGGCAGGCCGAGAGGTGGTTGACACCACACCAGCTTAAGCCAGGAATGGGGGTTTGCGACAATGGCACCAACCTCCTCTCCGCCCTCCGACAGAGACAGCTGACCCATGTGCTCTGTGTGGCTCACGTGCTTAACCTGGTGGTGCGCCGATCATTTAATGCCTGTGCTCGGCTGGCTGAGCTCCAAAAGGAGTTGAACCTGCCCAAGAACCGCCTTATGTGTGACATGCCCACCAGGTGGAACTCAACGTTGGCCATGCTGCAGCGGCTGCACACGCAGCAGAGGGCCATCAATGAGTACCTGTGCGACGACAGCACCAGGACAGGGTGGGTCAGGGGAGCTCGGTTTTTTTCTCACCACGCCAGTGGGGCATGATCAGGGATGCATGCACTGTCCTGTCACCGTTTGAGGAGGCCACAAGGATGGTGAGCAGTGACAGTGCATGTATCAGTGACACTGTACCTCTTGTCCACCTCTTGGAGCATGCGCTGCGTGGAATAATGGACAGGGCACTTGAGGCAGAACAGAGGCAGGAAGAGGACTTCCTTGCCTCTCAAGGCCCCCTTTATCCAGACAGTGTTCCCGCTGTGCCATCCATCACACAGGAAGAGGATGAGGAGGAGGATGATTGTGTCAGCATGGAGGTGGAGGCTGACACTCAGCATCAGCAGCACCAGCAGTCTTGTAGGGATGATTTACAGTCCCAAGAAACCTGTGGACTTGTACGTGGCTGGGAGGAGGTAGCTGCGGATCATGTTGTCCTTAGTGACCCAGAGGACTCCAGACCAAATACCTCAGCTAACCTACGCAGCATGGCCTCCCTGATCCTGCAAAGCCTGCGGAAGGATCCTCGTATTCTTCAGATCAAGGAGAGGGACCATTACTGGCTGGCCACTCTCCTTGATACACGGTACAAAGGTAAGGTTGCCGACCTTATCTTGCCATCGCAGAGGGAGCAGAGGATGAGAAATCTCCGGGAGGCCTTGCAGAAAGGTCTGTGCAAAGAGTTCCCAGAGACTGGGAGGTTACAAACTCCTGGTCCTAGACAACGTGTTGCTGAGGCATCGGTCAGAAGGAGCGGTGGAGAAGGTGGCCGTCTGACCGATGCGTTCAGACAATTTTCTAGTCCGCAGCCCCAAGGTATGATCAGTTCCAGCAACCATCGCCAGCGTCTGATTTACATGGTGCAGGAATACCTAGGGGCAAGGTCAGACTTGGACACCTTTCCCACCGAAAATCCTCTGGCTTACTGGGTCTTGAGGATGGATCACTGGCCAGAGCTTGCACAGTATGCAATTGAGCTACTGGCCTGTCCTGCATCCAGCGTTCTTTCAGAACCCACCTTTAGTGCTGCTGGTGGCTTTGTTACCGATCACAGGGTGCGTCTGTCCACCGACTCATTTGATCGGCTGACCTTCATCAAGATGAATCAGTCTTGGATCACCCACAGCTATCAAGCACCTGAAGCTGATGTAACCGAATAATTTTTTTTAAAATATCACATCCCTTCAAGACTGCCTATGCTGATGCTGAGTGACTGTCCTGTTATGTTGATTGTCTATCCTCTTCCTCCTCCGCTGATATGTTGGAAGAACATTTTTGCTTCTGGGTGATGCCACCAGCCCAATTTTTCAGCCCGTTTAACAGGGGCGTTTAATTACAATTTTTGATGCAATGCTTTGCAGCAGGGCTCATTCCTGCACCTTAAGTAGAGTATATGGGAGAGGTTGCAGTGTAGTGGCACCAGCACCAGTGCCTAAGGCCCAATTTTTCTGCCCCTGTTTAACAGGGGCGTTTAATTACAATTTTTGATGCAATGCTTTGCAGCAGGGCTCATTCCTGCACCACAACTAGAGTATATGGGAGAGGTTGCAGTGTCGTGGCACCAGCACCAGTGCCAGCAGCCCAATTTTTCACCCCCTGTTTAACAGGGGCATGTAATTACAATTCTTGATATAATAGTTCATAGGAGGGCCCGTTCCTGTGCCCACCCAGAGGAACTGTGAGGACTTATAGTGTTGTGGCACCAGCACCACAACCACCAAAGGTCAATTTTTCTACCACTGTTCAACAATTGCATGTAATTACAATTCTTGATATAATCGTTTACATCGAGGGCTTACAATGTTGCGCCAACACCAACACCTTGTTCCGCCATTTCTGCAGAGCATATAGGGCAGGCCCCTACTTTCAAACATCCAACTTACAAATGTCTCCTACTTGCAAACGGAAGGAGATAACAGCAAGTGAGATGAAAAAAGACGGACGGCAAAACAAATTATACAGGGGTGAGGGGCAATGTATCATTTAGTGCAGAGGTGCCATGCGGTCTGTCAGGCTCATGTGCAGGGGTCTGTGCTGGTGGGGGAAGTGAGCAGCTTGTCCCTTGTAATTTTTGAGTGTAATAGAGCATGTCTCTAGGCTGCTCCTTCCCCAGCTGTTTCTGTGTTTTGTGGGACTTACCGCGTGTCTCCTGTGCCTTGTTGACTCCTCGTGCCGTTCTTTGAGGCTGAGGGGAGCCAGCGCCGATCTTGGGCCTCCATGGCTGCCACGCTATCTTTTTTCGCCTTTTCATCATGGGCCCCAGAAAGTGCTGAGGTTTCTCCTGTGGCCCCACTCGGGAGTTACAGCTGGCGATCTGGGTCAGTGTTGGTGTGGATTGGTGGCGGGAAGAGGATTTGTGCAGGATCTATAGCGGGCGCTCCGTCCTGTGCAAACGTTCACATGCCCATTCAGGCCATGCCCCCGAACAAGTATTTTTAATCGCAAGTAATTATATTAGCAATAATATCTATTGTATTATTATATTACATTATTATTACATTGTATGGAGCAATTATATGCAAACTTAAATGAATATTTCACATATTTTGGTTTATGTATTTTTATAACATTCAACTTACAGTATATTCATTACATATTGCTTAATTGTACTTATTGAGATATATTAGTATCTATATTGTTAATATGAAAAATTATGAATAAGTGAAATTACATGTAAAATAATCATTGTATTCTGAGAGGCCAATTTCCTCACTACCAAGGTATCTGGAGCAAAAGCTAATTGCGTTGGTTAGACCAATGCCGCGTACACACGGTCGGACTTTCCGTGTGAGCTTGTTGTCGGAAAGTCCGACCATGTGTATGCTCCATCAAACATTTCCTGTCGGAATTTTCACCCATAAATGTTTGAGAGCAGGTTCTCAAATTTTCCACCAACTTCCCTTTGTTGTCGGAAATTATGATCGTGTGTACACAAGTCCGGCGCACAAAAGTTCATGCATGCTCAGGAGCTGCACTGGCTATTGAACTTCCTTTTTCTCGGCTCGTCGTACATCTTGTATGTCACTGCAATCTCACATTCGGAATTTTGGGCCAACATTTGTGTGACCGTGTGTATGCAAGACAAGTTTGAGCCAACATCCTTCGGGAAAAAAATCAACAGTTTTTTTGGCGGAAAGTCTGCTCGTGTGTATGCAGCAGTAGATTGATGTGGACAAAACGATCCGCACTCCGGTTGTTGCTTTTAAAATTTCTTCATTTTATTGAATAGCCACAGTGAACAAAATGCTGATTAAGTCAGTTGACGCATTTCATCCTATAAGGCCTTAGTCATAACCACATTACAGATATAAAACTTTGAAACAGTAGTTCTAAAGATCACAAGCTCCATCCAATGTCTTAATTGACCGCAGGCAATTATCCAAAAAAAGAGAATCAGCTGAAATACATATAGGGTGATCCATGTGTATGCCACCAAATTTCACACACCTTGTAGTGATAATATGCACATGTATGTACACACACACGCATGTACACACATTCATACACATATAGAGATATGCATAAGAAGGCACGCCATAAAATTCCAAAAACATTTAAAAAGATGGAAAAAAATCCAGGTATGTTAAAAAAAAAAACAGAAGAGAGAAAAGAAAAAGAGTTGTGCCATGGTTACATAGTAAATAACATGTCATTTGACAGCATTGAAAACACATCCACGCCAAATTTTCTTTCGGGAATAAGAGTTTGAGAATGGATTGAGAGAATAACGGAAAAATAAGGCCCCTTTCACACTGGGGCGGTTTTCAAGCGCTACAGCGCTAAAAATAGCGCCGAAAAAAACGGCCCCTTTCACTCCAGTGTGAAAGCCGGAGGGCTTTCACAATGGAGCAGTGCGCTAGCCGGATGGTGAAAAAAGTCCTGCTAGCCGCATCTTTGGAGTGGTGTATTCACCGCTCCTACCCATTGAAATCAATGGGACTGCGCGGCTATCCTGCCGAAAAAGTGCCGCTGCAGCGGCACTTTGCGGGCGGTTTTAACCCTTTTTCGCCCGCTAGTGGAGCGGTTTTAACCATACAGCTGACATCTCTTAAAAAGATTTTAATATTTCTGGTAAAGTAAAATCTTCTATTTAGCTGTACGAAATCAAGCTGAACATATACCTAACTGGGCCATTTTAGTCTTTGTAGCATAAAATTGAAATATTTCTAACTGCAGTATGATCTGTTTCTTTTTTTAATTAAAGAGAAAAAATGGCTTAGTTATGATATCTGCTTAAATATAAATTTCATTTAAAATGTATCTTTACCTTAAATATAAGTCTGGTTAAAGCACCAACTCCGTACATGGTATAACAAGTTTGTCCATGTGCTGTTTAAAGTAATTTGAGCTTGCAAATGTCTGTTGTCTGAGAAAGGTCACGTGTCGATCTCAACACCTTGTTATTTTCACATTCTGCTGAGAGAGTGATAAGCTAGGTAATTACTTACAAAGCAGTTACTAAGTATTGCTACATTGGTATTTTTGAAATAAGATTCTGTGGTTATTTCCTCCACACCTATATTATCCACATTATTGAAATGTTGATACATATTCTTTGTTTGTTACCAATTACATTTTGATATTATTTTGCACCGATTTTTAGTAATAAATATATATATTTTTGCATTTTATTGTATTCCTTTTGTCTTCAGGTTAGCGTGAATAAACTCATTTGAGTTATTTGTTGATTTTGCGGAAACAAGTAGGAATCTCCTTAATCTTAAATCCTTGCTTATATTCATAAATATAGAACTGTTTAATTATTTCAGTATAAACATTCTGACAGCGTCTCGCCTGTGTGCAGTCTCTTATGACATGAAACTCTGCACTTACTTGAAAAACTTTTCCCACACTCAGGACAGCAATATGACTTCTCACCGTGTGAGATCTTTGATGTACAACAAGCGCTGATTTCTGTATAAAACATTTTCCACACTAAGGGCAAGAATACGGCTTCTCACCTTTGTGAGATCTTTGATGTAGAACAAGTGCTGATTTATGTGTAAAACATTTTCCACACTCAGGGCAAGAATGGGGCTTCTCACCCGTGTGACATCTTTGATGTACATCAAGTGTCGATTTCTGTATAAAACTTTTTCCACACTCAGGGCAAGAATGCGGCTTCTCACCTGTGTGAGATCTTTGATGTACATCAAGTTCTGATTTCCGTATAAAACATTTTCCACACTCAGGGCAAGAATGGGGCTTCTCACCCGTGTGACGTCTTTGATGTACAACAAGTGCTGACTTATGTATAAAACATTTTCCACACTCAGGGCAAGAATACGGCTTCTCACCTGTGTGACATCTTTGATGTACAACAAGTTCTGACTTATGTATAAAACATTTTCCACACTCAGGGCAGGAATGCAGCCTCTCACCCGTGTGACATCTTTGATGTGCAACAAGTGTTGATTTCTGTATAAAACATTTTCCACACTCAGGACAGGAATGCGGCTTCTCACCCGTGTGATATCTTTGATGTACAACGAGTGCTGATTTATGTGTAAAACATTTTCCACACTCAGGGCAAGAATACGGCTTCTCACCCGTGTGACATCTTTGATGTGTAACAAGTGATGATTTATGTATAAAACATTTTCCACACTCAGGGCAAGAATGCGGCTTCTCACCTGTGTGACATCTTTGATGTACAACAAGAGCTGATTTATGTATAAAACATTTTCCACACTCAGGGCAGGAATGCAGCCTCTCACCCGTGTGAGATCTTTGATGTACAACAAGTGTTGATTTACGTATAAAACATTTTCCACACTCAGGGCAAGAATGCAGCTTCTCACCTGTGTGACATCTTTGATGTACAACAAGTGTTGATTTACGTATAAAACATTTTCCACACTCAGGACAGGAATGCGGCTTCTCACCCGTGTGAGATCTTTGATGTACAACAAGTGTTGATTTATGTATAAAACATTTTCCACACTCAGGGCAAGAATATGGCTTCTCACCTGTGTGAGACCTTTGATGTACATCAAGTGCTGATTTCCGGCTAAAACATTTTCCACAATCAGGGCAAGAATGCGGCTTCTCACCTGTGTGACATCTTTGATGTAGAACAAGCGCTGATTTCCGTGTAAAACATTTTCCACACTCAGGGCAAGAATACGGCTTCTCACCCGTGTGAGATCTTTGATGTGCAACAAGCTTTGATTTCTCTATAAAACATTTTCCACACTCAGGGCAAGAATGCGGCTTTTCACCCGTGTGAGATCTTTGATGTACATCAAGTGCTGATTTGTGTCTAAAACATTTTCCACACTCAGGACAGGAATGTGGCTTATCACCAGTGTGAGACTTCTGATGTCTGTTCAGCTGTGCTTTACCTGGAAAACTTTTTTTACACTCAAGGCAGGAATACGGCTGCTCACCAGTGTGAGACCTCTGATGATTGGAAAGACTGGACTTAGCTGAAAAACATTTCCCGCACTCAGAACAGGAATACGGCTTCTCCCCAGTGTGAGACCTTTGATGTAGAACAAGTTCTGATTTTCTTATAAAACTATTTCCACACTCAGGACAGGAATGTGGCTTCTCACCAGTGTGAGACTTCTGATGTCTGACCAGTTGTGCTTTACCTGGAAAACATTTTTCACACTCAAGGCAGGAATATGGCTTCTCCCCAGTGTGGGTTCTCTGATGTGTGACCAAATGTGATTTATATGCAAAATATTTCCCACACTCAGAACAGTTATGAAGTCCATCCTCCCTATGAGTCCCCTGATGTAAAAAAAGACCTAAACCAGAGCAAAAACTTTTCCCACATTGAGGACAGGGAAATGTCTTCTCCTGAATTCCGGCACCATCCCTCACAGTACGAGGTTGCTCAGCGTCAGAGGGTTTCCATGGTCTATCCACACTGTGAAGTCCACCAATCATAGTTGAGCTCATTGTCTTTTCTCCGGCACAATCTCTTGTGATGTCATCATCTTCCATTTTCCAACCTGGAGATAAAGTGAGACGATCCTTTGAAGGTTTCTCCACGGCGTGTTCTGGAAAAAATATATAAAAACCATTACCAATAGATATGAGCAGGTTAGTTAACCACTTTCCGACTGCCTTAAAGCACTTTTACTGCTATAGGGCATCAGCTCTGCGCAGGTTCATGCATATATATGTAATCCCGCACTTCCGCCTGCAGGGGGCGCGCATGCCTTGCTTCTGCTGTTTTTCTTTACAACAGAAGCCAATCTGCAGGTGGCGGGCACTCAATGCCCTCTGGCAACCGCTGATTGTCGGTAAACAACACCGAGCGCAGACCTGTCTATGTAAACAAGGCAGTTCGTCATTCTGATGGGGAGTAGGGGGGGGGGAATGGATGGATTTTGTGTCCATGCAATTTATTCTCTTCCCCTAGTGAAAGCACCTCACGCAGTACACAAAAACACTGGCTAGGCACACAGTTAACCCTTTGATCACCCTGGTGTTCAATCCCTTTACGTGCCAGTGTCATTAGTATAGCGACAGTGTATGCTTTTAGCACTGATCACTATATTAGTGTCACTGGTTCTGACCAAGTGTCAAAAATGTCTGAGTGTACGCCGCAACATTGCAGTCCTGCTAAAAAATTCCATAAATATATCCGATAGTTTGTAGACGCTGTAAAGTTTGCGTAAACCAATCAATTTACTCTTATTGGGAATTGTTTTTTTACCAAAAATATATAGCAGAATACATATTGGCCTTGTGACCATAGGCCTAGGCTTCTGGTGAGATGTTACTCAGTGTGCAGTAACAGAGCAGAGATAAGAGAAGAATATATGATGGGTCACCTGTGCTGATCTCTGTAGGAGTGTCCTCCTCTATGAATGTCCTCGTCATTCCAGCCTCCTCCGTATATTGCTGATCATCCCTCACATACGTCTCTTCTACTTCACCCTCAACTTTCATGTTCATCAGATCTTCACCCTAAACCAACAGAATAGCAGAAAATAGAAGGTTTTGCATATTTTTTTGTATTGGAACACAGTCAGGTTTTTACTGCTGCCTACTGGAGGTTGAGACACCTGCAAACATAAAAATTGTAAGGGAGCCCCCCTTTCTATTCAGTGTCCATTCGTTTTGTGGAAAAGCGAGAGCAAAATAAACACAAAGCTTTGGGACCTCTGTCCCTCAATGGACGCCAAGAACCAGATGTTATAGGAAGTATAAAACAAATATTTTCTCTTTCGTGTCCCTTGAGGGACACGGGAATTTCTGATACAATCAGAACATCCAAAAGAAGCCCAACAAAGGCAACTAAGGGGGTGGACAACAGCCAGTGGTAGGTTCAAAAGAGACTGAAAACTCTCATGCCGCGTACACACGATCGGAATTCTTGTCGGAAAAAGCTCTGATGGTTTTCCTGACGGAATTCGGCTCAAGCTGTCTTGCCTACACACGGTTACATCAAATTCTGATCATTTATAACGTGGTGACGTGACTAGAAAAAGGAATTTCAATAGCCAGTAGCTTCTGTCTCATAGTTGAATCTGAGCATGCGTGAATTTTGGCGTATCGGAATTCCATACACACGATCGGAATTACCGATCTATCTGGAAAATTGAGAATATGCTATCAATTTTGGGCTGGCGGAAGGAAATTCGGACAGCTAAATTCCGATGGAGCGTACACACGGTCGCATTTTCCGTTGAAAAGCTCTCATCGGTCCTTTTCTGGCCGGAATTCTGATTGTGTGTACGCGGCATCAGAAAGAATAACCCCCAAATCTGAACCAGATAGGACAAAGCGCCCTACAAAACAGGGGAAGCTGCCAATGACCAATGGAAGGCCACAGAGAATCAACCTGACGCTCAGACCTGGACAGAAGAGATCACTGCCAAGGGGGGTGACTCCACCTGAAAGAACACCAAGCCTCAACCAGCAAGAGAATATGAAACCCATCAAAACTGGTGGAACTGTAGAACTACACTGTCCATATCCAGTATAAAAGGTACATTCATTGAAACTATACTCTTGTGTTCATCGTGTTGATTTGAATGTTTCCCAGAGCTCTGAGAGAATTTCCCACTGATTGTCCAGGTCTAAGCAGAATAAACCTTAACAGACCCCCTGTTCAGTTTCCAACAGAACTTTCGAACATTGCGAAAGTTCGGAACCGAATAACGAAAACCAATGAAGTCTATGGGACCTGAACGTTATATTCAACACCCCTACTAACCTGTCCCTATACCAATCATTGATCTCAACTCCACTACTCTGTCCCTATATCATGCCAGAGATCAACGAGGAACCACAGAGCTCTGTGGAAGAAACAGTAGGGGATCGGAACTCCCCGGTCTTGTCGACATCTGAAGAAGACTTCAGCAGATATCAGAGCTCTGTTTAGAGAGATAAGAATTTACCTTAACAGAGAAAAAGTTTAATTTGGGATTGGGCAAAGCTTTCATTGCTTCAGCCAATCAGGGCATTCAGTGCACTGTGCCTCGGCGCGGTGCACTGTGGTCATTCGGCTGGATGAAATCCCCGATAACTCGGTTTTTCGGCGAACTGCCAATGTTCGGCCCAAACTCATGCCCGGGCTAAACCCTTCGCCCATCCCCATCTTACTCCAAGTGAGCCTGGTATGTTTGAATAACGAGACTGTATTCTGGAAATGTAGAGTTTTGGAGATCCCGGAAAACTTGGTTGTTCGGCTAAACCCTTCGCCCATCTTGCTCCAAGTGAGCCTGGCATGTCTGAATAATGGGACTGTATTCTGGAAATGTAGAGTTTTGGAGATCCCGGAAAACTTGGTTGTTTGGCTAAACCCTTCGCCCATCTTGCTCCAAGTGAGCCTGGTATGTCTGAATAATGGGACTGTATTCTGGAAATGTAGAGTTTTGGAGATCCAGAGGGTGAGATAAGTGGGGTTGGCTGATATTAATGAGGGGTGTGTCATATGTTAACCAGCTTCTTCGCATTAATGATGAAAATGGCATATATCTCTGTATATCCTGAAATGTAAACTATTTAGCACTTTTATCTTTTCTCCGCATACAGTATATGGGTTCAATAGACTCAGATGATATTGTCAAGCACACAGTGGTCTAGAATCTTCTACAAGGAAACATGCTTGTGTATAAATCATAATTACCAAAATATCATTCATCATCTACCTGATAAAGTCTTGCGTAGTTGTGATTTTCCTGTGTGGAATGTCTTGGACTCTCTGTTGGGTCTCTGTGGCTGGATGACTCCACCATGGTGTCCTGTTGCAGATCTTCATGTCCAATTGGAAACTGTGACTCCTCCATCACCCCATCCTCATCACCCTCCTCTTTTATCTCTTTGTTAAACTCAAATGTAGGATCACTCAGGGTTCCACTCTGAATATATAATAAAAATGACATCAATGGTAACAATGCAGATAATGTACAGATCCTAATGATACTATCAGTGATTGTTCCTCATCTACCTGATGATGGTGGGGGATGGTGAGACCTTCCTGTGTGGAATCCCGGGAATACAGAGGAGGACTGGAGCATCTCTCTGGTGGGTTTCTGGTATTATGCGACCCCATCATGAAATCCTTATACAGATCCGCGTTTCCTTCAAAAAACTCCTTCATCGCCCTATACTGCTCATCCGCCATTTTAAACTCTTCTTGAGCATCAATTTTAGGATCTCTCAGGTTTCCACTCTAAACATATAATAAAATAATCACATCAATGGTAACAATGCAGATAATGTACAGATCCTAATGATACTATCAGTGATTGTTCCTCATCTACCTGATGATGGTGGGGGATGGTGTGACCTTCCTGTGTGGAATCCCGGGAATACAGAGGAGGACTGGAGCATCTCTCTGGTGGGTTTCTGTTATTAGGTGTCTCGGTAATATCCTGGTGTCCATATGAAGGTTCCTCCACCACACCATCCTCCTCATCTTCCTCTTCATTAATATCAATATTATTATCCATGATGTTTGCACTCTGAATATATAATACAACATTCATTGTGACACATATGCTTGTATAATAATCATAACAACCAATAATTGTTCATCTATTGTTGCTGGTAGGGGATTTTGCTGCTGGGGGGGGATCTTATGTTGCTGAGGGCGAAATCATTGCTGGGAGGGGTCTATTATTACCGGGGGTCTTTTGTCACTGGTGGGGGGGATTTTGTTGCTGGAAGGGATCTACTCTGGAAATAAGGGTTTCCTGATGCTGGCTGCTGGGAGAATTATTGTTGCTGGAATATATTGTCGCTGGGGGAAGGGGGGGAATCTATTGTTTCAGGGGGTCATTTGTTGCTGGTGGGGCATTTTTTTCGGGGGGGGGGGCAATCATTGGTAGGAGAAATCTACGGTTGAGGGAAGGGTCTTCGGATGATGGCAGATCAATTGTTACTGGTGGAGGTCTATTGGTTCAGGGGGTGGGGGTCTATTGTTTCAGGGGGCCCATTGTTGCTGGTGGTGGATTTTTTTCTGGGGGGGGGGCTTATGTTACTGGGGGAAGGGCAATCATTGCTGGGAGGGATCTACTGTTGAGGAAGGGGTCTTCGGATGATGGCAGATCAGTTGTTACTGGTGGAGGTCTATTTTTGCAAGGGGGGGTTCTCTTGTTGCTGGCTGCAGGGGATCTATTTTACTGCTTTCCATGTTTTCATTAACAAATTGCTTAGCACCACAACATGATACTTGGTTTTGCATTCAAGGAGTAGGTCAAGGGAATGACTCGGAATAGGGAGTACCTACACCTATTCTATGACAGAAAAAGCCCTGCCTGGGGGACAATCTGTGGTGGGCATGGTTCCTAGACATGTTTCTGGAGGCCAGTGTGCTCTTTTTTTTTTTTTTTTGCTGTCCTTGTATCCACTCTGATGAAGACCAAATGCTGGATGACGTGTTCCTCAGAAACCAACTCTTCCCAGAGTGTTGATGTTCTGGTGCCCTCCCTGTGGTTTCCAAGCCCGATGACCTCAACCCCACTACTCTGTCCCCCTACCATGTCCTGTAGTGACATGAACACCAGCGAGAAGGAATCGCAGAGCACTGTTGAGGACCAGGACATCGGCACTCCCCGGTCGTGTCGGTTTCTGAAGAAGACTTCAGATGACATTGGAGCTTCATTCAGAGAGGTGAGAATTTACCTTTTACAGGGAAAACTTTTATTTGGGTTTGACGTTTGGTTAAACTTTTTTTCTTATATTTTAGTATTTCAGTTCAATACGTCAAATGATCTAAAATCCGATGACAGACCGACAGCGACAAAAACACCTTGCGTAGATAAACAAGTATATTGAAAGGGCAACACGGGACAGAGAAATTTGGTTCCAATTAATAGACAATGATAAGATCTATGATCAAATATCTTATTACCTCCTCTGCTGCCAGTTTAAATGACGTCTTCCCTACTATTACGGTGCTTCATTTTTGTACCTGACATCACTTTCTGTCTTCCATAGAGACTTCCTGTCTGGGTAAAAGTGAGATCAGCGATGAGAGCAATGATTAAATAATATCTTATTAACTCCTCAGCTTCCAGCTCCAGCAATGTCTTCTCTCTGCTTCGGTCTGACTCACCTCTCACCCGGAACTTCCTGTCTGTACCTGACATCACTTCCTGTCTACCATAGAGACTTCCTGTCTGGGTAGAAGTGAGATCACCACCTTGTGGAGCTCAGAGGAACTGCAGCCCCCTAGAAACGTCTCGTAGTGTGAACACGGCCTTGTGCTGTGTGTGTATGTACTGTAATATCCTTATAGATGGGGTCATCTCCACTCCCACCGAGAGGGGATAGAAATATAGACCATTAGGTAAATAACACCTCTAGTGCCACCATAAAGGTTCCTCGGGGTCCTTCCATCAATTTAGGATGGGCTCTATAATGACTACTTGTAAGTAGGGATGAGCTTCATGTTCGAGTCGAACATACGTTCGTCTCGAACATCGGCTGTTATTCCGTTCGGCGAATACCGCACATTATGGGCCGTTCGCGCCAAATTCGTGTGGCGCTCATGGCCCACAATGCACTGCGCCATGGCAGTGCATTGCTGGCTCATGATTGGCCAAGAATGCACTGTGACCCTGCATGCTTGGCCAATCACAGCACCGGCAGCGAGGAGAGCAATGATTGGCCACAGGCAGGATGCCTGTGGCCAATCATAGCTCAGGCTGTGTAGTACACGCCCCACACTATATAAGGCCGCCAGCACGGCAGCCTTGTGTAGTGTGTTGGCGTCTGTAGGAGTTAGTGGGTGTTCTGTGTACCTTCAACACAGTATACACCATTCGTTATCGCCCGATTTCTCGTTCTTGCTCTTCTGTAGTGGTTGTTGTCTGCGTGCCCTGACCGCAGTATACACCATTATATCCACCTATATAGCTAGCTATATTTCTCTTTTTTAATAGAGCTTGCAGTCAGATGTAGGAGATTGTGCGTGCTGTCTGTGTGCACTGACCACAGTATACACCGTTATATCCACCTATATAGCTAGTTATCTTGCTCTTTTCAAATAGAGCTTGCAGTCAGTTGTAGGAGATTGTGCGTGCTGTCTGTGTGCCCTGACCACAGTATACACCGTTATATCCACCTATATAGCTAGTTATCTTGCTCTTTTCAAATAGAGCTTGCAGTCAGTTGTAGGAGATTGTGCGTGCTGTCTGCATGCCCTGACCGCAGTATACACCGTTTTATACACCTATATAGCTAGCTATATTGCTCTTTTTAAATAGAGCTTGCAGTCAGTTGTAGGAGATTGTGCGTGCCCTGACCGCAGTATACACCGTTATATTCACCTATATAGCTAGCTATATTGCTCTTTTTAAATAGAGCGTGCCGTCAGTTGTAGGAGATTGTGTATGCTGTCTGCGTGCCCTGACCGCAGTATACACCGTTATATCCACCTACATAGCTCTTCTCTATTTGAGCCATCTGCCATCTGCAGGAGTTAGTGGGTGTTGTGTGTGCCTCCAGCACAATATACACTACCCAATTGCTGGTTTTCCCATCTCCCTTCAGGCCATTACCATGTCTGGAAGGCCAACAAGGAGAGGCAGACAGGCGTGAGCCGATAAAAGAGGGCAAGCAGGCTCTGTGTCTAGAGACAACAGTGCTGGTCCTGGACGCGGTGCATCATCATCATCAGCACGTGGCCATGGGACACGCTTGTCCTTCTTTTCGGCAGCTGAACATGTTGAGCCGCAACATGCCGAAGACTTGGTAGAGTGGATGACCAAGCCCTCTTCATGCTCCTCATCCTCTCTCACCCAGGCTCAGGGTACTAGCAAAGCAGCTGCCAACGCATCGTCTTTCCTCCTCTCAATGTCATCATCAGTGACTCCTTCCCTAGACCCACCACGTCCTCCTGAGGAGTCTCCTGAACTCTTTGAGCACAGTGTTGGGTACATGCTCCAGGAGGATGCCCAGTGTTTTGTAGGCTCTGATGATGATACTCAGCTAGAGGAAGGCAGTAGCGTGAGCGCAGAGAGAGGGGATGCTCAAGAAGGACAGCAATCTGGCAGTCATGTTCCACAAGCTGCAGCATACTGCCAGGTTTGCTCCAGCCATGAAGAGGGAGGGGAGGATGAGGGCACTGACTCCATGTGGGTGCCTGGTAGGAGAGAGAAGGAGGAGGCACATGTCCAACGAGGCAGGATGCCCTCCGGGGGCCAGCTTAGGGGCAGCACACCGACTGAATCACACTGCAGAGCTCCGCCTGTGCAGGGCGCTGCCTCTGCGCGTTATTCTAAAAGTTCTTTGGTGTGGGCCTTTTTTGGGACGAGTGTATCAGATCGCACCGCTGCTATTTGCAACATATGTCTCAAGCGTATCTCGCGTGGCCAAAACATCAGCCGCTTGGGCACCACATGCTTGACCAGACATATGTTGACCTGCCATGCAGCTTGTTGGCAAGCGTACCTCAATGACCCACACCAAAGAACAAAGCGGACCTCTCCTTGCTCCTCATAAGCTGGGATCTCCAACCCCACTAGACCTTCAGTCCTCTCTGAAACCTGCTCTGAGAGTAATGAAGGTGTAGAATTAGGTGTGTCACAGCCAAGTGCCTTTCCGGGCACTCTGCTAGCAGTACACCCCTGTCCGATTATAGCAGGCAAATGTCCCTGCCCCAGCTGCTGAAAGAAAAGAAGTTCACTCCCAGCCATCCACATGCCCAGCGGTTGAATGCTAGCTTGGCTAAATTGCTAGCACTTCAACTGCTGCCTTTTCAGTTCGTAGACCCGGCCCCCTTCCGTGAGTTTGTACAACGTGCGGTTCCTCAGTGGCAGGTCCCCAAACGCCTCTTTTTCTCAAGGAAGGCGATTCCGGCTCTCTACCGACATGTGGAAGGCAATGTCCTTGCCTCGCTGGACAGGGCGGTCAGTGGTAAGGTGCATATTACCGCTGACTCATGGTCCAGCAGGCATGGACTGGGATGTTACCTATCTTTCACGGCCCATTGGGTCACTCTTCTGGCAGCTGGGAAGGATGCAGGACAAGGTGCAGTAGTGTTGGAGGTTGTTCCGCCACCACGCCTCCAAAATGCTACTATTGGTTGTGACACACCTCTCTCCTCCACCCCCTCCTCTTCTTCTTCCTCCATGGCCTCTTCCAGTGCTCTGTCCTCAGAACCAGTGGTGCTCCGTGGGAGTTCCAGGGGCTATGCAAGTACGCAGGCAAAACAATGCCATGCCGTGCTTGCGCTGGTTTGTTTGGGGGACAGGAGCCACACTGGGGCAGATGTTTTGTCAGCTCTGCAGGGGCAGGCCGAGAGGTGGTTGACACCACACCAGCTTAAGCCAGGAATGGGGGTTTGCGACAATGGCACCAACCTCCTCTCCGCCCTCCGACAGGGACAACTGACCCATGTGCCCTGTGTGGCTCACGTGCTTAACCTGGTGGTACGCCGATCATTTAATGCCTGTGCTCGGCTGGCTGAGCTCCAAAAGGAGTTGAACCTGCCCAAGAACCGCCTTATGTGTGACATGCCCACCAGGTGGAACTCAACGTTGGCCATGCTGCAGCGGCTGCACACGCAGAAGAGGGCCATCAATGAGTACCTGTGCGACTACGGCACCAGGACAGGGTGGTTCAGGGGAGCTCGGTTTTTTCTCACCACGCCAGTGGGGCATGATCAGGGATGCATGCACTGTCCTGTCACCACTTGAGGAGGCCACAAGGATGGTGAGCAGTGACAGTGCATGTATCAGTGACACTGTACCTCTTGTCCACCTCTTGGAGCATGCACTGCGTGAAATAATGGACAGGGCACTTGAGGCAGAACAGAGGCAGGAAGAGGAGGACTTCCTTGCCTCTCAAGGCCCCCTTTATCCAGAAAGTGTTCCCGCTGTGCCATCCATCACACAGGAAGAGGATGAGGAGGAGGAGGAGGAGGAGGATGATTGTGTCAGCATGGAGGTGGAGGCTGGCACTCAGCATCAGCAGCACCAGCAGTCTTGTAGGGATGATTTACAGTCCCAAGAAACCCGTGGACTTGTACGTGGCTGGGAGGAGGTAGCTGCGGATCATGTTGTCCTTAGTGACCCAGAGGACTCCAGACCAAATACCTCAGCTAACCTACGCTGCATGGCCTCCCTGATCCTGCAAAGCCTGCGGAAGGATCCTCGTATTCTTCGGATCAAGGAGAGGGACCATTACTGGCTGGCCACTCTCCTTGTGACACGGTACAAGGGTAAGGTTGCCGACCTTATCTTGCCGTCGCAGAGGGAGCAGAGGATGAGACACCTCCGGGAGGCCTTGCAGAAAGGTCTGTGCAACGCGTTCCCAGAGACTGGGAGGTTACAAACTCCTGGTCCTGGACAACGTGTTGCTGAGGCATCGGTCAGAAGGAGCAGTGGAGAAGGTGGCCGTCTGACCGATGCGTTCAGATAATTTTTTAGTCCGCAGCCCCAAGGTATGAAAGGTTCCAGCAACCATCGCCAGCATCTGATTTACATGGTGCAGGAATAACTAGGGGCAAGGTCAGACTTGGACACCTTTCCCACCGAAAATCCTCTGGCTTACTGAGTCTTGAGGATGGATTACTGGCCAGAGCTTCCACAGTATGCAATTGAGCTACTGGCCTGTCCTGCATCCAGGGTTCTTTCAGAACCCACCTTCAGTGCTGCTGGTGGCTTTGTTATCACAGGGTGCATCTGTCCACCGACTCATTTGATCGGCTGACCTTCATCAAGATGAATCAGTCTTGGATCACCCACAGCTATCAAGCACCTGAAGCTGATGTAACCGAATATTTTTTTTTAAAATATCACATCCCTTCAAGACTGCCTATGCTGATGCTGAGTGACTGTCCTGTTATGTTGATTGTCTATCCTCTTCCTCCTCTGCTGATATGTTGGAAGAACATTTTTGCTTCTGGGTGATGCCACCAGCCCAATTTTTCAGCCCCTGTTTAACAGGGGCGTTTAATTACAATTTTTGATGCAATGCTTTGCAGCAGGGCTCATTCCTGCACCTTAAGTAGAGTATATGGGAGAGGTTGCAGTGTCGTGGCACCAGCACCAGTGCCAGCAGCCCAATTTTTTAGCCCCTGTTTAACAGGGGCATGTAATTACAATTCTTGATATAATAGTTCACAGGAGGGCCCATTCCTGTGCCCACCCAGAGTAACTGTGAGGACTTACAGTGTTGTGGCACCAGCACCACAACCACCAAAGGTCATTTTTTTTACCACTGTTCAACAATGGCATGTAATTACAATTCTTGATATAATCGTTCACACCGAGGGCTTACAATGTTGCGCCAACACCAACACCTTGTTCCGCCATTTCTGCAGAGCATATAGGGCAGGCCCCTACTTTCAAACATCCAACTTACAAACGTCTCCTACTTGCAAACGGAAGGAGATAACAGCAAGTGAGATGAAAAAAGACGGACGGCAAAACAAATTATACAGGGGTGAGGGGCAATGTATCATTTAGTGCAGAGGTGCCATGCGGTCTGTCAGGCTCATGTGCAGGGGTCTGTGCTGGTGGGGGAAGTGAGCAGCTTGTCCCTTGTAATTTTTGAGTGTAATAGAGCATGTCTCTAGGCTGCTCCTTCCCCAGCTGTTTCTGTGTTTTGTGGGACTTACCGCGTGTCTCCTGTGCCTTGTTGACTCCTCGTGCCGTTCTTTGAGGCTGAGGGGAGCCAGCGCCGATCTTGGGCCTCCATGGCTGCCACGCTATCTTTTTTCGCCTTTTCATCATGGGCCCCAGAAAGTGCGGAGGTTTCTCCTGTGGCCCCACTCGGGAGGTACAGCTGGCGATCTGGGTCAGTGTTGGTGTGGATTGGTGGCGGGAAGAGGATTTGTGCAGGATCTATAGCGGGCGCTCTGTCCTGTGCAAACGCTCACATGCCCGTTCAGGCCATGCCCCCGAACAAGTATTTTTAATCGCAAGTAATTATATTAGCAATAATATCTATTGTATTATTATATTACATTATTATTACATTGTATGGAGCAATTATATGCAAACTTAAATGAATATTTCACATATTTTGGTTTATGTATTTTTATAACATTCAACTTACAGTATATTCATTACATATTGCTTAATTGTACTTATTGAGATATATTAGTATCTATATTGTTAATATGAAAAATTATGAATAAGTGAAATTACATGTAAAATAATCATTGTATTCTGAGAGGCCAATTACCTCACTACCAAGGTATCTGGAGCAAAATCTAATTGCGTTGGTTAGACCAATGCCGTGTACACACGGTTGGACTTTCCGTGTGAGCTTGTTGTCGGAAAGTCCGACCATGTGTATGCTCCATCAAGCATTTCCTGTCGGAATTTCCACCCATAAATGTTTGAGAGCAGGTTCTCAAATTTTCCACCAACTTCACTTTGTTGTCGGAAATTATGATCGTGTGTACACAAGTCCGGCGCACAAAAGTTCATGCATGCTCAGGAGCCGCACTGGCTATTGAACTTCCTTTTTCTCGGCTCGTCGTACATTTTGTATGTCACTGCAATCTCACGTTCGGAATTTTGGGCCAACATTTGTGTGACCGTGTGTATGCAAGACAAGTTTGAGCCAACATCCTTCGGGAAAAAAAATCAACAGTTTTGTTGGCGGAAAGTCTGCTCGTGTGTATGCAGCATTACGTAAAGCATTATATTATAGGTAGAGACAAGAAGTCTGACATATGTTGTCAGAAAATAGAACCTTTAATATATGTATGATTTTCTTCAAGGCTCAGGTCAGAGGTTGTTTGAGAACAATCATGGTATTTTAAGTAAAGTTTCCAAAATCATTTTTAATACAATACTGCCCCCCTTTTGGTAACTATGTCATGAGTTCAATACTGCCCGTAGGCAGTTGTGCCATGATATAAACAGAAAAGTCAGTGTTAATACCCATACACCACAGATAGCAGAGCTCCCAGGTGCTCGATCCACAGTCACTGGCTGAGTAGATTGATGTGGACAAAACGATCCGCACTCCGGTTGTTGCTTTTAAAATGTCTTCATTTTATTGAATAGCCACAGTGAACAAACGCAGATTAAGTCAGTTGACGCATTTCATCCTATAAGGCCTTAGTCCTAACCACATTACAGATATAAAACTTTGAAACAGTAGTTCTAAAGATCACAGGCTCCATCCATTGTCTTAATTGACTGCAGGCAATTATCCAAAAAAAGAGAATCAGCTGCAATACATATAGGGTAAACCATGTGTATGCCACCAAATTTCACACACCTTGTAGTGATAATATGCACATGTATGTACACACACACGCATGTACACACATTCATACACGTATAGAGATATGCATAAGAAGGCGCGCCATAAAATAAAAAAAAACATTTAAAAAGATGAAAAAAAATCCAGGTATGTTAAAAAATTTGTTCAATTAGTATGTTAAAAAATTAGTTAAATCCAAGTAAGTTAAAAACCAGAAGAGAGAAAAGAAAAAGAGAGTTGTGCCATGGTTACATAGTAAATAACATGTCATTTGACGGCATTGAAAATACATCCACGCCTAATTTTCTTTCGGGAATGAGAGTTTGAGAATGGATTGAGAGAATAACGGAAAAATAAGGCCCCTTTCACACTGGGGCGGGTTTCAGGCGCTACAGCACTAAAAATAGCGCCTGAAAAAACCGGCCCCTTTCACTCCAGTGAAAACGCCGGTAAAGCGCCGCTAAAAATAGCGGCGCTTTACCGTCGTCACCCGCACCGCCCCAGTGTGAAAGGGGCTTAAAGGAAGGGAAAGGTGTCCATCGAAACATACAGCTGACATCTCTTAAAAAGATTTTGATATTTCTGGTAAAGTAAAAACTTCTATTTAGCTGTACGAAATCAAGCTGAACATATACCTAACTGGGCCATTTTAGTCTTTGTAGCATAAAATTGAAATATTTCTAACTGCAGTATGATCTGTTTAAAGAGATTTAAAGAGAAAAATACACATATTTGTATAATCTTATGAGGCTAATTTCAGTTTCTAGTAAATGGCTTAGTTATGATATCTGCTTAAATATCAATTTCATTTAAAATGTATCTTTACCTTAAATATAAGTCTGGTTAAAGCACCAACTCCATACATGGTATAACAAGTTTGTGTCCATGTGCTGTTTAAAGTAATTTGAGCTTGCAAATGTCTGTTGTCTGAGAAAGGTCATGTGTCGATCTCAACACCTTGTTATTTTCACATTCTGCTGAGAGAGTGATAAGCTAGGTAATTACTTACAAAGCAGTTACTAAGTATTGCTACATTGGTGTTTTTGAAATAAGATTCTGTGGTTATTTCCTCCACACCTATATTATCCACATTATTGAAATATTGATACATATTCTTTGTTTGTTACCAATTACATTTTGTTATTATTTTGCACCAATTTTTAGTAATAAATATATATATTTTTGCATTTTATTGTATTCCTTTTGTCTTCAGGTTAGCGTGAATAAACTCATTTGAGTTATTTGTTTATTTGCAGGAATCTCCTTAATCTTAAATCCTTGCTTATATTCATAAATATAGAACTGTTTAATTATTTCAGTATAAACATTCTGACAGCGTCCCGCCTGTGTGCAGTCTCTTATGACATGAAACTCTGCACTTACTTGAAAAACTTTTCCCACACTCAGGACAGCAATATGGCTTCTCACCCGTGTGAGATCTTTGATGTAGAACAAGCACTGATTTCTGTATAAAACATTTTCCACACTAAGGGCAAGAATGCGGCTTCTCACCTTTGTGAGATCTTTGATGTACAACAAGAGCTGATTTATGTGTAAAACATTTTCCACACTCAGGGCAAGAATGCGGCTTCTGACCCGTGTGAGATCTTTGATGTACAACGAGTGCTGATTTATGTATAAAACATTTTCCACACTCAGGGCAGGAAAGTGGCTTCTCACCCGTGTGAGATCTTTGATGTACAACAAGCGCTGATTTCTGTATAAAACATTTTCCACACTCAGGGCAAGAATACGGCTTCTCACCCGTGTGATATCTTTGATGTACATCAAGTGCTGATTTCCGTATAAAACATTTTCCACACTCAGGGCAAGAATACGGCTTCTCACCCGTGTGAGATCTTTGATGTACAACAAGTGCTGATTTCTGTATAAAACATTTTCCACACTCAGGGCAGGAATGCGGCTTCTCACCCGTGTGACATCTTTGATGTGCAACAAGTGTTGATTTCCGTATAAAACATTTTCCACACTCAGGACAGGAATGCGGCTTCTCACCCGTGTGAGATCTTTGATGTACAACGAGTGCTGATTTATGTGTAAAACATTTTCCACACTCAGGGCAAGAATACGGCTTCTCACCTGTGTGACATCTTTGATGTAGAACAAGTGCCGATTTCTGTATAAAACATTTTCCACACTCAGGGCAGGAAAGTGGCTTCTCACCTTTGTGAGATCTTTGATGTACAACAAGTGTTGATTTACGTATAAAACATTTTCCACACTCAGGGCAGGAATGCGGCTTCTCACCCGTGTGAGATCTTTGATGTACAACAAGTGTTGATTTACGTATAAAACATTTTCCACACTCAGGGCAGAAATGCGGCTTCTCACCCGTGTGAGATCTCTGATGTACAACAAGTGTTGATTTACGTATAAAACATTTTCCACACTCAGGGCAGGAATGCGGCTTCTCACCTGTGTGACATCTTTTATGTACAACAAGTGCTGATTTATGTATAAAACATTTTCCACACTCAGGGCAGGAATGCAGCCTCTCACCCGTGTGAGATCTTTGATGTACAACAAGTGTTGATTTACATATAAAACATTTTCCACACTCAGGGCAAGAATACGGCTTCTCACCTGTGTGAGATCTTTGATGTACAATAAGTGCTGATTTCTGTATAAAACATTTTCCACACTCAGGACAGGAATACGGCTTCTCATCCGTGTGACATCTTTGATGTACAACAAGTTTTGATTTATGTATAAAACATTTTCCACACTCAGGGCAAGAATATGGCTTCTCACCCGTGTGAGATCTTTGATGTACATAAAGTGATGATTTCTGCCTAAAACATTTTCCACACTCAGGGCAAGAATACGGTTTCTCACCCGTGTGAGATCTTTGATGTGCAACAAGTGTTGATTTACGTATAAAACATTTTCCACACTCAGGGCAGGAATGCGGCTTCTCACCCGTGTGAGATCTTTGATGTGCAACAAGTGTTGATTTACGTATAAAACATTTTCCACACTCAGGACAGGAATACGGCTTCTCACCCGTGTGAGATCTTTGATGTACAACAAGTGTTGATTTATGTATAAAACATTTTCCACACTCAGGGCAAGAATACGGCTTCTCACCTGTGTGAGACCTCTGATGTCTGTTCAGCTGGGCTTTACTTGGAAAACTTTTTTTACACTCAAGGCAGGAATACGGCTGCTCACCAATGTGAGACCTCTGATGATAGTAAAGACTAGACTTAGCTGAAAAACATTTCCCGCACTCAGAACACGAAAATGGCTTCTCTCCCGTGTGAGACCTTTGATGTATAACAAGTTCTGATTTTGTTATAAAACCTTTTCCACACTCAGGACAGGAATGTGGCTTCTCACCAGTGTGAGACCTCTGATGTCTGTTCAGCTGTGCTTTACCTGGAAAACTTTTTTTACACTCAAGGCAGGAATACGACTGCTCACCAGTGTGAGACCTCTGATGATTGGAAAGACTGGACTTAGCTGAAAAACATTTCCCGCACTCAGAACAGGAATGTGGCTCCTCACCAGTGTGAGACCTTTGATGTCTGTTCAGCTGTGCTTTAACTGGAAAACATTTTTCACACTCAAGGCAGGAATACGGCTTCTCCCCAGTGTGGGTTCTCTGATGTCTGACCAAACGTGATTTATATGTAAAATATTTCCCACACTCAGAACAGTTATGAAGTCCATCCTCCCTGTGAGTCCCCTGATGTAAAAAAAGACCTAAACCAGAGCAAAAACTTTTCCCACATTGAGGACAGGGAAATGTCTTCTCCTGAATTCCGGCACCATCCCTCACAGTACGAGGTTGCTCAGCGTCAGAGGGTTTCCATGGTCTATCCACACTGTGAAGTCCACCAATCATAGTTGAGCTCATTGTCTTTTCTCCAGCACAATCTCTTGTGATGTCATCATCTTCCATTTTCCAACCTGGAGATAAAGTAAGATGATCCTTTAAAGGTTTCTCCACGGTGTGTTCTGGAAAAAATATAAAAACCATTACCAATAGATATGAGCAGGTTAGTTAACCACTTTCCGACTGCCTTAAAGCACTTTTACTGCTATAGGGCATCAGCTCTGTGCAGGCTCATGCATATATATGTAATCCCGCACTTCTGCCTGCAGGGGGCACGCATGCATCGCTTCTGCTGTTTTTCTTTACAACAGAAGCCAATCTGCTGGTGGCGGGCACTCAATGCCCTCTGGCACCCGCTGATTGTCGGTAAACAACACCGAGCGCAGACCAGTCTATGTAAACAAGGCAGTTCGTCATTCTGATGGGGAGCAGGGGGGGGGGATGGATGGATGGATTTTGTGTCCATGCAATTTATTCTCTTCCCCTAGTGAAAGCACCTCACGCAGTACACAAAAACACTGGCTAGGCACACAGTTAACCCTTTGATCACCCTGGTGTTTAATCCCTTTACTTGCCAGTGTCATTAGTATAGCGACAGTGTATGCTTTTAGCACTGATCACTATATTAGTGTCACTGCTTCTGACCAGGTGTCAAAAATATCTGAGTGTACGCCGCAATATTGCAGTCCTGCTAAAAAATTCCATAAATATATCCGATAGTTTATAGACGCTGTAAAGTTTGCATAAACCAATCAATTTACTCTCATTGGGGATTTTTTTTTTACCAAAAATATATAGCAGAATACATATTGGCCTTGTGACCATAGGCCTAGGCTTCTGGTGAGATGTTACTCAGTGTGCAGTAACAGAGCAGAGATAAGAGAAGAATATATGATGGGTCACCTGTGCTGATCTCTGTAGGAGTGTCCTCCTCTATGAATGTCCTCGTCATTCCAGCCTCCTCCGTATATTGCTGATCATCCCTCACATACATCTCTTCTACTTCACCCTCAACTTTCATGTTCATCAGATCTTCACCCTAAACCAACAGAATAGCAGAAAATAGAAGGTTTTGCATATTTTTTTGTATTGGAACACAGTCAGGTTTTTACTGCTGCCTACTGGAGGTTGAGACACCTGCAAACATAAAAATGTATAGGGAGCCCCCCTTTCTATTCAGTGTCCATTCGTTTTGTGGAAAAGCGAGAGCAAAATAAACACAAAGCTTTGGGACCTCTGTCCCTCAATGGACGCCAAGAACCAGATGTTATAGGAAGTAGAAAACAAATATTTTCTCTTTCGTGTCCCTTGAGGGACACGGGAATTTCTGATACAATCAGAACATCCAAAAGCAGTCCAACAAAGGCAACTAAGGGGGTGGACAACAACCAGTGGTAGGTTCAAAAGAGACTGAAAACTCTCATGCCGCGTACACACGATCGGAATTCTCGTCGGAAAAAGCTCTGATGGTTTTCCTGACGGAATTCTGACGGAATTCGGCTCAAGCTGTCTTGCCTACACACGGTTACATCAAATTCCGATCATTTATAACGTGGTGACGTGACTAGAAAAAGGAATTTCAATAGCCAATAGCTTCTGTCTCATAGTTGAATCTGAGCATGCGTGATTTTTGGCGTGTCAGAATTCCATACACACGATCGGAATTACCGATACATCGGGAAAATTGAGAATATGCTATCAATTTTTGGCTGGCAGAAGGAAAATCGGACAGCTAAATTCCGATGGAGTGTACACACGGTCGCAATTTCCGATGAAAAGCTCTCATCTGTCTTTTTCTGGCCGGAATTCCGATCGTGTGTATGCGGCATCAGAAAGAATAACCCCCAAATCTGAACCAGATAGGACAAAGCGCCCTACAAAACAGGGGAAGCTGCCAATGACCAATGGAAGGCCACAGAGAATCAACCTGACGCTCAGACCTGGACAGAAGAGATCACTGCCAAGGGGGGTGACTCCACCTGAAAGAACACCAAGCCTCAACCAGCAAGAGAATATGAAACCCACCAAAACTGGTGGAACTGTAGAACTACACGAGAGGAAGAAAATGTATTGAGGACATGTTCCAGACCCTCAATTCAATCTACCTGATGATGGTGAGGGACGGTGTGATATTCCTGTGTGGCATCCCGGAAATACAAAGGACGAGGACATCCCTCTGGTGGGTTTCAGTTTTTAGGTGGCTCCATTAGAACATCCTCAGTAGATCCCTGTGTCGTTCAGAAAGCTCCTTCATCACACCATACTCCTCATCCTCCTCTTTATACTATTCTTTAACAACAATATTATATTTTCCAAGGTTTCCTCTCTGAATACAGAATTGGGGAACCCAACAGGTGGTCATGGTCTTATTGCCCTCAGCTTCTCCAACTTTGGAGTCAGTAAAGAAGAATATGCGGATGTGTGAAATGTATAGTTGGTTATGTGTGAACCAGTAGGAGAGACTCCAAGTTATCTTGCTCTAGGGATGGGCCGAATGACCCCTGAAGGGTGAGAAAGAGTTAACAAGACTGAGACGTTCTATAAATTGCCGACAGACAAATATCTTTTGTTTTTAGGGTCTTGTTTGTCTCGATGGTCACGGGTTAAGTGGGTCCCGAAAGAACCGGTTTTGGAATTATGTATTTAGACAAAATCAAGTGTCAGCTATAATGACTAGTTCAAGCAATGTCTGAGATGTCATATGTTTATATAGGATTTATGTCTCATGTGATGAACTCTGTCCTCCCTCCCTCCTTTTCTTTGTGCAATATTCTTTGTCCATATCCGGTATAAAAGATACATTCATTGAAACTATAATCTTGTGTTCATCGTGTTGATTTGAATGTTTCCCAGAGCTCTGAGAGAATTTCCCACTGATTGTCCAGGTCTAAGCAGAATAAACCCTAACAGACCCCCTGTTCGGTTTGCAACAGAACTTTCGAACATCGCGAAAGTTCGGAACTGAATAACAAACCACAATGAAGTCTATGGGACCTGAACGTTATATTCAACACCCCTACTAACCTGTCCCTATACCAATCATTGATCTCAACTCCACTACTCTGTCCCTATATCATGCCAGAGATCAACGAGCAACCACAGAGCTCTGTGGAAGAAACAGGAGGGGATCGGATCTCCCCGGTCTTGTCGACATCTGAAGAAGACTTCAGCAGACATCAGAGCTCTGTGGAAGAAACAGGAGGAGATCAGCACTCCCCGGTCTTGTCGATGTCTGAAGAAGACTTCAGCAGACATCAGAGCTCTGTTTAGAGAGATAAGAATTTACCTTAACAGGGAAAAAGTTTAATTTGGGACTGGCCAAAGCTTCATTGCTTCAGCCAATCAGGGCTTTCAGTGCACTGCGCGTCAGCGCAGTGCACTGTGGTCATTCGGCTGGCCGAACGCCCTGATAACTCGGTGGTTCGGCGAACTGCCAATGTTTGGCCCGAACTCATGCCCGGGCTAAACCCTTCACCAATTCCCCATCTTGCTCCAAGTGAGCCTGGTATGTCTGAATAACGAGACTGTATTCTGGAAATGTAGAGTTTTGGAGATCCCGGAAAACTCGGTTGTTCGGCTAAACCCTTCGCCCATCTTGCTCCAGGTGAGCCTGGTATGTCTGAATAATGAGACTGTATTCTGGAAATGTAGAGTTTTGGAGATCCAGAGGGTGAGATAAGTGGGTTTGGCTGATATTAATGAGGGGTGTGTCATATGTTAACCAGCTTCTTTGCATTAATGATGAAAATGGCATATATCTCTGTATATCCTGAAATGTAAACTATTTAGCTCTTTCATCTTTTCTCCACATATATGGGTTCAATAGACTCAGATGATATTGTCAAGCACACAGTGGTCTAGAATCTTCTACAAGGAAACATGCTTGTGTATAAATCATAACTACCAAAATATCATTCATCATCTACCTGATAAAGTCTTGCGTAGTTGTGATTTTCCTGTGTGGAATGTCTAGGACTCTCTGTTGGGTCTCTGTGGCTGGATGACTCCACCATGGTGTCCTGTTGCAGATCTTCGTGTCCAATTGGAAACTGTGACTCCTCCATCACCCTGTCCTCATCACCCTCCTCTTTTATCTCTTCGTTAAACTCAAATGTAGGATCTCTCAGGTTTCCACTCTGAATATATAATAAAAATGACATCAATGGTAACAATGCAGATAATGTACAGATCCTAATGATACTATCAGTGATTGTTCCTCATCTACCTGATGATGGTGGGGGATGGTGTGACCTTCCTGTGTGGAATCCCGGGAATACAGAGGAGGACTGGGACTTCTCTCTGGTGGGTTTCTGGTATTTTGTGGCCCCATCATGACATCCTTATACACATCCACGTTTCCTTCAAAAAACTCCTTCATCGCCCTATACTGCTCATCCGCCATTTTAAACACTTCTTGAGCATCAGTTTTAAAATCTCTCAGGTTTCCACTCTAAACATATAATAAAATAATCGCATCAATTGTAATAATTCAGATAATGTACAGATCCTAATGATACTATCAGTGATTGATCCTCATCTACCTGATGATGGTGGGGGATGGTGTGATCTTCCTGTGTGGAATCCCGGGAATACAGAGGAGGACGGGGACATCTCTCTGGTGGGTTTCTGTTATTAGGTGTCTCGGTAATATCCTTGTGTCCATATGAAGGTTCCTCCACCACACCATCCTCCTCATCTTCCTCTTCATTAATACCAATATTATTATCCATGATGTTTGCACTCTGAATATATAATACAACATTCATTGTGACACATATGCTTGTATAATAATCACAACAACCAATAATTGTTCATCTATTGTTGCTGGTAGGGGATTTTGCTGCTGGGGGGGGATCTTATGTTGCTGAGGGGGAAATCATTGCTGGGTGGGGTCTATTATTACCGGGGGTCTTTTTTCACTGGTCGGGGGGATTTTGTTGCTGGAAGGGATCTACTCTGGAAAGAAGGGTTTCCTGATGCTGGCTGCTGGGAGATTTATTGTTTCTGGAATATATTGTCGCTGGGGGAAGGGGGGATCTATTGTTTCAGGGGGTCATTTGTTGCTGGTGGGGTATTTTTTTCTGGAGGGGTCTTATGTTACTGGGGGGAGGGCAATCATTGCTAGGAGAAATCTACGGTTGAAGGAAGGGTCTTCGGATGATGGCAGATCAATTGTTACTGGTGGAGGTCTATTGGTTCAGGGGGTGGGGGTCTATTGTTTCAGGGGATCAATTGTTGCTGGTGGCGGATTTTTTTCTGGGGGGGGGGGCCAATCATTGCTGGGAGGGATCTACTGTTGAGGAAGGGGTCTTCGGATGATGGCAGATCAATTGTTACAGGTGGAGGTCTATTTTTGCAAGGGGGGGGTTCTCTTGTTGCTGGCTGCAGGGGATCTATTTTACTGCTTTCCATGTTTTCATTAGCAAATTGCTTAGCACCACAACATGATACTTGGCTTTGCATTCAAGGAGTAGGTCAAGGGAATGACTCGGAATAGGGAGTACCTACACCTATTCTCTGACAGAAAAAGCCCTGCCTGGGGGACAATCTGTGGTGGGCATGGTTCCTAGACATGTTTCTGGAGGCCAGTGTGCTCTTTTTTTTTCTTTTGCTGTCCTTGTATCCACTCTGATGAAGACCAAATGCTGGATGACGTGTTCCTCAGAAACCAACTCTTCCCAGAGTGTTGATGTTCTGGTGCCCTCCCTGTGGTTTCCAAGCCCGATGACCTCAACCCCACTACTCTGTCCCCCTACCATGTCCTGTAGTGACATGAAGGCCAGTGAGAAGGAATCGCAGAGCACTGTTGAGGACCAGGAGATCGGCACTCCCCGGTCGTGTCGGTTTCTGAAGAAGACTTCAGATGACATTGGAGCTTCGTACAGGGAAAACTTTTATTTGGGTTTGACGTTTTTTCATATATTTTAGTATTTCAGTTCAATACGTCAAATGATCTAAAATCCGATGAAATACCGAGAGCGACAAAAACACTTTGCGTACATAAACAAGTATATCGAAAGGGCAACACGGGACAGAGAAATTTGGTTCCAAATAATAGACAATGATAAGATCTATGATCAAATATCTTATTACCTCCTCTGCTGCCAGGTTAAATGATGTCTTCCCTACTATTCCTCCCACATGGAAAGTCCTTTGTGCTCCGTACAGCACTTCATGTCTTCTCTCGGCTTCGGTCTGACTCACCTCTCACCCGGAACTTCGTGTCTGTACCTGACATCACTTCCTGTCTACCATAGAGACTTCCTGTCTGGGTAGAAGTGAGATCACCACCTTGTGCAGCTCAGAGGAACTGCAGCCCCCGAGAAACATCTGGTAGTGTGAACACGGCCTTGTGCGGTGTGTGTATGTACCGTATGTCCTTATAGATGGGGTCATCTCCACTCCCACCGAGAGGGGATAGAAATATATTTCTGCTCGGGATGAGGGATTTTGGTTCAGTGGATTTTAAAGTGAAATTACGGATTTTTGCCAAATTCCTGTTAGCTTTTGATTTGCAAAATAGGCAAAAGTTGCTTAATTGAAAAAAACTCTCTATAATTATATGATAAAAAACCTTCCCATGTTGCTTTGCAAGACCTGTGACACTTCTGTGTCCGCCCCTAGTACCAATCAGTGATTATCCAATCCCCTTTGGTTATAAGCCAACTTTACCCCCTTTGTGCATTCCAACTGTTCACATCAGATCCCCCCCTTACATCCTATCATAGTTCCCCTTACATCAGAGTCCTCTTTCTACATTATAAGTTCCCGCACAAGTTTCTGTACATTCGAGACCCTAGAGCCATCCTCTTTACATCAGTGTCCCCAGAGTTAACACCTTTACATAAAAGTCTTCAAAGCTACCCCCTTACATCAGGGTCCCCAGAATCACCCCCTTTACATCAGGGTCTCCAAAGCCCCCCTCCCCCTACACCAGGGTCCCCAGAGTCACTTCATTAAATCAGGGTCCCCAGAATCCCCCCATTCATCGGTCCCCCCTTCTAGTTACTTCAAGGTCCCAAGAGTCTCCTCTTACAACAGAGCCCTCATCCTTACATCAGGGACCCCAGAGCTACCCATCGTACACCAGGGTACCCAGAGCCACTCCTCCCTTACTTTAGGGTCTCCAGAGCCTCCCCTTTACAGTAGGGTCACCAGAGCCATCACCATTACATCAGGTTCCCCCGAGCCAACCCATTTACATTAGGGTCCCCAGAGCCTCCTACTTACATCAGGGTCCCCAGAGTTACCCCATTTACCTCAAAGTCTTCAGAGCCACTGCCTTACATCAGGGTCCGCAGAATCACCCATTTTACATCAGGGTCTGCAGAATCACCTACTTTACATCAGGTTCCCCAATGCTATCCCATTTACATCAGGGTCCCCAGAGCCGTGATATACAGCACTGACACCTGCACCGTAAGCAGCCCCAGGATGAAGTCAGCACAGCACAGGGATGGTGGGAGCCCCTCATAATGAGCATAGCACAGGGATGGTGGGAGCCCCTCATAATATGCACAGCAGAGGTACAGCCCCAGGAGGAAGTCAGCACAGCACAGGGATGGTGGGAGCCCCTCATAATAAGCAGCCCCAGGAGGAAGTCAGCACAGCACATTGATGGTGGGAGCCCCTCATAATGAGCATAGCACAGGGATGGTGGGAGCCCCTCATAATAAGCAGCCCCAGGAGGAAGTCAGCACAGCACAGGGATGGTGGGAGCCCCTCATAATAAGCTGCCCCAGTAGAAATATAACACCGCTCAACCTCTTCAAAGAGGAGGGTTCGGGCATATAGTACGGTGTGCTTTTTTTGGACAAGGAAGTGAGCCAAATGAAGAAAGAAGGTCTGTGTGCTCAATTAAAAAAAATTGCTTTTAGACATATACATGGTCTACTGGTCACCTGTGTTGAATTCCTCCGAGATCCATGCCTCATTCATTTTTATGTGAGGTAGTTAACACTGTCGTGAGCTAGGCGAGTACGCTTATCGGTCACGATCCCCCCTGCTGCACTGAACGTCCTTTCGGACAGGACACTGGATGAGGGGCAAGCCAACAGTTCGATTGCAAATTGGGCAAGCTCTGGCCAGAGGTCAAGCCTGCCCACCCAGTAGTCCAGGGATTCATCACTCCTCAGAGCGTCCACATCGGCCGTTAACCCGATGTAGTCGGACACCTGACGGTCTAGGCGTTCCTTAATGCTGGATCCGGATGACACCTGTCGATGGGTCGGCTGAAAGAATGACCTCATATCCGAAGTCACCAACACATCTTCAAACCGGCCTCTTCTTGCAGGCGTTGTTGGATTGGTACCCGCAACTCCTTCTCTGGGAGTAGGAATTGCTCCTCTGCCAGCGCACGCAAAAGCAGAATGCAGCATTTCTCAAAGCAAGGCCTGGAAGTACTCCATTCTGCCAGCCCTCTGTGACGGCTGTAGCTTTTCCGCCATTTTGTGTTTGTACCGGGGGTCTAAGTATGTTGCCACCCAGTACTGGTCCTTGACCCTTATGCTTTTTATACGGGGGTCCCTATTAAAACACTGGAGCATGAAGGCCCCCATTTGCACTAAACTGGAAGCGGTGTGGTGGCCTGGCTCCTGCTCATCATCCAGGATAATGTCATCCTCTTCATTCTCCTCTCCCCATCCATGCACAACAACAGGGATCCCAGAAAGGTTTAAAGCATGCTCTTCTTGCTCCTCCTTATCCGCCCCGGCACCATCCTCCTCTGACTCCTCTTCAGACTCCTGTTGTTGACTTGTCTCAGATAGAGTAGCCCCCCTGGGAATTCATCCAGGATTGCGACTTCCTCATCTTCCCGCTAATGCTCCTCCACAGCTTGATCAATGACACGACGCAATGCACGCTCCATAAAGAAGGCATAAGGTACCATGTCACTGATGGTGCCATGGCTGCGACTGACCAGTTTGGTGATCTCCTCAAATGGCCGCAGAAGTCTGCATGCATCGCGCATGAGCAGCCACTGGCGTGGTGAAAAAAAAAACAGCTCCCCAGAACCTGTTCTGCCGCAGAGTTCATACAGGTAGACGTTAACTGCACGTTTCTGCTGAAGCAGCCTATCAAGCATATAGAAGGTTGAGTTGCATTGCGTCGGGCAATCGCAAATAAGACGTCTGACCAGCAGATTGTGTCGCCGCTGAATGTCAGCAAGGCGAACCATGGCCGTGTAAGATCTTCTGAAATGGGCCGAGATTTTCCTTGCCTGCCGCAAGATGTTCTGGACCCCAGGGTATTTGACAACGAATCGCTGCACGACCAAGTTTAAGACGTGTGCCATGCATGGCACGTGCGTGATTTTGCCCTGTTTCAATGCGCTAAGCAGATTGGCACCGTTGTCACACACCACTTTGCCAACTGTCAAATTGAGCGGTGTTAGCCACTGATCTGCCTGTGAACATAAAGCTGAAAGGAGTGCCGGGCCAGTGTGGCTCTTGGCTTCCAGGCACAACAGACGCAGCATGGCATGGCAACATCTCACCTGGCATGTTGAATAGGTTCTGGGGAGCTTGGGCGGCGCAGCGGAAGAGACGCTAGCAGCGGAAAAGGAGGAGTCAGCCGAGGAGGAGAGGGAGGAGGATGGAGTAGGAGGAGGAGGAGAAGAAGGGCCAGGCCTGCATGCAATCGGTGGCGGTAAAACCAAATCTACACGGGTGCCACGGGTTACATGCTTGACGGCCGTCAGAAGGTTCACCCAGTGGGCAGTAAAAGTGATATACCTTCCCTGCCCGTGTTTGCTAGACCACGTGTCTGTGGTCAGATGTATCTTGGCACCGACACTGTGTGCCAGAGATACATTCACTTGCCGCTGAACATGGCCATATAGCTCTGGGATGCCCTTCTCTGAGAAATACTTCCTTCCTGGGACCTTCCATTGTGGTGTTCCAATGGCCACAAATTTGCGAAAGGCCTCCAAGTCCACCAGTTTATATGGCAGTAGTTGGCGGGCTATGAGTTTTGACAAGCCAGTCGTCAACCGTTGGGCAAGAGGGTTATCCGGCGTCATCATTTTTTTACGCTCGAACATTAGGCCCACGGAAGCCTGCCTTTTTGCAGAAAAACGTGAGCTTGGCGTGATGGAAGGTGGAGTGGAGGACAATTGTGAGGAGAGAGGAGAAGTAGAAGACGAGGCTGGACGGTGAGAGCCTGTAGTGTGGCTTTGTGTGTTCCATTGCTCCCACTGGGCTCGGTGATGGCTGCTCATGTGCCTTCTTAAGGCGGTCGTCCCTAGGTGAGTGTTGGGCTTACCGCGACTAATGCGTTGACTGCAAAGATTGCAGATGGCAACGCTATTGTCAGCAGCGGACACGTTAAAAAAAGCCCACACTGCGAAGCCATGTGCCGGTGTCCTGGGAGCGCCAGATGTGACCATACATGGTCGATGACTCGGTCCTGATACATTTGCAGTCTGCTTTGTCCCTCCTGTGCAATGTAAGTTATTCCTGCTTCTCCTCCCTATCTGCTGGTTCATATCTCCCTCTGAACTCCCCTCCTCTTCCTCTCTTGTGGGCACCCACGTGACATCACTAGACACGTCATCATCGACGTCACCTTCCCCACCGCTATAAGTAGAAATCTCGGAGTAGGCAGCAACACCGGGGACCAACCTCCTCCTTGGGCTGATCTGGGTACTGTCGTCAGACTGCAGAGTAGCGGTTGTTGCTACCTCCTCTTCCTGATCCAATACCAAGAGTGGCTGCGCATCAGAAATGTCTTGATATGGATCGGAAAATAATTCCTGTGACTCAAGCGGAAGGTATGTGGTGTTGTTGGTGGTAGTGTCTTTGGGGGTGCACATAGCAGAGAGTGAAGAAGAGGGTGCAGATCGAGAGGATGAGGAGGGTGCAGAAGAGTAAGGCTGAGTGAGCCACTCAACCAAGTCTGGTGCGTCCTTTAAATGAAGTGAACGCACCTTCTGCAACTTCCCACTTTGGCTTAAGCCTGTTGCTCCTACCCTACCCCTACCACCCCTGCGGAAGGGCCTGCCTCTTCCTCTGCCTGTCATTTTTTAAATGACCCTGTGACAAAACTCTCAGTCCCTATACTGCTGCAGTATAGGGCAGCGGTCAGCAGTAGTGCACCTCAGCCCTATGTATGGTGGACCTATACCAGTCCTTACGGAATAGCAGACTGTACCTCACTCAACCCTATGTACTGTAGCACCCTAGACCAAGTTACCAGTCCTTATAAGGACCTTTGTGGAACAAGTAGGTTGTGACTGATTAGCAGACTGTACGTCAGTCCCTATACTGATGAAGGACTGCTGCAGTATAGGGCAGCGGTCAACAGTAGTGCACCTCAACCCTATCTATTGTGGACCTATACCAGTCCTTATAGAATAGCAGACTGTACCTCACTCAACCCTATGTACTGTAGCACCCTAGACCAAGTTACCAGTCCTTATAATGACCTTTGTGGAACAAGTAGTGATGGACGAACTTCCGACGGGATGTTTCGCGAACGCGGACCGCGAACGCGGCCGATAGTTTGCGAACCGGAACGTTCGCGGCGGGCCCCATTGACTTCAATGGGAGGCGAACTTCGCAAACCTACAGGTCAAATTTGCAGCCACAAAATAATTATTAGCTGTGCAAACATAGTCCCACCACATGGCCAATGACATAACACATGTATGAGGTGAATATGGGATCGACAACTACAAGCATTCTTTTTTATATGGGAAATTGTTCTGACTAGGGATGAGCTTCGTGTTCGAGTCGAACGTACGTTCGACTCGAACGTTGGCTGTTCGTCCGTTTGGCGAAATCCGAACTCTTGGTCCGTTCGCGTCAAAATTCGTGTGGCGCGCACAGCCCACAATGCACTGCGATGGCGCAGTGCATTGCTGGCTCATGATTGGCCAAGCATGCACTGTGACCCCGCATGCTTGGCCAATCGCAGCGCCAGCAGCGAGGAGAGCCATGATTGGCCACAGGCGCTCTGTCCTGTGCAAACGCTCACATGCCCGTTCAGGCCATGCCCCCGAACAAGTATTTTTAATCGCAAGTAATTATATTAGCAATAATATCTATTGTATTATTATATTACATTATTATTACATTGTATGGAGCAATTATATGCAAACTTAAATGAATATTTCACATATTTTGGTTTATGTATTTTTATAACATTCAACTTACAGTATATTCATTACATATTGCTTAATTGTACTTATTGAAATATATTAGTATCTATATTATTAATATGAAAAATTATGAATAAGTGAAATTATATGTAAAATAATCATTGTATTCTGAGAGGCCAATTACCTCACTACCAAGGTATCTGGAGCAAAAGCTAATTGCGTTGGTTAGACCAATGCCGCGTACACACGGTCGGACTTTCCGTGTGAGCTTGTTGTCGGAAAGTCCGACCATGTGTATGCTCCATCAAACATTTCCTGTCCGAATTTCCACCCATAAATGTTTGAGAGCAGGCTCTCAAATTTTCCACCAACTTCACTTTGTTGTCGGAAATTCTGATCGTGTGTACACAAGTCCGGCGCACAAAAGTTCATGCATGCTCAGGAGCCGCACTGGCTATTGAACTTCCTTTTTCTCGGCTCGTCGTACATCTTGTATGTCACTGCAATCTCACGTTCGGAATTTTGGGCCAACATTTGTGTGATCGTGTGTATGCAAGACAAGTTTGAGCCAACATCCTTCGGGAAAAAAAATCAACAGTTTTGTTGGCGGAAAGTCTGCTCGTGTGTATGCAGCATTACGTAAAGCAATATATTATAGGTAGAGACAAGAAGTCTGACATATGTTGTCAAAAAATAGAACCTTTAATATATGTATGATTTTCTTCAAGGCTGAGGTCAGAGGTTGTTTGAGAACAATCATGGTATTTTAAGTAAAGTTTCCAAAATCATTTTTAATACAATACTGCCCGCCTTTTGGTAACTATGTCATGAGTTCAATACTGCCCCTAGGCAGTTGTGCCATGATATAAACAGAAAAGTCAGTGTTAATACCCATACACCACAGATAGCAGAGCTCCCAGGTGCTCGATCCACAGTCACTGGCTGAGTAGATTGATGTGGACAAAACGATCCGCACTCCGGTTGTTGCTTTTAAAATTTCTTCATTTTATTGAATAGCCACAGTGAACAAACGCAGATTAAGTCAGTTGACGCATTTCATCCTATAAGGCCTTAGTCATAACCACGTTACAGATATAAAACTTTGAAACAGTAGTTCTAAAGATCACAGGCTCCATCCATTGTCTTAATTGACCGCAGGCAATTATCCAAAAAAAGAGAATCAGCTGCAATACATATAGGGTGATCCATGTGTATGCCACCAAATTTCACACACCTTGTAGTGATAATATGCACATGTATGTACACACACACGCATGTACACACATTCATACACGTATAAAGATATGCATAAGAAGGCACGCCATAAAATTAAAAAAAACATTTAAAAAGATGAAAAAAAATCCAGGTATGTTAAAAAATTAGTTCAATTAGTATGTTAAAAAATTAGTTAAATCCAGGTAAGTTAAAAACCAGAAGAGAGAAAAGAAAAAGAGAGTTGTGCCATGGTTACATAGTAAATAACATGTCATTTGACGGCATTGAAAATACATCCACGCCTAATTTTCTTTCTGGAATGAGAGTTTGAGAATGGATTGAGAGAATAACGGAAAAATAAGGGCCCTTTCACACTGGGGTGGTTTTCAGGCGCTACAGCACTAAAAATAGCGCCTGAAAAAAACGGCCCCTTTCACTCCAGTGAAAACGCCGGTAAAGCGCCGCTAAAAATAGCGGCACTTTACCTTCGTCACCCGCACCGCCCCAGTGTGAAAGGGGCTTAAAGGAAGGGAAAGGTGTCCATCGAAACATACAGCTGACATCTCTTAAAAAGATTTTGATATTTCTGGTAAAGTAAAAACTTCTATTTAGCTGTACGAAATCAAGCTGAACGTATACCTAACTGGGCCATTTTAGTCTTTGTAGCATAAAATTGAAATATTTCTAACTGCAGTATGATCTGTTTAAAGAGATTTAAAGAGAAAAATACACATATTTGTATAATCTTGAGGCTAATTTCAGTTTCTAGTAAATGGCTTAGTTATGATATCTGCTTAAATATCAATTTCATTTAAAATGTATCTTTACCTTAAATATAATTCTGGTTAAAGCACCAACTCCGTACATGGCATAACAAGTTTGTCCATGTGCTGTTTAAAGTAATTTGAGCTTGCAAATGTCTGTTGTCTGAGAAAGGTCACGTGTCGATCTCAACACCTTGTTATTTTCACATTCTGCTGAGAGAGTTAGAGAGCTAGGTAATTACTTACAAAGCAGTTACTAAGTATTGCTACATTGGTGTTTTTGAAATAAGATTCTGTGGTTATTTCCTCCACACCTATATTATCCACATTATTGAAATACTGATACATATTCTTTGTTTGTTACCAATTACATTTTGATATTATTTTGCACCGATTTTTAGTAATAAATATATATATTTTTGCATTTTATTGTGTTCCTTTTGTCTTCAGGTTAGCGTGAATAAACTCATTTGAGTTATTTGTTGATTTTGCGGAAACAAGTAGGAATCACCTTAATCTTAAATCCTTGCTTATATTCATAAATATAGAACTGTTTAATTATTTCAGTATAAACATTCTGACAGCGTACCGCCTGTGTGCAGTCTCTTATGACATGAAAAACTTTTCCCACACTCAGGACAGCAATATGGCTTCTCACCGTGTGAGATCTTTGATGTACAACAAGCGCTGATTTCTGTATAAAACAGTTTCCACACTAAGGGCAAGAATACGGCTTCTCACCTTTGTGAGATCTTTGATGTGCAACAAGTGTTGATTTATGTATAAAACATTTTCCACACTCAGGGCAGGAAAGTGGCTTCTCACCTGTGTGAGATCTTTGATGTACAAACAGTGCTGACTTATGTATAAAACATTTTCCACACTCAGGGCAGGAATGCGGCTTCTCACCCGTGTGAGATCTTTGATGTACAACAAGTGCTGATTTATGTGTAAAACCTTTTCCACACTCAGGGCAAGAATACGGCTTCTCACCTGTGTGAGATCTTTGATGTAGAACAAGAGCTGATTTCTGTATAAAACCTTTTCCACACTCAGGACAGGAATGCGGCTTCTCACCCGTGTGAGATCTTTGATGTACAACAAGTGCTGATTTATGTGTAAAACATTTTCCACACTCAGGGCAAGAATACGGCTTCTCACCCGTGTGAGATCTTTGATGTAAAACAAGAGCTGATTTATGTATAAAACATTTTCCACACTCAGGGCAAGAATACGGCTTCTCACCCGTGTGAGATCTTTGATGCACAACAAGCTCTGATTTCTGGAAAAAACATTTTCCACACTCAGGGCAAGAATGCGGCTTTTCACCCGTGTGATATCTTTGATGCACAACAAGCTCTGATTTCTGAAAAAAACATTTTCCACACTCAGGGCAGGAATACGGCTTCTCACCCGTGTGAGATCTTTGATGTACATCAAGTGCTGATTTCCGTCTAAAACATTTTCCACACTCAGGGCAAGAATACGGCTTCTCATCTGCGTGACATCTTTGATGTAGAACAAGCACTGATTTCCGTGTAAAACATTTTTCACACTCAGGGCAGGAAAACGGCTTCTCACCCGTGTGAGATCTTTGATGTACATCAAGTGCTGATTTCTGTCTAAAACATTTTCCACACTCAGGGCAAGAATACGGCTTCTCATCTGTGTGACATCTTTGATGTAGAACAAGCACTGATTTCCGTGTAAAACATTTTTCACACTCAGGGCAGGAAAACGGCTTCTCACCCGTGTGAGATCTTTGATGCACAACAAGCTCTGATTTCTCTATAAAACATTTTCCACACTCAGGGCAAGAATGCGGCTTTTCACCCGTGTGAGATCTTTGATGTACATCAAGTGCCGATTTCTGTATAAAACCTTTTCCACACTCAGGGCAAGAATACGGCTTCTCACCCGTGTGATATCTTTGATGTAGAACAAGCGCTGATTTCTGTGTAAAACATTTTCCACACTCAGGGCAAGAATACGGCTTCTCACCTGTGTGAGATCTTTGATGTACAAAAAGTTCTGATTTTCTTATAAAACCTTTTCCACACTCAGGACAGGAATGTGGCTTCTCACCCGTGTGAGATCTCTGATGTACAACAAGTGCTGATTTCTGTCTAAAACATTTTCCACACTCAGGGCAAGAATGTGGCTTCTCACCAGTGTGAGACTTCTGATGTCTGACCAGCTGTGCTTTAACTGGAAAACATTTTTCACACTCAGGGCAGGAAAACGGCTTCTCACCCGTGTGAGATCTTTGATGTACATCAAGTGCTGATTTCCGTCTAAAACATTTTCCACACTCAGGGCAAGAATACGGCTTCTCATCTGTGTGACATCTTTGATGTAGAACAAGCACTGATTTCCGTGTAAAACATTTTTCACACTCAGGGCAGGAAAACGGCTTCTCACCCGTGTGAGATCTTTGATGCACAACAAGCTCTGATTTCTCTATAAAACATTTTCCACACTCAGGGCAAGAATGCGGCTTTTCACCCGTGTGATATCTTTGATGTAGAACAAGCGCTGATTTCTGTGTAAAACATTTTCCACACTCAGGGCAAGAATACGGCTTCTCACCCATGTGATATCTTTGATGTAGAACAAGCGCTGATTTCTGTGTAAAACATTTTCCACACTCAGGGCAAGAATACGGCTTCTCACCTGTGTGAGATCTTTGATGTACAACAAGTTCTGATTTTCTTATAAAACCTTTTCCACACTCAGGACAGGAATGTGGCTTCTCACCAGTGTGAGATCTTTGATGTACAACAAGTGCTGACTTATATATAAAACATTTTCCACATTCAGGGCAGGAATGCGGCTTCTCATCCGTGTGAGATCTTTGATGTTCAACAAGTGCCGATTTCTGTCTAAAACATTTTCCACACTCAGGGCAAGAATGTGGCTTCTCACCCGTGTGAGACTTCTGATGTCTGACCAACTGTGCTTTAACTGGAAAACATTTTTCACACTCAAGGCAGGAATATGGCTTCTCCCCAGTGTGGGTTCTCTGATGTCTGACCAAATGTGATTTATATGCAAAATATTTCCCACACTCAGAACAGTTATGAAGTCCATCCTCCCTGTGAGTGCCATGATGTAAAAAAAGACCTAAACCAGAGCTAAAACTTTTCCCACATTGAGGACAGGGAAATGTCTTCTCCTGAATTCCGGCACCATCCCTCACAGTACGAGGTTGCTCAGGGTCAGAGGGTTTCCATGGTCTATCCACACTGTGAAGTCCACCAATCATAGTTGAGCTCATTGTCTTTTCTCCTCCACAATCTCCTGTGATGTCATCATCTTCCATTTTCCAACCTGGAGATAAAGTCAGACGATCCTTTGAAGGTTTCTCCACAGTGTGGTCTGGAAAAAATATAAAAACCATTACCAATAAATATGAGCAGGTTAGTTAAACACTTTCCGACTGCCTTATAGCACGTTTACCTCTATAGGGCATCAGCTCTGCGCAGGCTTATGCATATATATGTAATCCCGCACTTCCGGGACGCGCATGCATCGCTTCTGCTGTTTTTCTTTACAACAGAAGCCAATCTGCAGGTGGCAGGCACTCAATGCCCTCTGGCACCCGCTGATTGTCGGTAAACAACGCCGAGCGCAGACCTGTCTATGTAAACAAGGCAGTTCGTCATTCTGATGGGGAGGAGGGGGGGGGGGGAAATGGATGGATTTTGTGTCCATGCAATTTATTCTCTTCCCCTAGTGAAAGCACCTCACGCAGTACACAAAAACACTGGCTAGGCACACAGTTAACACTTTGGTCACCCTGGTGTTTAATCCCTTTACTTGCCAGTGTCATTAGTATAGCGACAGTGTATGCTTTTAGCACTGATCACTATATTAGTGTCACTGGTTCTGACCAAGTGTCAAAAATGTCTGAGTGTACGCCGCAATATTGCAGTCCTGCTAAAAAATTCCATAAATATATCCGATAGTTTGTAGACGCTGTAAAGTTTGCGTAAACCAATCAATTTACTCTTATTGGGGATTTTTTTTTTACCAAAAATATATAGCAGAATACATATTGGCCTTGTGACCATAGGCCTAGGCTTCTGGTGAGATGTTACTCAGTGTGCAGTAACAGAGCAGAGATAAGAGAAGAATATATGATGGGTCACCTGTGCTGATCTCTGTAGGAGTGTCCTCCTCTATGAATGTCCTCGTCATTCCAGCCTCCTCCGTATATTGCTGATCATCCCTCACATACGTCTCTTCTACGTCACCCTCAATATTTATCAGATCTTCACCCTAAACCAACAGAATAGCAGAAAATAGAAGGTTTTGCATATTTTTTTGTATTGAAACACAGTCAGGTTTTTACGGCTGCCCACTGGAGGTTGAGACACCTGCAAACATAAAAATTGTAAGGGAGCCCCCCTTTCTATTCAGTGTCCATTCGTTTTGTGGAAAAGCGAGAGCAAAATAAACACAAAGCTTTGGGACCTCTGTCCCTCAATGGACGCCAAGAACCAGATGTTATAGGAAGTATAAAACAAATATTTTCTCTTTCGTGTCCCTTGAGGGACACGGGAATTTTTGATACAATCAGAACATCCAAAAGAAGCCCAACAAAGGCAACTAAGGGGGTGGACAACAGCCAGTGGTAGGTTCAAAAGAGACTGAAAACTCTCATGCCGCGTACACACGATCGGAATTCTCGTCGGAAAAAGCTCTGAAGGTTTTCCTGACGGAATTCTGACGGAATTCGGCTCAAGCTGTCTTGCCTACACACGGTTACATCAAATTCCGATCATTTATAACGTGGTGACGTGACTAGAAAAAGGAATTTCAATAGCCAGTAGCTTCTGTCTCATAGTTGAATCTGAGCATGCGTGAATTTTGGCATATCGGAATTCCATACACACGATCGGAATTACCGATCTATCTGGAAAATTGAGAATATGCTATAAATTTTTGGCTGGCGGAAGGAAATTCGGACAGCTAAATTCCGATGGAGCGTACACACGGTCGCATTTTCCGATGAAAAGCTCTCATCGGTCCTTTTCTGGCCGGAATTCCGATCGTGTGTACGCGGCATCAGAAAGAATAACCCCCAAATCTGAACCAGATAGGACAAAGCACCCTACAAAACAGGGGAAGCTGCCAATGACCAATGGAAGGCCACAGAGAATCAACCTGACGCTCAGACCTGGACAGAAGAGATCACTGCCAAGGGGGGTGACTCCACCTGAAAGAACACCAAGCCTCAACCAGCAAGAGAATATGAAACCCATCAAAACTGGTGGAACTGTAGAACTACACTGTCCATATCCGGTATAAAAGGTACATTCATTGAAACTATAATCTTGTGTTCATCGTGTTGATTTGAATGTTTCCCAGAGCTCGGAGAGAATTTCCCACCGATTGTCCAGGTCTAAGCAGAATAAACCTTAACAGACCCCCTGTTCGGTTTGCAACAGAACTTTCGAACATTGCGAAAGTTCGGAACCGAATGACGAACCCCAATGAAGTCTATGGGACCTAAACGTTATATTCAACACCCCTACTAACCTGTCCCTATACCAATCATTGATCTCAATTCCACTACTCTGTCCCTATATCATGCCAGAGATTAACGAGGAACCACAGAGCTCTGTGGAAGAAACAGGAGGGGATCGGAACTCCCCGGTCTTGTCGACATCTGAAGAAGACTTCAGCAGACATCAGAGCTCTGTTTAGAGAGATAAGAATTTACCTTAACAGAGAAAAAGTTAAATTTGGGACTGGCCAAAGCTTTCATTGCTTCAGCCAATCAGGGCTTTCAGTGCACTGCATGTCGGCGCGGTGCACTGTGGTCATTCGGCTGGATGAAATCCCCGATAACTCGGTGGTTCGGCGACCTGCCAATGTTCTGCCTGAACTCATGCCCGGGCTAAACCCTTCGCCCATCCCCATCTTGCTCCAAGTGAGCCTGGTATGTCTGAATAATGGGACTGTATTCTGGAAATGTAGAGTTTTGGAGATCCAGAGGGTGAGATAAGTGGGTTTGGCTGATATTAATGAGGGGTGTGTCATATGTTAACCAGCTTCTTTGCATTAATGATGAAAATGGCATATATCTCTGTATATCCTGAAATGTAAACTATTTAGCACTTTCATCTTTTCGCCACATATATGGGTTCAATAGACTCAGATGATATTGTCAAGCACACAGTGGTCTAGAATCTTCTACAAGGAAACATGCTTGTGTATAAATCATAACTACCAAAATATCATTCATCATCTACCTGATAAAGTCTTGCGTAGTTGTGATCTTCCTGTGTGGAATGTCTTGGACTCTCTGTTGGGTCTCTGTGGCTGGATGACTCCACCGTGGTGTCCTGTTGCAGATCTTCGTGTCCAATTGGAAACTGTGACTCCTCCATCACCCCGTCCTGATCACCCTCCTCTTTTATCTCTTCGTTAAGCTCAAATGTAGGATCTCTCAGGTTTCCACTCTGAATATATAATAAAAATGACATCAATGGTAACAATGCAGATAATGTACAGATCCTAATGATACTATCAGTGATTGTTCCTCATCTACCTGATGATGGTGGGGGATGGTGTGACCTTCCTGTGTGGAATCCCGGGAATACAGAGGAGGACTGGAGCATCTCTCTGGTGGGTTTCTGGTATTATGTGGCCCCATCATGAAATCCTTATACAGATCCGCGTTTCCTTCAAAAAACTCCTTCATCGCTCTATACTGCTCATCCGCCATTTTAAACTCTTCTTGAGCATCAACTTTAGAATCTCCAAGGTTTCCACTCTAAACATATAATAAAATAATCACATCAATGGTAACAATGCAGATAATGTACAGATCCTAATGATACTATCAGTGATTGTTCCTCATCTACCTGATGATGGTGGGGGATGGTGTGACCTTCCTGTGTGGAATCCCGGGAATACAGAGGAGGACTGGAGCATCTCTCTGGTGGGTTTCTGTTATTAGGTGTCTCGGTAATATCCTTGTGTCCATATGAAGGTTCCTCCACCACACCATTCTCCTCATCTTCCTCTTCATTAATACCAATATTATTATCCATGATGTTTGCACTCTGAATATATAATACAACATTCATTGTGACACATATGCTTGTATAATAATCATAACCACCAATAATTGTTCATTATCTACCTGATCATGTGGTACGTTGTCATCATCTTCATGTGTGTCCATCATGACGTCCTTGTAGAGATCCTTGTGTCCTTCTAAATACTCCCACTCCTCCATAGAGAAATAGACAGTGACATCCTGACACCTTATAGGAACCTGACACACACAATGATACAGTCACCATCCAGACACATCCCTTGTCTGTTACTGGATAATGTCCCAGAATTCCCAGAATCCTCCTCACCTCTCCTGTCAGCAGCTCCATCACATCAAGTTCATGGTGACCTCTAGAACATTTTTTATCATCGTTTACATAGATAGTACTGTGCAGCTATTAGAGACACTGTTGTTCTTTTTAGGTAGTGGTAGCTGTTAGTATCTGCTACTTGCCCCGAGTCATCACTCTGTACTCCTGATAAAGGGCAAAGCCTTTGATCAGCCTTTACTAATTGGCTGCCTGGGTACCTGGGGGGCAGGGCATTTTTTTCAGTGGGAATGCAGTTTCGGCACCTCCAGCACTGAATGTATGTACTGGCAAGGGGTGTGCTGGTGGGTTTATGGATATTTGCTACTGAGGATCTATTGTCCCTGGGATCTATTGTCGCTGGGGGGGGGGTCTATTGTTGCTGGTAGGGGATTTTGCTGCTGGGGGATCTTATGTTGCTGAGGGGGAAATTATTGCTGGGAGGGGTCTATTATTACTGGGGGTCTTTTGTCACTGGTGGGGGGATTTTGTTGCTGGAAGGGATCTACTCTGGAAAGAAGGGTTTCCTGATGCTGGCTGCTGGGAGATTTATTGTTTTTGGAATATATTGTCGCTGGGGGAAGGGGGGATCTATTGTTTCAGGGGGTCATTTGTTGCTGGTGGGGTATTTTTTTCTGGAGGGGTCTTATGTAACTGGGGGGAGGGCAATCATTGCTAGGAGAAATCTACGGTTGAGGGAAGGGTCTTCGGATGATGGCAGATCAATTGTTACTGGTGGAGGTCTATTGGTTCAGGGGGTGGGGGTCTATTGTTTCAGGGGATCAATTGTTGCTGGTGGTGGATTTTTTTCTGGGGGGGGGGGCAATCATTGCTGGGAGGGATCTACTGTTGAGGAAGGGGTCTTTGGATGATGACAGATCAATTGTTACAGGTGGAGGTCTAGAGGTCTATTTTTGCAAGGGGGGGGGGGGGTTCTCTTGTTGCTGGCTGCAGGGGATCTATTTTACTGCTTTCCATGTTTTCATTAGCAAATTGCTTAGCACCACAACATCATACTTGGTTTTGCATTCAAGGAGTAGGTCAAGGGAATGACTCGGAATAGGGAGTACCTACACCTATTCTCTGACAGAAAAAGCCCTGCCTGGGGGACAATCTGTGGTGGGCATGGTTCCTAGACATGTTTCTGGAGGCCAGTGTGCTCTTTTTTTTCTTTTGCTGTACTTGTATCCACTCTGATGAAGACCAAATGCTGGATGACGTGTTCCTCAGAAACCAACTCTTCCCAGAGTGTTGATGTTCTGGTGCCCTCCCTGTGGTTTCCAAGCCCGATGACCTCAACCCCACTACTCTGTCCCCCTACCATGTCCTGTAGTGACATGAAGGCCAAAGAGATGGAATCTCAGAGCTCTGTTGAGGACCAGGAGATCGGCACTCCCCGTTCGTGTCGGTTTCTGAAGAAGACTTCAGATGACATTGGAGCTTCGTACAGGGAAAACTTTTATTTGGGTTTGACGTTTTTTCATATATTTTAGTATTTCAGTTCAATACGTCAAATGATCTAAAATCCGATGAAATACCGAGAGCGACAAAAACACTTTGCGTACATAAACAAGTATATCGAAAGGGCAACACGGGACAGAGAAATTTGGTTCCAAATAATAGACAATGATAAGATCTATGATCAAATATCTTATTACCTCCTCTGCTGCCAGGTTAAATGATGTCTTCCCTACTATTCCTCCCACATGGAAAGTCCTTTGTGCTCCGTACAGCACTTCATGTCTTCTCTCGGCTTCGGTCTGACTCACCTCTCACCCGGAACTTCCTGTCTGTACCTGACATCACTTCCTGTCTACCATAGAGACTTCCTGTCTGGGTAGAAGTGAGATCACCACCTTGTGCAGCTCAGAGGAACTGCAGCCCCCGAGAAACATCTGGTAGTGTGAACACGGCCTTGTGCGGTGTGTGTATGTACCGTATGTCCTTATAGATGGGGTCATCTCCACTCCCACCGAGAGGGAATAGAAATATATTTCTGCTCGGGATGAGGGATTTTGGTTCAGTGGATTTTAAAGTGAAATTACGGATTTTTGCCAAATTCCTGTTAGCTTTTGATTTGCAAAATAGGCAAAAGTTGCTTAATTGAAAAAAACTCTCTATAATTATATGATAAAAAACCTTCCCATGTTGCTTTGCAAGACCTGTGACACTTCTGTGTCCGCCCCTAGTACCAATCAGTGATTATCCAATCCCCTTTGGTTATAAGCCAACTTTACCCCCTTTGTGCATTCCAACTGTTCACATCAGATCCCCCCTTACATCCTATCATAGTTCCCCTTACATCAGAGTCCTCTTTCTACATTATAAGTTCCCGCACAAGTTTCTGTACATTCGAGACCCTAGAGCCATCCTCTTTACATCAGTGTCCCCAGAGTTAACACCTTTACATAAAAGTCTTCAAAGCTACCCCCTTACATCAGGGTCCCCAGAATCACCCCCTTTACATCAGGGTCTCCAAAGCCCCCCTCCCCCTACACCAGGGTCCCCAGAGTCACTTCATTAAATCAGGGTCCCCAGAATCCCCCCATTCATCGGTCCCCCCTTCTAGTTACTTCAAGGTCCCAAGAGTCTCCTCTTACAACAGAGCCCTCATCCTTACATCAGGGACCCCAGAGCTACCCATCGTACACCAGGGTACCCAGAGCCACTCCTCCCTACTTCAGCATCCCCCCTTACTTTAGGGTCTCCAGAGCCTCCCCTTTACAGTAGGGTCACCAGAGCCATCACCATTACATCAGGTTCCCCCGAGCCAACCCATTTACATTAGGGTCCCCAGAGCCTCCTACTTACATCAGGGTCCCCAGAGTTACCCCATTTACCTCAAAGTCTTCAGAGCCACTGCCTTACATCAGGGTCCGCAGAATCACCCATTTTACATCAGGGTCTGCAGAATCACCTACTTTACATCAGGTTCCCCAATGCTATCCCATTTACATCAGGGTCCCCAGAGCCGTGATATACAGCACTGACACCTGCACCGTAAGCAGCCCCAGGATGAAGTCAGCACAGCACAGGGATGGTGGGAGCCCCTCATAATGAGCATAGCACAGGGATGGTGGGAGCCCCTCATAATATGCACAGCAGAGGTACAGCCCCAGGAGGAAGTCAGCACAGCACAGGGATGGTGGGAGCCCCTCATAATAAGCAGCCCCAGGAGGAAGTCAGCACAGCACATTGATGGTGGGAGCCCCTCATAATGAGCATAGCACAGGGATGGTGGGAGCCCCTCATAATAAGCAGCCCCAGGAGGAAGTCAGCACAGCACAGGGATGGTGGGAGCCCCTCATAATAAGCTGCCCCAGTAGAAATATAACACCGCTCAACCTCTTCAAAGAGGAGGGTTCGGGCATATAGTACGGTGTGCTTTTTTTGGACAAGGAAGTGAGCCAAATGAAGAAAGAAGGTCTGTGTGCTCGATTAAAAAAAATTGCTTTTAGACATATACATGGTCTACTGGTCACCTGTGTTGAATTCCTCCGAGATCCATGCCTCATTCATTTTTATGTGAGGTAGTTAACACTGTCGTGAGCTAGGCGAGTACGCTTATCGGTCACGATCCCCCCTGCTGCACTGAACGTCCTTTCGGACAGGACACTGGATGAGGGGCAAGCCAACAGTTCGATTGCAAATTGGGCAAGCTCTGGCCAGAGGTCAAGCCTGCCCACCCAGTAGTCCAGGGATTCATCACTCCTCAGAGCGTCCACATCGGCCGTTAACCCGATGTAGTCGGACACCTGACGGTCTAGGCGTTCCTTAATGCTGGATCCGGATGACACCTGTCGATGGGTCGGCTGAAAGAATGACCTCATATCCGAAGTCACCAACACATCTTCAAACCGGCCTCTTCTTGCAGGCGTTGTTGGATTGGTACCCGCAACTCCTTCTCTGGGAGTAGGAATTGCTCCTCTGCCAGCGCACGCAAAAGCAGAATGCAGCATTTCTCAAAGCAAGGCCTGGAAGTACTCCATTCTGCCAGCCCTCTGTGACGGCTGTAGCTTTTCCGCCATTTTGTGTTTGTACCGGGGGTCTAAGTATGTTGCCACCCAGTACTGGTCCTTGACCCTTATGCTTTTTATACGGGGGTCCCTATTAAAACACTGGAGCATGAAGGCCCCCATTTGCACTAAACTGGAAGCGGTGTGGTGGCCTGGCTCCTGCTCATCATCCAGGATAATGTCGTCCTCTTCATTCTCCTCTCCCCATCCATGCACAACAACAGGGATCCCAGAAAGGTTTAAAGCATGCTCTTCTTGCTCCTCCTTATCCGCCCCGGCACCATCCTCCTCTGACTCCTCTTCAGACTCCTGTTGTTGACTTGTCTCAGATAGAGTAGCCCCCCTGGGAATTCATCCAGGATTGCGACTTCCTCATCTTCCCGCTAATGCTCCTCCACAGCTTGATCAATGACACGACGCAATGCACGCTCCATAAAGAAGGCATAAGGTACCATGTCACTGATGGTGCCATGGCTGCGACTGACCAGTTTGGTGATCTCCTCAAATGGCTGCAGAAGTCTGCATGCATCGCGCATGAGCAGCCACTGGCGTGGTGAAAAAAAAAACAGCTCCCCAGAACCTGTTCTGCCGCAGAGTTCATACAGGTAGACGTTAACTGCACGTTTCTGCTGAAGCAGCCTATCAAGCATATAGAAGGTTGAGTTGCATTGCGTCGGGCAATCGCAAATAAGACGTCTGACCAGCAGATTGTGTCGCCGCTGAATGTCAGCAAGGCGAACCATGGCCGTGTAAGATCTTCTGAAATGGGCCGAGATTTTCCTTGCCTGCCGCAAGATGTTCTGGACCCCAGGGTATTTGACAACGAATCGCTGCACGACCAAGTTTAAGACGTGTGCCATGCATGGCACGTGCGTGATTTTGCCCTGTTTCAATGCGCTAAGCAGATTGGCACCGTTGTCACACACCACTTTGCCAACTGTCAAATTGAGCGGTGTTAGCCACTGATCTGCCTGTGAACATAAAGCTGAAAGGAGTGAGGGCCAGTGTGGCTCTTGGTTTCCAGGCACAACAGACGCAGCATGGCATGGCAACATCTCACCTGGCATGTTGAATAGGTTCTGGGGAGCTTGGGCGGCGCAGCGGAAGAGACGCTAGCAGCGGAAAAGGAGGAGTCAGCCGAGGAGGAGAGGGAGGAGGATGGAGTAGGAGGAGGAGGAGAAGAAGGGCCAGGCCTGCATGCAATCGGTGGCGGTAAAACCAAATCTACACGGGTGCCACGGGTTACATGCTTGACGGCCGTCAGAAGGTTCACCCAGTGGGCAGTAAAAGTGATATACCTTCCCTGCCCGTGTTTGCTAGACCACGTGTCTGTGGTCAGATGTATCTTGGCACCGACACTGTGTGCCAGAGATACATTCACTTGCCGCTGAACATGGCCATATAGCTCTGGGATGCCCTTCTCTGAGAAATACTTCCTTCCTGGGACCTTCCATTGTGGTGTTCCAATGGCCACAAATTTGCGAAAGGCCTCCAAGTCCACCAGTTTATATGGCAGTAGTTGGCGGGCTATGAGTTTTGACAAGCCAGTCGTCAACCGTTGGGCAAGAGGGTTATCCGGCGTCATCATTTTTTTACGCTCGAACATTAGGCCCACGGAAGCCTGCCTTTTTGCAGAAAAACGTGAGCTTGGCGTGATGGAAGGTGGAGTGGAGGACAATTGTGAGGAGAGAGGAGAAGTAGAAGACGAGGCTGGATGGTGAGAGCCTGCAGTGTGGCTTTGTGTGTTCCATTGCTCCCACTGGGCTCGGTGATGGCTGCTCATGTGCCTTCTTAAGGCGGTCGTCCCTAGGTGAGTGTTGGGCTTACCGCGACTAATGCGTTGACTGCAAAGATTGCAGATGGCAACGCTATTGTCAGCAGCGGACACGTTAAAAAAAGCCCACACTGCGAAGCCATGTGCCGGTGTCCTGGGAGCGCCAGATGTGACCATACATGGTCGATGACTCGGTCCTGATACATTTGCAGTCTGCTTTGTCCCTCCTGTGCAATGTAAGTTATTCCTGCTTCTCCTCCCTATCTGCTGGTTCATATCTCCCTCTGAACTCCCCTCCTCTTCCTCTCTTGTGGGCACCCACGTGACATCACTAGACACGTCATCATCGACGTCACCTTCCCCACCGCTATAAGTAGAAATCTCGGAGTAGGCAGCAACACCGGGGACCAACCTCCTCCTTGGGCTGATCTGGGTACTGTCGTCAGACTGCAGAGTAGCGGTTGTTGCTACCTCCTCTTCCTGATCCAATACCAAGAGTGGCTGCGCATCAGAAATGTCTTGATATGGATCGGAAAATAATTCCTGTGACTCAAGCGGAAGGTATGTGGTGTTGTTGGTGGTAGTGTCTTTGGGGGTGCACATAGCAGAGAGTGAAGAAGAGGGTGCAGATCGAGAGGATGAGGAGGGTGCAGAAGAGTAAGGCTGAGTGAGCCACTCAACCAAGTCTGGTGCGTCCTTTAAATGAAGTGAACGCACCTTCTGCAACTTCCCACTTTGGCTTAAGCCTGTTGCTCCTACCCTACCCCTACCACCCCTGCGGAAGGGCCTGCCTCTTCCTCTGCCTGTCATTTTTTAAATGACCCTGTGACAAAACTCTCAGTCCCTATACTGCTGCAGTATAGGGCAGCGGTCAGCAGTAGTGCACCTCAGCCCTATGTATGGTGGACCTATACCAGTCCTTACGGAATAGCAGACTGTACCTCACTCAACCCTATGTACTGTAGCACCCTAGACCAAGTTACCAGTCCTTATAAGGACCTTTGTGGAACAAGTAGGTTGTGACTGATTAGCAGACTGTACGTCAGTCCCTATACTGATGAAGGACTGCTGCAGTATAGGGCAGCGGTCAACAGTAGTGCACCTCAACCCTATCTATTGTGGACCTATACCAGTCCTTATAGAATAGCAGACTGTACCTCACTCAACCCTATGTACTGTAGCACCCTAGACCAAGTTACCAGTCCTTATAATGACCTTTGTGGAAGAAGTAGTGATGGACGAACTTCCGACGGGATGTTTCGCGAACGCGGACCGCGAACGCGGCCGATAGTTTGCGAACCGGAACGTTCGCGGCGGGCCCCATTGACTTCAATGGGAGGCGAACTTCGCAAACCTACAGGTCAAATTTGCAGCCACAAAATAATTATTAGCTGTGCAAACATAGTCCCACCACATGGCCAATGACATAACACATGTATGAGGTGAATATGGGATCGACAACTACAAGCATTCTTTTTTATATGGGAAATTGTTCTGACTAGGGATGAGCTTCGTGTTCGAGTCGAACGTACGTTCGACTCGAACGTTGGCTGTTCGTCCGTTCGGCGAAATCCGAACTCTTGGTCCGTTCGCGTCAAAATTCGTGTGGCGCGCACAGCCCACAATGCACTGCGATGGCGCAGTGCATTGCTGGCTCATGATTGGCCAAGCATGCACTGTGACCCCGCATGCTTGGCCAATCGCAGCGCCAGCAGCGAGGAGAGCCATGATTGGCCACAGGCATCCTGCCTGTGGCCAATCATAGCTCAGGCTGTGTAGTGCACGCCCCACACTATATAAGGCCGCCTTTGAGGCGGCCTCATGTAGTGTGTTGGCATCTGAAGCAGTGGGTGTTCTGTGTACCTTCAACACAGTACACACCGATCGTTTTTGGCTGATTTCCTATCTTGCTCTTGTGTAGTGGTTACTGTCTGTGCCCTGACCGCAGTATACACCACTATAGTCACCTCACCTATATAGCTAGTGGTCCATCTTTAATAATAGAGCTTGCAGTCAGTAGTGGCAGGAGATAGTGCGTGCTGTCTGCGTGCTCTGTACCCAGTACATACCGCTATAATCCACCTACATAGCTGTTCTCTATTTGAGCCCAATTGCCATCTGCAGAAGTTATTGGAAGTTGTGTGTGCTTCCAGCACAGCACAGTATACATCTGTATATACCCCTTTATCTCTGCTGTTCTATAAAAAAAGGCATCTGCAGGAGTTAGTGGAAGTTGTGTGTGCCTCTAGCACAATATAAACTACCCAACTACTGTTTTACCCAACTCCCTTCAGGCCATTACCATGTCTGGAAGGCCAGCAAGGAGAGGCAGACAAGCGCGAGCCGATAAAAGAGGGCAAGCAGGCTCTGTGTCTAGAGACAACAGTGCTGGTCGTGGACGCGGTGCATTGTCATCAGCACGTGGCCATGGGACACGCTTGTCCTTCTTTTCTGCAGCTGGACATGTTGAACCGCAACATGCCAACGACTTGGTAGAGTGGATGACCAAGCCCTCTTCATCCTCCTCATCCTCTCTCACCCAGTCTCAGGGTAGTAGCAAAGCAGCTGCCAACGCATCGTCTTCCCTCCTCTCAATGTCATCATCAGTGACTCCTTCCCTAGACCCACCACGTCCTCCTGAGGAGTCTCCTGAACTCTTTGAGCACAGTGTTGGGTACATGCTCCAGTAGGATGCCCAGTGTTTGGTGGGCTCTGATGATGACACTCAGCTAGAGGAAGGCAGTAGCGTGAGCGCAGAGAGAGGGGATGCTCAAGAAGGACAGCAATCTGGCAGTCATGTTCCACAAGCTGCAGCATACTGCCAGGTTTGCTACAGCGATGGAGAGGGAGGGGATGATGAGGGCACTGACTTCACGTGGGTGCCTGGAAGGAGGGAGGAGGAGGAGGAGGAGGATGATTGTGTCAGCATGGAGGTGGAGGCTGGCACTCAGCATCAGCATCAGCAGCAGTCTTATAGGGATGATTTACAGTCCCAAGAAACACGTGGACTTGTACGTGGCTGGGAGGAGGTAGCTGCGGATCATGTTGTCCTTAGTGACCCAGAGGACTCCGGACCAAATGCCTCAGCTAACCTACGCTGCATGGCCTCCCTGATCCTGCAAAGCCTGCGGAAGGATACTTGTATTCTTCGGATCAAGGAGAGGGACCATTACTGGCTGTCCACTCTCCTTGATACACGGTAGGGATGAGCCGAACACCCCCCTGTTCGGTTCGCACCAGAACCTGCGAACAGACCTAAACTTCGTGTGAACTTTAGAACCCTATTAAAGTCTATGGGACTTGAACGTTCACAATCTAAAGTGCTCATTTTAAAGGGTAATATGCAGGTTACTGTCCTAAAAAGTGATTGGGTACCCGGGTCCTGCCCCAGGGGACATGGATCAATGCAAAAAAAAGTTTTAAAAACGGCCGTTTTTTCAGGAGCAGTGATTTTAATAATGATTAAAGTAAAACAATAAAAGTGTAATATTCCTTTAAATTTCGTAGCTGGGGGGTGTCTATAGTATGCCTGTAAAGGGGCGCATGTTTCTGGGGCTTAGAACTGTCCCTGCACAAAGTGTCATTTGTGCAGGAAAAAAAGTCTTTTAAAATCACTTGCGGCTATTGTCGGGTCCCGTAATACAGAGAACACTCAATGAGTGTTCTCTGCATTAGCCGACAATTCATTCATTCATTGGTAAAAAAAAAAAAAAAAAGCGTGGGGGTTCCCCTAAATTCAATTACCAGGCCCTTCAGGTCTGACATGGATATTAAGGGGAACCCCGTGTCAAATTTTAAAAAAAATTGACGTGGGGGTCCCCCTAAAAATCCATATCAGACCCTTTATCCGAGCACGCAACCTGGCAGGCCGCAGGAAAAGAGGGGGGGACGAGAGAGCGGCCCCCCTCCCTCCTGAACCATACCAGGCCACATACCCTCAACATTGGGAGGATGCTTTGGGGGTCTGTGACCCCTCAAAGCACCTTGTCCCCATGTTGATGAGGACAAGGGCCTCATCCTCACAACCCTGGCCGTTGGTTGTGAGGGTCTGCGGGCGGGGGGCTTATCAGAATCTGGAAGCCCCCTTTAACAAGGGGACCCCCAGATCCCGGCCCCCCCCTGTTTGAAATGGTAAGGGGGTACAAAAGTACCCCTACCATTTCACAAAGAAAGTGTCAAAATGGTTAAATAAAACAAACACACTTTTGAAAAATTCCTTTATTAAAAATAAAAAAAATTAAAAAAAGATTCCAGTGCTGCTAATCCACTCTTGCTATCCAGCGACGGGTCTCCGGGGTCCAGCGATGGATGATCATATCCAGCAACGGGGGATCTCTCAGTCCAGCGCTGTCCATACATCCTTCTTCTGTCTCCTCTCCGGAGACACTGCAGAGAGCACAGCGCTGACGTTTCTTATATTAGGAGGGCGGGGCCACCCGTCACCTGACCCCGCCCCTCTGACGCTGGAGAGGGAAGCCAGGGGTTCCCCAGTGATGTGTGGGTGACCCCGCCCCCTCTGATGTAACGGAAACCTGCGTTACATTTTTGCTTCTGGGTGATGCCACCAGCCCAATTTTTCAGCCCCTGTTTAACAGGGGCGTTTAATTACAATTTTTGATTCAATGCTTTGCAGCAGGGCTCATTCCTGCACCTTAAGTAGAGTATATGGGAGAGGTTGCAGTGTCGTGGCACCAGCACCAGTGCCTAAGGCCCAATTTTTCTGCCCCTGTTTAACAGGGGCGTTTAATTACAATTTTTGATGCAATGCTTTGCAGCAGGGCTCATTCCTGCACCACAACTAGAGTGTATGGGAGAGGTTGCAGTGTCATGGCACCAGCACCAGTGCTAAGGCCCAATTTTTCTGCCCCTGTTTAACAGGGGCGTTTAATTACAATTTTTGATGCAATGCTTTGCAGCAGGGCTCATTCCTGCACCACAACTAGAGTATATGGGAGAGGTTGCAGTGTCGTGGCACCAGCACCAGTGCCAGCAGCCCAATTTTTCAACCCCTGTTTAACAGGGGCATGTAATTACAATTCTTGATATAATAGTTCACAGGAGGGCCCATTTCTGTCCCCACCCAGAGTAACTGTGAGGACTTATAGTGTTGTGGCACCAGCACCACAACCACCAAAGGTAAATTTTTCTACCACTGTTCAACAATGGCATGTAATTACAATTCTTCATATAATCGTTCACATCGAGGGCTTACAATGTTGCGGCAACACCAACACCTTGTTCCGCCATTTCTGCAGAGCATATAGGGCAGGCCTCTACTTTCAAACATCCAAACATCCAACTTACAAACGTCTCCTACTTGCAAACGGAAGGAGATAACAGCAAGTGAGATGAAAAAAGACGGACGGCAAAACAAATTATACAGGGGTGAGGGGCAATGTATAATTTAGTGCAGAGGTGCCATGCGGTCTGTCAGGCTCCTCTGGTGGCGGGAAGAGGATTTGTGCAGGATCTATAGCGGATCTATAGCGGGCGCTCTGTCCTGTGCAAACGCTCACATGCCCGTTCAGGCCATGCCCCCGAACAAGTATTTTTAATCGCAAGTAATTATATTAGCAATAATATCTATTGTATTATTATATTACATTATTATTACATTGTATGGAGCAATTATATGCAAACTTAAATGAATATTTCACATATTTTGGTTTATGTATTTTTATAACATTCAACTTACAGTATATTCATTACATATTGCTTAATTGTACTTATTGAAATATATTAGTATCTATATTATTAATATGAAAAATTATGAATAAGTGAAATTATATGTAAAATAATCATTGTATTCTGAGAGGCCAATTACCTCACTACCAAGGTATCTGGAGCAAAAGCTAATTGCGTTGGTTAGACCAATGCCGCGTACACACGGTCGGACTTTCCGTGTGAGCTTGTTGTCGGAAAGTCCGACCATGTGTATGCTCCATCAAACATTTCCTGTCCGAATTTCCACCCATAAATGTTTGAGAGCAGGCTCTCAAATTTTCCACCAACTTCACTTTGTTGTCGGAAATTCTGATCGTGTGTACACAAGTCCGGCGCACAAAAGTTCATGCATGCTCAGGAGCCGCACTGGCTATTGAACTTCCTTTTTCTCGGCTCGTCGTACATCTTGTATGTCACTGCAATCTCACGTTCGGAATTTTGGGCCAACATTTGTGTGATCGTGTGTATGCAAGACAAGTTTGAGCCAACATCCTTCGGGAAAAAAAATCAACAGTTTTGTTGGCGGAAAGTCTGCTCGTGTGTATGCAGCATTACGTAAAGCAATATATTATAGGTAGAGACAAGAAGTCTGACATATGTTGTCAAAAAATAGAACCTTTAATATATGTATGATTTTCTTCAAGGCTGAGGTCAGAGGTTGTTTGAGAACAATCATGGTATTTTAAGTAAAGTTTCCAAAATCATTTTTAATACAATACTGCCCGCCTTTTGGTAACTATGTCATGAGTTCAATACTGCCCCTAGGCAGTTGTGCCATGATATAAACAGAAAAGTCAGTGTTAATACCCATACACCACAGATAGCAGAGCTCCCAGGTGCTCGATCCACAGTCACTGGCTGAGTAGATTGATGTGGACAAAACGATCCGCACTCCGGTTGTTGATTTTAAAATTTCTTCATTTTATTGAATAGCCACAGTGAACAAACGCAGATTAAGTCAGTTGACGCATTTCATCCTATAAGGCCTTAGTCCTAACCACATTACAGATATAAAACTTTGAAACAGTAGTTCTAAAGATCACAGGCTCCATCCATTGTCTTAATTGACCGCAGGCAATTATCCAAAAAAAGAGAATCAGCTGCAATACATATAGGGTGATCCATGTGTATGCCACCAAATTTCACACACCTTGTAGTGATAATATGCACATGTATGTACACACACACGCATGTACACACATTCATACACGTATAGAGATATGCATAAGAAGACGCGCCATAAAATTTAAAAAAAACATTTAAAAAGATGAAAAAAAATCCAGGTATGTTAAAAAATTTGTTCAATTAGTATGTTAAAAAATTAGTTAAATCCAGGTAAGTTAAAAACCAGAAGAGACAAAAGAAAAAGAGAGTTGTGCCATGGTTACATAGTAAATAACATGTCATTTGACGGCATTGAAAATACATCCACGCCTAATTTTCTTTCTGGAATGAGAGTTTGAGAATGGATTGAGAGAATAACGGAAAAATAAGGGCCCTTTCACACTGGGGCGGTTTTCAGGCGCTACAGCACTAAAAATAGCGCCTGAAAAAACCGGCCCCTTTCACTCCAGTGAAAACGCAGGTAAAGCACCGCTAAAAATAGCGGCGCTTTACCGTCGTCACCCGCAACGCCCCAGTGTGAAAGGGGCTTAAAGCAAGGTAAAGGTGTCCATCGAAACATACAGCTGACATCTCTTAAAAAGATTTTGATATTTCTGGTAAAGTAAAAACTTCTATTTAGCTGTACGAAATCAAGCTGAACATATACCTAACTGGGCCATTTTAGTCTTTGTAGCATAAAATTGAAATATTTCTAACTGCAGTATGATCTGTTTCTTTTTTTTAATTAAAGAGAAAAAATGGCTTAGTTATGATATCTGCTTAAATATCAATTTCATTTAAAATGTATCTTTACCTTAAATATAATTCTGGTTAAAGCACCAACTCCGTACATGGCATAACAAGTTTGTCCATGTGCTGTTTAAAGTAATTTGAGCTTGCAAATGTCTGTTGTCTGAGAAAGGTCACGTGTCAATCTCAACACCTTATTATTTTCACATTCTGCTCAGAGAGTGATAAGCTAGGTAATTACTTACAAAGCAGTTACTAAGTATTGCTACATTGGTGTTTTTGAAATAAGATTCTGTGGTTATTTCCTCCACACCTATATTGTCCACATTATTGAAATACTGATACATATTCTTTGTTTGTTACCAATTACATTTTGATATTATTTTGCACCGATTTTTAGTAATAAATATATATATTTTTGCATTTTATTGTATTCCTTTTGTCTTCAGGTTAGCGTGAATAAACTCATTTCAGTTATTTGTTGATTTGCGGAAACAAGTAGGAATCTCCTTAATCTTAAATCCTTGCTTATATTCATAAATATAGAACTGTTTAATTATTTCAGTATAAACATTTTGACGGCGTCTCGCCTGTGTGCAGTCTCTTATGACATGAAACTCTGCACTTACTTGAAAAACTTTTCCCACACTCAGGACAGCAATATGGCTTCTCACCCGTGTGAGATCTTTGATGTAGAACAAGCACTGATTTCTGTATAAAACATTTTCCACACTAAGGGCAAGAATGCGGCTTCTCACCTTTGTGAGATCTTTGATGTAGAACAAGAGCTGATTTCTGTATAAAATATTTTCCACACTCAGGGCAAGAATACGGCTTCTCACCTTTGTGAGATCTTTGATGTACAACAAGCGCTGATTTCTGTATAAAACATTTTCCACACTAAGGGCAAGAATACGGCTTCTCACCTTTGTGAGATCTTTGATGTAGAACAAGAGCTGATTTATGTGTAAAACATTTTCCACACTCAGGGCAAGAATACGGCTTCTCGCCCGTGTGAGATCTTTGATGTACAACAAGTGCTGATTTCTGCCTAAAACATTTTCCACACTCAGGACAGGAATGCGGCTTCTCACCTGTGTGAGATCTTTGATGTAGAACAAGTGCTGATTTCTGCCTAAAACATTTTCCACACTCAGGACAGGAATGCGGCTTCTCACCCGTGTGAGATCTTTGATGTACAACAAGCGCTGATTTCTGTATAAAACATTTTCCACACTCAGGACAGGAATGCGGCTTCTCACCCGTGTGAGATCTTTGATGTACAACAAGTGCCGATTTCTGCCTAAAACATTTTCCACACTCAGGACAGGAAAGTGGCTTCTCACCCGTGTGACATCTTTGATGTACAACAAGCGCTGATTTCTGTATAAAACATTTTCCACACTCAGGACAGGAATGCGGCTTCTCACCCGTGTGACATCTTTGATGTACAACAAGTGATGATTTCTGTATAAAACATTTTCCACACTCAGGGCAGGAATACGGCTTCTCACCTGTGTGACATATTTGATGTTCAACAAGTGCTGATTTATGTATAAAACATTTTCCACACTCAGGGCAGGAATGCGGCTTCTCGCCTGTGTGACATCTTTGATGTACATCAAGTACTGATTTACGTGTATAACATTTTCCACACTCAGGGCAGGAATACGGCTTCTCACCCGTGTGAAATCTTTGATGTACAACAAGTGCTGATTTCCGTTTAAAGCATTTTCCACACTCAGGACAGGAATGCGGCTTCTCACCCGTGTGAGATCTTTGATGTACAACAAGTTTTGATTTATGTATAAAGCATTTTCCACACTCAGGACAGGAATGCGGCTTCTCACCTGTGTGAGACCTTTGATGTACATCAAGTGATGATTTCTGCCTAAAACATTTTCCACACTCAGGGCAAGAATACGGTTTCTCACCTGTGTGACATCGTTGATGTACAACAAGTTCTGATTTTGTTATAAAACATTTCCCACACTCAGAACAGGAATATGGCTTCTCACCAATGTGAGACCTCTGATGATAGTAAAGACTAGACTTAGCTGAAAAACATTTCCCGCACTCAGAACAGGAAAATGGCTTCTCTCCCGTGTGAGACCTTTGATGTATAACAAGTTCTGATTTTGTTATAAAACCTTTTCCACACTCAGGACAGGAATGTGGCTTCTCACCAGTGTGAGACCTCTGATGTCTGTTCAGCTGTGTTTTACCTGTAAAACTTTTTTTACACTCAAGGCAGGAATAAGACTGCTCACCAGTGTGAGACCTCTGATGATAGGAAAGACTGGGCTTAGCTGAAAAACATTTCCCGCACTCAGAACAGGAATGTGGCTCCTCACCAGTGTGAGACCTCTGATGTCTGACCAGCTGTGCTTTAACTGGAAAACATTTTTCACATTCAAGGCAGGAATATGGCTTCTCCCCAGTGTGAGTTCTCTGATGTGTGACCAAATGTGATTTATATGCAAAATATTTCCCACACTCAGAACAGTTATGAAGTCCGGCACCATCCCTCACAGTACGAGGTTGCTCAGCGTCAGAGGATTTCCATGGTCTATCCACACTGTGAAGTCCACCAATCATAGTTGAGCTCATTGTCTTTTCTCCGGCACAATTTCTTGTGATGTCATCATCTTCCATTTTCCAACCTGGAGATAAAGTGAGACGATCCTTTGAAGGTTTCTCCACGGCGTGTTCTGGAAAAAAATATATAAAAACCATTACCAATAGATATGAGCAGGTTAGTTAACCACTTTCCGACTGCCTTAAAGCACTTTTACTGCTATAGGGCATCAGCTCTGTGCAGGTTCATGCATATATATGTAATCCCGCACTTCCGCCTGCAGGGGGCGCGCATGCCTTGCTTCTGCTGTTTTTCTTTACAACAGAAGCCAATCTGCAGGTGGCGGGCACTCAATGCCCTCTGGCACCCGCTGATTGTCGGTAAACAACACCGAGCGCAGACCTGTCTATGTAAACAAGGCAGTTCGTCATTCTGATGGGGAGTAGGGGGGGGGGGAATGGATGGATTTTGTGTCCATGCAATTTATTCTCTTCCCCTAGTGAAAGCACCTCACGCAGTACACAAAAACACTGGCTAGGCACACAGTTAACCCTTTGATCACCCTGGTGTTCAATCCCTTTACGTGCCAGTGTCATTAGTATAGCGACAGTGTATGCTTTTAGCACTGATCACTATATTAGTGTCACTGGTTCTGACCAAGTGTCAAAAATGTCTGAGTGTACGCCGCAACATTGCAGTCCTGCTAAAAAATTCCATAAATATATCCGATAGTTTGTAGACGCTGTAAAGTTTGCGTAAACCAATCAATTTACTCTTATTGGGAATTGTTTTTTTACCAAAAATATATAGCTGAATAAATATTGGCCTTGTGACCATAGGCCTAGGCTTCTGGTGAGATGTTACTCAGTGTGCAGTAACAGAGCAGAGATAAGAGAAGAATATATGATTGGTCACCTGTGCTGATCTCTGTAGGAGTGTCCTCCTCTATGAATGTCCTCGTCATTCCAGCCTCCTCCGTATATTGCTGATCATCCCTCACATACGTCTCTTCTACTTCACCCTCAACTTTCATGTTCATCAGATCTTCACCCTAAACCAACAGAATAGCAGAAAATAGAAGGTTTTGCATATTTTTTTGTATTGAAACACAGTCAGTTTTTTACGGCTGCCCACTGGAGGTTGAGACACCTGCAAACATAAAAATTGTAAGGGAGCCCCCCTTTCTATTCAGTGTCCATTCGTTTTGTGGAAAAGCGAGAGCAAAACAAACACAAAGCTTTGGGACCTCTGTCCCTCAATGGACGCCAAGAACCAGATGTTATAGGAAGTATAAAACAAATATTTTCTCTTTCGTGTCCCTTGAGGGACACGGGAATTTCTGATACAATCAGAACATCCAAAAGAAGCCCAACAAAGGCAACTAAGGGGGTGGACAACAGCCAGTGGTAGGTTCAAAAGAGACTGAAAACTCTCATGCCGCGTACACACGATCGGAATTCTTGTCGGAAAAAGCTCTGATGGTTTTCCTGACGGAATTCGGCTCAAGCTGTCTTGCCTACACACGGTTACATCAAATTCTGATCATTTATAACGTGGTGACGTGACTAGAAAAAGGAATTTCAATAGCCAGTAGCTTCTGTCTCATAGTTGAATCTGAGCATGCGTGAATTTTGGCGTATCGGAATTCCATACACACGATCGGAATTACCGATCTATCTGGAAAATTGAGAATATGCTATCAATTTTGGGCTGGCGGAAGGAAATTCGGACAGCTAAATTCCGATGGAGCGTACACACGGTCGCATTTTCCGATGAAAAGCTCTCATCGGTCCTTTTCTGGCCGGAATTCCGATTGTGTGTACGCGGCATCAGAAAGAATAACCCCCAAATCTGAACCAGATAGGACAAAGCGCCCTACAAAACAGGGGAAGCTGCCAATGACCAATGGAAGGCCACAGAGAATCAACCTGACGCTCAGACCTGGACAGAAGAGATCACTGCCAAGGGGGGTGACTCCACCTGAAAGAACACCAAGCCTCAACCAGCAAGAGAATATGAAACCCATCAAAACTGGTGGAACTGTAGAACTACACTGTCCATATCCAGTATAAAAGGTACATTCATTGAAACTATACTCTTGTGTTCATCGTGTTGATTTGAATGTTTCCCAGAGCTCTGAGAGAATTTCCCACTGATTGTCCAGGTCTAAGCAGAATAAACCTTAACAGACCCCCTGTTCAGTTTGCAACAGAACTTTCGAACATTGCGAAAGTTCGGAACCGAATAACGAAAACCAATGAAGTCTATGGGACCTGAACGTTATATTCAACACCCCTACTAACCTGTCCCTATACCAATCATTGATCTCAACTCCACTACTCTGTCCCTATATCATGCCAGAGATCAACGAGGAACCACAGAGCTCTGTGGAAGAAACAGTAGGGGATCGGAACTCCCCGGTCTTGTCGACATCTGAAGAAGACTTCAGCAGATATCAGAGCTCTGTTTAGAGAGATAAGAATTTACCTTAACAGAGAAAAAGTTTAATTTGGGATTGGGCAAAGCTTTCATTGCTTCAGCCAATCAGGGCATTCAGTGCACTGTGCCTCGGCGCGGTGCACTGTGGTCATTCGGCTGGATGAAATCCCCGATAACTCGGTTTTTCGGCGAACTGCCAATGTTCGGCCCAAACTCATGCCCGGGCTAAACCCTTCGCCCATCCCCATCTTACTCCAAGTGAGCCTGGTATGTTTGAATAACGAGACTGTATTCTGGAAATGTAGAGTTTTGGAGATCCCGGAAAACTTGGTTGTTCGGCTAAACCCTTCGCCCATCTTGCTCCAAGTGAGCCTGGCATGTCTGAATAATGGGACTGTATTCTGGAAATGTAGAGTTTTGGAGATCCCGGAAAACTTGGTTGTTTGGCTAAACCCTTCGCCCATCTTGCTCCAAGTGAGCCTGGTATGTCTGAATAATGGGACTGTATTCTGGAAATGTAGAGTTTTGGAGATCCAGAGGGTGAGATAAGTGGGGTTGGCTGATATTAATGAGGGGTGTGTCATATGTTAACCAGCTTCTTCGCATTAATGATGAAAATGGCATATATCTCTGTATATCCTGAAATGTAAACTATTTAGCACTTTTATCTTTTCTCCGCATACAGTATATGGGTTCAATAGACTCAGATGATATTGTCAAGCACACAGTGGTCTAGAATCTTCTACAAGGAAACATGCTTGTGTATAAATCATAATTACCAAAATATCATTCATCATCTACCTGATAAAGTCTTGCGTAGTTGTGATTTTCCTGTGTGGAATGTCTTGGACTCTCTGTTGGGTCTCTGTGGCTGGATGACTTCACCATGGTGTCCTGTTGCAGATCTTCATGTCCAATTGGAAACTGTGACTCCTCCATCACCCCATCCTCATCACCCTCCTCTTTTATCTCTTTGTTAAACTCAAATGTAGGATCACTCAGGGTTCCACTCTGAATATATAATAAAAATGACATCAATGGTAACAATGCAGATAATGTACAGATCCTAATGATACTATCAGTGATTGTTCCTCATCTACCTGATGATGGTGGGGGATGGTGAGACCTTCCTGTGTGGAATCCCGGGAATACAGAGGAGGACTGGAGCATCTCTCTGGTGGGTTTCTGGTATTATGCGACCCCATCATGAAATCCTTATACAGATCCGCGTTTCCTTCAAAAAACTCCTTCATCGCCCTATACTGCTCATCCGCCATTTTAAACTCTTCTTGAGCATCAATTTTAGGATCTCTCAGGTTTCCACTCTAAACATATAATAAAATAATCACATCAATGGTAACAATGCAGATAATGTACAGATCCTAATGATACTATCAGTGATTGTTCCTCATCTACCTGATGATGGTGGGGGATGGTGTGACCTTCCTGTGTGGAATCCCGGGAATACAGAGGAGGACTGGAGCATCTCTCTGGTGGGTTTCTGTTATTAGGTGTCTCGGTAATATCCTGGTGTCCATATGAAGGTTCCTCCACCACACCATCCTCCTCATCTTCCTCTTCATTAATATCAATATTATTATCCATGATGTTTGCACTCTGAATATATAATACAACATTCATTGTGACACATATGCTTGTATAATAATCATAACAACCAATAATTGTTCATCTATTGTTGCTGGTAGGGGATTTTGCTGCTGGGGGGGGATCTTATGTTGCTGAGGGCGAAATCATTGCTGGGAGGGGTCTATTATTACCGGGGGTCTTTTGTCACTGGTGGGGGGGATTTTGTTGCTGGAAGGGATCTACTCTGGAAATAAGGGTTTCCTGATGCTGGCTGCTGGGAGAATTATTGTTGCTGGAATATATTGTCGCTGGGGGAAGGGGGGGAATCTATTGTTTCAGGGGGTCATTTGTTGCTGGTGGGGCATTTTTTTCGGGGGGGGGGGGGGGGCAATCATTGGTAGGAGAAATCTACGGTTGAGGGAAGGGTCTTCGGATGATGGCAGATCAATTGTTACTGGTGGAGGTCTATTGGTTCAGGGGGTGGGGGTCTATTGTTTCAGGGGGCCCATTGTTGCTGGTGGTGGATTTTTTTCTGGGGGGGGGGCTTATGTTACTGGGGGAAGGGCAATCATTGCTGGGAGGGATCTACTGTTGAGGAAGGGGTCTTCGGATGATGGCAGATCAGTTGTTACTGGTGGAGGTCTATTTTTGCAAGGGGGGGTTCTCTTGTTGCTGGCTGCAGGGGATCTATTTTACTGCTTTCCATGTTTTCATTAACAAATTGCTTAGCACCACAACATGATACTTGGTTTTGCATTCAAGGAGTAGGTCAAGGGAATGACTCGGAATAGGGAGTACCTACACCTATTCTATGACAGAAAAAGCCCTGCCTGGGGGACAATCTGTGGTGGGCATGGTTCCTAGACATGTTTCTGGAGGCCAGTGTGCTCTTTTTTTTTTTTTTTTGCTGTCCTTGTATCCACTCTGATGAAGACCAAATGCTGGATGACGTGTTCCTCAGAAACCAACTCTTCCCAGAGTGTTGATGTTCTGGTGCCCTCCCTGTGGTTTCCAAGCCCGATGACCTCAACCCCACTACTCTGTCCCCCTACCATGTCCTGTAGTGACATGAACACCAGCGAGAAGGAATCGCAGAGCACTGTTGAGGACCAGGAGATCGGCACTCCCCGGTCGTGTCGGTTTCTGAAGAAGACTTCAGATGACATTGGAGCTTCATTCAGAGAGGTGAGAATTTACCTTTTACAGGGAAAACTTTTATTTGGGTTTGACGTTTGGTTAAACTTTTTTTCTTATATTTTAGTATTTCAGTTCAATACGTCAAATGATCTAAAATCCGATGACAGACCGACAGCGACAAAAACACCTTGCGTAGATAAACAAGTATATTGAAAGGGCAACACGGGACAGAGAAATTTGGTTCCAATTAATAGACAATGATAAGATCTATGATCAAATATCTTATTACCTCCTCTGCTGCCAGTTTAAATGACGTCTTCCCTACTATTACGGCGCTTCATTTTTGTACCTGACATCACTTTCTGTCTTCCATAGAGACTTCCTGTCTGGGTAAAAGTGAGATCAGCGATGAGAGCAATGATTAAATAATATCTTATTAACTCCTCAGCTTCCAGCTCCAGCAATGTCTTCTCTCTGCTTCGGTCTGACTCACCTCTCACCCGGAACTTCCTGTCTGTACCTGACATCACTTCCTGTCTACCATAGAGACTTCCTGTCTGGGTAGAAGTGAGATCACCACCTTGTGGAGCTCAGAGGAACTGCAGCCCCCTAGAAACGTCTCGTAGTGTGAACACGGCCTTGTGCTGTGTGTGTATGTACTGTAATATCCTTATAGATGGGGTCATCTCCACTCCCACCGAGAGGGGATAGAAATATAGACCATTAGGTAAATAACACCTCTAGTGCCACCATAAAGGTTCCTCGGGGTCCTTCCATCAATTTAGGATGGGCTCTATAATGACTACTTGTAAGTAGGGATGAGCTTCATGTTCGAGTCGAACATACGTTCGTCTCGAACATCGGCTGTTATTCCGTTCGGTGAATACCGCACATTATGGGCCGTTCGCGCCAAATTCGTGTGGCGCTCATGGCCCACAATGCACTGCGCCATGGCAGTGCATTGCTGGCTCATGATTGGCCAAGAATGCACTGTGACCCTGCATGCTTGGCCAATCACAGCACCGGCAGCGAGGAGAGCAATGATTGGCCACAGGCAGGATGCCTGTGGCCAATCATAGCTCAGGCTGTGTAGTACACGCCCCACACTATATAAGGCCGCCAGCACGGCAGCCTTGTGTAGTGTGTTGGCGTCTGTAGGATTTAGTGGGTGTTCTGTGTACCTTCAACACAGTATACACCATTCGTTATCGCCCGATTTCTCGTTCTTGCTCTTCTGTAGTGGTTGTTGTCTGCGTGCCCTGACCGCAGTATACACCATTATATCCACCTATATAGCTAGCTATATTTCTCTTTTTTAATAGAGCTTGCAGTCAGATGTAGGAGATTGTGCGTGCTGTCTGTGTGCACTGACCACAGTATACACCGTTATATCCACCTATATAGCTAGTTATCTTGCTCTTTTCAAATAGAGCTTGCAGTCAGTTGTAGGAGATTGTGCGTGCTGTCTGTGTGCCCTGACCACAGTATACACCGTTATATCCACCTATATAGCTAGTTATCTTGCTCTTTTCAAATAGAGCTTGCAGTCAGTTGTAGGAGATTGTGCGTGCTGTCTGCATGCCCTGACCGCAGTATACACCGTTTTATACACCTATATAGCTAGCTATATTGCTCTTTTTAAATAGAGCTTGCAGTCAGTTGTAGGAGATTGTGCGTGCCCTGACCGCAGTATACACCGTTATATTCACCTATATAGCTAGCTATATTGCTCTTTTTAAATAGAGCGTGCCGTCAGTTGTAGGAGATTGTGTATGCTGTCTGCGTGCCCTGACCGCAGTATACACCGTTATATCCACCTACATAGCTCTTCTCTATTTGAGCCATCTGCCATCTGCAGGAGTTAGTGGGTGTTGTGTGTGCCTCCAGCACAATATACACTACCCAATTGCTGGTTTTCCCATCTCCCTTCAGGCCATTACCATGTCTGGAAGGCCAACAAGGAGAGGCAGACAGGCGTGAGCCGATAAAAGAGGGCAAGCAGGCTCTGTGTCTAGAGACAACAGTGCTGGTCCTGGACGCGGTGCATCATCATCATCAGCACGTGGCCATGGGACACGCTTGTCCTTCTTTTCGGCAGCTGAACATGTTGAGCCGCAACATGCCGAAGACTTGGTAGAGTGGATGACCAAGCCCTCTTCATGCTCCTCATCCTCTCTCACCCAGGCTCAGGGTACTAGCAAAGCAGCTGCCAACGCATCGTCTTTCCTCCTCTCAATGTCATCATCAGTGACTCCTTCCCTAGACCCACCACGTCCTCCTGAGGAGTCTCCTGAACTCTTTGAGCACAGTGTTGGGTACATGCTCCAGGAGGATGCCCAGTGTTTTGTAGGCTCTGATGATGATACTCAGCTAGAGGAAGGCAGTAGCGTGAGCGCAGAGAGAGGGGATGCTCAAGAAGGACAGCAATCTGGCAGTCATGTTCCACAAGCTGCAGCATACTGCCAGGTTTGCTCCAGCCATGAAGAGGGAGGGGAGGATGAGGGCACTGACTCCATGTGGGTGCCTGGTAGGAGAGAGAAGGAGGAGGCACATGTCCAACGAGGCAGGATGCCCTCCGGGGGCCAGCTTAGGGGCAGCACACCGACTGAATCACACTGCAGAGCTCCGCCTGTGCAGGGCGCTGCCTCTGCGCGTTATTCTAAAAGTTCTTTGGTGTGGGCCTTTTTTGGGACGAGTGTATCAGATCGCACCGCTGCTATTTGCAACATATGTCTCAAGCGTATCTCGCGTGGCCAAAACATCAGCCGCTTGGGCACCACATGCTTGACCAGACATATGTTGACCTGCCATGCAGCTTGTTGGCAAGCGTACCTCAATGACCCACACCAAAGAACAAAGCGGACCTCTCCTTGCTCCTCATAAGCTGGGATCTCCAACCCCACTAGACCTTCAGTCCTCTCTGAAACCTGCTCTGAGAGTAATGAAGGTGTAGAATTAGGTGTGTCACAGCCAAGTGCCTTTCCGGGCACTCTGCTAGCAGTACACCCCTGTCCGATTATAGCAGGCAAATGTCCCTGCCCCAGCTGCTGAAAGAAAAGAAGTTCACTCCCAGCCATCCACATGCCCAGCGGTTGAATGCTAGCTTGGCTAAATTGCTAGCACTTCAACTGCTGCCTTTTCAGTTCGTAGACCCGGCCCCCTTCCGTGAGTTTGTACAACGTGCGGTTCCTCAGTGGCAGGTCCCCAAACGCCTCTTTTTCTCAAGGAAGGCGATTCCGGCTCTCTACCGACATGTGGAAGGCAATGTCCTTGCCTCGCTGGACAGGGCGGTCAGTGGTAAGGTGCATATTACCGCTGACTCATGGTCCAGCAGGCATGGACTGGGATGTTACCTATCTTTCACGGCCCATTGGGTCACTCTTCTGGCAGCTGGGAAGGATGCAGGACAAGGTGCAGTAGTGTTGGAGGTTGTTCCGCCACCACGCCTCCAAAATGCTACTATTGGTTGTGACACACCTCTCTCCTCCACCCCCTCCTCTTCTTCTTCCTCCATGGCCTCTTCCAGTGCTCTGTCCTCAGAACCAGTGGTGCTCCGTGGGAGTTCCAGGGGCTATGCAAGTACGCAGGCAAAACAATGCCATGCCGTGCTTGCGCTGGTTTGTTTGGGGGACAGGAGCCACACTGGGGCAGATGTTTTGTCAGCTCTGCAGGGGCAGGCCGAGAGGTGGTTGACACCACACCAGCTTAAGCCAGGAATGGGGGTTTGCGACAATGGCACCAACCTCCTCTCCGCCCTCCGACAGGGACAACTGACCCATGTGCCCTGTGTGGCTCACGTGCTTAACCTGGTGGTACGCCGATCATTTAATGCCTGTGCTCGGCTGGCTGAGCTCCAAAAGGAGTTGAACCTGCCCAAGAACCGCCTTATGTGTGACATGCCCACCAGGTGGAACTCAACGTTGGCCATGCTGCAGCGGCTGCACACGCAGAAGAGGGCCATCAATGAGTACCTGTGCGACTACGGCACCAGGACAGGGTGGTTCAGGGGAGCTCGGTTTTTTCTCACCACGCCAGTGGGGCATGATCAGGGATGCATGCACTGTCCTGTCACCACTTGAGGAGGCCACAAGGATGGTGAGCAGTGACAGTGCATGTATCAGTGACACTGTACCTCTTGTCCACCTCTTGGAGCATGCACTGCGTGAAATAATGGACAGGGCACTTGAGGCAGAACAGAGGCAGGAAGAGGAGGACTTCCTTGCCTCTCAAGGCCCCCTTTATCCAGAAAGTGTTCCCGCTGTGCCATCCATCACACAGGAAGAGGATGAGGAGGAGGAGGAGGAGGAGGATGATTGTGTCAGCATGGAGGTGGAGGCTGGCACTCAGCATCAGCAGCACCAGCAGTCTTGTAGGGATGATTTACAGTCCCAAGAAACCCGTGGACTTGTACGTGGCTGGGAGGAGGTAGCTGCGGATCATGTTGTCCTTAGTGACCCAGAGGACTCCAGACCAAATACCTCAGCTAACCTACGCTGCATGGCCTCCCTGATCCTGCAAAGCCTGCGGAAGGATCCTCGTATTCTTCGGATCAAGGAGAGGGACCATTACTGGCTGGCCACTCTCCTTGTGACACGGTACAAGGGTAAGGTTGCCGACCTTATCTTGCCGTCGCAGAGGGAGCAGAGGATGAGACACCTCCGGGAGGCCTTGCAGAAAGGTCTGTGCAACGCGTTCCCAGAGACTGGGAGGTTACAAACTCCTGGTCCTGGACAACGTGTTGCTGAGGCATCGGTCAGAAGGAGCAGTGGAGAAGGTGGCCGTCTGACCGATGCGTTCAGATAATTTTTTAGTCCGCAGCCCCAAGGTATGAAAGGTTCCAGCAACCATCGCCAGCATCTGATTTACATGGTGCAGGAATAACTAGGGGCAAGGTCAGACTTGGACACCTTTCCCACCGAAAATCCTCTGGCTTACTGAGTCTTGAGGATGGATTACTGGCCAGAGCTTCCACAGTATGCAATTGAGCTACTGGCCTGTCCTGCATCCAGGGTTCTTTCAGAACCCACCTTCAGTGCTGCTGGTGGCTTTGTTATCACAGGGTGCATCTGTCCACCGACTCATTTGATCGGCTGACCTTCATCAAGATGAATCAGTCTTGGATCACCCACAGCTATCAAGCACCTGAAGCTGATGTAACCGAATATTTTTTTTTAAAATATCACATCCCTTCAAGACTGCCTATGCTGATGCTGAGTGACTGTCCTGTTATGTTGATTGTCTATCCTCTTCCTCCTCTGCTGATATGTTGGAAGAACATTTTTGCTTCTGGGTGATGCCACCAGCCCAATTTTTCAGCCCCTGTTTAACAGGGGCGTTTAATTACAATTTTTGATGCAATGCTTTGCAGCAGGGCTCATTCCTGCACCTTAAGTAGAGTATATGGGAGAGGTTGCAGTGTCGTGGCACCAGCACCAGTGCCAGCAGCCCAATTTTTTAGCCCCTGTTTAACAGGGGCATGTAATTACAATTCTTGATATAATAGTTCACAGGAGGGCCCATTCCTGTGCCCACCCAGAGTAACTGTGAGGACTTACAGTGTTGTGGCACCAGCACCACAACCACCAAAGGTCATTTTTTTTACCACTGTTCAACAATGGCATGTAATTACAATTCTTGATATAATCGTTCACACCGAGGGCTTACAATGTTGCGCCAACACCAACACCTTGTTCCGCCATTTCTGCAGAGCATATAGGGCAGGCCCCTACTTTCAAACATCCAACTTACAAACGTCTCCTACTTGCAAACGGAAGGAGATAACAGCAAGTGAGATGAAAAAAGACGGACGGCAAAACAAATTATACAGGGGTGAGGGGCAATGTATCATTTAGTGCAGAGGTGCCATGCGGTCTGTCAGGCTCATGTGCAGGGGTCTGTGCTGGTGGGGGAAGTGAGCAGCTTGTCCCTTGTAATTTTTGAGTGTAATAGAGCATGTCTCTAGGCTGCTCCTTCCCCAGCTGTTTCTGTGTTTTGTGGGACTTACCGCGTGTCTCCTGTGCCTTGTTGACTCCTCGTGCCGTTCTTTGAGGCTGAGGGGAGCCAGCGCCGATCTTGGGCCTCCATGGCTGCCACGCTATCTTTTTTCGCCTTTTCATCATGGGCCCCAGAAAGTGCGGAGGTTTCTCCTGTGGCCCCACTCGGGAGGTACAGCTGGCGATCTGGGTCAGTGTTGGTGTGGATTGGTGGCAGGAAGAGGATTTGTGCAGGATCTATAGCGGGCGCTCCGTCCTGTGCAAACGCTCACATGCCCGTTCAGGCCATGCCCCCGAACAAGTATTTTTAATCGCAAGTAATTATATTAGCAATAATATCTATTGTATTATTATATTACATTATTATTACATTGTATGGAGCAATTATATGCAAACTTAAATGAATATTTCACATATTTTGGTTTATGTATTTTTATAACATTCAACTTACAGTATATTCATTACATATTGCTTAATTGTACTTATTGAGATATATTAGTATCTATATTGTTAATATGAAAAATTATGAATAAGTGAAATTACATGTAAAATAATCATTGTATTCTGAGAGGCCAATTACCTCACTACCAAGGTATCTGGAGCAAAATCTAATTGCCTTGGTTAGACCAATGCCGTGTACACACGGTTGGACTTTCCGTGTGAGCTTGTTGTCGGAAAGTCCGACCATGTGTATGCTCCATCAAGCATTTCCTGTCGGAATTTCCACCCATAAATGTTTGAGAGCAGGTTCTCAAATTTTCCACCAACTTCACTTTGTTGTCGGAAATTATGATCGTGTGTACACAAGTCCGGCGCACAAAAGTTCATGCATGCTCAGGAGCCGCACTGGCTATTGAACTTCCTTTTTCTCGGCTCGTCGTACATTTTGTATGTCACTGCAATCTCACGTTCGGAATTTTGGGCCAACATTTGTGTGACCGTGTGTATGCAAGACAAGTTTGAGCCAACATCCTTCGGGAAAAAAAATCAACAGTTTTGTTGGCGGAAAGTCTGCTCGTGTGTATGCAGCATTACGTAAAGCATTATATTATAGGTAGAGACAAGAAGTCTGACATATGTTGTCAGAAAATAGAACCTTTAATATATGTATGATTTTCTTCAAGGCTCAGGTCAGAGGTTGTTTGAGAACAATCATGGTATTTTAAGTAAAGTTTCCAAAATCATTTTTAATACAATACTGCCCCCCTTTTGGTAACTATGTCATGAGTTCAATACTGCCCGTAGGCAGTTGTGCCATGATATAAACAGAAAAGTCAGTGTTAATACCCATACACCACAGATAGCAGAGCTCCCAGGTGCTCGATCCACAGTCACTGGCTGAGTAGATTGATGTGGACAAAACGATCCGCACTCCGGTTGTTGCTTTTAAAATGTCTTCATTTTATTGAATAGCCACAGTGAACAAACGCAGATTAAGTCAGTTGACGCATTTCATCCTATAAGGCCTTAGTCCTAACCACATTACAGATATAAAACTTTGAAACAGTAGTTCTAAAGATCACAGGCTCCATCCATTGTCTTAATTGACTGCAGGCAATTATCCAAAAAAAGAGAATCAGCTGCAATACATATAGGGTAAACCATGTGTATGCCACCAAATTTCACACACCTTGTAGTGATAATATGCACATGTATGTACACACACACGCATGTACACACATTCATACACGTATAGAGATATGCATAAGAAGGCGCGCCATAAAATAAAAAAAAACATTTAAAAAGATGAAAAAAAATCCAGGTATGTTAAAAAATTTGTTCAATTAGTATGTTAAAAAATTAGTTAAATCCAAGTAAGTTAAAAACCAGAAGAGAGAAAAGAAAAAGAGAGTTGTGCCATGGTTACATAGTAAATAACATGTCATTTGACGGCATTGAAAATACATCCACGCCTAATTTTCTTTCGGGAATGAGAGTTTGAGAATGGATTGAGAGAATAACGGAAAAATAAGGCCCCTTTCACACTGGGGCGGGTTTCAGGCGCTACAGCACTAAAAATAGCGCCTGAAAAAACCGGCCCCTTTCACTCCAGTGAAAACGCCGGTAAAGCGCCGCTAAAAATAGCGGCGCTTTACCGTCGTCACCCGCACCGCCCCAGTGTGAAAGGGGCTTAAAGGAAGGGAAAGGTGTCCATCGAAACATACAGCTGACATCTCTTAAAAAGATTTTGATATTTCTGGTAAAGTAAAAACTTCTATTTAGCTGTACGAAATCAAGCTGAACATATACCTAACTGGGCCATTTTAGTCTTTGTAGCATAAAATTGAAATATTTCTAACTGCAGTATGATCTGTTTAAAGAGATTTAAAGAGAAAAATACACATATTTGTATAATCTTATGAGGCTAATTTCAGTTTCTAGTAAATGGCTTAGTTATGATATCTGCTTAAATATCAATTTCATTTAAAATGTATCTTTACCTTAAATATAAGTCTGGTTAAAGCACCAACTCCATACATGGTATAACAAGTTTGTGTCCATGTGCTGTTTAAAGTAATTTGAGCTTGCAAATGTCTGTTGTCTGAGAAAGGTCACGTGTCAATCTCAACACCTTGTTATTTTCACATTCTGCTGAGAGAGTGATAAGCTAGGTAATTACTTACAAAGCAGTTACTAAGTATTGCTATATTGGTATTTTTGAAATAAGATTCTGCGGTTATTTCCTCCACACCTATATTATCCACATTATTGAAATATTGATACATATTCTTTGTTTGTTACCAATTACATTTTGTTATTATTTTGCACCAATTTTTAGTAATAAATATATATATTTTTGCATTTTATTGTATTCCTTTTGTCTTCAGGTTAGCGTGAATAAACTCATTTGAGTTATTTGTTTATTTGTAGGAATCTCCTTAATCTTAAATCCTTGCTTATATTCATAAATATAGAACTGTTTAATTATTTCAGTATAAACATTCTGACAGCGTCTAGCCTGTGTGCAGTCTCTTATGACATGAAACTCTGCACTTACTTGAAAAACTTTTCCCACACTCAGGACAGCAATATGGCTTCTCACCCGTGTGAGATCTTTGATGTAGAACAAGCACTGATTTCTGTATAAAACATTTTCCACACTAAGGGCAAGAATACGGCTTCTCACCTTTGTGAGATCTTTGATGTACAACAAGAGCTGATTTATGTGTAAAACATTTTCCACACTCAGGGCAAGAATACGGCTTCTCACCCGTGTGAGATCTTTGATGTACAACAAGCGTTGATTTCCGTCTAAAACATTTTCCACACTCAGGGCAAGAATACGGCTTCTCACCCGTGTGAGATCTTTGATGTACATCAAGTGTTGATTTCTGCCTAAAACATTTTCCACACTCAGGGCAAGAATACGGCTTCTCACCTGTGTGACATCTTTGATGTACAACAAGTGCTGACTTATGTATAAAACATTTTCCACACTCAGGACAGGAATGCGGCTTCTCACCTGTGTGAGATCTTTGATGTGCAACAAGTGTTGATTCATGTATAAAACATTTTCCACACTCAGGGCAGGAAAGTGGCTTCCCACCCGTGTGAGATCTTTGATGTACAACGAGTGTTGATTTATGTGTAAAACATTTTGAACACTCAGGGCAGGAATGCGGCTTCTCACCCGTGTGAGATCTTTGATGTACAACGAGTGTTGATTTATGTGTAAAACATTTTCCACACTCAGGGCAAGAATAAGGCTTCTCACCCGTGTGACATCTTTGATGTACAACAAGTGCTGATTTATGTATAAAACATTTTCCACACTCAGGGCAGGAATGCAGCTTCTCACCCGTGTGACATCTTTGATGTACATCAAGTGCTGATTTATATATAAAACATTTTCCACACTCAGGGCAGGAAAGTGGCTTCTCACCTTTGTGAGATCTTTGATGTAGAACAAGAGCTGGTTTCCGTATAAAACCTTTTCCACACTCAGGGCAAGAATACGGCTTCTCACCGGTGTGAGATCTTTGATGTAGAACAAGAGCGTATTTATGTATAAAACATTTTCCACACTCAGGGCAGGAATACGGCTTCTCACCTGTGTGAGATCTTTGATGTACATCAAGTACTGATTTCTTTAAAAAACATTTTCCACACTCAGGGCAAGAATACGGCTTCTCACCCGTGTGAGATCTTTGATGTACATCAAGTGCTGATTTCTGTCTAAAACATTTTCCACACTCAGGGCAAGAATACGGCTTCTCACCTGTGTGAGATCTTTGATGTACATCAAGTGCTGATTTCCGTCTAAAACATTTTCCACACTCAGGGCAAGAATACGGCTTCTCACCTGTGTGAGATCTTTGATGTACAACAAGTGTTGATTTCTGTCTAAAACATTTTCCACACTCAGGACAGGAATGTGGCTTCTCACCAGTGTGAGACCTCTGATGTCTGTTCAGCTGTGCTTTACCTGGAAAACATTTCCCGCACTCAGAACAGGAATATGGCTTCTCCCCAGTGTGAGTTCTCTGATGTCTGACCAAATGTGATTTATATGCAAAATATTTCCCACACTCAGAACAGTTATGAAGTCCATCCTCCCTGTGAGTCCCCTGATGTAAAAAAAGACCTAAACCAGAGCAAAAACTTTTCCCACATTGAGGACAGGGAAATGTCTTCTCCTGAATTCCGGCCCCATCCCTCACAGTACGAGGTTGCTTAGCGTCAGAGGGTTTCCATGGTCTATCCACACTGTGAAGTCCACCAATCATAGTTGAGCTCATTGTCTTTTCTCCGGCACAATCTCTTGTGATGTCATCATCTTCCATTTTCCAACCTGGAGATAAAGTGAGACGATCCTTTGAAGTTTTCTCCACGGCGTGTTCTGGAAAAAAAAATATAAAAACCATTACCAATAGATATGAGCAGGTTAGTTAACCACTTTCCGACTGCCTTAAAGCACTTTTACTGCTATAGGGCATCAGCTCTGTGCAGGCTCATGCATATATATGTAATCCTGCACTTCCGCCTGCAGGGGGCGCGCATGCCTCGCTTCTGCTGTTTTTCTTTACAACAGAAGCCAATCTGCAGGTGGCGGGCACTCAATGCCCTCTGGCACCCGCTGATTGTCGGTAAACAACACCGAGCGCAGACCTGTCTATGTAAACAAGGCAGTTCGTCATTCTGATGGGGAGTGGGGGGGGGGAATGGATGGATTTTGTGTCCATGCAATTTATTCTCTTCCCCTAGTGAAAGCACCTCACGCAGTACACAAAAACACTGGCTAGGCACACAGTTAACCCTTTGATCACCCTGGTGTTTAATCCCTTTACTTGCCAGTGTCATTAGTATAGCGACAGTGTATGCTTTTAGCACTGATCACTATATTAGTGTCACTGGTTCTGACCAAGTGTCAAAAATGTCTGAGTGTACGCCGCAATATTGCAGTCCTGCTAAAAAATTCCATAAATATATCCGATAGTTTGTAGACGCTGTAAAGTTTGCGTAAACCAATCAATATACTCTTATTGGGAATTGTTTTTTACCAAAAATATATAGCAGAATACATATTGGCCTTGTGACCATAGGCCTAGGCTTCTGGTGAGATGTTACTCAGTGTGCAGTAACAGAGCAGAGATAAGAGAAGAATATATGATGGGTCACCTGTGCTGATCTCTGTAGGAGTGTCCTCCTCTATGAATGTCCTCGTCATTCCAGCCTCCTCCGTATATTGCTGATCATCCCTCACATACGTCTCTTCTACTTCACCCTCAACTTTCATGTTCATCAGATCTTCACCCTAAACCAACAGAATAGCAGAAAATAGAAGGTTTTGCATATTTTTTTGTATTGGAACACAGTCAGGTTTTTACTGCTGCCTACTGGAGGTTGAGACACCTGCAAACATAAAAATGTATAGGGAGCCCCCCTTTCTATTCAGTGTCCATTCGTTTTGTGGAAAAGCGAGAGCAAAATAAACACAAAGCTTTGGGACCTCTGTCCCTCAATGGACGCCAAGAACCAGATGTTATAGGAAGTAGAAAACAAATATTTTCTCTTTCGTGTCCCTTGAGGGACACGGGAATTTCTGATACAATCAGAACATCCAAAAGCAGTCCAACAAAGGCAACTAAGGGGGTGGACAACAACCAGTGGTAGGTTCAAAAGACACTGAAAAGTCTCATGCCGCGTACACACGATCGGAATTCTCGTCGGAAAAAGCTCTGATGGTTTTCCTGACGGAATTCTGACGGAATTCGGCTCAAGCTGTCTTGCCTACACACAGTTACATCAAATTCCGATCATTTATAACGTGGTGACGTGACTAGAAAAAGGAATTTCAATAGCCAATAGCTTCTGTCTCATAGTTGAATCTGAGCATGCGTGATTTTTGGCGTGTCAGAATTCCATACACACGATCGGAATTACCGATACATCGGGAAAATTGAGAATATGCTATAAATTTTTGGCTGAAAAAGTTTAATTTGGGACTGGCCAAAGCTTCATTGCTTCAGCCAATCAGGGCTTGGCAGAAGGAAAATCGGACAGCTAAATTCCGATGGAGTGTACACACGGTCGCATTTTCCGATGAAAAGCTCTCATCTGTCTTTTTCTGGCCGGAATTCCGATCGTGTGTATGCGGCATCAGAAAGAATAACCCCCAAATCTGAACCAGATAGGACAAAGCGCCCTACAAAACAGGGGAAGCTGCCAATGACCAATGGAAGGCCACAGAGAATCAACCTGACGCTCAGACCTGGACAGAAGAGATCACTGCCAAGGGGGGTGACTCCACCTGAAAGAACACCAAGCCTCAACCAGCAAGAGAATATGAAACCCAACAAAACTGGTGGAACTGTAGAACTACACAAGAGGAAGAAAATGTATCGAGGACATGTTCCAGACCCTCAATTCAATCTACCTGATGATGGTGGGAGATGGTGTGATATTCCTGTGTGGCATCCCGGGAATACAAAGGACGAGGACATCCCTCTGGTGGATTTCAGTTTTTAGGTGGCTCCATTAGAAAGTCCTCAATAGATCCCTGTGTCGTTCAGAAAGCTCCTTCATCACTCCATACTCCTCATCCTCCTCTTTATACTCTTCTTTAACAACAATATTTTATTTTCCAAGGTTTCCTCTCTGAATACAGAATTGGGGAACCCAACAGGTGGTCATGGTCTTGCTGCCCTCAGCTTCTCCAACTTTGGAGTCAGTAAAGAAGAATATGTGGATGTGTGAAATGTATAGTTGGTTATGTGTGAACCAGTAGGAGAGACTCCAAGTTATCTTGCTCTAGGGATGGGCCGAATGACCCCTGAAGGGTGAGAAAGAGTTAACAAGACTGAGACATTCTATAAATTGCTGACAGACAAATATATTTTGTTTTTAGGGTCTTGTTTGTCTCGATGGTCACGGGTTAAGTGGGTCCCGAAAGAACCGGTTTTGGAATTATGTATTTAGACAAAATCAAGTGTCAGCTATAATGACTAGTTCAAGCAATGTCTGAGATGTCATATGTTTATATAGGATTTATGTCTCATGTGATGAACTCTGTCCTCCCTCCCTCCCTCCCTCCCTCCTTTTCTTTGTGCAAAATTCTTTGTCCATATCCGGTATGAAAGGTACATTCATTGAAACTATAATCTTGTGTTCATCGTGTTGATTTGAATGTTTCCCAGAGCTCTGAGAGAATTTCCCACTGATTGTCCAGGTCTAAACAGAATTAACCCTAACAGACCCCCTGTTCGGTTTGCAACAGAACTTTCGAACATCGCGAAAGTTCGGAACTGAATAACAAACCACAATGAAGTCTATGGGACCTGAACGTTATATTCAACACCCCTACTAACCTGTCCCTATACCAATCATTGATCTCAACTCCACTACTCTGTCCCTATATCATGCCAGAGATCAACGAGCAACCACAGAGCTCTGTGGAAGAAACAGGAGGGGATCGGATCTCCCCGGTCTTGTCGACATCTGAAGAAGACTTCAGCAGACATCAGAGCTCTGTTTAGAGAGATAAGAATTTACCTTAACAGGGAAAAAGTTTAATTTGGGACTGGCCAAAGCTTCATTGCTTCAGCCAATCAGGGCTTTCAGTGCACTGCGCGTCAGCGCAGTGCACTGTGGTCATTCGGCTGGCCGAACGCCCTGATAACTCGGTGGTTCGGCGAACTGCCAATGTTTGGCCCGAACTCATGCCCGGGCTAAACCCTTCACCCATCCCCATCTTGCTCCAAGTGAGCCTGGTATGTCTGAATAATGGGACTGTATTCTGGAAATGTAGAGTTTTGGAGATCCCGGAAAACTTGGTTGTTCGGCTAAACCCTTCGCCCATCTTGCTCCAGGTGAGCCTGGTATGTCTGAATAATGAGACTGTATTCTGGAAATGTAGAGTTTTGGAGATCCAGAGGGTGAGATAAGTGGGTTTGGCTGATATTAATGAGGGGTGTGTCATATGTTAACCAGCTTCTTTGCATTAATGATGAAAATGGCATATATCTCTGTATATCCTGAAATGTAAACTATTTAGCTCTTTCATCTTTTCTCCACATATATGGGTTCAATAGACTCAGATGATATTGTCAAGCACACAGTGGTCTAGAATCTTCTACAAGGAAACATGCTTGTGTATAAATCATAACTACCAAAATATCATTCATCATCTACCTGATAAAGTCTTGCGTAGTTGTGATTTTCCTGTGTGGAATGTCTAGGACTCTCTGTTGGGTCTCTGTGGCTGGATGACTCCACCATGGTGTCCTGTTGCAGATCTTCATGTCCAATTGGAAACTGTGACTCCTCCATCACCCCGTCCTCATCATCCTCCTCTTTTATCTCTTTGTTAAACTCAAATGTAGGATCACTCAGGTTTCCACTCTGAATATATAATAAAAATGACATCAATGGTAACAATGCAGATAATGTACAGATCCTAATGATACTATCAGTGATTGTTCCTCATCTACCTGATGATGGTGGGGGATGGTGTGACCTTCCTGTGTGGAATCCCGGGAATACAGAGGAGGACTGGAGCATCTCTCTGGTGGGTTTCTGGTATTATGTGGCCCCATCATAACATCCTTATACACATCCACGTTTCCTTCAAAAAACTCCTTCATCGCCCTATACTGCTCATCCGCCATTTTAAACACTTCTTGAGCATCAGTTTTAAAATCTCTCAGGTTTCCACTCTAAACATATAATAAAATAATCGCATCAATTGTAATAATTCAGATAATGTACAGATCCTAATGATACTATCAGTGATTGATCCTCATCTACCTGATGATGATGGGGGATGGTGTGATCTTCCTGTGTGGAATCCCGGGAATACAGAGGAGGACGGGGACATCTCTCTGGTGGGTTTCTGTTATTAGGTGTCTCGGTAATATCCTTGTGTCCATATGAAGGTTCCTCCACCACACCATCCTCCTCATCTTCCTCTTCATTAATACCAATATTATTATCCATGATGTTTGCACTCTGAATATATAATACAACATTCATTGTGACACATATGCTTGTATAATAATCACAACAACCAATAATTGTTCATCTATTGTTGCTGGTAGGGGATTTTGCTGCTGGGGGGGGATCTTATGTTGCTGAGGGGGAAATCATTGCTGGGTGGGGTCTATTATTACCGGGGGTCTTTTTTCACTGGTCGGGGGGATTTTGTTGCTGGAAGGGATCTACTCTGGAAAGAAGGGTTTCCTGATGCTGGCTGCTGGGAGATTTATTGTTTCTGGAATATATTGTCGCTGGGGGAAGGGGGGATCTATTGTTTCAGGGGGTCATTTGTTGCTGGTGGGGTATTTTTTTCTGGAGGGGTCTTATGTTACTGGGGGGAGGGCAATCATTGCTAGGAGAAATCTACGGTTGAAGGAAGGGTCTTCGGATGATGGCAGATCAATTGTTACTGGTGGAGGTCTATTGGTTCAGGGGGTGGGGGTCTATTGTTTCAGGGGATCAATTGTTGCTGGTGGCGGATTTTTTTCTGGGGGGGGGGCCAATCATTTCTGGGAGGGATCTACTGTTGAGGAAGGGGTCTTCGGATGATGGCAGATCAATTGTTACAGGTGGAGGTCTATTTTTGCAAGGGGGGGGTTCTCTTGTTGCTGGCTGCAGGGGATCTATTTTACTGCTTTCCATGTTTTCATTAGCAAATTGCTTAGCACCACAACATGATACTTGGCTTTGCATTCAAGGAGTAGGTCAAGGGAATGACTCGGAATAGGGAGTACCTACACCTATTCTCTGACAGAAAAAGCCCTGCCTGGGGGACAATCTGTGGTGGGCATGGTTCCTAGACATGTTTCTGGAGGCCAGTGTGCTCTTTTTTTTTCTTTTGCTGTCCTTGTATCCACTCTGATGAAGACCAAATGCTGGATGACGTGTTCCTCAGAAACCAACTCTTCCCAGAGTGTTGATGTTCTGGTGCCCTCCCTGTGGTTTCCAAGCCCGATGACCTCAACCCCACTACTCTGTCCCCCTACCATGTCCTGTAGTGACATGAAGGCCAGTGAGAAGGAATCGCAGAGCACTGTTGAGGACCAGGAGATCGGCACTCCCCGGTCGTGTCGGTTTCTGAAGAAGACTTCAGATGACATTGGAGCTTCGTACAGGGAAAACTTTTATTTGGGTTTGACGTTTTTTCATATATTTTAGTATTTCAGTTCAATGCGTCAAATGATCTAAAATCCGATGAAATACCGAGAGCGACAAAAACACTTTGCGTACATAAACAAGTATATCGAAAGGGCAACACGGGACAGAGAAATTTGGTTCCAAATAATAGACAATGATAAGATCTATGATCAAATATCTTATTACCTCCTCTGCTGCCAGGTTAAATGATGTCTTCCCTACTATTCCTCCCACATGGAAAGTCCTTTGTGCTCCGTACAGCACTTCATGTCTTCTCTCGGCTTCGGTCTGACTCACCTCTCACCCGGAACTTCCTGTCTGTACCTGACATCACTTCCTGTCTACCATAGAGACTTCCTGTCTGGGTAGAAGTGAGATCACCACCTTGTGCAGCTCAGAGGAACTGCAGCCCCCGAGAAACATCTGGTAGTGTGAACACGGCCTTGTGCGGTGTGTGTATGTACCGTATGTCCTTATAGATGGGGTCATCTCCACTCCCACCGAGAGGGGATAGAAATATATTTCTGCTCGGGATGAGGGATTTTGGTTCAGTGGATTTTAAAGTGAAATTACGGATTTTTGCCAAATTCCTGTTAGCTTTTGATTTGCAAAATAGGCAAAAGTTGCTTAATTGAAAAAAACTCTCTATAATTATATGATTAAAAACCTTCCCATGTTGCTTTGCAAGACCTGTGACACTTCTGTGTCCGCCCCTAGTACCAATCAGTGATTATCCAATCCCCTTTGGTTATAAGCCAACTTTACCCCCTTTGTGCATTCCAACTGTTCACATCAGATCCCCCCCTTACATCCTATCATAGTTCCCCTTACATCAGAGTCCTCTTTCTACATTATAAGTTCCCGCACAAGTTTCTGTACATTCGAGACCCTAGAGCCATCCTCTTTACATCAGTGTCCCCAGAGTTAACACCTTTACATAAAAGTCTTCAAAGCTACCCCCTTACATCAGGGTCCCCAGAATCACCCCCTTTACATCAGGGTCTCCAAAGCCCCCCTCCCCCTACACCAGGGTCCCCAGAGTCACTTCATTAAATCAGGGTCCCCAGAATCCCCCCATTCATCGGTCCCCCCTTCTAGTTACTTCAAGGTCCCAAGAGTCTCCTCTTACAACAGAGCCCTCATCCTTACATCAGGGACCCCAGAGCTACCCATCGTACACCAGGGTACCCAGAGCCACTCCTCCCTACTTCAGCATCCCCCCTTACTTTAGGGTCTCCAGAGCCTCCCCTTTACAGTAGGGTCACCAGAGCCATCACCATTACATCAGGTTCCCCCGAGCCAACCCATTTACATTAGGGTCCCCAGAGCCTCCTACTTACATCAGGGTCCCCAGAGTTACCCCATTTACCTCAAAGTCTTCAGAGCCACTGCCTTACATCAGGGTCCGCAGAATCACCCATTTTACATCAGGGTCTGCAGAATCACCTACTTTACATCAGGTTCCCCAATGCTATCCCATTTACATCAGGGTCCCCAGAGCCGTGATATACAGCACTGACACCTGCACCGTAAGCAGCCCCAGGATGAAGTCAGCACAGCACAGGGATGGTGGGAGCCCCTCATAATGAGCATAGCACAGGGATGGTGGGAGCCCCTCATAATATGCACAGCAGAGGTACAGCCCCAGGAGGAAGTCAGCACAGCACAGGGATGGTGGGAGCCCCTCATAATAAGCAGCCCCAGGAGGAAGTCAGCACAGCACATTGATGGTGGGAGCCCCTCATAATGAGCATAGCACAGGGATGGTGGGAGCCCCTCATAATAAGCAGCCCCAGGAGGAAGTCAGCACAGCACAGGGATGGTGGGAGCCCCTCATAATAAGCTGCCCCAGTAGAAATATAACACCGCTCAACCTCTTCAAAGAGGAGGGTTCGGGCATATAGTACGGTGTGCTTTTTTTGGACAAGGAAGTGAGCCAAATGAAGAAAGAAGGTCTGTGTGCTCAATTAAAAAAAATTGCTTTTAGACATATACATGGTCTACTGGTCACCTGTGTTGAATTCCTCCGAGATCCATGCCTCATTCATTTTTAGAAATGTGAGGTAGTTAACACTGTCGTGAGCTAGGCGAGTACGCTTATCGGTCACGATCCCCCCTGCTGCACTGAACGTCCTTTCGGACAGGACACTGGATGAGGGGCAAGCCAACAGTTCGATTGCAAATTGGGCAAGCTCTGGCCAGAGGTCAAGCCTGCCCACCCAGTAGTCCAGGGATTCATCACTCCTCAGAGCGTCCACATCGGCCGTTAACCCGATGTAGTCGGACACCTGACGGTCTAGGCGTTCCTTAATGCTGGATCCGGATGACACCTGTCGATGGGTCGGCTGAAAGAATGACCTCATATCCGAAGTCACCAACACATCTTCAAACCGGCCTCTTCTTGCAGGCGTTGTTGGATTGGTACCCGCAACTCCTTCTCTGGGAGTAGGAATTGCTCCTCTGCCAGCGCACGCAAAAGCAGAATGCAGCATTTCTCAAAGCAAGGCCTGGAAGTACTCCATTCTGCCAGCCCTCTGTGACGGCTGTAGCTTTTCCGCCATTTTGTGTTTGTACCGGGGGTCTAAGTATGTTGCCACCCAGTACTGGTCCTTGACCCTTATGCTTTTTATACGGGGGTCCCTATTAAAACACTGGAGCATGAAGGCCCCCATTTGCACTAAACTGGAAGCGGTGTGGTGGCCTGGCTCCTGCTCATCATCCAGGATAATGTCGTCCTCTTCATTCTCCTCTCCCCATCCATGCACAACAACAGGGATCCCAGAAAGGTTTAAAGCATGCTCTTCTTGCTCCTCCTTATCCGCCCCGGCACCATCCTCCTCTGACTCCTCTTCAGACTCCTGTTGTTGACTTGTCTCAGATAGAGTAGCCCCCCTGGGAATTCATCCAGGATTGCGACTTCCTCATCTTCCCGCTAATGCTCCTCCACAGCTTGATCAATGACACGACGCAATGCACGCTCCATAAAGAAGGCATAAGGTACCATGTCACTGATGGTGCCATGGCTGCGACTGACCAGTTTGGTGATCTCCTCAAATGGCCGCAGAAGTCTGCATGCATCGCGCATGAGCAGCCACTGGCGTGGTGAAAAAAAAAACAGCTCCCCAGAACCTGTTCTGCCGCAGAGTTCATACAGGTAGACGTTAACTGCACGTTTCTGCTGAAGCAGCCTATCAAGCATATAGAAGGTTGAGTTGCATTGCGTCGGGCAATCGCAAATAAGACGTCTGACCAGCAGATTGTGTCGCCGCTGAATGTCAGCAAGGCGAACCATGGCCGTGTAAGATCTTCTGAAATGGGCCGAGATTTTCCTTGCCTGCCGCAAGATGTTCTGGACCCCAGGGTATTTGACAACGAATCGCTGCACAACCAAGTTTAAGACGTGTGCCATGCATGGCACGTGCGTGATTTTGCCCTGTTTCAATGCGCTAAGCAGATTGGCACCGTTGTCACACACCACTTTGCCAACTGTCAAATTGAGCGGTGTTAGCCACTGATCTGCCTGTGAACATAAAGCTGAAAGGAGTGCCGGGCCAGTGTGGCTCTTGGCTTCCAGGCACAACAGACGCAGCATGGCATGGCAACATCTCACCTGGCATGTTGAATAGGTTCTGGGGAGCTTGGGCGGCGCAGCGGAAGAGACGCTAGCAGCGGAAAAGGAGGAGTCAGCCGAGGAGGAGAGGGAGGAGGATGGAGTAGGAGGAGGAGGAGAAGAAGGGCCAGGCCTGCATGCAATTGGTGGCGGTAAAACCAAATCTACACGGGTGCCACGGGTTACATGCTTGACGGCCGTCAGAAGGTTCACCCAGTGGGCAGTAAAAGTGATATACCTTCCCTGCCCGTGTTTGCTAGACCACGTGTCTGTGGTCAGATGTATCTTGGCACCGACACTGTGTGCCAGAGATACATTCACTTGCCGCTGAACATGGCCATATAGCTCTGGGATGCCCTTCTCTGAGAAATACTTCCTTCCTGGGACCTTCCATTGTGGTGTTCCAATGGCCACAAATTTGCGAAAGGCCTCCAAGTCCACCAGTTTATATGGCAGTAGTTGGCGGGCTATGAGTTTTGACAAGCCAGTCGTCAACCGTTGGGCAAGAGGGTTATCCGGCGTCATCATTTTTTTACGCTCGAACATTAGGCCCACGGAAGCCTGCCTTTTTGCAGAAAAACGTGAGCTTGGCGTGATGGAAGGTGGAGTGGAGGACAATTGTGAGGAGAGAGGAGAAGTAGAAGACGAGGCTGGACGGTGAGAGCCTGCAGTGTGGCTTTGTGTGTTCCATTGCTCCCACTGGGCTCGGTGATGGCTGCTCATGTGCCTTCTTAAGGCGGTCGTCCCTAGGTGAGTGTTGGGCTTACCGCGACTAATGCGTTGACTGCAAAGATTGCAGATGGCAACGCTATTGTCAGCAGCGGACACGTTAAAAAAAGCCCACACTGCGAAGCCATGTGCCGGTGTCCTGGGAGCGCCAGATGTGACCATACATGGTCGATGACTCGGTCCTGATACATTTGCAGTCTGCTTTGTCCCTCCTGTGCAATGTAAGTTATTCCTGCTTCTCCTCCCTATCTGCTGGTTCATATCTCCCTCTGAACTCCCCTCCTCTTCCTCTCTTGTGGGCACCCACGTGACATCACTAGACACGTCATCATCGACGTCACCTTCCCCACCGCTATAAGTAGAAATCTCGGAGTAGGCAGCAACACCGGGGACCAACCTCCTCCTTGGGCTGATCTGGGTACTGTCGTCAGACTGCAGAGTAGCGGTTGTTGCTACCTCCTCTTCCTGATCCAATACCAAGAGTGGCTGCGCATCAGAAATGTCTTGATATGGATCGGAAAATAATTCCTGTGACTCAAGCGGAAGGTATGTGGTGTTGTTGGTGGTAGTGTCTTTGGGGGTGCACATAGCAGAGAGTGAAGAAGAGGGTGCAGATCGAGAGGATGAGGAGGGTGCAGAAGAGTAAGGCTGAGTGAGCCACTCAACCAAGTCTGGTGCGTCCTTTAAATGAAGTGAACGCACCTTCTGCAACTTCCCACTTTGGCTTAAGCCTGTTGCTCCTACCCTACCCCTACCACCCCTGCGGAAGGGCCTGCCTCTTCCTCTGCCTGTCATTTTTTAAATGACCCTGTGACAAAACTCTCAGTCCCTATACTGCTGCAGTATAGGGCAGCGGTCAGCAGTAGTGCACCTCAGCCCTATGTATGGTGGACCTATACCAGTCCTTACGGAATAGCAGACTGTACCTCACTCAACCCTATGTACTGCAGCACCCTAGACCAAGTTACCAGTCCTTATAAGGACCTTTGTGGAACAAGTAGGTTGTGACTGATTAGCAGACTGTACGTCAGTCCCTATACTGATGAAGGACTGCTGCAGTATAGGGCAGCGGTCAACAGTAGTGCACCTCAACCCTATCTATTGTGGACCTATACCAGTCCTTATAGAATAGCAGACTGTACCTCACTCAACCCTATGTACTGTAGCACCCTAGACCAAGTTACCAGTCCTTATAATGACCTTTGTGGAACAAGTAGTGATGGACGAACTTCCGACGGGATGTTTCGCGGCCGATAGTTTGCGAACCGGAACGTTCGCGGCGGGCCCCATTGACTTCAATGGGAGGCGAACTTCGCAAACCTACAGGTCAAATTTGCAGCCACAAAATAATTATTAGCTGGCCAATGACATAACACATGTATGAGGTGAATATGGGATCGACAACTACAAGCATTCTTTTTTATATGGGAAATTGTTCTGACTAGGGATGAGCTTCGTGTTCGAGTCGAACGTACGTTCGACTCGAACGTTGGCTGTTCGTCCATTCGGCGAAATCCGAACTCTTGGTCCGTTCGCGTCAAAATTCGTGTGGCGCGCACAGCCCACAATGCACTGCGATGGCGCAGTGCATTGCTGGCTCATGATTGGCCAAGCATGCACTGTGACCCCGCATGCTTGGCCAATCGCAGCGCCAGCAGCGAGGAGAGCCATGATTGGCCACAGGCATCCTGCCTGTGGCCAATCATAGCTCAGGCTGTGTAGTGCACGCCCCACCCTATATAAGGCCGCCTTTGAGGCGGCCTCATGTAGTGTGTTGGCATCTGAAGCAGTGGGTGTTCTGTGTACCTTCAACACAGTACACACCGATCGTTTTTGGCTGATTTCCTATCTTGCTCTTGTGTAGTGGTTACTGTCTGTGCCCTGACCGCAGTATACACCACTATAGTCACCTCACCTATATAGCTAGTGGTCCATCTTTAATAATAGAGCTTGCAGTCAGTAGTGGCAGGAGATAGTGCGTGCTGTCTGCGTGCTCTGTACCCAGTACATACCGCTATAATCCACCTACATAGCTGTTCTCTATTTGAGCCCAATTGCCATCTGCAGAAGTTATTGGAAGTTGTGTGTGCTTCCAGCACAGCACAGTATACATCTGTATATACCCCTTTATCTCTGCTGTTCTATAAAAAAAGGCATCTGCAGGAGTTAGTGGAAGTTGTGTGTGCCTCTAGCACAATATAAACTACCCAACTACTGTTTTACCCAACTCCCTTCAGGCCATTACCATGTCTGGAAGGCCAGCAAGGAGAGGCAGACAGGCGCGAGCCGATAAAAGAGGGCAAGCAGGCTCTGTGTCTAGAGACAACAGTGCTGGTCGTGGACGCGGTGCATTGTCATCAGCACGTGGCCATGGGGCACGCTTGTCCTTCTTTTCTGCAGCTGGACATGTTGAACCGCAACATGCCAACGACTTGGTAGAGTGGATGACCAAGCCCTCTTCATCCTCCTCATCCTCTCTCGCCCAGTCTCAGGGTAGTAGCAAAGCAGCTGCCAACGCATCGTCTTCCCTCCTCTCAATGTCATCATCAGTGACTCCTTCCCTAGACCCACCATGTCCTCCTGAGGAGTCTCCTGAACTCTTTGAGCACAGTGTTGGGTACATGCTCCAGTAGGATGCCCAGTGTTTGGTGGGCTCTGATGATGACACTCAGCTAGAGGAAGGCAGTAGCGTGAGCGCAGAGAGAGGGGATGCTCAAGAAGGACAGCAATCTGGCAGTCATGTTCCACAAGCTGCAGCATACTGCCAGGTTTGCTACAGCGATGGAGAGGGAGGGGATGATGAGGGCACTGACTTCACGTGGGTGCCTGGAAGGAGGGAGGAGGAGGAGGATGATTGTGTCAGCATGGAGGTGGAGGCTGGCACTCAGCATCAGCATCAGCAGCAGTCTTATAGGGATGATTTACAGTCCCAAGAAACACGTGGACTTGTACGTGGCTGGGAGGAGGTAGCTGCGGATCATGTTGTCCTTAGTGACCCAGAGGACTCCGGACCAAATGCCTCAGCTAACCTACGCTGCATGGCCTCCCTGATCCTGCAAAGCCTGCGGAAGGATACTTGTATTCTTCGGATCAAGGAGAGGGACCATTACTGGCTGTCCACTCTCCTTGATACACGGTAGGGATGAGCCGAACACCCCCCTGTTCGGTTCGCACCAGAACCTGCGAACAGACCTAAACTTCGTGTGAACTTTAGAACCCTATTAAAGTCTATGGGACTTGAACGTTCACAATCTAAAGTGCTCATTTTAAAGGGTAATATGCAGGTTACTGTCCTAAAAAGTGTTTGGGTACCCGGGTCCTGCCCCAGGGGACATGGATCAATGCAAAAAAAAGTTTTAAAAACGGCCGTTTTTTCAGGAGCAGTGATTTTAATAATGATTAAAGTGAAACAATAAAAGTGTAATATTCCTTTAAATTTCGTAGCTGGGGGGTGTCTATAGTATGCCTGTGAAGGGGCGCATGTTTCTGGTGCTTAGAACTGTCCCTGCACAAAGTGTCATTTGTGCAGGAAAAAAAGTCTTTTAAAATCACTTGCGGCTATTGTCGGGTCCCGTAATACAGAGAACACTCAATGAGTGTTCTCTGCATTAGCCGACAATTCATTCATTCATTGGTAAAAAAAAAAAAAAAAGCGTGGGGGTTCCCCTAAATTCAATTACCAGGCCCTTCAGGTCTGACATGGATATTAAGGGGAACCCCGTGTCAAATTAAAAAAAAAATTGACGTGGGGGTCCCCCTAAATATCCATAACCAGACCCTTCAGGTCTGATATGGATATTAAGGGGAACCCCGCATCAAATTTAAAAAAAAATTGACGTGGGGGTCCCCCTAAAAATCCATATCAGACCCTTTATCCGAGCACGCAACCTGGCAGGCCGCAGGAAAAGAGGGGGGGACGAGAGAGCGGCCCCCCTCCCTCCTGAACCATACCAGGCCACATACCCTCAACATTGGGAGGATGCTTTGGGGGTCTGTGACCCCTCAAAGCACCTTGTCCCCATGTTGATGAGGACAAGGGCCTCATCCTCACAACCCTGGCCGTTGGTTGTGAGGGTCTGCGGGCGGGGGGCTTATCAGAATCTGGAAGCCCCCTTTAACAAGGGGACCCCCAGATCCCGGCCCCCCCCTGTTTGAAATGGTAAGGGGGTACAAAAGTACCCCTACCATTTCACAAAGAAAGTGTCAAAATGGTTAAATAAAACAAACACACTTTTGAAAAATTCCTTTATTAAAAATAAAAAAAATTAAAAAAAGATTCCAGTGCTGCTAATCCACTCTTGCTATCCAGCGACGGGTCTCCGGGGTCCAGCGATGGATGATCATATCCAGCAACGGGGGATCTCTCAGTCCAGCGCTGTCCATACATCCTTCTTCTGTCTCCTCTCCGGAGACACTGCAGAGAGCACAGCGCTGACGTTTCTTATATTAGGAGGGCGGGGCCACCCGTCACCTGACCCCGCCCCTCTGACGCTGGAGAGGGAAGCCAGGGGTTCCCCAGTGATGTGTGGGTGACCCCGCCCCCTCTGATGTAACGGAAACCTGCGTTACATTTTTGCTTCTGGGTGATGCCACCAGCCCAATTTTTCAGCCCCTGTTTAACAGGGGCGTTTAATTACAATTTTTGATTCAATGCTTTGCAGCAGGGCTCATTCCTGCACCTTAAGTAGAGTATATGGGAGAGGTTGCAGTGTCGTGGCACCAGCACCAGTGCCTAAGGCCCAATTTTTCTGCCCCTGTTTAACAGGGGCGTTTAATTACAATTTTTGATGCAATGCTTTGCAGCAGGGCTCATTCCTGCACCACAACTAGAGTGTATGGGAGAGGTTGCAGTGTCATGGCACCAGCACCAGTGCTAAGGCCCAATTTTTCTGCCCCTGTTTAACAGGGGCGTTTAATTACAATTTTTGATGCAATGCTTTGCAGCAGGGCTCATTCCTGCACCACAACTAGAGTATATGGGAGAGGTTGCAGTGTCGTGGCACCAGCACCAGTGCCAGCAGCCCAATTTTTCAACCCCTGTTTAACAGGGGCATGTAATTACAATTCTTGATATAATAGTTCACAGGAGGGCCCATTTCTGTGCCCACCCAGAGTAACTGTGAGGACTTATAGTGTTGTGGCACCAGCACCACAACCACCAAAGGTAAATTTTTCTACCACTGTTCAACAATGGCATGTAATTACAATTCTTCATATAATCGTTCACATCGAGGGCTTACAATGTTGCGGCAACACCAACACCTTGTTCCGCCATTTCTGCAGAGCATATAGGGCAGGCCTCTACTTTCAAACATCCAAACATCCAACTTACAAACGTCTCCTACTTGCAAACGGAAGGAGATAACAGCAAGTGAGATGAAAAAAGACGGACGGCAAAACAAATTATACAGGGGTGAGGGGCAATGTATAATTTAGTGCAGAGGTGCCATGCGGTCTGTCAGGCTCCTCTGGTGGCGGGAAGAGGATTTGTGCAGGATCTATAGCGGGCGCTCTGTCCTGTGCAAACGCTCACATGCCCGTTCAGGCCATGCCCCCGAACAAGTATTTTTAATCGCAAGTAATTATATTAGCAATAATATCTATTGTATTATTATATTACATTATTATTACATTGTATGGAGCAATTATATGCAAACTTAAATGAATATTTCACATATTTTGGTTTATGTATTTTTATAACATTCAACTTACAGTATATTCATTACATATTGCTTAATTGTACTTATTGAAATATATTAGTATCTATATTATTAATATGAAAAATTATGAATAAGTGAAATTATATGTAAAATAATCATTGTATTCTGAGAGGCCAATTACCTCACTACCAAGGTATCTGGAGCAAAAGCTAATTGCGTTGGTTAGACCAATGCCGCGTACACACGGTCGGACTTTCCGTGTGAGCTTGTTGTCGGAAAGTCCGACCATGTGTATGCTCCATCAAACATTTCCTGTCCGAATTTCCACCCATAAATGTTTGAGAGCAGGCTCTCAAATTTTCCACCAACTTCACTTTGTTGTCGGAAATTCTGATCGTGTGTACACAAGTCCGGCGCACAAAAGTTCATGCATGCTCAGGAGCCGCACTGGCTATTGAACTTCCTTTTTCTCGGCTCGTCGTACATCTTGTATGTCACTGCAATCTCACGTTCGGAATTTTGGGCCAACATTTGTGTGACCGTGTGTATGCAAGACAAGTTTGAGCCAACATCCTTCGGGAAAAAAATCAACAGTTTTGTTGGCGGAAAGTCTGCTCGTGTGTATGCAGCATTACGTAAAGCAATATATTATAGGTAGAGACAAGAAGTCTGACATATGTTGTCAAAAAATAGAACCTTTAATATATGTATGATTTTCTTCAAGGCTGAGGTCAGAGGTTGTTTGAGAACAATCATGGTATTTTAAGTAAAGTTTCCAAAATCATTTTTAATACAATACTGCCCGCCTTTTGGTAACTATGTGATGAGTTCAATACTGCCCGTAGGCAGTTGTGCCATGATATAAACAGAAAAGTCAGTGTTAATACCCATACACCACAGATAGCAGAGCTCCCAGGTGCTCGATCCACAGTCACTGGCTGAGTAGATTGATGTGGACAAAACGATCCGCACTCCGGTTGTTGATTTTAAAATTTCTTCATTTTATTGAATAGCCACAGTGAACAAACGCAGATTAAGTCAGTTGACGCATTTCATCCTATAAGGCCTTAGTCATAACCACATTACAGATATAAAACTTTGAAACAGTAGTTCTAAAGATCACAGGCTCCATCCATTGTCTTAATTGACCGCAGGCAATTATCCAAAAAAAGAGAATCAGCTGCAATACATATAGGGTGATCCATGTGTATGCCACCAAATTTCACACACCTTGTAGTGATAATATGCACATGTATGTACACACACACGCATGTACACACATTCATACACGTATAGAGATATGCATAAGAAGACGCGCCATAAAATTAAAAAAAACATTTAAAAAGATGAAAAAAAATCCAGGTATGTTAAAAAATTTGTTCAATTAGTATGTTAAAAAATTAGTTAAATCGAGGTAAGTTAAAAACCAGAAGAGAGAAAAGAAAAAGAGAGTTGTGCCATGGTTACATAGTAAATAACATGTCATTTGACGGCATTGAAAATACATCCACGCCTAATTTTCTTTCTGGAATGAGAGTTTGAGAATGGATTGAGAGAATAACGGAAAAATAAGGGCCCTTTCACACTGGGGTGGTTTTCAGGCGCTACAGCACTAAAAATAGCGCCTGAAAAAACCGGCCCCTTTCACTCCAGTGAAAACGCAGGTAAAGCACCGCTAAAAATAGCGGCGCTTTACCGTCGTCACCCGCAACGCCCCAGTGTGAAAGGGGCTTAAAGCAAGGTAAAGGTGTCCATCGAAACATACAGCTGACATCTCTTAAAAAGATTTTGATATTTCTGGTAAAGTAAAAACTTCTATTTAGCTGTACGAAATCAAGCTGAACATATACCTAACTGGGCCATTTTAGTCTTTGTAGCATAAAATTGAAATATTTCTAACTGCAGTATGATCTGTTTAAAGAGATTTAAAGAGAAAAATACACATATTTGTATAATCTTCTGAGGCTAATTTCAGTTTCTAGTAAATGGCTTAGTTATGATATCTGCTTAAATATCAATTTCATTTAAAATGTATCTTTACCTTAAATATAAGTCTGTTTAAAGCACCAACTCCATACATGGTATAACAAGTTTGTGTCCATGTGCTGTTTAAAGTAATTTGAGCTTGCAAATGTCTGTTGTCTGAGAAAGGTCACGTGTCAATCTCAACACCTTGTTATTTTCACATTCTGCTGAGAGAGTGATAAGCTAGGTAATTACTTACAAAGCAGTTACTAAGTATTGCTATATTGGTATTTTTGAAATAAGATTCTGCGGTTATTTCCTCCACACCTATATTATCCACATTATTGAAATATTGATACATATTCTTTGTTTGTTACCAATTACATTTTGTTATTATTTTGCACCAATTTTTAGTAATAAATATATATATTTTTGCATTTTATTGTATTCCTTTTGTCTTCAGGTTAGCGTGAATAAACTCATTTGAGTTATTTGTTTATTTGTAGGAATCTCCTTAATCTTAAATCCTTGCTTATATTCATAAATATAGAACTGTTTAATTATTTCAGTATAAACATTCTGACAGCGTCTCGCCTGTGTGCAGTCTCTTATGACATGAAACTCTGCACTTACTTGAAAAACTTTTCCCACACTCAGGACAGCAATATGGCTTCTCACCCGTGTGAGATCTTTGATGTAGAACAAGCACTGATTTCTGTATAAAACATTTTCCACACTAAGGGCAAGAATACGGCTTCTCACCTTTGTGAGATCTTTGATGTACAACAAGAGCTGATTTATGTGTAAAACATTTTCCACACTCAGGGCAAGAATACGGCTTCTCACCCGTGTGAGATCTTTGATGTACAACAAGCGTTGATTTCCGTCTAAAACATTTTCCACACTCTGGGCAAGAATACGGCTTCTCACCCGTGTGAGATCTTTGATGTACAACAAGTGCTGACTTATGTATAAAACATTTTCCACACTCAGGACAGGAATGCGGCTTCTCACCTGTGTGAGATCTTTGATGTGCAACAAGTGTTGATTCATGTATAAAACATTTTCCACACTCAGGGCAGGAAAGTGGCTTCCCACCCGTGTGAGATCTTTGATGTACAACGAGTGTTGATTTATGTGTAAAACATTTTGAACACTCAGGGCAGGAATGCGGCTTCTCACCCGTGTGAGATCTTTGATGTACAACGAGTGTTGATTTATGTGTAAAACATTTTCCACACTCAGGGCAAGAATAAGGCTTCTCACCCGTGTGACATCTTTGATGTACAACAAGTGCTGATTTATGTATAAAACATTTTCCACACTCAGGGCAGGAATGCAGCTTCTCGCCCGTGTGAGATCTTTGATGTACATCAAGTGCTGATTTATATATAAAACATTTTCCACACTCAGGGCAGGAAAGTGGCTTCTCACCTTTGTGAGATCTTTGATGTAGAACAAGAGCTGGTTTCCGTATAAAACCTTTTCCACACTCAGGGCAAGAATACGGCTTCTCACCGGTGTGAGATCTTTGATGTAGAACAAGAGCGTATTTATGTATAAAACATTTTCCACACTCAGGGCAGGAATACGGCTTCTCACCTGTGTGAGATCTTTGATGTACATCAAGTACTGATTTCTTCAAAAAACATTTTCCACACTCAGGGCAAGAATACGGCTTCTCACCCGTGTGAGATCTTTGATGTACATCAAGTGCTGATTTCTGTCTAAAACATTTTCCACACTCAGGGCAAGAATACGGCTTCTCACCTGTGTGAGATCTTTGATGTACATCAAGTGCTGATTTCCGTCTAAAACATTTTCCACACTCAGGGCAAGAATACGGCTTCTCACCTGTGTGAGATCTTTGATGTAAAACAAGTGTTGATTTCTGTCTAAAACATTTTCCACACTCAGGACAGGAATGTGGCTTCTCACCAGTGTGAGACCTCTGATGTCTGTTCAGCTGTGCTTTACCTGGAAAACATTTCCCGCACTCAGAACAGGAATATGGCTTCTCCCCAGTGTGAGTTCTCTGATGTGTGACCAAATGTGATTTATATGCAAAATATTTCCCACACTCAGAACAGTTATGAAGTCCATCCTCCCTGTGAGTCCCCTGATGTAAAAAAAGACCTAAACCAGAGCAAAAACTTTTCCCACATTGAGGACAGGGAAATGTCTTCTCCTGAATTCCGGCCCCATCCCTCACAGTACGAGGTTGCTTAGCGTCAGAGGGTTTCCATGGTCTATCCACACTGTGAAGTCCACCAATCATAGTTGAGCTCATTGTCTTTTCTCCGGCACAATCTCTTGTGATGTCATCATCTTCCATTTTCCAACCTGGAGATAAAGTGAGACGATCCTTTGAAGTTTTCTCCACGGCGTGTTCTGGAAAAAAAAATATAAAAACCATTACCAATAGATATGAGCAGGTTAGTTAACCACTTTCCGACTGCCTTAAAGCACTTTTACTGCTATAGGGCATCAGCTCTGTGCAGGCTCATGCATATATATGTAATCCTGCACTTCCGCCTGCAGGGGGCGCGCATGCCTCGCTTCTGCTGTTTTTCTTTACAACAGAAGCCAATCTGCAGGTGGCGGGCACTCAATGCCCTCTGGCACCCGCTGATTGTCGGTAAACAACACCGAGCGCAGACCTGTCTATGTAAACAAGGCAGTTCGTCATTCTGATGGGGAGTGGGGGGGGGGAATGGATGGATTTTGTGTCCATGCAATTTATTCTCTTCCCCTAGTGAAAGCACCTCACGCAGTACACAAAAACACTGGCTAGGCACACAGTTAACCCTTTGATCACCCTGGTGTTTAATCCCTTTACTTGCCAGTGTCATTAGTATAGCGACAGTGTATGCTTTTAGCACTGATCACTATATTAGTGTCACTGGTTCTGACCAAGTGTCAAAAATGTCTGAGTGTACGCCGCAATATTGCAGTCCTGCTAAAAAATTCCATAAATATATCCGATAGTTTGTAGACGCTGTAAAGTTTGCATAAACCAATCAATATACTCTTATTGGGAATAGTGATGGCCGAACGGTTCGCCCGGCGGTCGTTTCGCGGCGAATTTCCGACTTTCGCCGTCCGCGGGTTCGAACGCCTTTTTCCGTCGTTCGCCCCGGCGGACTTACGTGTTTAATGTATACAAGAACTTTAACCTTTCGTGACACGTTTATCATGTGTTACAGGACAACCAATTGAGACATGACAGCTCATGGACACTTGGACATTCCCCCTAACCTATAAATACACCCGATCCGGTGGCCATTTTACATTCTTTCTTCTGTCACTGTAGGGAAAGGATCCTGTGTGGAGTAGGGACAGAGAAAACGCTAGCTATTTGGTACACAAAAGTTCTTTTCAGGACTGGTATAGGTGTTAGGTCAGCAGCCTGAGTTTCTTTTGTCAGTTTAGATAAAGGGACAGAGCGCTGTATGCTGCTATTTTAGGGACAGCTCAGCCAGATTAGTCTTTCTTCATCATCATCATCATCATCATCATTAGCTGTTACTATCAGGTCCACAAAAGAGCTGTTCCAGCTAATCGTTCCAGCCTACTCTTTTTTGCCAATTTGTATAGGGACAGGCAGGAAGCAGTGTGTCAGGCAGTGAGGATAATTTTAAAGACTTGCTGTTACTATTAGTTCCACAAAGGTTCTTTTCAGGACTGGTATCAGTGGTACGGTAATAGGCTTGTACACGTATAATATTCTTTCTTCCAAATATAGAAAGAATATTATACTTGACTGCTGCCCTTCTGCTGCAGTCTGCTAATCATTCACAACTCACTTGTTCCACAAAGCTCTTTATCAGGACTGGTAACTTGGTCTGTCTAGGGTGCTACGGTACATAGGCTTGGGTGCGGTACAGTCTGCTGTTCTGTAAGGACCGCTATCGGTCCACAATACATAGGGTTGCCGTGCACTACTGCTGACCGCTGCCCTATACTGCAGCAGTCCTTCATTGGTATAGGGACTGACGTACAGTCTGCTAATCACTAACACACAACCTGCTTGGTCCACAAAAGTTCTTATAAGGACTGGTAACTTGGTATAGGGTGCTACGGTACATAGGCCTGAGTGCGTTACAGTCTGCTGTTCTGTAAGGACCGCTATCGGTCCACAATACATAGGGTTGCCGTGCACTACTGCTGACCGCTGCCCTATACTGCAGCAGTCCTTCAGCGGTATAGGGACTGACGCACAGTCTGCTAAACACTAACACACAACCTGCTTGGTCCACAAAAGTTTTTATAAGGACTGGTAACTTGGTATAGGGTGCTACGGTACATAGGCCTGAGTGCAGTACAGTCTGCTGTTCTGTAAGGACCGCTATCGGTCCACAATACATAGGGTTGCCGTGCACTACTGCTGACCGCTGCCCTATACTGCAGCAGTCCTTCATTGGTATAGGGACTGACGTACAGTCTGCTAATCACTAACACACAACCTGCTTGGTCCACAAAAGTTCTTATAAGGACTGGTAACTTGGTATAGGGTGCTACGGTACATAGGCCTGAGTGCGTTACAGTCTGCTGTTCTGTAAGGACCGCTATCGGTCCACAATACATAGGGTTGCCGTGCACTACTGCTGACCGCTGCCCTATACTGCAGCAGTCCTTCATTGGTATAGGGACTGACGTACAGTCTGCTAATCACTAACACACAACCTGCTTGTTCCACAAAAGTTCTTATAAGGACTGGTAACTTGGTATAGGGTGCTACGGTACATAGGCCTGAGTGCGTTACAGTCTGCTGTTCTGTAAGGACCGCTATCGGTCCACAATACATAGGGTTGCCGTGCACTACTGCTGACCGCTGCCCTATACTGCAGCAGTCCTTCATTGGTATAGGGACTGACGTACAGTCTGCTAATCACTAACACACAACCTGCTTGGTCCACAAAAGTTCTTATAAGGACTGGTAACTTGGTATAGGGTGCTACGGTACATAGGCCTGAGTGCGTTACAGTCTGCTGTTCTGTAAGGACCGCTATCGGTCCACAATACATAGGGTTGCCGTGCACTACTGCTGACCGCTGCCCTATACTGCAGCAGTCCTTCAGCGGTATAGGGACTGACGCACAGTCTGCTAAACACTAACACACAACCTGCTTGGTCCACAAAAGTTTTTATAAGGACTGGTAACTTGGTATAGGGTGCTACGGTACATAGGCCTGAGTGCGTTACAGTCTGCTGTTCTGTAAGGACCGCTATCGGTCCACAATACATAGGGTTGCCGTGCACTACTGCTGACCGCTGCCCTATACTGCAGCAGTCCTTCATTGGTATAGGGACTGACGTACAGTCTGCTAATCACTAACACACAACCTGCTTGGTCCACAAAAGTTCTTATAAGGACTGGTAACTTGGTATAGGGTGCTACGGTACATAGGCCTGAGTGCGTTACAGTCTGCTGTTCTGTAAGGACCGCTATCGGTCCACAATACATAGGGTTGCCGTGCACTACTGCTGACCGCTGCCCTATACTGCAGCAGTCCTTCAGCGGTATAGGGACTGACGCACAGTCTGCTAAACACTAACACACAACCTGCTTGGTCCACAAAAGTTTTTATAAGGACTGGTAACTTGGTATAGGGTGCTACGGTACATAGGCCTGAGTGCAGTACAGTCTGCTGTTCTGTAAGGACCGCTATCGGTCCACAATACATAGGGTTGCCGTGCACTACTGCTGACCGCTGCCCTATACTGCAGCAGTCCTTCATTGGTATAGGGACTGACGTACAGTCTGCTAATCACTAACACACAACCTGCTTGGTCCACAAAAGTTCTTATAAGGACTGGTAACTTGGTATAGGGTGCTACGGTACATAGGCCTGAGTGCGTTACAGTCTGCTGTTCTGTAAGGACCGCTATCGGTCCACAATACATAGGGTTGCCGTGCACTACTGCTGACCGCTGCCCTATACTGCAGCAGTCCTTCATTGGTATAGGGACTGACGTACAGTCTGCTAATCACTAACACACAACCTGCTTGTTCCACAAAAGTTCTTATAAGGACTGGTAACTTGGTATAGGGTGCTACGGTACATAGGCTTGAGTGCGGTACAGTCTGCTGTTCTGTAAGGACCGCTATCGGTCCACAATAGATAGGGTTGACGTGCACCACTGCTGACCGCTGCCCTATACTGCAGCAGTCCTTCAGCGGTATAGGGACTGACGTACAGTCTGCTAAACACTAATACACAACCTGCTTGGTCCACAAAAGTTCTTATAAGGACTGGTAACTTGGTATAGGGTGCTACGGTACATAGGCTTGAGTGCGGTACAGTCTGCTGTTCTGTAAGGACCGCTATCGGTCCACAATAGATAGGGTTGACGTGCACCACTGCTGACCGCTGCCCTATACTGCAGCAGTCCTTCAGCGGTATAGGGACTGACGCACAGTCTGCTAAACACTAACACACAACCTGCTTGGTCCACAAAAGTTTTTATAAGGACTGGTAACTTGGTATAGGGTGCTACGGTACATAGGCCTGAGTGCGTTACAGTCTGCTGTTCTGTAAGGACCGCTATCGGTCCACAATACATAGGGTTGCCGTGCACTACTGCTGACCGCTGCCCTATACTGCAGCAGTCCTTCATTGGTATAGGGACTGACGTACAGTCTGCTAATCACTAACACACAACCTGCTTGGTCCACAAAAGTTCTTATAAGGACTGGTAACTTGGTATAGGGTGCTACGGTACATAGGCCTGAGTGCGTTACAGTCTGCTGTTCTGTAAGGACCGCTATCGGTCCACAATACATAGGGTTGCCGTGCACTACTGCTGACCGCTGCCCTATACTGCAGCAGTCCTTCAGCGGTATAGGGACTGACGCACAGTCTGCTAAACACTAACACACAACCTGCTTGGTCCACAAAAGTTTTTATAAGGACTGGTAACTTGGTATAGGGTGCTACGGTACATAGGCCTGAGTGCAGTACAGTCTGCTGTTCTGTAAGGACCGCTATCGGTCCACAATACATAGGGTTGCCGTGCACTACTGCTGACCGCTGCCCTATACTGCAGCAGTCCTTCATTGGTATAGGGACTGACGTACAGTCTGCTAATCACTAACACACAACCTGCTTGTTCCACAAAAGTTCTTATAAGGACTGGTAACTTGGTATAGGGTGCTACGGTACATAGGCTTGAGTGCGGTACAGTCTGCTGTTCTGTAAGGACCGCTATCGGTCCACAATAGATAGGGTTGACGTGCACCACTGCTGACCGCTGCCCTATACTGCAGCAGTCCTTCAGCGGTATAGGGACTGACGTACAGTCTGCTAAACACTAATACACAACCTGCTTGGTCCACAAAAGTTCTTATAAGGACTGGTAACTTGGTATAGGGTGCTACGGTACATAGGCTTGAGTGCGGTACAGTCTGCTGTTCTGTAAGGACCGCTATCGGTCCACAATAGATAGGGTTGACGTGCACCACTGCTGACCGCTCACCTATACTGCAGCAGTCCTTCAGCGGTATAGGGACTGACGTACAGTCTGCTAATCACTAACACACAACCTGCTTGTTCCACAAAAGTTCTTATAAGGACTGGTAACTTGGTATAGGGTGCTACGGTACATAGGCTTGAGTGCGGTACAGTCTGCTGTTCTGTAAGGACCGCTATCGGTCCACAATAGATAGGGTTGACGTGCACCACTGCTGACCGCTGCCCTATACTGCAGCAGTCCTTCAGCGGTATAGGGACTGACGTACAGTCTGCTAAACACTAATACACAACCTGCTTGGTCCACAAAAGTTCTTATAAGGACTGGTAACTTGGTATAGGGTGCTACGGTACATAGGCTTGAGTGCGGTACAGTCTGCTGTTCTGTAAGGACCGCTATCGGTCCACAATAGATAGGGTTGACGTGCACCACTGCTGACCGCTGCCCTATACTGCAGCAGTCCTTCAGCGGTATAGGGACTGACGTACAGTCTGCTAAACACTAATACACAACCTGCTTGGACCACAAAAGTTCTTATAAGGACTGGTAACTTGGTATAGGGTGCTACGGTACATAGGCTTGAGTGCGGTACAGTCTGCTGTTCTGTAAGGACCGCTATCGGTCCACAATAGATAGGGTTGACGTGCACCACTGCTGACCGCTGCCCTATACTGCAGCAGTCCTTCAGCGGTATAGGGACTGACGTACAGTCTGCTAAACACTAATACACAACCTGCTTGGTCCACAAAAGTTCTTATAAGGACTGGTAACTTGGTATAGGGTGCTACGGTACATAGGCTTGAGTGCGGTACAGTCTGCTGTTCTGTAAGGACCGCTATCGGTCCACAATAGATAGGGTTGACGTGCACCACTGCTGACCGCTCACCTATACTGCAGCAGTCCTTCAGCGGTATAGGGACTGACGTACAGTCTGCTAATCACTAACACACAACCTGCTTGTTCCACAAAAGTTCTTATAAGGACTGGTAACTTGGTATAGGGTGCTACGGTACATAGGCTTGAGTGCGGTACAGTCTGCTGTTCTGTAAGGACCGCTATCGGTCCACAATAGATAGGGTTGACGTGCACCACTGCTGACCGCTGCCCTATACTGCAGCAGTCCTTCAGCGGTATAGGGACTGACGTACAGTCTGCTAATCACTAACACACAACCTGCTTGTTCCACAAAAGTTCTTATAAGGACTGGTAACTTGGTATAGGGTGCTACGGTACATAGGCTTGAGTGCGGTACAGTCTGCTGTTCTGTAAGGACCGCTATCGGTCCACAATAGATAGGGTTGACGTGCACCACTGCTGACCGCTGCCCTATACTGCAGCAGTCCTTCAGCGGTATAGGGACTGACGTACAGTCTGCTAAACACTAATACACAACCTGCTTGGTCCACAAAAGTTCTTATAAGGACTGGTAACTTGGTATAGGGTGCTACGGTACATAGGCTTGAGTGCGGTACAGTCTGCTGTTCTGTAAGGACCGCTATCGGTCCACAATAGATAGGGTTGACGTGCACCACTGCTGACCGCTGCCCTATACTGCAGCAGTCCTTCAGCGGTATAGGGACTGACGTACAGTCTGCTAAACACTAATACACAACCTGCTTGGTCCACAAAAGTTCTTATAAGGACTGGTAACTTGGTATAGGGTGCTACGGTACATAGGCTTGAGTGCGGTACAGTCTGCTGTTCTGTAAGGACCGCTATCGGTCCACAATAGATAGGGTTGACGTGCACCACTGCTGACCGCTCACCTATACTGCAGCAGTCCTTCAGCGGTATAGGGACTGACGTACAGTCTGCTAATCACTAACACACAACCTGCTTGTTCCACAAAAGTTCTTATAAGGACTGGTAACTTGGTATAGGGTGCTACGGTACATAGGCTTGAGTGCGGTACAGTCTGCTGTTCTGTAAGGACCGCTATCGGTCCACAATAGATAGGGTTGACGTGCACCACTGCTGACCGCTGCCCTATACTGCAGCAGTCCTTCAGCGGTATAGGGACTGACGTACAGTCTGCTAAACACTAATACACAACCTGCTTGGTCCACAAAAGTTCTTATAAGGACTGGTAACTTGGTATAGGGTGCTACGGTACATAGGCTTGAGTGCGGTACAGTCTGCTGTTCTGTAAGGACCGCTATCGGTCCACAATAGATAGGGTTGACGTGCACCACTGCTGACCGCTGCCCTATACTGCAGCAGTCCTTCAGCGGTATAGGGACTGACGTACAGTCTGCTAAACACTAATACACAACCTGCTTGGTCCACAAAAGTTCTTATAAGGACTGGTAACTTGGTATAGGGTGCTACGGTACATAGGCTTGAGTGCGGTACAGTCTGCTGTTCTGTAAGGACCGCTATCGGTCCACAATAGATAGGGTTGACGTGCACCACTGCTGACCGCTCACCTATACTGCAGCAGTCCTTCAGCGGTATAGGGACTAAGAGTTTTGTCACAGGGTCATTTAAAAAATGACATGCAGAGGAAGAGGCAGGCCCTTCCGCAGGGGTGGTAGGGGTAGGGCAGGAGCAACAGGCTTGAGCCAAAGTGGGAAGTTGCAGAAGGTGCGTTCAATTACTTTAAAGGATGCACCAGACTTGGTTGAGTGGCTCGCTCAGCCTTACTCTTCTGCACCCTCCTCATCCTCTCGATCTGCACCCTCTTCTTCACTCTCTGCTATGTGCACCCCCAAAGACACTACCACCAACAACACGACCACCACCACCACCACCACATACCTTCCGCTTGAGTCACTGGAATTATTTTCCGATCCATATCAAGAGGACATTTCTGATGCGCAGCCACTCTTGGTATTGGATCAGGAAGAGGAGGTAGCAACAAGCGCTACTCAGCAGTCTGACGCCAGTACCCAGATCAGCCCAAGGAGGAGGTTGGTCCCCGGTGTTGCTGCCTACTCTACTTATAGCGGTGGGGAAGGTGACGTTGATGATGACGTGTCTAGTGATGTCACGTGGGTGCCCACAAGAGAGGAAGAGGAGGGGAGTTCAGAGGGAGATATGGACCAGCAGATAGGGAGGAGAAGCAGCAATGACTTACATTGCACAGCAGGGACAAAGCAGACTGCAAATGTATCAGGAGCGAGTCATCGACCATGTACGGTCACATCTGGCGCTCCCAGGACACCGGCACATGGCTCCGCAGTGTGGGCTTTTTTTAACGTGTCCGCTGCTGACAATAGCGTTGCCATCTGCAATCTTTGCAGTCAACGCGTTAGTCGCGGTAAGCCCAATACTCACCTAGGGACGACCGCCTTAAGAAGGCACATGAGCAGCCATCACCGAGCCCAGTGGGAGCAACGGAACACACAAAGCCACACTGCAGGCTCTCACCGTCCAGCCTCGTCTTCTACTTCTCCTTCTCCTCTCTCCTCACAATTGTCCTCCACTCCACCTTCCATCACGCCAAGCTCACATTTTTCTGCAAAAAGGCAGGCTTCCGTGGGCCTAATGTTTGAGCGTAAAAAAATGATGACGCCGGATAACCCTCTTGCCCAACGGTTGGCGGCTGGCTTGTCAGAACTCATAGCCCGCCAACTACTGCCATATAAACTGGTGGACTCGGAGGCCTTTCGCAAATTTGTGGCCATTGGAACACCACAATGGAAGGTCCCAGGAAGGAAGTATTTCTCAGAGAAGGGCATCCCAGAGCTATATGGCCATGTTCAGCGGCAAGTGAATGTATCTCTGGCACACAGTGTCGGTGCCAAGATACATCTGACCACAGACACGTGGTCTAGCAAACACGGGCAGGGAAGGTATATCAGTTTTACTGCCCACTGGGTGAACCTTCTGACGGCCGTCAAGCATGTAACCCGTGGCACCCGTGTAGATTTGGTTTTACCGCCACGGATTGCATGCAGGCCTGACTCTTCTTCTCCTCCTCCTACTCCATCCTCCTCCCTCTCCTCCTCAGCTGCCTCCTCCTTTTCCGCTGCTAGCGTCTCTTCCACTGCACCGCCCAAGCTCCCCAGAACCTATTCCACATGCCAGGTGAGACGTTGCCATGCCGTGCTGCGTCTGTTGTGCCTGGAAGCAAAGAGCCACACTGGCCCGGCACTCCTTTCAGCTTTGCGTTCACAGGCAGATGAGTGGCTAACACCGCTCAATTTGACAGTTGGTAAAGTGGTGTGTGACAACGGTGCCAATCTGCTTAGCGCATTGAAACAGGGCAAAATCACGCACGTGCCGTGCATGGCACACGTCTTAAACTTGGTCGTGCAGCGATTCCTTGTCAAATACCCTGGGGTCCAGGACATCTTGCGGCAGGCAAGGAAAATCTCGGCCCATTTCAGAAGATCTTACACGGCCATGGCTCGCCTTGCTGACATTCAGCGGCGACACCATCTGCCGGTCAGACGTCTTATTTGCGATTGCCCGACGCGATGGAACTCAACCTTCTATATGCTTGATAGGCTGCTCCAGCAGAAACGTGCAGTTAACGTCTACCTGTATGAACTCTGCGAAAGAAACGGTTCTGGGGAGCTGGGTTTTTTTTCACCGCGCCAGTGGCTGCTCATGCGCGACACATGCAGACTTCTGCGGCCATTTGAGGAGATCACCAAACTGGTCAGTCGCAGCCATGGCGCCATCAGTGACATGGTACCTTATGCCTTCTTTCTGGAGCGTGCATTGCGTCGTGTCATTGATCAGGCTGTGGAGGAGCAGGAGCGGGAAGATGAGGAAGTCGCAATGCTGGATGAATTCCCAGGGGGGGCTACTCTATCTGAGACAAGTCAACAACAGGAGTCTGATGAGGAGTCAGAGGAGGATGGTGCCGGGGCGGATGAGCAGGAGCAAGAAGAGCATGCTTTAAACCTTTCTGGGATCCCTGTTGTGCGAGGATGGGGAGAGGAGAATGAAGAGGACGACATTATCCTGGATGATGAGCAGGAGCCAGGCCACCACACCGCTTCCACTTTAGTGCAAATGGGGGCCTTCATGCTCCAGTGTTTTAATAGGGACCCCCGTATAAAAAGCATGAGGGTCAAGGACCAGTACTGGGTGGCAACGTACTTAGACCCCCGGTACAAACACAAAATGGCGGAAATGTTACCGCCGTCGCAGAGGGCTGTCAGAATGCAGCACTTCCAGGCCTTGCTTCGAGAAATGCTGCATTCTGCTTTTGCGTGCGCTGGCAGAGGAGCAATTCCCACTCCCAGAGAAGGATTTGCGGGTACCAATCCAACAGCGCCTGCAAGAAGAGGCCGGTTTGAAGATGTGTTGGTGACTTCGGATATGAGGTCATTCTTTCAGCCGACCCATCGACAGGTGTCATCCGGATCCAGCATCAGGGAACGCCTAGACCGTCAGGTGTCCGACTACATTGGGTTAACGGCCGATGTGGACGCTCTGAGGAGTGATGAACCCCTAGACTACTGGGTGGGCAGGCTTGACCTCTGGCCAGAGCTTGCCCAATTTGCAATCGAACTGTTGGCTTGCCCCTCATCCAGTGTCCTGTCCGAAAGGACGTTCAGCGCAGCAGGGGGGATTGTGACCGATAAGCGTACTCGCCTAGCTCACCACAGTGTTAACTACCTCACATTTCTAAAAATGAATGAGGCATGGATCTCGGAGGAATTCAACACATGTGATCAGTAGACCATGTATATGTCTATAAACAATTTTTGGAATCAAGCACACAGACCTTCTTAATTCATTTGGCTCACTTCCCTGACCCAAAAAAGCACACCGTACTATATGCCCCTACCCTCCTCTTTGAAGAGGTTGAGCGGTGTCATATTTCTACTGGGGCTGCTTATTATGAGGGGTTCCCACCATCCCTGTGCTGTGCTGACTTCCTCCTGGGTGTTCTTATTATGAGGGGCTCCCACCATCCCTGTGCTGTGCTGACTTCCTCCTGGGGGTTCTTATTATGAGGGGATCACACCATCCCTGTGCTGTGCTGACTTCCTCCTGGGGCTGCTTACGGTGCTGCTGTCAGCGCTGTATGTCACGGAGCTGCTGTCAGCGCTGTATGTCACGGAGCTGCTGTCAGTGCTGTATGTCACGGAGCTGCTGTCAGCGCTGTATGTCACGGAGCTGCTGTCAGCGCTGTATGTCACGGAGCTGCTGTCAGCGCTGTATGTCACGGAGCTGCTGTCAGCGCTGTATGTCACGGAGCTGCTGTCAGCGCTGTATGTCACGGAGCTGCTGTCAGCGCTGTATGTCACGGAGCTGCTGTCAGCGCTGTATGTCACGGAGCTGCTGTCAGCGCTGTATGTCACGGTGCTGCTGTCAGCGCTGTATGTCACGGAGCTGCTGTCAGCGCTGTATGTCACGGAGCTGCTGTCAGTGCTGTATGTCACGGAGCTGCTGTCAGCGCTGTATGTCACGGAGCTGCTGTCAGCGCTGTATGTCACGGAGCTGCTGTCAGCGCTGTATGTCACGGTGCTGCTGTCAGCGCTGTATGTCACGGAGCTGCTGTCAGCGCTGTATGTCACGGAGCTGCTGTCAGCGCTGTATGTCACGGAGCTGCTGTCAGCGCTGTATGTCACGGAGCTGCTGTCAGCGCTGTATGTCACGGAGCTGCTGTCAGCGCTGTATGTCACGGTGCTGATGTCAGTGCTCTGTATTACGGTGCTGCTGTCAGTGCTCTGTATCTCCTGCACCCTCTTGTTTGCCTACCCTGGTCCCTGACCTTCCCTCTCCTCCATTGCCTTCATTAGCTCCATAGTCCTGAATTGTCAGAACAATTTCCCAAATAAAAAAAAAATGCTTGTAGTTATCGATCCCAAATTCACCTCATACATGTATTATGCTATTGTCCAGGTGGTGGGACTACGTGCTACCCCCTAATAATTACCCCGTGGCCGCAAATTCGACCTAAAGGTTTGCGAAATTCGCCTCCCATTGAAGTCAATGGAGCCCGCGGCGAACGGTCGTTTTCGCGAACGTTTGTGTCCGTTCGCGTTTCGCGTTCGCGAAACGTCCCGTCGGAAGTTCGTCCATCACTAATTGGGAATTGTTTTTTACCAAAAATATATAGCAGAATACATATTGGCCTTGTGACCATAGGCCTAGGCTTCTGGTGAGATGTTACTCAGTGTGCAGTAACAGAGCAGAGATAAGAGAAGAATATATGATGGGTCACCTGTGCTGATCTCTGTAGGAGTGTCCTCCTCTATGAATGTCCTCGTCATTCCAGCCTCCTCCGTATATTGCTGATCATCCCTCACATACGTCTCTTCTACTTCACCCTCAACTTTCATGTTCATCAGATCTTCACCCTAAACCAACAGAATAGCAGAAAATAGAAGGTTTTGCATATTTTTTTGTATTGGAACACAGTCAGGTTTTTACTGCTGCCTACTGGAGGTTGAGACACCTGCAAACATAAAAATGTATAGGGAGCCCCCCTTTCTATTCAGTGTCCATTCGTTTTGTGGAAAAGCGAGAGCAAAATAAACACAAAGCTTTGGGACCTCTGTCCCTCAATGGACGCCAAGAACCAGATGTTATAGGAAGTAGAAAACAAATATTTTCTCTTTCATGTCCCTTGAGGGACACGGGAATTCTGATACAATCGGAACATCCAAAAGCAGTCCAACAAAGGCAACTAAGGGGGTGGACAACAGCCAGTGGTAGGTTCAAAAGAGACTGAAAACTCTCATGCCGCGTACACACGATCGGAATTCTCGTCGGAAAAAGCTCTGATGGTTTTCCTGACGGAATTCTGACGGAATTCGGCTCAAGCTGTCTTGCCTACACACGGTTACATCAAATTCCGATCATTTATAACGTGGTGACGTGACTAGAAAAAGGAATTTCAATAGCCAATAGCTTCTGTCTCATAGTTGAATCTGAGCATGCGTGATTTTTGGCGTGTCAGAATTCCATACACACGATCGGAATTACCGATACATCAGGAAAATTGAGAATATGCTATCAATTTTTGGCTGGCAGAAGGAAAATCGGACAGCTAAATTCCAATGGAGTGTACACACGGCCGCATTTTCTGATGAAAAGCTCTCATCTGTCTTTTTCTGGCCGGAATTCCGATCGTGTGTATGCGGCATCAGAAAGAATAACCCCCAAATCTGAACCAGATAGGACAAAGCGCCCTACAAAACAGGGGAAGCTGCCAATGACCAATGGAAGGCCACAGAGAATCAACCTGACGCTCAGACCTGGACAGAAGAGATCACTGCCAAGGGGGGTGACTCCACCTGAAAGAACACCAAGCCTCAACCAGCAAGAGAATATGAAACCCACCAAAACTGGTGGAACTGTAGAACTACACGAGAGGAAGAAAATGTATTGAGGACATGTTCCAGACCTTCAATTCAATCTACCTGATGATGGTGAGGGACGGTGTGATATTCCTGTGTGGCATCCCGGAAATACAAATGACGAGGACATCCCTCTGGTGGGTTTCAGTTTTTAGGTGGCTCCATTAGAACGTCCTCAATAGATCCCTGTGTCGTTCAGAAAGCTCCTTCATCACACCATACTCCTCATCCTCCTCTTTATACTCTTCTTTAACAACAATATTTTATTTTCCAAGGTTTCCTCTCTGAATACAGAATAGGGGAACCCAACAGGTGGTCATGGTCTTGTTGCCCTCAGCTTCTCCAACTTTGGAGTCAGTAAAGAAGAATATGTGGATGTGTGAAATGTATAGTTGGTTATGTGTGAACCAGTATGAGAGACTCCAAGTTATCTTGCTCTAGGGATGGGCCGAATGACCCCTGAAGGGTGAGAAAGAGTTAACAAGACTGAGACGTTCTATAAATTGCTGACAGACAAATATCTTTTGTTTTTAGGGTCTTGTTTGTCTCGATGGTCACGGGTTAAGTGGGTCCCGAAAGAACCAGTTTTGGAATTATGTATTTAGACAAAATCAAGTGTCAGCTATAATGACTAGTTCAAGCAATGTCTGAGATGTCATATGTTTATATAGGATTTATGTCTCATGTGATGAACTCTGTCCTCCCTCCCTCCTTTTCTTTGTGCAATATTCTTTGTCCATATCCGGTATAAAAGATACATTCATTGAAACTATAATCTTGTGTTCATCGTGTTGATTTGAATGTTTCCCAGAGCTCTGAGAGAATTTCCCACTGATTGTCCAGGTCTAAGCAGAATTAACCCTAACAGACCCCCTGTTCGGTTTGCAACAGAACTTTCGAACATTGCGAAAGTTCGGAACCGAATAATGAACCCCAATGAAGTCTATGGGACCTGAACGTTATATTCAACACCCCTACTAACCTGTCCCTATACCAATCATTGATCTCAACTCCACTACTCTGTCCCTATATCATGCCAGAGATCAACGAGGAACCACAGAGCTCTGTAGAAGAAACAGGAGGAGATCGGCACTCCCCGGTCTTGTCGAATGAAGAAGACCTCAGCAGACATCAGAGCTCTGTTTATAGAGATAAGAATTTACCTTAACAGAGAAAAAGTTTAATTTGGGATTGGGCAAAGCTTTCATTGCTTCAGCCAATCAGGGCTTTCAATGCACTGCGCGTCGGCGCAGTGCACTGTGGTCATTCGGCTGGATGAAATCCCCGATAACTCGGTGGTTTGGCGACCTGCCAATGTTCGGCCCGAACTCATGCCCGGGCTAAACCCTTCGCCCATCCCCATCTTGCTGAAAGTGAGCCTGGTATGTTTGAATAACGAGAGTGTATTCTGGAAATGTAGAGTTTTGGAGATCCCGGAAAGCTTGGTTGTTCGGCTAAACCCTTCGCCCATCTTGCTCCAAGTGAGCCTGGTATGTCTGAATAATGAGACTGTATTCTGGAAATGTAGCGTTTTGGAGATCCAGAGGGTGAGATAAGTGGGTTTGGCTGATATTAATGAGGGGTGTGTCATATGTTAACCAGCTTCTTTGCATTAATGATGAAAATGGCATATATCTCTGTATATCCTGAAATGTAAACTATTTAGCACTTTCATCTTTTCTCCACATACAGTATATGTGTTCAATAGACTCAGATGATATTGTCAAGCACACAGTGGTCTAGAATCTTCTACAAGGAAACATGCTTGTGTATAAATCATAACTACCAAAATATCATTCATCATCTACCTGATAAAGTCTTGCGTAGTTGTGATTTTCCTGTGTGGAATGTCTTGGACTCTCTGTTGGGTCTCTGTGGCTGAATGACTCCACCATGGTGTCCTGTTGCAGGTCTTCGTGTCCAATTGGAAACTGTGACTCCTCCATCACCCCATCCTCATCACCCTCCTCTTTTATCTCTCTGTTAAACTCAAATGTAGGATCTCTCAGGTTTCCACTCTGAATATATAATAAAAATGACATCAATGGTAACAATGCAGATAATGTACAGATCCTAATGATACTATCAGTGATTGTTCCTCATCTACCTGATGATGGTGGGGGATGGTGTGATCTTCCTGTGTGGAATCCCGGGAATACAGAGGAGGACTGGAGCATCTCTCTGGTGGGTTTCTGGTATTATGTGGCCCCATCATGAAATCCTTATACAGATCCGCGTTTCCTTCAAAAAACTCCTTCATCGCCCTATACTGCTCATCCGCCATTTTAAACTCTTCTTGAGCATCAATTTTAGAATCTATCAGGTTTCCACTCTAAACATATAATAAAATAATCACATCAATGGTAACAATGCAGATAATGTACAGATCCTAATGATACTATCAGTGATTGTTCCTCATCTACCTGATGATGGTGGGGGATGGTGTGACCTTCCTGTGTGGAATCCCGGGAATACAGAGGAGGACTGGAGCATCTCTCTGGTGGGTTTCTGTTATTAGGTGTCTCGGTAATATCCTGGTGTCCATATGAAGGTTCCTCCACCACACCATCCTCCTCATCTTCCTCTTCATTAATATCAATATTATTATCCATGATGTTTGCACTCTGAATATATAATACAACATTCATTGTGACACATATGCTTGTATAATAATCATAACAACCAATAATTGTTCATCTATTGTTGCTGGTAGGGGATTTTGCTGCTGGGGGGGGATCTTATGTTGCTGAGGGCGAAATCATTGCTGGGAGGGGTCTATTATTACCGGGGGTCTTTTGTCACTGGTGGGGGGGATTTTGTTGCTGGAAGGGATCTACTCTGGAAAGAAGGGTTTCCTGATGCTGGCTGCTGGGAGAATTATTGTTGCTGGAATATATTGTCGCTGGGGGAAGGGGGGCAATCTATTGTTTCAGGGGGTCATTTGTTGCTGGTGGGGTATTTTTTTCGGGGGGGGGGGGGCAATCATTGGTAGGAGAAATCTACGGTTGAGGGAAGGGTCTTCGGATGATGGCAGATCAATTGTTACTGGTGGAGGTCTATTGGTTCAGGGGGTGGGGGTCTATTGTTTCAGGGGGCCCATTGTTGCTGGTGGTGGATTTTTTTCTGGGGGGGGCTTATGTTACTGGGGGGAGGGCAATCATTGCTGGGAGGGATCTACTGTTGAGGAAGGGGTCTTCGGATGATGGCAGATCAGTTGTTACTGGTGGAGGTCTATTTTTGCAAGGGGGGGTTCTCTTGTTGCTGGCTGCAGGGGATCTATTTTACTGCTTTCCATGTTTTCATTAACAAATTGCTTAGCACCACAACATGATACTTGGTTTTGCATTCAAGGAGTAGGTCAAGGGAATGACTCGGAATAGGGAGTACCTACACCTATTCTATGACAGAAAAAGCCCTGCCTGGGGGACAATCTGTGGTGGGCATGGTTCCTAGACATGTTTCTGGAGGCCAGTGTGCTCTTTTTTTTTTTTTTTTTGCTGTCCTTGTATCCACTCTGATGAAGACCAAATGCTGGATGACGTGTTCCTCAGAAACCAACTCTTCCCAGAGTGTTGATGTTCTGGTGCCCTCCCTGTGGTTTCCAAGCCCGATGACCTCAACCCCACGACTCTGTCCCCCTACCATGTCCTGTAGTGACATGAACACCAGCGAGAAGGAATCGCAGAGCACTGTTGAGGACCAGGACATCGGCACTCCCCGGTCGTGTCGGTTTCTGAAGAAGACTTCAGATGACATTGGAGCTTCATTCAGAGAGGTGAGAATTTACCTTTTACAGGGAAAACTTTTATTTGGGTTTGACGTTTGGTTAAACTTTTTTTCTTATATTTTAGTATTTCAGTTCAATACGTCAAATGATCTAAAATCCGATGACAGACCGACAGCGACAAAAACACCTTGCGTAGATAAACAAGTATATTGAAAGGGCAACACGGGACAGAGAAATTTGGTTCCAATTAATAGACAATGATAAGATCTATGATCAAATATCTTATTACCTCCTCTGCTGCCAGTTTAAATGACGTCTTCCCTACTATTACGGTGCTTCATTTTTGTACCTGACATCACTTTCTGTCTTCCATAGAGACTTCCTGTCTGGGTAAAAGTGAGATCAGCGATGAGAGCAATGATTAAATAATATCTTATTAACTCCTCAGCTTCCAGCTCCAGCAATGTCTTCTCTCTGCTTCGGTCTGACTCACCTCTCACCCGGAACTTCCTGTCTGTACCTGACATCACTTCCTGTCTACCATAGAGACTTCCTGTCTGGGTAGAAGTGAGATCACCACCTTGTGGAGCTCAGAGGAACTGCAGCCCCCTAGAAACGTCTCGTAGTGTGAACACGGCCTTGTGCTGTGTGTGTATGTACTGTAATATCCTTATAGATGGGGTCATCTCCACTCCCACCGAGAGGGGATAGAAATATAGACCATTAGGTAAATAACACCTCTAGTGCCACCATAAAGGTTCCTCGGGGTCCTTCCATCAATTTAGGATGGGCTCTATAATGACTACTTGTAAGTAGGGATGAGCTTCATGTTCGAGTCGAACATACGTTCGTCTCGAACATCGGCTGTTATTCCGTTCGGCGAATACCGCACATTATGGGCCGTTCGCGCCAAATTCGTGTGGCGCTCATGGCCCACAATGCACTGCGCCATCGCAGTGCATTGCTGGCTCATGATTGGCCAAGAATGCACTGTGACCCTGCATGCTTGGCCAATCACAGCACCGGCAGCGAGGAGAGCAATGATTGGCCACAGGCAGGATGCCTGTGGCCAATCATAGCTCAGGCTGTGTAGTACACGCCCCACACTATATAAGGCCGCCAGCGCGGCAGCCTTGTGTAGTGTGTTGGCGTCTGTAGGAGTTAGTGGGTGTTCTGTGTACCTTCAACACAGTATACACCATTCGTTATCGCCCGATTTCTCGTTCTTGCTCTTCTGTAGTGGTTGTTGTCTGCGTGCCCTGACCGCAGTATACACCATTATATCCACCTATATAGCTAGCTATATTTCTCTTTTTTAATAGAGCTTGCAGTCAGATGTAGGAGATTGTGCGTGCTGTCTGTGTGCACTGACCACAGTATACACCGTTATATCCACCTATATAGCTAGTTATCTTGCTCTTTTCAAATAGAGCTTGCAGTCAGTTGTAGGAGATTGTGCGTGCTGTCTGCATGCCCTGACCGCAGTATACACTGTTTTATACACCTATATAGCTAGCTATATTGCTCTTTTTAAATAGAGCTTGCAGTCAGTTGTAGGAGATTGTGCGTGCCCTGACCGCAGTATACACCGTTATATTCACCTATATAGCTAGCTATATTGCTCTTTTTAAATAGAGCGTGCCGTCAGTTGTAGGAGATTGTGTGTGCTGTCTGCGTGCCCTGACCGCAGTATACACCGTTATATCCACCTACATAGCTCTTCTCTATTTGAGCCATCTGCCATCTGCAGGAGTTAGTGGGTGTTGTGTGTGCCTCCAGCACAATATACACTACCCAATTGCTGGTTTTCCCATCTCCCTTCAGGCCATTACCATGTCTGGAAGGCCAACAAGGAGAGGCAGACAGGCGTGAGCCGATAAAAGAGGGCAAGCAGGCTCTGTGTCTAGAGACAACAGTGCTGGTCCTGGACGCGGTGCATCATCATCATCAGCACGTGGCCATGGGACACGCTTGTCCTTCTTTTCGGCAGCTGAACATGTTGAGCCGCAACATGCCGAAGACTTGGTAGAGTGGATGACCAAGCCCTCTTCATGCTCCTCATCCTCTCTCACCCAGGCTCAGGGTACTAGCAAAGCAGCTGCCAACGCATCGTCTTTCCTCCTCTCAATGTCATCATCAGTGACTCCTTCCCTAGACCCACCACGTCCTCCTGAGGAGTCTCCTGAACTCTTTGAGCACAGTGTTGGGTACATGCTCCAGGAGGATGCCCAGTGTTTTGTAGGCTCTGATGATGATACTCAGCTAGAGGAAGGCAGTAGCGTGAGCGCAGAGAGAGGGGATGCTCAAGAAGGACAGCAATCTGGCAGTCATGTTCCACAAGCTGCAGCATACTGCCAGGTTTGCTCCAGCCATGAAGAGGGAGGGGAGGATGAGGGCACTGACTCCATGTGGGTGCCTGGTAGGAGAGAGAAGGAGGAGGCACATGTCCAACGAGGCAGGATGCCCTCCGGGGGCCAGCTTAGGGGCAGCACACCGACTGAATCACACTGCAGAGCTCCGCCTGTGCAGGGCGCTGCCTCTGCGCGTTATTCTAAAAGTTCTTTGGTGTGGGCCTTTTTTGGGACGAGTGTATCAGATCGCACCGCTGCTATTTGCAACATATGTCTCAAGCGTATCTCGCGTGGCCAAAACATCAGCCGCTTGGGCACCACATGCTTGACCAGACATATGTTGACCTGCCATGCAGCTTGTTGGCAAGCGTACCTCAATGACCCACACCAAAGAACAAAGCGGACCTCTCCTTGCTCCTCATAAGCTGGGATCTCCAACCCCACTAGACATTCAGTCCTCTCTGAAACCTGCTCTGAGAGTAATGAAGGTGTAGAATTAGGTGTGTCACAGCCAAGTGCCTTTCCGGGCACTCTGCTAGCAGTACACCCCTGTCCGATTATAGCAGGCAAATGTCCCTGCCCCAGCTGCTGAAAGAAAAGAAGTTCACTCCCAGCCATCCACATGCCCAGCGGTTGAATGCTAGCTTGGCTAAATTGCTAGCACTTCAACTGCTGCCTTTTCAGTTCGTAGACCCGGCCCCCTTCCGTGAGTTTGTACAACGTGCGGTTCCTCAGTGGCAGGTCCCCAAACGCCTCTTTTTCTCACGGAAGGCGATTCCGGCTCTCTACCGACATGTGGAAGGCAATGTCCTTGCCTCGCTGGACAGGGCGGTCAGTGGTAAGGTGCATATTACCGCTGACTCATGGTCCAGCAGGCATGGACTGGGATGTTACCTATCTTTCACGGCCCATTGGGTCACTCTTCTGGCAGCTGGGAAGGATGCAGGACAAGGTGCAGTAGTGTTGGAGGTTGTTCCGCCACCACGCCTCCAAAATGCTACTATTGGTTGTGACACACCTCTCTCCTCCACCCCCTCCTCTTCTTCTTCCTCCATGGCCTCTTCCAGTGCTCTGTCCTCAGAACCAGCGGTGCTCCGTGGGAGTTCCAGGGGCTATGCAAGTACGCAGGCAAAACAATGCCATGCCGTGCTTGCGCTGGTTTGTTTGGGGGACAGGAGCCACACTGGGGCAGATGTTTTGTCAGCTCTGCAGGGGCAGGCCGAGAGGTGGTTGACACCACACCAGCTTAAGCCAGGAATGGGGGTTTGCGACAATGGCACCAACCTCCTCTCCGCCCTCCGACAGGGACAACTGACCCATGTGCCCTGTGTGGCTCACGTGCTTAACCTGGTGGTACGCCGATCATTTAATGCCTGTGCTCGGCTGGCTGAGCTCCAAAAGGAGTTGAACCTGCCCAAGAACCGCCTTATGTGTGACATGCCCACCAGGTGGAACTCAACGTTGGCCATGCTGCAGCGGCTGCACACGCAGAAGAGGGCCATCAATGAGTACCTGTGCGACTACGGCACCAGGACAGGGTGGTTCAGGGGAGCTCGGTTTTTTCTCACCACGCCAGTGGGGCATGATCAGGGATGCATGCACTGTCCTGTCACCACTTGAGGAGGCCACAAGGATGGTGAGCAGTGACAGTGCATGTATCAGTGACACTGTACCTCTTGTCCACCTCTTGGAGCATGCACTGCGTGGAATAATGGACAGGGCACTTGAGGCAGAACAGAGGCAGGAAGAGGAGGACTTCCTTGCCTCTCAAGGCCCCCTTTATCCAGAAAGTGTTCCCGCTGTGCCATCCATCACACAGGAAGAGGATGAGGAGGAGGAGGAGGAGGATGATTGTGTCAGCATGGAGGTGGAGGCTGGCACTCAGCATCAGCAGCACCAGCAGTCTTGTAGGGATGATTTACAGTCCCAAGAAACCCGTGGACTTGTACGTGGCTGGGAGGAGGTAGCTGCGGATCATGTTGTCCTTAGTGACCCAGAGGACTCCAGACCAAATACCTCAGCTAACCTACGCTGCATGGCCTCCCTGATCCTGCAAAGCCTGCGGAAGGATCCTCGTATTCTTCGGATCAAGGAGAGGGACCATTACTGGCTGGCCACTCTCCTTGATACACGGTACAACGGTAATGTTGCCGACCTTATCTTGCCGTCGCAGAGGGAGCAGAGGATGAGACACCTCCGGGAGGCCTTGCAGAAAGGTCTGTGCAACGCGTTCCCAGAGACTGGGAGGTTACAAACTCCTGGTCCTGGACAACGTGTTGCTGAGGCATCGGTCAGAAGGAGCAGTGGAGAAGGTGGCCGTCTGACCGATGCGTTCAGATAATTTTTTAGTCCGCAGCCCCAAGGTATGAAAGGTTCCAGCAACCATCGCCAGCGTCTGATTTACATGGTGCAGGAATACCTAGGGGCAAGGTCAGACTTGGACACCTTTCCCACCGAAAATCCTCTGGCTTACTGGGTCTTGAGGATGGATTACTGGCCAGAGCTTCCACAGTATGCAATTGAGCTACTGGCCTGTCCTGCATCCAGCGTTCTTTCAGAACCCACCTTCAGTGCTGCTGGTGGCTTTGTTATCACAGGGTGCGTCTGTCCACCGACTCATTTGATCGGCTGACCTTCATCAAGATGAATCAGTCTTGGATCACCCACAGCTATCAAGCACCTGAAGCTGATGTAACCGAATATTTTTTTTTTAAATATCACATCCCTTCAAGACTGCCTATGCTGATGCTGAGTGACTGTCCTGTTATGTTGATTGTCTATCCTCTTCCTCCTCTGCTGATATGTTGGAAGAACATTTTTGCTTCTGGGTGATGCCACCAGACCAATTTTTCAGCCCCTGTTTAACAGGGGCGTTTAATTACAATTTTTGATGCAATGCTTTGCAGCAGGGCTCATTCCTGCACCTTAAGTAGAGTATATGGGAGAGGTTGCAGTGTCGTGGCACCAGCACCAGTGCCTAAGGCCCAATTTTTCTGCCCCTGTTTAACAGGGGCGTTTAATTACAATTTTTGATGCAATGCTTTGCAGCAGGGCTCATTCCTGCACCTTAAGTAGAGTATATGGGAGAGGTTGCAGTGTCGTGGCACCAGCACCAGTGCCTAAGGCCCAATTTTTCTGTCCCTAAAGGCGATTCAGTTCGCATTGTGCGCTATACAAGTATTTCATTCATTCATTCATTCAATTACAATTTTTGATGCAATGCTTTGCAGCAGGGCTCATTCCTGCACCACAACTAGAGTATATGGGAGAAGTTGCAGTGTCATGGCACCAGCACCAGTGCCAGCAGCCCAATTTTTCAGCCCCTGTTTAACAGGGGCATGTAATTACAATTCTTGATATAATAGTTCACAGGAGGGCCCGTTCCTGTGCCCACCCAGAGTAACTGTGAGGACTTATAGTGTTGTGGCACCAGCACCACAACCACCAAAGGTCAATTTTTCTACCACTGTTCAACAATGGCATGTAATTACAATTCTTGATATAATCGTTCACATCGAGGGCTTACAATGTTGCAGCAACACCAACACCTTGTTCCACCATTTCTGCAGAGCATATAGGGCAGGCCCCTACTTTCAAACATCCAAACATCCAACTTACAAACGTCTCCTACTTGCAAACGGAAGGAGATAACAGCAACTGAGATGAAAAAAGACGGACGGCAAAACAAATTATACAGGGGTGAGGGGCAATGTATCATTTAGTGCAGAGGTGCCATGCGGTCTGTCAGGCTCATGTGCAGGGGTCTGTGCTGGTGGGGGAAGTGAGCAGCTTGTCCCTTGTAGTTTTTGCGTGTAATAGAGCATGTCTCTAGGCTGCTCCTTCCCCAGCTGTTTCTGTGTTTTGTGGGACTTACCGCGTGTCTCCTGTGCCTTGTTGACTCCTCGTGCCGTTCTTTGAGGCTGAGGGGTGCCAGCGCCGATCTTGGGCGTCCATGGCTGCCACGGTATCTTTTTTCGCCTTTTCATCATGGGTACCAGAAAGTGCTGAGGTTTCTCCTGTGGCCCCACTCGGGAGGTACAGCTAGCGATCTGGGTCAGTGTTGGTGTGGATTGGTGCCGGGAAGAGGATTTGTGCAGGATCTATAGTGGGCACTCCGTCCTGTGCAAACGCTCACATGCCCGTTCAGACCATGCCCCCGATCAAGTATTTTTAATCGCAAGTAATTATCTTAGCAATAATATCTATTGTATTATTATATTACATTATTATTACATTGTATGGAGCAATTATATGCAAACTTAAATGAATATTTCACATATTTTGGTTTATGTATTTTTATAACATTCAACTTACGGTATATTCATTACATATTGCTTAATTGTACTTATTGAAATATATTAGTATCTATATTATTAATATGAAAAATTATGAATAAGTGAAATTACATGTAAAATAATCATTGTATTCTGAGAGGCCAATTACCTCACTACCAAGGTATCTGGAGCAAAATCTAATTGCGTTGGTTAGACCAATGCCGCGTACACACGGTTGGACTTTCCGTGTGAGCTTGTTGTCGGAAAGTCCGACCATGTGTATGCTCCATCAAGCATTTCCTGTCGGAATTTCCACCCATAAATGTTTGAGAGCAGGTTCTCAAATTTTCCACCAACTTCACTTTGTTGTCGGAAATTCTGATTGTGTGTACACAAGTCCGGCGCACAAAAGTTCATGCATGCTCAGCAGCCGCACTGGCTATTGAACTTCCCTTTTCTCGGCTCGTCGTACATCTTGTATGTCACTGCAATCTCACATTCGGAATTTTGGGCCAACATTTGTGTGACCGTGTGTATGCAAGACAAGTTTGAGCCAACATCCTTCGGGAAAAAAAATCAACAGTTTTGTTGGCGGAAAGTCTGCTCGTGTGTATGCAGCATTACGTAAAGCAATATATTATAGGTAGAGACAAGAAGTCTGACATATGTTGTCAGAAAATAGAACCTTTAATATATGTATGATTTTCTTCAAGTTTCAGGTCAGAGGTTGTTTGAGAACAATCATGGTATTTTAAGTAAAGTTTCCAAAATCATTTTTAATACAATACTGCCCCCCTTTTGGTATGTGATGAGTTCAATACTGCCCCTAGGCAGTTGTGCCATGATATAAACAGAAAAGTCAGTGTTAATACCCATACACCACAGATAGCAGAGCTCCCAGGTGCTCGATCCACAGTCACTGGCTGAGTAGATTGATGTGGACAAAACGATCCGCACTCCGGTTGTTGCTTTTAAAATTTCTTCATTTTATTGAATAGCCACAGTGAACAAACGCAGATTAAGTCAGTTGACGCATTTCATCCTATAAGGCCTTAGTCATAACCACGTTACAGATATAAAACTTTGAAACAGTAGTTCTAAAGATCACAGGCTCCATCCATTGTCTTAATTGACCGCAGGCAATTATCCAAAAAAAGAGAATCAGCTGCAATACATATAGGGTGATCCATGTGTATGCCACCAAATTTCACACACCTTGTAGTGATAATATGCACATGTATGTACACACACACGCATGTACACACATTCATACACGTATAGAGATATGCATAAGAAGGCACGCCATAAAATTAAAAAAAACATTTAAAAAGATGAAAAAAAATCCAGGTATGTTAAAAAATTAGTTCAATTAGTATGTTAAAAAATTAGTTCAATCCAGGTAAGTTAAAAACCAGAAGAGAGAAAAGAAAAAGAGAGTTGTGCCATGGTTACATAGTAAATAACATGTCATTTGACGGCATTGAAAATACATCCACGCCTAATTTTCTTTCGGGAACGAGAGTTTGAGAATGGATTGAGAGAATAACGGAAAAATAAGGCCCCTTTCACACTGGGGCGGTTTTCAGGCGCTACAGCACTAAAAAAAGCACCATGAAAAAACCGGCCCCTTTCACTCCAGTGAAAACGCCGGTAAAGCGCCGCTAAAAATGGGGGGCTTAAAGGAAGGGAAAGGTGTCCATCGAAACATACAGCTGACATCTCTTAAAAAGATTTTGATATTTCTGGAAAAATAAAAACTATTTAGCTGTACGAAATCAAGCTCATTTCCTCCACACCTATATTATCCACATTATTGAAATATTGATACATATTCTTTGTTTGTTACCAATTACATTTTGTTATTATTTTGCACCAATTTTTAGTAATAAATATATATATTTTTGCATTTTATTGTATTCCTTTTGTCTTCAGGTTAGCGTGAATAAACTCATTTGAGTTATTTGTTTATTTGCAGGAATCTTCTTAATCTTAAATCCTTGCTTATATTCATAAATATAGAACTGTTTAATTATTTCAGTATAAACATTCTGACAGCGTCTCGCCTGTGTGCAGTCTCTTATGACATGAAACTCTGCACTTACTTGAAAAACTTTTCCCACACTCAGGACAGCAATATGGCTTCTCACCCGTGTGAGATCTTTGATGTACAACAAGTGCTGATTTATGTGTAAAACATTTTCCACACTCAGGGCAAGAATGCGACTTCTCACCCGTGTGAGATCTTTGATGTGCAACAAGTGTTGATTTCTGTATAAAACATTTTCCACACTCAGGACAGGAATGCGGCTTCTCACCCGTGTGAGATCTTTGATGTACAACGAGTGCTGATTTATGTATAAAACATTTTCCACACTCAGGGCAGGAAAGTGGCTTCTCACCCGTGTGAGATCTTTGATGTACATCAAATGCTGATTTCCGTATAAAACATTTTCCACACTCAGGGCAAGAATACGGCTTCTCACCTGTGTGATATCTTTGATGTACAACAAGTGCTGACTTATGTATAAAACATTTTTCACACTCAGGGCAAGAATACGGCTTCTCACCTGTGTGATATCTTTGATGTACAACAAGTGCTGATTTCTGTATAAAACATTTTCCACACTCAGGGCAGGAATGCGGCTTCTCACCCGTGTGAGATCTTTGATGTACAACGAGTGCTGATTTATGTGTAAAACATTTTCCACACTCAGGGCAAGAATACGGCTTCTCACCTGTGTGACATCTTTGATGTAGAACAAGTGCCGATTTCTGTATAAAACATTTTCCACACTCAGGGCAGGAAAGTGGCTTCTCACCTTTGTGAGATCTTTGATGTAGAACAAGAGCTGATTTCTGTATAAAACCTTTTCCACACTCAGGGCAAGAATGCGGCTTCTCACCCGTGTGAGATCTTTGATGTACAACAAGTGTTGATTTACGTATAAAACATTTTCCACACTCAGGGCAGGAATGCGGCTTCTCACCTGTGTGACATCTTTGATGTACAACAAGTGCTGATTTATGTATAAAACATTTTCCACACTCAGGGCAGGAATGCAGCCTCTCACCCGTGTGAGATCTTTGATGTACAACAAGTGTTGATTTACGTATAAAACATTTTCCACACTCAGGGCAAGAATACGGCTTCTCACCCGTGTGAGATCTTTGATGTACAACAAGTTTTGATTTATGTATAAAACATTTTCCACACTCAGGGCAAGAATACGGCTTCTCACCTGTGTGAGATCTTTGATGGGCAACAAGTGTTGATTTATGTATAAAACATTTTCCACACTCAGGGCAAGAATACGGCTTCTCACCTGTGTGACATCTTTGATGTACAACAAGTGCTGATTTCTGTATAAAACATTTTCCACACTCAGGGCAAGAATACGGTTTCTCACCCGTGTGAGATCTTTGATGTGCAACAAGTGTTGATTTACGTATAAAACATTTTCCACACTCAGGACAGGAATGCGGCTTCTCACCCGTGTGAGATCTTTGATGTGCAACAAGTGTTGATTTATGTATAAAACATTTTCCACACTCAGGGCAAGAATATGGCTTCTCACCCGTGTGAGATCTTTGATGTACATCAAGTGCTGATTTATGTATAAAACATTTTCCACACTCAGGGCAAGAATACGGCTTCTCACCTGTGTGAGACCTCTGATGTCTGTTCAGCTGTGCTTTACTTGGAAAACTTTTTTTACACTCAAGGCAGGAATACGGCTGCTCACCAATGTGAGACCTCTGATGATAGTAAAGACTAGACTTAGCTGAAAAACATTTCCCGCACTCAGAACACGAAAATGGCTTCTCTCCCGTGTGAGACCTTTGATGTCTAACAAGTTCTGATTTTGTTATAAAACCTTTTCCACACTCAGGACAGGAATGTGGCTTCTCACCAGTGTGAGACCTCTGATGTCTGTTCAGCTGTGCTTTACCTGGAAAACTTTTTTTACACTCAAGGCAGGAATACGACTGCTCACCAGTGTGAGACCTCTGATGATTGGAAAGACTGGACTTAGCTGAAAAACATTTCCCGCACTCAGAACAGGAATGTGGCTCCCCACCAATGTGAGACCTCTGATGTCTGACCAGCTGTGCTTTAACTGGAAAACATTTTTCACACTCAAGGCAGGAATATGGCTTCTCCCCAGTGTGAGTTCTCTGATGTCTGTCCAAACGTGATTTATATGTAAAATATTTCCCACACTCAGAACAGTTATGAAGTCCATCCTCCCTGTGAGTCCCCTGATGTAAAAAAAGACCTAAACCAGAGCAAAAACTTTTCCCACATTCAGGACAGGGAAATGTCTTCTCCTGAATTCCGGCCCCATCCCTCACAGTACGAGGTTGCTCAGCGTCAGAGGGTTTCCATGGTCTATCCACACTGTGAAGTCCACCATCCATAGTGGAGATCATTGTCTTTTCTCCTCCACAATCTCCTGTGATGTCCTCATCTTCCATTTTCCAACCTGGAGATAAAGTGAGACGATCCTTTGAAGGTTTCTCCACGGCGTGTTCTGGAAAAAATATATAAAAACCATTACCAATAGATATGAGCAGGTTAGTTAACCACTTTCCGACTGCCTTAAAGCACTTTTACTGCTATAGGGCATCAGCTCTGTGCAGGCTCATGCATATATATGTAATCCCGCACTTCCGCCTGCAGGGGGCGCGCATGCCTCGCTTCTGCTGTTTTTCTTTACAACAGAAGCCAATCTGCAGGTGGCGGGCACTCAATGCCCTCTGGCACCCGCTGATTGTCGGTAAACAACACCGAGCGCAGACCTGTCTATGTAAACAAGGCAGTTCGTCATTCTGATGGGGAGTGGGGGGGGGGGGAAAGGATGGATTTTGTGTCCATGCAATATTATATAGTACACACGATCGGAATTCTCGTCGGAAAAAGCTCTGATGGTTTTCCTGACGGAATTCTGACGGAATTCGGCTCAAGCTGTCTTGCCTACACACGGTTACATCAAATTCCGATCATTTATAACGTGGTGACGTGACTAGAAAAAGGAATTTCAATAGCCAGTAGCTTCTGTCTCATAGTTGAATCTGAGCATGCGTGATTTTTGGCGTGTCAGAATTCCATACACACGATCGGAATTACCGATCCATCGGGAAAATTGAGAATATGCTATCAATTTTTGGCTGGCAGAAGGAAAATCGGACAGCTAAATTCCGATGGAGTGTACACACGGTCGCATTTTCCGATGAAAAGCTCTCATCTGTCTTTTTCTGGCCGGAATTCTGATTGTGTGTACGCGGCATCAGAAAGAATAACCCCCAAATCTGAACCAGATAGGACAAAGCGCCCTACAAAACAGGGGAAGCTGCCAATGACCAATGGAAGGCCACAGAGAATCAACCTGACGCTCAGACCTGGACAGAAGAGATCACTGCCAAGGGGGGTGACTCCACCTGAAAGAACACCAAGCCTCAACCAGCAAGAGAATATGAAACCCAACAAAACTGGTGGAACTGTAGAACTACACGAGAGGAAGAAAATGTATCGAGGACATGTTCCAGACCTTCAATTCAATCTACCTGGTGATGGTGGGAGATGGTGTGATATTCCTGTGTGGCATCCCGGGAATACAAAGGACGAGGACATCCCTCTGGTGGGTTTCAGTTTTTAGGTGGCTCCATTAGAACGTCCTCAGTAGATCCCTGTGTCGTTCAGAAAGCTCCTTCATCACACCATACTCCTCATCCTCCTCTTTATACTCTTCTTTAACAACAATATTTTATTTTCCAAGGTTTCCTCTCTGAATACAGAATTGGGGAACCCAACAGGTGGTCATGGTCTTGCTGCCCTCAGCTTCTCCAACTTTGGAGTCAGTAAAGAAGAATATGTGGATGTGTGAAATGTATAGTTGGTTATGTGTGAACCAGTAGGAGAGACTCCAAGTTATCTTGCTCTAGGGATGGGCCGAATGACCCCTGAAGGGTGAGAAAGAGTTAACAAGACTGAGACATTCTATAAATTGCTGACAGACAAATATCTTTTGTTTTTAGGGTCTTGTTTGTCTCGATGGTCACGGGTTAAGTGGGTCCCGAAAGAACCGGTTTTGGAATTATGTATTTAGACAAAATCAAGTGTCAGCTATAATGACTAGTTCAAGCAATGTCTGAGATGTCATATGTTTATATAGGATTTATGTTTCATGTGATGAACTCTGTCCTCCCTCCCTCCCTCCCTCCTTTTCTTTGTGCAAAATTTTTTGTCCATATCCGGTATGAAAGGTACATTCATTGAAACTATAATCTTGTGTTCATCGTGTTGATTTGAATGTTTCCCAGAGCTCTGAGAGAATTTCCCACTGATTGTCCAGGTCTAAACAGAATTAACCCTAACAGACCCCCTGTTCGGTTTGCAACAGAACTTTCGAACATCGCGAAAGTTCGGAACTGAATAACAAACCACAATGAAGTCTATGGGACCTGAACGTTATATTCAACACCCCTACTAACCTGTCCCTATACCAATCATTGATCTCAACTCCACTACTCTGTCCCTATATCATGCCAGAGATCAACGAGCAACCACAGAGCTCTGTGGAAGAAACAGGAGGGGATCGGATCTCCCCGGTCTTGTCGACATCTGAAGAAGACTTCAGCAGACATCAGAGCTCTGTGGAAGAAACAGGAGGAGATCAGCACTCCCCGGTCTTGTCGATGTCTGAAGAAGACTTCAGCAGACGTCAGAGCTCTGTTTAGAGAGATAAGAATTTACCTTAACAGGGAAAAAGTTTAATTTGGGACTGGCCAAAGCTTCATTGCTTCAGCCAATCAGGGCTTTCAGTGCACTGCGCGTCAGCGCAGTGCACTGTGGTCATTCGGCTGGCCGAACGCCCTGATAACTCGGTGGTTCGGCGAACTGCCAATGTTTGGCCCGAACTCATGCCCGGGCTAAACCCTTCACCCATCCCCATCTTGCTCCAAGTTAACCTGGTATGTCTGAATAACGAGACTGTATTCTGGAAATGTAGAGTTTTGGAGATCCCGGAAAACTTGGTTGTTCGGCTAAACCCTTCGCCCATCTTGCTCCAGGTGAGCCTGGTATGTCTGAATAATGGGACTGTATTCTGGAAATGTAGAGTTTTGGAGATCCAGAGGGTGAGATAAGTGGGTTTGGCTGATATTAATGAGGGGTGTGTCATATGTTAACCAGCTTCTTTGCATTAATGATGAAAATGGCATATATCTCTGTATATCCTGAAATGTAAACTATTTAGCACTTTCATCTTTTCTCCACATATATGGGTTCAATAGACTCAGATGATATTGTCAAGCACACAGTGGTCTAGAATCTTCTACAAGGAAACATGCTTGTGTATAAATCATAACTACCAAAATATCATTCATCATCTACCTGATAAAGTCTTGCGTAGTTGTGATTTTCCTGTGTGGAATGTCTTGGGCTCTCTGTTGGGTCTCTGTGGCTGGATGACTCCACCATGGTGTCCTGTTGCAGATCTTCGTGTCCAATTGGAAACTGTGACTCCTCCATCACCCCGTCCTCATCACCCTCCTCTTTTATCTCTTCGTTAAACTCAAATGTAGGATCTCTCAGGTTTCCACTCTGAATATATAATAAAAATGACATCAATGGTAACAATGCAGATAATGTACAGATCCTAATGATACTATCAGTGATTGTTCCTCATCTACCTGATGATGGTGGGGGATGGTGTGACCTTCCTGTGTGGAATCCCGGGAATACAGAGGAGGACTGGGACATCTCTCTGGTGGGTTTCTGGTATTTTGTGGCCCCATCATGACATCCTTATACACATCCACGTTTCCTTCAAAAAACTCCTTCATCGCCCTATACTGCTCATCCGCCATTTTAAACTCTTCTTGAGCATCAGTTTTAAAATCTCTCAGGTTTCCACTCTAAACATATAATAAAATAATCGCATCAATTGTAATAATTCAGATAATGTACAGATCCTAATGATACTATCAGTGATTGATCCTCATCTACCTGATGATGGTGGGGGATAGTGTGATCTTCCTGTGTGGAATCCCGGGAATACAGAGGAGGACGGGGACATCTCTCTGGTGGGTTTCTGTTATTAGGTGTCTCGGTAATATCCTTGTGTCCATATGAAGGTTCCTCCACCACACCATCCTCCTCATCTTCCTCTTCATTAATACCAATATTATTATCCATGATGTTTGCACTCTGAATATATAATACAACATTCATTGTGACACATATGCTTGTATAATAATCACAACAACCAATAATTGTTCATCTATTGTTGCTGGTAGGGGATTTTGCTGCTGGGGGGGGATCTTATGTTGCTGAGGGGGAAATCATTGCTGGGTGGGGTCTATTATTACCGGAGGTCTTTTGTCACTGGTGGGGGGATTTTGTTGCTGGAAGGGATCTACTCTGGAAAGAAGGGTTTCCTGATGCTGGCTGCTGGGAGATTTATTGTTTCTGGAATATATTGTCGCTGGGGGAAGGGGGGATCTATTGTTTCAGGGGGTCATTTGTTGCTGGTGGGGTATTTTTTTCTGGAGGGGTCTTATGTTACTGGGGGGAGGGCAATCATTGCTAGGAGAAATCTACGGTTGAGGGAAGGGTCTTCGGATGATGGCAGATCAATTGTTACTGGTGGAGGTCTATTGGTTCAGGGGGTGGGGGTCTATTGTTTCAGGGGATCAATTGTTGCTGGTGGCGGATTTTTTTCTGGGGGGGGGGGGGCAATCATTGCTGGGAGGGATCTACTGTTGAGGAAGGGGTCTTCGGATGATGGCAGATCAATTGTTACAGGTGGAGGTCTATTTTTGCAAGGGGGGGGTTCTCTTGTTGCTGGCTGCAGGGGATATATTTTACTGCTTTCCATGTTTTCATTAACAAATTGCTTAGCACCACAACATGATACTTGGCTTTGCATTCAAGGAGTAGGTCAAGGGAATGACTCGGAATAGGGAGTACCTACACCTATTCTCTGACAGAAAAAGCCCTGCCTGGGGGACAATCTGTGGTGGGCATGGTTCCTAGACATGTTTCTGGAGGCCAGTGTGCTCTTTTTTTTCTTTTGCTGTCCTTGTATCCACTCTGATGAAGACCAAATGCTGGATGACGTGTTCCTCAGAAACCAACTCTTCCCAGAGTGTTGATGTTCTGGTGCCCTCCCTGTGGTTTCCAAGCCCGATGACCTCAACCCCACTACTCTGTCCCCCTACCATGTCCTGTAGTGACATGAAGGCCAGCGAGAAGGAATCGCAGAGCTCTGTTGAGGACCAGGAGATCGGCACTCCCCGGTCGTGTCGGTTTCTGAAGAAGACTTCAGATGACATTGGAGCTTCGTACAGGGAAAACTTTTATTTGGGTTTGACGTTTTTTCTTATATTTTAGTATTTCAGTTCAATACGTCAAATGATCTAAAATCCGATGAAATACAGAGAGCGACAAAAACACTTTGCGTAGATAAACAAGTATATCGAAAAGGCCAACACGGGACAGAGAAATTTGGTTCCAAATAATAGACAATGATAAGATCTATGATCAAATATCTTATTACCTCCTCTGCTGCCAGGTTAAATGATGTCTTCCCTACTATTCCTCCCACATGGAAAGTCCTTTGTGCTCCGTACAGCACTTCATGTCTTCTCTCGGCTTCGGTCTGACTCACCTCTCACCCGGAACTTCCTGTCTGTACCTGACATCACTTCCTGTCTACCATAGAGACTTCCTGTCTGGGTAGAAGTGAGATCACCACCTTGTGCAGCTCAGAGGAACTGCAGCCCCCGAGAAACATCTCGTAGTGTGAACACGGCCTTGTGCGGTGTGTGTATGTACCGTATGTCCTTATAGATGGGGTCATCTCCACTCCCACCGAGAGGGGATAGAAATATATTTCTGCTCGGGATGAGGGATTTTGGTTCAGTGGATTTTAAAGTGAAATTACGGATTTTTGCCAAATTCCTGTTAGCTTTTGATTTGCAAAATAGGCAAAAGTTGCTTAATTGAAAAAAACTCTCTATAATTATATGATAAAAAACCTTCCCATGTTGCTTTGCAAGACCTGTGACACTTCTGTGTCCGCCCCTAGTACCAATCAGTGATTATCCAATCCCCTTTGGTTATAAGCCAACTTTACCCCCTTTGTGCATTCCAACTGTTCACATCAGATCCCCCCCTTACATCCTATCATAGTTCCCCTTACATCAGAGTCCTCTTTCTACATTATAAGTTCCCGCACAAGTTTCTGTACATTCGAGACCCTAGAGCCATCCTCTTTACATCAGTGTCCCCAGAGTTAACACCTTTACATAAAAGTCTTCAAAGCTACCCCCTTACATCAGGGTCCCCAGAATCACCCCCTTTACATCAGGGTCTCCAAAGCCCCCCTCCCCCTACACCAGGGTCCCCAGAGTCACTTCATTAAATCAGGGTCCCCAGAATCCCCCCATTCATCGGTCCCCCCTTCTAGTTACTTCAAGGTCCCAAGAGTCTCCTCTTACAACAGAGCCCTCATCCTTACATCAGGGACCCCAGAGCTACCCATCGTACACCAGGGTACCCAGAGCCACTCCTCCCTACTTCAGCATCCCCCCTTACTTTAGGGTCTCCAGAGCCTCCCCTTTACAGTAGGGTCACCAGAGCCATCACCATTACATCAGGTTCCCCCGAGCCAACCCATTTACATTAGGGTCCCCAGAGCCTCCTACTTACATCAGGGTCCCCAGAGTTACCCCATTTACCTCAAAGTCTTCAGAGCCACTGCCTTACATCAGGGTCCGCAGAATCACCCATTTTACATCAGGGTCTGCAGAATCACCTACTTTACATCAGGTTCCCCAATGCTATCCCATTTACATCAGGGTCCCCAGAGCCGTGATATACAGCACTGACACCTGCACCGTAAGCAGCCCCAGGATGAAGTCAGCACAGCACAGGGATGGTGGGAGCCCCTCATAATGAGCATAGCACAGGGATGGTGGGAGCCCCTCATAATATGCACAGCAGAGGTACAGCCCCAGGAGGAAGTCAGCACAGCACAGGGATGGTGGGAGCCCCTCATAATAAGCAGCCCCAGGAGGAAGTCAGCACAGCACATTGATGGTGGGAGCCCCTCATAATGAGCATAGCACAGGGATGGTGGGAGCCCCTCATAATAAGCAGCCCCAGGAGGAAGTCAGCACAGCACAGGGATGGTGGGAGCCCCTCATAATAAGCTGCCCCAGTAGAAATATAACACCGCTCAACCTCTTCAAAGAGGAGGGTTCGGGCATATAGTACGGTGTGCTTTTTTTGGACAAGGAAGTGAGCCAAATGAAGAAAGAAGGTCTGTGTGCTCAATTAAAAAAAATTGCTTTTAGACATATACATGGTCTACTGGTCACCTGTGTTGAATTCCTCCGAGATCCATGCCTCATTCATTTTTATGTGAGGTAGTTAACACTGTCGTGAGCTAGGCGAGTACGCTTATCGGTCACGATCCCCCCTGCTGCACTGAACGTCCTTTCGGACAGGACACTGGATGAGGGGCAAGCCAACAGTTCGATTGCAAATTGGGCAAGCTCTGGCCAGAGGTCAAGCCTGCCCACCCAGTAGTCCAGGGATTCATCACTCCTCAGAGCGTCCACATCGGCCGTTAACCCGATGTAGTCGGACACCTGACGGTCTAGGCGTTCCTTAATGCTGGATCCGGATGACACCTGTCGATGGGTCGGCTGAAAGAATGACCTCATATCCGAAGTCACCAACACATCTTCAAACCGGCCTCTTCTTGCAGGCGTTGTTGGATTGGTACCCGCAACTCCTTCTCTGGGAGTAGGAATTGCTCCTCTGCCAGCGCACGCAAAAGCAGAATGCAGCATTTCTCAAAGCAAGGCCTGGAAGTACTCCATTCTGCCAGCCCTCTGTGACGGCTGTAGCTTTTCCGCCATTTTGTGTTTGTACCGGGGGTCTAAGTATGTTGCCACCCAGTACTGGTCCTTGACCCTTATGCTTTTTATACGGGGGTCCCTATTAAAACACTGGAGCATGAAGGCCCCCATTTGCACTAAACTGGAAGCGGTGTGGTGGCCTGGCTCCTGCTCATCATCCAGGATAATGTCGTCCTCTTCATTCTCCTCTCCCCATCCATGCACAACAACAGGGATCCCAGAAAGGTTTAAAGCATGCTCTTCTTGCTCCTCCTTATCCGCCCCGGCACCATCCTCCTCTGACTCCTCTTCAGACTCCTGTTGTTGACTTGTCTCAGATAGAGTAGCCCCCCTGGGAATTCATCCAGGATTGCGACTTCCTCATCTTCCCGCTAATGCTCCTCCACAGCTTGATCAATGACACGACGCAATGCACGCTCCATAAAGAAGGCATAAGGTACCATGTCACTGATGGTGCCATGGCTGCGACTGACCAGTTTGGTGATCTCCTCAAATGGCCGCAGAAGTCTGCATGCATCGCGCATGAGCAGCCACTGGCGTGGTGAAAAAAAAAACAGCTCCCCAGAACCTGTTCTGCCGCAGAGTTCATACAGGTAGACGTTAACTGCACGTTTCTGCTGAAGCAGCCTATCAAGCATATAGAAGGTTGAGTTGCATTGCGTCGGGCAATCGCAAATAAGACGTCTGACCAGCAGATTGTGTCGCCGCTGAATGTCAGCAAGGCGAACCATGGCCGTGTAAGATCTTCTGAAATGGGCCGAGATTTTCCTTGCCTGCCGCAAGATGTTCTGGACCCCAGGGTATTTGACAACGAATCGCTGCACGACCAAGTTTAAGACGTGTGCCATGCATGGCACGTGCGTGATTTTGCCCTGTTTCAATGCGCTAAGCAGATTGGCACCGTTGTCACACACCACTTTGCCAACTGTCAAATTGAGCGGTGTTAGCCACTGATCTGCCTGTGAACATAAAGCTGAAAGGAGTGCCGGGCCAGTGTGGCTCTTGGCTTCCAGGCACAACAGACGCAGCATGGCATGGCAACATCTCACCTGGCATGTTGAATAGGTTCTGGGGAGCTTGGGCGGCGCAGCGGAAGAGACGCTAGCAGCGGAAAAGGAGGAGTCAGCCGAGGAGGAGAGGGAGGAGGATGGAGTAGGAGGAGGAGGAGAAGAAGGGCCAGGCCTGCATGCAATCGGTGGCGGTAAAACCAAATCTACACGGGTGCCACGGGTTACATGCTTGACGGCCGTCAGAAGGTTCACCCAGTGGGCAGTAAAAGTGATATACCTTCCCTGCCCGTGTTTGCTAGACCACGTGTCTGTGGTCAGATGTATCTTGGCACCGACACTGTGTGCCAGAGATACATTCACTTGCCGCTGAACATGGCCATATAGCTCTGGGATGCCCTTCTCTGAGAAATACTTCCTTCCTGGGACCTTCCATTGTGGTGTTCCAATGGCCACAAATTTGCGAAAGGCCTCCAAGTCCACCAGTTTATATGGCAGTAGTTGGCGGGCTATGAGTTTTGACAAGCCAGTCGTCAACCGTTGGGCAAGAGGGTTATCCGGCGTCATCATTTTTTTACGCTCGAACATTAGGCCCACGGAAGCCTGCCTTTTTGCAGAAAAACGTGAGCTTGGCGTGATGGAAGGTGGAGTGGAGGACAATTGTGAGGAGAGAGGAGAAGTAGAAGACGAGGCTGGACGGTGAGAGCCTGCAGTGTGGCTTTGTGTGTTCCATTGCTCCCACTGGGCTCGGTGATGGCTGCTCATGTGCCTTCTTAAGGCGGTCGTCCCTAGGTGAGTGTTGGGCTTACCGCGACTAATGCGTTGACTGCAAAGATTGCAGATGGCAACGCTATTGTCAGCAGCGGACACGTTAAAAAAAGCCCACACTGCGAAGCCATGTGCCGGTGTCCTGGGAGCGCCAGATGTGACCATACATGGTCGATGACTCGGTCCTGATACATTTGCAGTCTGCTTTGTCCCTCCTGTGCAATGTAAGTTATTCCTGCTTCTCCTCCCTATCTGCTGGTTCATATCTCCCTCTGAACTCCCCTCCTCTTCCTCTCTTGTGGGCACCCACGTGACATCACTAGACACGTCATCATCGACGTCACCTTCCCCACCGCTATAAGTAGAAATCTCGGAGTAGGCAGCAACACCGGGGACCAACCTCCTCCTTGGGCTGATCTGGGTACTGTCGTCAGACTGCAGAGTAGCGGTTGTTGCTACCTCCTCTTCCTGATCCAATACCAAGAGTGGCTGCGCATCAGAAATGTCTTGATATGGATCGGAAAATAATTCCTGTGACTCAAGCGGAAGGTATGTGGTGTTGTTGGTGGTAGTGTCTTTGGGGGTGCACATAGCAGAGAGTGAAGAAGAGGGTGCAGATCGAGAGGATGAGGAGGGTGCAGAAGAGTAAGGCTGAGTGAGCCACTCAACCAAGTCTGGTGCGTCCTTTAAATGAAGTGAACGCACCTTCTGCAACTTCCCACTTTGGCTTAAGCCTGTTGCTCCTACCCTACCCCTACCACCCCTGCGGAAGGGCCTGCCTCTTCCTCTGCCTGTCATTTTTTAAATGACCCTGTGACAAAACTCTCAGTCCCTATACTGCTGCAGTATAGGGCAGCGGTCAGCAGTAGTGCACCTCAGCCCTATGTATGGTGGACCTATACCAGTCCTTACGGAATAGCAGACTGTACCTCACTCAACCCTATGTACTGTAGCACCCTAGACCAAGTTACCAGTCCTTATAAGGACCTTTGTGGAACAAGTAGGTTGTGACTGATTAGCAGACTGTACGTCAGTCCCTATACTGATGAAGGACTGCTGCAGTATAGGGCAGCGGTCAACAGTAGTGCACCTCAACCCTATCTATTGTGGACCTATACCAGTCCTTATAGAATAGCAGACTGTACCTCACTCAACCCTATGTACTGTAGCACCCTAGACCAAGTTACCAGTCCTTATAATGACCTTTGTGGAACAAGTAGTGATGGACGAACTTCCGACGGGATGTTTCGCGAACGCGGACCGCGAACGCGGCCGATAGTTTGCGAACCGGAACGTTCGCGGCGGGCCCCATTGACTTCAATGGGAGGCGAACTTCGCAAACCTACAGGTCAAATTTGCAGCCACAAAATAATTATTAGCTGTGCAAACATAGTCCCACCACATGGCCAATGACATAACACATGTATGAGGTGAATATGGGATCGACAACTACAAGCATTCTTTTTTATATGGGAAATTGTTCTGACTAGGGATGAGCTTCGTGTTCGAGTCGAACGTACGTTCGACTCGAACGTTGGCTGTTCGTCCGTTCGGCGAAATCCGAACTCTTGGTCCGTTCGCGTCAAAATTCGTGTGGCGCGCACAGCCCACAATGCACTGCGATGGCGCAGTGCATTGCTGGCTCATGATTGGCCAAGCATGCACTGTGACCCCGCATGCTTGGCCAATCGCAGCGCCAGCAGCGAGGAGAGCCATGATTGGCCACAGGCATCCTGCCTGTGGCCAATCATAGCTCAGGCTGTGTAGTGCACGCCCCACACTATATAAGGCCGCCTTTGAGGCGGCCTCATGTAGTGTGTTGGCATCTGAAGCAGTGGGTGTTCTGTGTACCTTCAACACAGTACACACCGATCGTTTTTGGCTGATTTCCTATCTTGCTCTTGTGTAGTGGTTACTGTCTGTGCCCTGACCGCAGTATACACCACTATAGTCACCTCACCTATATAGCTAGTGGTCCATCTTTAATAATAGAGCTTGCAGTCAGTAGTGGCAGGAGATAGTGCGTGCTGTCTGCGTGCTCTGTACCCAGTACATACCGCTATAATCCACCTACATAGCTGTTCTCTATTTGAGCCCAATTGCCATCTGCAGAAGTTATTGGAAGTTGTGTGTGCTTCCAGCACAGCACAGTATACATCTGTATATACCCCTTTATCTCTGCTGTTCTATAAAAAAAGGCATCTGCAGGAGTTAGTGGAAGTTGTGTGTGCCTCTAGCACAATATAAACTACCCAACTACTGTTTTACCCAACTCCCTTCAGGCCATTACCATGTCTGGAAGGCCAGCAAGGAGAGGCAGACAGGCGCGAGCCGATAAAAGAGGGCAAGCAGGCTCTGTGTCTAGAGACAACAGTGCTGGTCGTGGACGCGGTGCATTGTCATCAGCACGTGGCCATGGGACACGCTTGTCCTTCTTTTCTGCAGCTGGACATGTTGAACCGCAACATGCCAACGACTTGGTAGAGTGGATGACCAAGCCCTCTTCATCCTCCTCATCCTCTCTCACCCAGTCTCAGGGTAGTAGCAAAGCAGCTGCCAACGCATCGTCTTCCCTCCTCTCAATGTCATCATCAGTGACTCCTTCCCTAGACCCACCACGTCCTCCTGAGGAGTCTCCTGAACTCTTTGAGCACAGTGTTGGGTACATGCTCCAGTAGGATGCCCAGTGTTTGGTGGGCTCTGATGATGACACTCAGCTAGAGGAAGGCAGTAGCGTGAGCGCAGAGAGAGGGGATGCTCAAGAAGGACAGCAATCTGGCAGTCATGTTCCACAAGCTGCAGCATACTGCCAGGTTTGCTACAGCGATGGAGAGGGAGGGGATGATGAGGGCACTGACTTCACGTGGGTGCCTGGAAGGAGGGAGGAGGAGGAGGAGGAGGATGATTGTGTCAGCATGGAGGTGGAGGCTGGCACTCAGCATCAGCATCAGCAGCAGTCTTATAGGGATGATTTACAGTCCCAAGAAACACGTGGACTTGTACGTGGCTGGGAGGAGGTAGCTGCGGATCATGTTGTCCTTAGTGACCCAGAGGACTCCGGACCAAATGCCTCAGCTAACCTACGCTGCATGGCCTCCCTGATCCTGCAAAGCCTGCGGAAGGATACTTGTATTCTTCGGATCAAGGAGAGGGACCATTACTGGCTGTCCACTCTCCTTGATACACGGTAGGGATGAGCCGAACACCCCCCTGTTCGGTTCGCACCAGAACCTGCGAACAGACCTAAACTTCGTGTGAACTTTAGAACCCTATTAAAGTCTATGGGACTTGAACGTTCACAATCTAAAGTGCTCATTTTAAAGGGTAATATGCAGGTTACTGTCCTAAAAAGTGTTTGGGTACCCGGGTCCTGCCCCAGGGGACATGGATCAATGCAAAAAAAAGTTTTAAAAACGGCCGTTTTTTCAGGAGCAGTGATTTTAATAATGATTAAAGTGAAACAATAAAAGTGTAATATTCCTTTAAATTTCTTAGCTGGGGGGTGTCTATAGTATGCCTGTGAAGGGGCGCATGTTTCTGGTGCTTAGAACTGTCCCTGCACAAAGTGTCATTTGTGCAGGAAAAAAAGTCTTTTAAAATCACTTGCGGCTATTGTCGGGTCCCGTAATACAGAGAACACTCAATGAGTGTTCTCTGCATTAGCCGACAATTCATTCATTCATTGGTAAAAAAAAAAAAAAAAAGCGTGGGGGTTCCCCTAAATTCAATTACCAGGCCCTTCAGGTCTGACATGGATATTAAGGGGAACCCCGTGTCAAATTTAAAAAAAAATTGACGTGGGGGTCCCCCTAAAAATCCATATCAGACCCTTTATCCGAGCACGCAACCTGGCAGGCCGCAGGAAAAGAGGGGGGGGACGAGAGAGCGGCCCCCCCTCCCTCCTGAACCATACCAGGCCACATACCCTCAACATTGGGAGGATGCTTTGGGGGTCTGTGACCCCTCAAAGCACCTTGTCCCCATGTTGATGAGGACAAGGGCCTCATCCTCACAACCCTGGCCGTTGGTTGTGAGGGTCTGCGGGTGGGGGGCTTATCAGAATCTGGAAGCCCCCTTTAACAAGGGGACCCCCAGATCCCGGCCCCCCCGTTTGAAATGGTAAGGGGGTACAAAAGTACCCCTACCATTTCACAAAGAAAGTGTCAAAATGGTTAAATAAAACAAACACACTTTTGAAAAATTCCTTTATTAAAAATAAAAAAAATTAAAAAAAGATTCCAGTGCTGCTAATCCACTCTTGCTATCCAGCGACGGGTCTCCGGGGTCCAGCGATGGATGATCATATCCAGCAACGGGGGATCTCTCAGTCCAGCGCTGTCCATACATCCTTCTTCTGTCTCCTCTCCGGAGACACTGCAGAGAGCACAGCGCTGACGTTTCTTATATTAGGAGGGCGGGGCCACCCGTCACCTGACCCCGCCCCTCTGACGCTGGAGAGGGAAGCCAGGGGTTCCCCAGTGATGTGTGGGTGACCCCGCCCCCTCTGATGTAACGGAAACCTGCGTTACATTTTTGCTTCTGGGTGATGCCACCAGCCCAATTTTTCAGCCCCTGTTTAACAGGGGCGTTTAATTACAATTTTTGATTCAATGCTTTGCAGCAGGGCTCATTCCTGCACCTTAAGTAGAGTATATGGGAGAGGTTGCAGTGTCGTGGCACCAGCACCAGTGCCTAAGGCCCAATTTTTCTGCCCCTGTTTAACAGGGGCGTTTAATTACAATTTTTGATGCAATGCTTTGCAGCAGGGCTCATTCCTGCACCACAACTAGAGTGTATGGGAGAGGTTGCAGTGTCATGGCACCAGCACCAGTGCTAAGGCCCAATTTTTCTGCCCCTGTTTAACAGGGGCGTTTAATTACAATTTTTGATGCAATGCTTTGCAGCAGGGCTCATTCCTGCACCACAACTAGAGTATATGGGAGAGGTTGCAGTGTCGTGGCACCAGCACCAGTGCCAGCAGCCCAATTTTTCAGCCCCTGTTTAACAGGGGCATGTAATTACAATTCTTGATATAATAGTTCACAGGAGGGCCCATTTCTGTGCCCACCCAGAGTAACTGTGAGGACTTATAGTGTTGTGGCACCAGCACCACAACCACCAAAGGTAAATTTTTCTACCACTGTTCAACAATGGCATGTAATTACAATTCTTCATATAATCGTTCACATCGAGGGCTTACAATGTTGCGACAACACCAACACCTTGTTCCGCCATTTCTGCAGAGCATATAGGGCAGGCCTCTACTTTCAAACATCCAAACATCCAACTTACAAACGTCTCCTACTTGCAAACGGAAGGAGATAACAGCAAGTGAGATGAAAAAAGACGGACGGCAAAACAAATTATACAGGGGTGAGGGGCAATGTATAATTTAGTGCAGAGGTGCCATGCGGTCTGTCAGGCTCCTCTGGTGGCGGGAAGAGGATTTGTGCAGGATCTATAGCGGATCTATAGCGGGCGCTCTGTCCTGTGCAAACGCTCACATGCCCGTTCAGGCCATGCCCCCGAACAAGTATTTTTAATCGCAAGTAATTATATTAGCAATAATATCTATTGTATTATTATATTACATTATTATTACATTGTATGGAGCAATTATATGCAAACTTAAATGAATATTTCACATATTTTGGTTTATGTATTTTTATAACATTCAACTTACAGTATATTCATTACATATTGCTTAATTGTACTTATTGAAATATATTAGTATCTATATTATTAATATGAAAAATTATGAATAAGTGAAATTATATGTAAAATAATCATTGTATTCTGAGAGGCCAATTACCTCACTACCAAGGTATCTGGAGCAAAAGCTAATTGCGTTGGTTAGACCAATGCCGCGTACACACGGTCGGACTTTCCGTGTGAGCTTGTTGTCGGAAAGTCCGACCATGTGTATGCTCCATCAAACATTTCCTGTCCGAATTTCCACCCATAAATGTTTGAGAGCAGGCTCTCAAATTTTCCACCAACTTCACTTTGTTGTCGGAAATTCTGATCGTGTGTACACAAGTCCGGCGCACAAAAGTTCATGCATGCTCAGGAGCCGCACTGGCTATTGAACTTCCTTTTTCTCGGCTCGTCGTACATCTTGTATGTCACTGCAATCTCACGTTCGGAATTTTGGGCCAACATTTGTGTGATCGTGTGTATGCAAGACAAGTTTGAGCCAACATCCTTCGGGAAAAAAAATCAACAGTTTTGTTGGCGGAAAGTCTGCTCGTGTGTATGCAGCATTACGTAAAGCAATATATTATAGGTAGAGACAAGAAGTCTGACATATGTTGTCAAAAAATAGAACCTTTAATATATGTATGATTTTCTTCAAGGCTGAGGTCAGAGGTTGTTTGAGAACAATCATGGTATTTTAAGTAAAGTTTCCAAAATCATTTTTAATACAATACTGCCCGCCTTTTGGTAACTATGTCATGAGTTCAATACTGCCCCTAGGCAGTTGTGCCATGATATAAACAGAAAAGTCAGTGTTAATACCCATACACCACAGATAGCAGAGCTCCCAGGTGCTCGATCCACAGTCACTGGCTGAGTAGATTGATGTGGACAAAATGATCCGCACTCCGGTTGTTGCTTTTAAAATTTCTTCATTTTATTGAATAGCCACAGTGAACAAACGCAGATTAAGTCAGTTGACGCATTTCATCCTATAAGGCCTTAGTCATAACCACGTTACAGATATAAAACTTTGAAACAGTAGTTCTAAAGATCACAGGCTCCATCCATTGTCTTAATTGACCGCAGGCAATTATCCAAAAAAAGAGAATCAGCTGCAATACATATAGGGTGATCCATGTGTATGCCACCAAATTTCACACACCTTGTAGTGATAATATGCACATGTATGTACACACACACGCATGTACACACATTCATACACGTATAAAGATATGCATAAGAAGGCACGCCATAAAATTAAAAAAAACATTTAAAAAGATGAAAAAAAATCCAGGTATGTTAAAAAATTAGTTCAATTAGTATGTTAAAAAATTAGTTAAATCCAGGTAAGTTAAAAACCAGAAGAGAGAAAAGAAAAAGAGAGTTGTGCCATGGTTACATAGTAAATAACATGTCATTTGACGGCATTGAAAATACATCCACGCCTAATTTTCTTTCTGGAATGAGAGTTTGAGAATGGATTGAGAGAATAACGGAAAAATAAGGGCCCTTTCACACTGGGGTGGTTTTCAGGCGCTACAGCACTAAAAATAGCGCCTGAAAAAACCGGCCCCTTTCACTCCAGTGAAAACGCCGGTAAAGCGCCGCTAAAAATAGCGGCGCTTTACCGTCGTCACCCGCACCGCCCCAGTGTGAAAGGGGCTTAAAGGAAGGGAAAGGTGTCCATCGAAACATACAGCTGACATCTCTTAAAAAGATTTTGATATTTCTGGTAAAGTAAAAACTTCTATTTAGCTGTACGAAATCAAGCTGAACGTATACCTAACTGGGCCATTTTAGTCTTTGTAGCATAAAATTGAAATATTTCTAACTGCAGTATGATCTGTTTAAAGAGATTTAAAGAGAAAAATACACATATTTGTATAATCTTGAGGCTAATTTCAGTTTCTAGTAAATGGCTTAGTTATATCTGCTTAAATATCAATTTCATTTAAAATGTATCTTTACCTTAAATATAATTCTGGTTAAAGCACCAACTCCGTACATGGCATAACAAGTTTGTCCATGTGCTGTTTAAAGTAATTTGAGCTTGCAAATGTCTGTTGTCTGAGAAAGGTCACGTGTCGATCTCAACACCTTGTTATTTTCACATTCTGCTGAGAGAGTGATGAGCTAGGTAATTACTTACAAAGCAGTTACTAAGTATTGCTACATTGGTGTTTTTGAAATAAGATTCTGTGGTTATTTCCTCCACACCTATATTATCCACATTATTGAAATACTGATACATATTCTTTGTTTGTTACCAATTACATTTTGATATTATTTTGCACCGATTTTTAGTAATAAATATATATATTTTTGCATTTTATTGTGTTCCTTTTGTCTTCAGGTTAGCGTGAATAAACTCATTTGAGTTATTTGTTGATTTTGCGGAAACAAGTAGGAATCACCTTAATCTTAAATCCTTGCTTATATTCATAAATATAGAACTGTTTAATTATTTCAGTATAAACATTCTGACAGCGTACCGCCTGTGTGCAGTCTCTTATGACATGAAAAACTTTTCCCACACTCAGGACAGCAATATGGCTTCTCACCGTGTGAGATCTTTGATGTACAACAAGCGCTGATTTCTGTATAAAACAGTTTCCACACTAAGGGCAAGAATACGGCTTCTCACCTTTGTGAGATCTTTGATGTGCAACAAGTGTTGATTTATGTATAAAACATTTTCCACACTCAGGGCAGGAAAGTGGCTTCTCACCTGTGTGAGATCTTTGATGTACAAACAGTGCTGACTTATGTATAAAACATTTTCCACACTCAGGGCAAGAATACGGCTTCTCACCTGTGTGAGATCTTTGATGTAGAACAAGAGCTGATTTCTGTATAAAACCTTTTCCACACTCAGGACAGGAATGCGGCTTCTCACCCGTGTGAGATCTTTGATGTACAACAAGTGCTGATTTATGTGTAAAACATTTTCCACACTCAGGGCAAGAATACGGCTTCTCACCCGTGTGAGATCTTTGATGTAGAACAAGAGCTGATTTATGTATAAAACATTTTCCACACTCAGGGCAAGAATACGGCTTCTCACCCGTGTGAGATCTTTGATGCACAACAAGCTCTGATTTCTGGAAAAAACATTTTCCACACTCAGGGCAAGAATGCGGCTTTTCACCCGTGTGATATCTTTGATGCACAACAAGCTCTGATTTCTGAAAAAAACATTTTCCACACTCAGGGCAGGAATACGGCTTCTCACCCGTGTGAGATCTTTGATGTACATCAAGTGCTGATTTCCGTCTAAAACATTTTCCACACTCAGGGCAAGAATACGGCTTCTCATCTGCGTGACATCTTTGATGTAGAACAAGCACTGATTTCCGTGTAAAACATTTTTCACACTCAGGGCAGGAAAACGGCTTCTCACCCGTGTGAGATCTTTGATGTACATCAAGTGCTGATTTCTGTCTAAAACATTTTCCACACTCAGGGCAAGAATACGGCTTCTCATCTGTGTGACATCTTTGATGTAGAACAAGCACTGATTTCCGTGTAAAACATTTTTCACACTCAGGGCAGGAAAACGGCTTCTCACCCGTGTGAGATCTTTGATGCACAACAAGCTCTGATTTCTCTATAAAACATTTTCCACACTCAGGGCAAGAATGCGGCTTTTCACCCGTGTGAGATCTTTGATGTACATCAAGTGCCGATTTCTGTATAAAACCTTTTCCACACTCAGGGCAAGAATACGGCTTCTCACCCGTGTGATAGCTTTGATGTAGAACAAGCGCTGATTTCTGTGTAAAACATTTTCCACACTCAGGGCAAGAATACGGCTTCTCACCTGTGTGAGATCTTTGATGTACAAAAAGTTCTGATTTTCTTATAAAACCTTTTCCACACTCAGGACAGGAATGTGGCTTCTCACCCGTGTGAGATCTCTGATGTACAACAAGTGCTGATTTCTGTCTAAAACATTTTCCACACTCAGGGCAAGAATGTGGCTTCTCACCAGTGTGAGACTTCTGATGTCTGACCAGCTGTGCTTTAACTGGAAAACATTTTTCACACTCAGGGCAGGAAAACGGCTTCTCACCCGTGTGAGATCTTTGATGTACATCAAGTGCTGATTTCCGTCTAAAACATTTTCCACACTCAGGGCAAGAATACGGCTTCTCATCTGTGTGACATCTTTGATGTAGAACAAGCACTGATTTCCGTGTAAAACATTTTTCACACTCAGGGCAAGAAAACGGCTTCTCACCCGTGTGAGATCTTTGATGCACAACAAGCTCTGATTTCTCTATAAAACATTTTCCACACTCAGGGCAAGAATGCGGCTTTTCACCCGTGTGATATCTTTGATGTAGAACAAGCGCTGATTTCTGTATAAAACCTTTTCCACACTCAGGGCAAGAATACGGCTTCTCACCCATGTGATATCTTTGATGTAGAACAAGCGCTGATTTCTGTGTAAAACATTTTCCACACTCAGGGCAAGAATACGGCTTCTCACCTGTGTGAGATCTTTGATGTACAACAAGTTCTGATTTTCTTATAAAACCTTTTCCACACTCAGGACAGGAATGTGGCTTCTCACCAGTGTGAGATCTTTGATGTACAACAAGTGCTGACTTATATATAAAACATTTTCCACATTCAGGGCAGGAATGCGGCTTCTCATCCGTGTGAGATCTTTGATGTTCAACAAGTGCCGATTTCTGTCTAAAACATTTTCCACACTCAGGGCAAGAATGTGGCTTCTCACCCGTGTGAGACTTCTGATGTCTGACCAACTGTGCTTTAACTGGAAAACATTTTTCACACTCAAGGCAGGAATATGGCTTCTCCCCAGTGTGGGTTCTCTGATGTGTGACCAAATGTGATTTATATGCAAAATATTTCCCACACTCAGAACAGTTATGAAGTCCATCCTCCCTGTGAGTGCCATGATGTAAAAAAAGACCTAAACCAGAGCTAAAACTTTTCCCACATTGAGGACAGGGAAATGTCTTCTCCTGAATTCCGGCACCATCCCTCACAGTACGAGGTTGCTCAGGGTCAGAGGGTTTCCATGGTCTATCCACACTGTGAAGTCCACCAATCATAGTTGAGCTCATTGTCTTTTCTCCTCCACAATCTCCTGTGATGTCATCATCTTCCATTTTCCAACCTGGAGATAAAGTCAGACGATCCTTTGAAGGTTTCTCCACAGTGTGGTCTGGAAAAAATATAAAAACCATTACCAATAAATATGAGCAGGTTAGTTAAACACTTTCCGACTGCCTTATAGCACGTTTACCTCTATAGGGCATCAGCTCTGCGCAGGCTTATGCATATATATGTAATCCCGCACTTCCGGGACGCGCATGCATCGCTTCTGCTGTTTTTCTTTACAACAGAAGCCAATCTGCAGGTGGCAGGCACTCAATGCCCTCTGGCACCCGCTGATTGTCGGTAAACAACGCCGAGCGCAGACCTGTCTATGTAAACAAGGCAGTTCGTCATTCTGATGGGGAGGAGGGGGGGGGGGGGTGGATGGATGGATTTTGTGTCCATGCAATTTATTCTCTTCCCCTAGTGAAAGCACCTCACGCAGTACACAAAAACACTGGCTAGGCACACAGTTAACACTTTGGTCACCCTGGTGTTTAATCCCTTTACTTGCCAGTGTCATTAGTATAGCGACAGTGTATGCTTTTAGCACTGATCACTATATTAGTGTCACTGGTTCTGACCAAGTGTCAAAAATGTCTGAGTGTACGCCGCAATATTGCAGTCCTGCTAAAAAATTCCATAAATATATCCGATAGTTTGTAGACGCTGTAAAGTTTGCGTAAACCAATCAATTTACTCTTATTGGGGATTTTTTTTTTACCAAAAATATATAGCAGAATACATATTGGCCTTGTGACCATAGGCCTAGGCTTCTGGTGAGATGTTACTCAGTGTGCAGTAACAGAGCAGAGATAAGAGAAGAATATATGATGGGTCACCTGTGCTGATCTCTGTAGGAGTGTCCTCCTCTATGAATGTCCTCGTCATTCCAGCCTCCTCCGTATATTGCTGATCATCCCTCACATACGTCTCTTCTACGTCACCCTCAATATTTATCAGATCTTCACCCTAAACCAACAGAATATCAGAAAATAGAAGGTTTTGCATATTTTTTTGTATTGAAACACAGTCAGGTTTTTACGGCTGCCCACTGGAGGTTGAGACACCTGCAAACATAAAAATTGTAAGGGAGCCCCCCTTTCTATTCAGTGTCCATTCGTTTTGTGGAAAAGCGAGAGCAAAATAAACACAAAGCTTTGGGACCTCTGTCCCTCAATGGACGCCAAGAACCAGATGTTATAGGAAGTATAAAACAAATATTTTCTCTTTCGTGTCCCTTGAGGGACACGGGAATTTTTGATACAATCAGAACATCCAAAAGAAGCCCAACAAAGGCAACTAAGGGGGTGGACAACAGCCAGTGGTAGGTTCAAAAGAGACTGAAAACTCTCATGCCGCGTACACACGATCGGAATTCTCGTCGGAAAAAGCTCTGAAGGTTTTCCTGACGGAATTCTGACGGAATTCGGCTCAAGCTGTCTTGCCTACACACGGTTACATCAAATTCCGATCATTTATAACGTGGTGACGTGACTAGAAAAAGGAATTTCAATAGCCAGTAGCTTCTGTCTCATAGTTGAATCTGAGCATGCGTGAATTTTGGCATATCGGAATTCCATACACACGATCGGAATTACCGATCTATCTGGAAAATTGAGAATATGCTATAAATTTTTGGCTGGCGGAAGGAAATTCGGACAGCTAAATTCCGATGGAGCGTACACACGGTCGCATTTTCCGATGAAAAGCTCTCATCGGTCCTTTTCTGGCCGGAATTCCGATCGTGTGTACGCGGCATCAGAAAGAATAACCCCCAAATCTGAACCAGATAGGACAAAGCACCCTACAAAACAGGGGAAGCTGCCAATGACCAATGGAAGGCCACAGAGAATCAACCTGACGCTCAGACCTGGACAGAAGAGATCACTGCCAAGGGGGGTGACTCCACCTGAAAGAACACCAAGCCTCAACCAGCAAGAGAATATGAAACCCATCAAAACTGGTGGAACTGTAGAACTACACTGTCCATATCCGGTATAAAAGGTACATTCATTGAAACTATAATCTTGTGTTCATCGTGTTGATTTGAATGTTTCCCAGAGCTCGGAGAGAATTTCCCACCGATTGTCCAGGTCTAAGCAGAATAAACCTTAACAGACCCCCTGTTCAGTTTGCAACAGAACTTTCGAACATTGCGAAAGTTCGGAACCGAATGACGAACCCCAATGAAGTCTATGGGACCTAAACGTTATATTCAACACCCCTACTAACCTGTCCCTATACCAATCATTGATCTCAATTCCACTACTCTGTCCCTATATCATGCCAGAGATTAACGAGGAACCACAGAGCTCTGTGGAAGAAACAGGAGGGGATCGGAACTCCCCGGTCTTGTCGACATCTGAAGAAGACTTCAGCAGACATCAGAGCTCTGTTTAGAGAGATAAGAATTTACCTTAACAGAGAAAAAGTTAAATTTGGGACTGGCCAAAGCTTTCATTGCTTCAGCCAATCAGGGCTTTCAGTGCACTGCATGCCGGCGCTGTGCACTGTGGTCATTCGGCTGGATGAAATCCCCGATAACTCGGTGGTTCGGCGACCTGCCAATGTTCTGCCTGAACTCATGCCCGGGCTAAACCCTTCGCCCATCCCCATCTTGCTCCAAGTGAGCCTGGTATGTCTGAATAATGGGACTGTATTCTGGAAATGTAGAGTTTTGGAGATCCAGAGGGTGAGATAAGTGGGTTTGGCTGATATTAATGAGGGGTGTGTCATATGTTAACCAGCTTCTTTGCATTAATGATGAAAATGGCATATATCTCTGTATATCCTGAAATGTAAACTATTTAGCACTTTCATCTTTTCGCCACATATATGGGTTCAATAGACTCAGATGATATTGTCAAGCACACAGTGGTCTAGAATCTTCTACAAGGAAACATGCTTGTGTATAAATCATAACTACCAAAATATCATTCATCATCTACCTGATAAAGTCTTGCGTAGTTGTGATCTTCCTGTGTGGAATGTCTTGGACTCTCTGTTGGGTCTCTGTGGCTGGATGACTCCACCGTGGTGTCCTGTTGCAGATCTTCGTGTCCAATTGGAAACTGTGACTCCTCCATCACCCCGTCCTGATCACCCTCCTCTTTTATCTCTTCGTTAAGCTCAAATGTAGGATCACTCAGGTTTCCACTCTGAATATATAATAAAAATGACATCAATGGTAACAATGCAGATAATGTACAGATCCTAATGATACTATCAGTGATTGTTCCTCATCTACCTGATGATGGTGGGGGATGGTGTGACCTTCCTGTGTGGAATCCCGGGAATACAGAGGAGGACTGGAGCATCTCTCTGGTGGGTTTCTGGTATTATGTGGCCCCATCATGAAATCCTTATACAGATCCGCGTTTCCTTCAAAAAACTCCTTCATCGCTCTATACTGCTCATCCGCCATTTTAAACTCTTCTTGAGCATCAACTTTAGAATCTCCAAGGTTTCCACTCTAAACATATAATAAAATAATCACATCAATGGTAACAATGCAGATAATGTACAGATCCTAATGATACTATCAGTGATTGTTCCTCATCTACCTGATGATGGTGGGGGATGGTGTGACCTTCCTGTGTGGAATCCCGGGAATACAGAGGAGGACTGGAGCATCTCTCTGGTGGGTTTCTGTTATTAGGTGTCTCGGTAATATCCTTGTGTCCATATGAAGGTTCCTCCACCACACCATTCTCCTCATCTTCCTCTTCATTAATACCAATATTATTATCCATGATGTTTGCACTCTGAATATATAATACAACATTCATTGTGACACATATGCTTGTATAATAATCATAACCACCAATAATTGTTCATTATCTACCTGATCATGTGGTACGTTGTCATCATCTTCATGTGTGTCCATCATGACGTCCTTGTAGAGATCCTTGTGTCCTTCTAAATACTCCCACTCCTCCATAGAGAAATAGACAGTGACATCCTGACACCTTATAGGAACCTGACACACACAATGATACAGTCACCATCCAGACACATCCCTTGTCTGTTACTGGATAATGTCCCAGAATTCCCAGAATCCTCCTCACCTCTCCTGTCAGCAGCTCCATCACATCAAGTTCATGGTGACCTCTAGAACATTTTTTATCATCGTTTACATAGATAGTACTGTGCAGCTATTAGAGACACTGTTGTTCTTTTTAGGTAGTGGTAGCTGTTAGTATCTGCTACTTGCCCCGAGTCATCACTCTGTACTCCTGATAAAGGGCAAAGCCTTTGATCAGCCTTTACTAATTGGCTGCCTGGGTACCTGGGGGGCAGGGCATTTTTTTCAGTGGGAATGCAGTTTCGGCACCTCCAGCACTGAATGTATGTACTGGCAAGGGGTGTGCTGGTGGGTTTATGGATATTTGCTACTGAGGATCTATTGTCCCTGGGATCTATTGTCGCTGGGGGGGGTCTATTGTTGCTGGTAGGGGATTTTGCTGCTGGGGGATCTTATGTTGCTGAGGGGGAAATTATTGCTGGGAGGGGTCTATTATTACTGGGGGTCTTTTGTCACTGGTGGGGGGATTTTGTTGCTGGAAGGGATCTACTCTGGAAAGAAGGGTTTCCTGATGCTGGCTGCTGGGAGATTTATTGTTTCTGGAATATATTGTCGCTGGGGGAAGGGGGGATCTATTGTTTCAGGGGGTCATTTGTTGCTGGTGGGGTATTTTTTTCTGGAGGGGTCTTATGTAACTGGGGGGAGGGCAATCATTGCTAGGAGAAATCTACGGTTGAGGGAAGGGTCTTCGGATGATGGCAGATCAATTGTTACTGGTGGAGGTCTATTGGTTCAGGGGGTGGGGGTCTATTGTTTCAGGGGATCAATTGTTGCTGGTGGTGGATTTTTTTCTGGGGGGGGGGGCAATCATTGCTGGGAGGGATCTACTGTTGAGGAAGGGGTCTTTGGATGATGACAGATCAATTGTTACAGGTGGAGGTCTAGAGGTCTATTTTTGCAAGGGGGGGGGGGGTTCTCTTGTTGCTGGCTGCAGGGGATCTATTTTACTGCTTTCCATGTTTTCATTAGCAAATTGCTTAGCACCACAACATCATACTTGGTTTTGCATTCAAGGAGTAGGTCAAGGGAATGACTCGGAATAGGGAGTACCTACACCTATTCTCTGACAGAAAAAGCCCTGCCTGGGGGACAATCTGTGGTGGGCATGGTTCCTAGACATGTTTCTGGAGGCCAGTGTGCTCTTTTTTTTCTTTTGCTGTACTTGTATCCACTCTGATGAAGACCAAATGCTGGATGACGTGTTCCTCAGAAACCAACTCTTCCCAGAGTGTTGATGTTCTGGTGCCCTCCCTGTGGTTTCCAAGCCCGATGACCTCAACCCCACTACTCTGTCCCCCTACCATGTCCTGTAGTGACATGAAGGCCAAAGAGATGGAATCTCAGAGCTCTGTTGAGGACCAGGAGATCGGCACTCCCCAGTCGTGTCGGTTTCTGAAGAAGACTTCAGATGACATTGGAGCTTCGTTCAGAGAGGTGAGAATTTACCTTTTACAGGGAAAACTTTTATTTGGGTTTGACGTTTGGTCATACTTTTTTCTTATATTTTAGTATTTCAGTTCAATACGTCAAATGATCTAAAATCCGATGAAATACCAAGAGCGACAAAAACACTTTGCGTAGATAAACAAGTATATCGAAAGGGCAACACGGGACAGAGAAATTTGGTTCCAAATAATAGACAATGATAAGATCTATGATCAAATATCTTATTACCTCCTCTGCTGCCAGGTTAAATGATGTCTTCCCTACTATTCCTCCCACATGGAAAGTCCTTTGTGCTCCGTACAGCGCTTCATGTCTTCTCTCGGCTTCGATCTGACTCACCTCTCACCCGGAACTTCCTGTCTGTACCTGACATCACTTCCTGTCTACCATAGAGACTTCCTGTCTGGGTAGAAGTGAGATCACCACCTTGTGCAGCTCAGAGGAACTGCAGCCCCCGAGAAACATCTCGTAGTGTGAACACGGCCTTGTGCGGTGTGTGTATGTACCGTATGTCCTTATAGATGGGGTCATCTCCACTCCCACCGAGAGGGGATAGAAATATATTTCTGCTCGGGATGAGGGATTTTGGTTCAGTGGATTTTAAAGTGAAATTACGGATTTTTGCCAAATTCCTGTTAGCTTTTGATTTGCAAAATAGGCAAAAGTTGCTTAATTGAAAAAACTCTCTATAATTATATGATAAAAAACCTTCCCATGTTGCTTTGCAAGACCTGTGACACTTCTGTGTCCGCCCCTAGTACCAATCAGTGATTATCCAATCCCCTTTGGTTATAAGCCAACTTTACCCCCTTTGTGCATTCCAACTGTTCACATCAGATCCCCCCTTACATCCTATCATAGTTCCCCTTACATCAGAGTCCTCTTTCTACATTATAAGTTCCCGCACAAGTTCCTGTACATTCGAGACCCTAGAGCCCTCCTCTTTACATCAGTGTCCCCAGAGTTAACACCTTTACATAAAAGTCACTTCATTAAATCAGGGTCCCCAGAATCCCCTCATTCATCGGTCCCCCCTTCTAGTTACTTCAAGGTCCCAAGAGTCTCCTCTTACAAAAGAGCCCTCATCCTTACATCAGGGACCCCAGAGCTACCCATCGTACACCAGGGTACCCAGAGCCACTCCCCCCTACTTCAGCATCCCCCCTTACTTTAGGGTCTCCAGAGCCTCCCCTTTACAGTAGGGTCACCAGAGCCATCACCATTACATCAGGTTCCCCCGAGCCAACCCATTTACATTAGGGTCCCCAGAGCCTCCTACTTACATCAGGGTCCCCAGAGTTACCCCATTTACCTCAAAGTCTTCAGAGCCACTGCCTTACATCAGGGTCCGCAGAATCACCCATTTTACACCAGGGTCTGCAGAATCACCTACTTTACATCAGGTTCCCCAATTCTATCCCATTTACATCAGGGTCCCCAGAGCCGTGATATACAGCACTGACACCTGCACCGTAAGCAGCCCCAGGATGAAGTCAGCACAGCACAGGGATGGTGGGAGCCCCTCATAATGAGCATAGCACAGGGATGGTGGGAGCCCCTCATAATATGCACAGCAGAGGTACAGCCCCAGGAGGAAGTCAGCACAGCACAGGGATGGTGGGAGCCCCTCATAATAAGCAGCCCCAGGAGGAATTCAGCACAGCACATGGATGGTGGGAGCCCCTCATAATGAGCATAGCACAGGGATGGTGGGAGCCCCTCATAATAAGCAGCCCCAGGAGGAAGTCAGCACAGCACAGGGATGGTGGGAGCCCCTCATAATAAGCAGCCCCAGTAGAAATATAACACCGCTCAACCTCTTCAAAGAGGAGGGTACGGGCATATAGTACGGTGTGCTTTTTTTGGACAAGGAAGTGAGCCAAATGAAGAAAGAAGGTCTGTGTGCTCGATGAAAAAAATTGCTTATAGACATATACATGGTCTACTGGTCACCTGTGTTGAATTCCTCCGAGATCCATGCCTCATTCATTTTTAGAAATGTGAGGTAGTTAACACTGTCGTGAGCTAGGCGAGTACGCTTATCGGTCACGATCCCCCCTGCTGCACTGAACGTCCTTTCGGACAGGACACTGGATGAGGGGCAAGCCAACAGTTCGATTGCAAATTGGGCAAGCTCTGGCCAGAGGTCAAGCCTGCCCACCCAGTAGTCCAGGGGTTCAGCACTCCTCAGAGCGTCCACATCGGCCGTTAACCCGATGTAGTCAGACACCTGACGGTCTAGGCATTCCTTAATGCTGGATCCGGATGACACCTGTCGATGGGTTGGCTGAAAGAATGACCTCATATCCGAAGTCACTAACACATCTTCAAACCGGCCTCTTCTTGCAGGCGTTGTTGGATTGGTACCCGCAACTCCTTCTCTGGGAGTAGGAATTGCTCCTCTACCAGCGCACGCAAAAGCAGAATGCAGCATTTCTCGAAGCAAGGCCTGGAAGTGCTCCATTCTGCCAGCCCTCTGTGACGGCGGTAGCATTTCCGCCATTTTGTGTTTGTACCGGGGGTCTAAGTACGTTGCCACCCAGTACTGGTCCTTGACCCTTATGCTTTTTATACGGGGGTCCCTATTAAAACACTGGAGCATGAAGGCCCCCATTTGCACTAAAGTGGAAGCGGTGTGGTGGCCTGGCTCCTGCTCATCATCCAGGATAATGTCGTCCTCTTCATTCTCCTCTCCCCATCCACGCACAACAACAGGGATCCCAGAAAGGTTTAAAGCATGCTCTTCTTGCTCCTCCTTATCCGCCCCGGCACCATCCTCCTCTGACTCCTCTTCAGACTCCTGTTGTTGACTTGTCTCAGATAGAGTAGCCCCCCTGGGAATTCATCCAGCATTGTGACTTCCTCATCTTCCCGCTCCTCCACAGCTTGATCAATGACACGACGCAATGCACGCTCCATAAAGAAGGCATAAGGTACCATGTCACTGATGGTGCCATGGCTGCGACTGACCAGTTTGGTGATCTCCTCAAATGGCCGCAGAAGACTGCATGCATCGCGCATGAGCAGCCACTGGCGTGGTGAAAAAAAAAACAGCTCCCCAGAACCGGTTCTGCCGCAGAGTTCATACAGGTAGACGTTAACTGCACGTTTCTGCTGGAGCAGCCTATCAAGCATATAGAAGGTTGAGTTCCTTCACGTCGGGCAATCACAAATAAGACGTCTGACCGGCAGATTGTGTCGCCGCTGAATGTCAGCAAGGCGAGCCATGGCCGTGTAAGATCTTCTGAAATGGGCCGATATTTTCCTTGCCTGCCGCAAGATGTCCTGGACCCCAGGGTATTTGACAACGAATCGCTGAACGACCAAGTTTAAGACGTGTGCCATGCATGGCACATGCGTGATTTAGCCCTGTTTCAATGCGCTAAGCAGATTGGCACCGTTGTCACACACCACTTTACCAACTGTCAAATTGAGCGGTGTTAGCCACTGATCTGCCTGTGAACGCAAAGCTGAAAGGAGTGCCGGGCCAGTGTGGCTCTTGGCTTCCAGGCACAACAGACGCAGCACGGCATGGCAACGTCTCACCTGGCATGTGGAATAGGTTCTGGGGAGCTTGGGCGGTGCAGCGGAAGAGACCCTAGCAGCGGAAAAGGAGGAGTCAGCTGAGGAGGAGAGGGAGGGGGATGGAGTAGGAGGAGGAGGAGAAGAAGAGTCAGGCCTGCATGCAATCCGTGGCGGTAAAACCAAATCTACATGGGTGCCACGGGTTACATGCTTGACGGCCGTCAGAAGGTTCACCCAGTGGGCAGTAAAAGTGATATACCTTCCCTGCCCGTGTTTGCTAGACCACGTGTCTGTGGTCAGATGTATCTTGGCACCGACAGTGTGTGCCAGAGATACATTCACTTGCCGCTGAACATGGCCATATAGCTCTGGGATGCCCTTCTCTGAGAAATACTTCCTTCCTGGGACCTTCCATTGTGGTGTTCCAATGGCCACAAATTTGCGAAAGGCCTCCGAGTCCACCAGTTTATATGGCAGTAGTTGGCGGGCTATGAGTTCTGACAAGCCAGCCGTCAACCGTTGGGCAAGAGGGTTATACGGCATCATCATTTTTTTATGCTCGAACATTAGGCCCACGGAAGCCTGACTTTTGCAGAAAAACATGAGCTTGGCGTGATGGAAGGTGGAGTGGAGGACAATTGTGAGGAGAGAGGAGAAGGAGAAGTAGAAGACGAGGCTGGACGGTGAGAGCCTGCAGTGTGGCTTTGTGTGTCCCATGTGCCTTCTTAAGGCGGTCATCCCTAGGTGAGTGTTGGGCTTACCGCGACTAATGCATTGACTGCAAAGATTGCAGATGGCAACGCTATTGTCAGCAGCGGACACGTTAAAAAAAGCCCACACTGCGGAGCCATGTGCCGGTGTCCTGGGAGCGCCAGATGTGACCGTACATGGTCGATGACTCGCTACGGATACATTTGCAGTCTGCTTTGTCCCTCCTGTGCAATGTAAGTTATTCCTGCTTCTCCTCCCTATCTGCTGGTCCATATCTCCCTCTGAACTCCCCTCCTCTTCCTCTTTTGTGGGCACCCACGTGACATCCCTAGACACGTCATCATCAACGTCACCTTCCCCACCGCTATAAGTAGAGATCTCGGAGTAGGCAGCAACACTGGGGACCAACCTCCTCCTTGGGCTGATCTGGGTACTGTCGTCAGACTGCTGAGTAGCGGTTGTTGCTACCTCCTCTTCCTGATCCAATACCAAGAGTGGCTGCGCATCAGAAATGTCCTCTTGATATGGATCGGAAAATAATTCCTGTGACTCAAGAGGAAGGTATATGGTGGTGATGGTGTTGGTGGTAGTGTCTTTGGGGGTGCACATAGCAGAGAGTGAAGAAGAGGGTGCAGATCGAGAGGATGAGGAGGGTGCAGAAGAGTAAGGCTGAGCGAGCCATTCAACCAAGTCTGGTGCGTCCTTTAAAGTAATTGAACGCACCTTCTGCAACTTCTCACTTTGGCTCAAGCCTGTTGCTCCTGCCCTACCCCTACCACCCCTGCGGAAGGGCCTGCCTCTTCCTCTGCCTGTCATTTTTTAAATTACCCTGTGACAAAACTCTCAGTCCCTATACCAATGAAGGACTGCTGCAGTATAGGGCAGCGGTCAGCAGTAGTGCACCTCAACCCTATGTATTGTGGACCGATACTAGTCCTTATAGAATAGCAGACTGTACCTCACTCAACTCTATGTACTGTAGCACCCTAGACAGACCAAGTTACCAGTCCTGATAAAGAGCTTTGTGGACCAAGTAGGTTGTGTGTGAGTGATTAGCAGACTGTACGTCAGTCCCTATACCGATGAAGGACTGCTGCAGTATAGGGCATTGGTCAGCAGTAGTGCACCTCAACCCTATGTATTGTGGACCGATACCAGTCCTTATAGAATAGCAGACTGTACCTCACTCAAGCCTATGTACTGTAGCACCCTAGACAGACCAAGTTACCAGTCCTGATAAAGAGCTTTGTGGAACAAGTGAGTTGTGAATGATTAGCAGACTGCAGCAGAAGGGCAGCAGTCAAGTATAATATTCTTTCTATATTTGGAAGAAAGAATATTATATGTGTACAAGCCTATTACCATACCACTGATACCAGTCCTGAAAAGAACCTTTGTGGAACTAATAGTAACAGCTACTGTTTAAACTGACCCTCACTGCCTGACACACTGCTTCCTGCCTGTCCCTATATAAACTGGCAAAACAGAGGCTGCTGGAACAATAACTGGTTACTGGAATAGCACTTTTGTGGACCTGATAGTAACAGCTAATGATGATGACTAATCTGGCTGTCCCTACAGCAGCACACACCGTCCTGTCCCTTTCTCTAAACTGACAAAAGACACTCAGGCTGCTGCAACAATCACTAGCACTGCACTGCCTATCCTGAACTACACCTAACACCTATACCAGTCCTGAAAAGCGTACCAAATAGCTAGCGATTTGGGTCACTGTAATCTCTCCCTGCTCCACACAGCAACCTCTCCCTATAGTGACAGAAGAAAGAATGTAAAATGGCCGCCGGATCGGGTGTATTTATAAGTTAGGGGGAATGTCCATGTGCTGTAATGTCTCAATTGGCTGTCCTGTACCCCATGATGGATGTGTCATCAGGTCAAAGTTCTTTTACACATTAAAAACACGGAAGTCCGCCGGGCGAACGGCACCAATAGTCCGCCGAACGGGCGGACCGCGAACAGCCGAAATTCGCCGCGAAACGACTGCCGGGCGAACTGTTCGGCCATCACTAGGAACAAGTAGGTTGTGAATGATTAGCAGACTGCAGCAGAAGGGCAGCAGACAAGTATAATATTCTTTCTATATTTTGAAGAAAGAATATTATACGTGTACAAGCCTATTACCATACCACTGATACCAGTCCTGAAAAGAACCTTTGTGGACCTAATAGTAACAGCTACTGATTAAACTGACCCTCACTGCCTGACACACAGCTTCCTGCCTGTCACTATATAAACTGACAAAACAGAGGCTGCTGGAACAATAATTTGAATAGCACTTTTGTGGACCTGATAGTAACAGCTAATGATTAAACTGACTGTCCCTGCAGCACACACCGTCCTGTCCCTTTCTCTAGACTGACAAAAGACACTCAGGCTGCTGCAACAATCACTAGCACAGCACTGCCTCAAACCTATATCCTGAACTACACCTAACACCTATACCAGTCCTGAAAATAACTTTTGTGTAACAAATAGCTAGCGATTTGGGTCACTGCAATCTCTCCCTGCTCCACAAAGCAACCTCTCCCTATAGTGACAGAAGAAAGAATGTAAAATGGCCGCCGGATCGGGTCTATTTATAAGTTAGGGGGAATGTCCAAGTGTTGATGTGCTGTAATCTCTCAATTGGCTGTCCTGTACCCCATGATGGATGTGTCATCATAGGTCAAAGTTCTTTTACACAGTAAACACGGAAGTCCGCCGGGCGAACGGCGGCAATAGTCCGGCGATCTGCCGTAATTTGCCGCGAAACAACCGCCGGGCGAACCGTTCGGCCATCCCTACTCTCCACCTGCTGCCCAGCCTGACTTCACAGACTCTCTCCTTCTGCCCAGTCTGACTTTGCCGACTCTCCACCTGCTGCCCAGCCTGACTCTGCCGACTCTCCACCTGCTGCCCAGCCTGGCTCTGCCGACTCTATACCTGCTGCCCAGCCTGACTCTGCCGACTCTCCACCTACTGCCCAGCCTGACTTTGATGACTCTCCACCTCCTGCCCAGCCTGATTCTGCTGACTCTCCTCCTGCTGCAGAGCCTGACTCTCCACCTGCTGCCCAGCCTGACACTGCTGACTCTCCACCTGCTGCCAAGCCTGACACTGCTGACTCTCCACCTGCTGCCCAGCCTGACTCTTATGACTCTCCACCTGCTGCCCAGCCTGGCTCTAATGACTCACCACCTGCTGCCCAGCCTGACTCTGCTTACACTCCACCTGCTGCCCAGCCTGACTCTGCTTATACTCCACCTGCTGCCCTGCCTGACTCTCCACCTGCTGCCCAGCCTGATTCTGCTGACTCTCCACCTGCTGCCCAACCTGACTCTGCATCTGCTGCCCTGCCTGACTCTGCTGACTCTCCATCTGCTGCCCAGCCTGACTCTCCATCTGCTGCCCAGCCTGACTCTGCTTAGATGCCACCTGCTGCCCAGCCTGACTCTGCTTACACTCCACCTGCTGTCCAGCCTGACTCTGCTTACACTCCACCTGCTGCCCTGCCTGACTCTCCACCTGCTGCCCAGCCTGATTCTGCTGACTCTCCACCTGCTGCCCAACCTGACTCTGCTGACTCTCCATCTGCTGCCCTGCCTGACTCCGCTGACTCTCCATCTGCTGCCCAGCCTGACTCTCCATCTGCTGCCCAGCCTGACTCTGCTTACATGCCACCTGCTGCCCAGCCTGACTCTACATACACTCCACCTGCTGCCCAGCCTGACTTTCCATCTGCTGCCCAGCCTGACTCTGCTGACTCTCCACCTGCTGCCCAGCCTGACTCTGCTTACACTACACCTGCTGCCCAGCCTTACTCTGCTGACTCTGCACCTGCTGCCCAGCCTGGCTCTAATGACTCACCACATGCTGCCCAGCCTGACTCTGCTTACACTCCACCTGCTGCCCAGCCTGACTCTGCTTACACTCCACCTGCTGCCCTGCCTGACTCTGCTTACACTCCACCTGCTGCCCTGCCTGACTCTGCTTACACGCCACCTGCTGCCCAGCCTGACTCTGCTGACTCTCCATCTGCTGCCCAGCCTGACTCTGCTGACTCTCTATCTGCTGCCCAGCCTGACTCTGCTTACACTCCACCTGCTGCCCAGCCTGACTCTGCATACACTCCACCTGCTGCCCTGCCTGACTCTCCATCTGCTGCCCAGCCTGACTCTGCTGACTCTCCACCAGCTGCCCAGCCTGACTCTCCACCTGCTGCCCGGCCTGACTCTGCTGACTCTCCATCTGCTGCCCAGCCTGACTCTGCTGACTCTCCATCTGCTGCCCAGCCTGACTCTGCTGACTCTCCATCTGCTGCCCAGCCTGACTCTGCTGACTCTCCATCTGCTGCCCAGCCTGACTCTGCTGACTCTCCACCTGCTGCCCGGCCTGACTCTGCTGACTATCCATCTGCTGCCCAGCCTGACTCTGCTGACTCTCCATCTGCTGCCCAGCCTGACTTCAATGACTCAACGTTTTTTATTATTATTATTAATTTGTTACGTTCCATTCGTTTAGAAGCGGCATTTGTTATTTCGTATAAATTCGTAACTTCGGATAAATTCGTATTCCTTACATTCAAAAACAGCCAAATGTGAAAGGAAATTCCAATACCTATAATTTAATAGTTAGTTAGTTATTCTTTCAAATTGCGATCATAATGAATGAACCGAAAAACGAAAATAAAATTAAATAAAAAAAACAAATGAAACTAAAAACGAACAAAACATGTACAATTTGTTTTACCCTCTGCCACAAAGTGGGTTTAAATACCCATCTTCTGTTCCCTAATGCCGCGTACACACGATCAAACAAGCGGGTGGAAAAGTCCGGCAAACTCAAGTCCGCCAGACAATCCCCCTCTGTGTAGCCTCCGGCATACTTTTTTGACCCGAAAGTACGGCGGACTTAGAATGCCGTGTTGCACTCCAATCTTCCCGCCGGACTCGCATTTCGACGGACAATCCGGCCGTGTGTATGCCAGTCCGCCGTACTTTTGAATTGAGCGGACTTTTCCCACCCGGAGAAAAGTCTGCTCATTTTGAGCGGGTCTCCAGGTAGGCGGGGCCCGCGAAGGAGACGTCGCTGGCCCCACCGCCTGGTATGGACTTAAAGGGGAACCCCAACGCCGAAAAAAAATCGGCGTAGGGGTCCCCCCAAGTCCACAACAGACCCTTGTCCGAGCACGCTGCCCGGCCGGCCAGGAAAGGGGGGGAGAGTGAGACCCCCCCCTTCTGAGCCGTACCAGGCCGCGTGCCCTCAACATGGGGGTGCCCAAGCACCTTGTCCCCATGTTGATGAGGACAAGGGCCTCTTCCCGACAACCCTGGCCGTTGGTTGTCGGGGTCTGCGGGCGGGGGGCTTATCGGAATCCGGGAGCCCCCTTTAATAAGGGGGCCCCCGGATAGCGGCCCCCCCCACCCTATGAGACCGGGCCACTGCCTGTAAAAGAGCTAGAAGAAGGCGCGGTGGCCCGGCAGAAGAACCGAAGAGGGAGACAAGACCCCCGAAGTCGGAAGAAGAGGCCGGCGGCGAGGAAGAAAGCCGGACTCCTCCGCTAGCAAAAGAGCTACAAGAAGATAGCGGAGGAGTCCGGCGAGAACACCCCCGAAGACGGAAGACCCCCGGAGCTGTGCAATAAAGTGTTTTATCTCGTGTGTTGTGTTTTTTTTGTACTTTTATTTTACAGGTGAATGGGTAGGGGTACATTGTACCCCATACTCATTCACATAGGGTGGGGGGCTGGTATCCGGGGGCCCCCTTATATATATATATATATATTAACGTTTTAATTTTTGCCTATAACATTTTCCGCACTCGAGGCAGTCATTCTTCCTCTCGCCAGTGTGCCGTCTCCGACGACTAAAAAGTGTGCCTATGCCTTACCTGATGTTTGATAAAATCAGACTTCAGCGAAAAACCTTTTCCACACTCAGAACAGCAATACGGCTTCTCACCTGTGTGAGACCTCTGATGTGTATTAAGATTGCACTTTTGCGAAAAACTTTTCCCGCACTCAAGGCAGGAAAATGGCTTTTCCCCCGTGTGAGACCTCTGATGCATAACGAGTAGGCATTTCCTTTTGAAACCTTTTCCGCACTCAGAACAGGAATACGGCCTCTCCCCTGTGTGAATTCTTTGATGTACAACAAGCCCCAATTTGAGTGAAAAACATTTCCCGCACTCAGCGCAGGAATACGGCTTCTCCCCTGTGTGAGTCCTCTGATGTTCAACAAGTCCTAATTTCCTTATAAAACCTTTTCCACACTCAGGGCAGGAATATGGCTTCTCCCCCGTGTGAGATCTTTTATGCATGGTGAGCCCGGATTTATGCGAAAAACTTTTCCCACACTCAGGGCAGGAATGCGGCTCCTCGCCATTATGGAACTTTTGATGTAAAACAAGCTCCGATTTCTTCGCATAACATTTCCCGCACTCGGGGCAGGGATACGGCTTCTCCCCCGTGTGAGTTCTCTGATGTCTGACCAGTTGTGCTTTATATAGGAAACATTTCCCGCACTCGGAACAGGAATGAAGTTCCCCCTGCTTGTGAGATCCCTGGTGTATAAAAAGGCCTAAACCAGAGCTAAAACTTTCCCCACATTGAGGACAGGGAAATTTTTTCTCCTCTTGAATTCCGCTACCATCTCCTGTGATGTCCTCATCTTCCGTTTTACAACCTGGAGATAAAGTGAGACGATTCTTTGAGGGTTTCTCCATGGCGTGTCCTGGAAAAATATAAAAACATCATCAATAGATATGAGAGGGTTAGTTCACTTCCATCAAGATCCCATCTGGATCAGGTAGATATGAGTGAGGAGATGTTCTCTGTGGAGGTCCCAACCAGCCGGGACTTTTCCCCCCTCTTCAGTCAAAGGTTCTTTGGTCCTCCTCCCAGATCACTTCTACATTTACACAGCCTTGTCAGAAGAGCAGGAACCAATGGGGACTGGGAGGTCCATGCTCGTCACACAACCACAAGCCTAGGCATTGGGTCATGTGATCTCTGATAGACAAGAGGTCCAAGTTCAGACTTGTAGACCCTTTACCATAGAACAAGTGACCATAGGCCTAGGCTTCTGGTGATACCAAAGAACCTTTGACTGAAGAGGGGGGAAAAGTCCCGGCTGGTTGGGACCTTCACAGAGAACATCTGCTCACTCATATCTACCTGATCTATGATATGAGTGAGCAGATGTTCTCTGTGAAGGTCCCAACCAGCCGGGACTTTTCCCCCCTCTTCAGTCAAAGGTTCTTTGGTCCTCCTCCCAGATCACTTCTACATTTACACAGCCTTGTCAGAAGAGCAGGAACCAATGGGGACTGGAGGTCCATGCTCCTCACACAACCACGAGCCTAGGCACCGGGTCATGTGATCTCTGATAGACAAGAGGTCCAAGTTCAGACTTGTAGACCCTTTACCATAGAACAAGTGACCATGGGCCTAGGCTTCTGGTGATATGCAGCACTGTGGGGGCTTTTAGGAGTATTTTCTCCTAGAGAGATAGGTGCTTCACTCTCTTTTACTTCTTACGTTTCATCCCAACAAGACCGGTAATAGAGTTTTATGGTAACATCTAGATATAAGTCGGCTGGAAGAAGAGGGACCAACCAAAGAAAGGCTCAATCTGTGTTATCATATCTGTGCTACTGTAACTAGGAGTGACCCACAACCTAATACTGCCAGCTGAACCACAAATAGGGTATCAGTACAGGGAGGGGACCGTTATCAACCTATTATTGGCCGATATCACTGAGCTCCCGCCCTACTCTGGACCAATCAGTGAGCAGTAACAGAGCAGAGATAAGAGAAGAATATATGATGGGTCACCTGTGCTGATCTCTGTAGGAGTGTCCTCCTCTATGAATGTCCTCGTCATTCCAGCCTCCTCCGTACATTGCTGATCATCGCTCACATCCGTCTCTTCTACTTCACCCTCAACTTTTATGTTCATCAGATCTTCACCCTAAACCAACAGAATGGCAGCAAAACATTAGGTTCTCATAGTTACTGTATTTCGAAAACAGTCAGGTTACACTTCCGCCTACTGGAGGTTGAGGTCCTTGCAAACAGAGAAATTGTAAGCCAACCCCCATCTAACCCCTCTTCTACCCAATATGCCTTAGTTTTGTGGAAAAGCAGTACCAAGGCCAAGAGAAAACACAAATACATAAAAGGTTTGGGACCTGTGTCCCTCAATGGACTCCAAGAATCAGATTTTATGGTAAGTACAAAGATACATTTTCATTCTTGTCCATTGAGGGACGCAAGAATTCATATTCAACCAGGATGTCCAAAAGCAGTCCAACCAAGGGGGTGGACAACAACCAGTGGTAGGCCCAAAAGGGACTGGGAACTCAGAACTACCAGCAAGAATAACCCCCTCAATTTGAACCAGGAGACAAAAGTAGATCTGTGCAATTCGTTTAGTTGCGAAATCGTTTAACGAATTTTGGAAAATTTGTTAATTCCGAAATTTCGGAAATTCATAATTTCATAAATTAAAAAAAAAAATTCTAAAAATTTGGAGATTTGAAAATCCAAGACTGAGAATGAAAATCAGAAAGTTCAAAAGAATGAAAATCTGAAAATTCAAAAACCCGCAAATCTGAAATAACAATAATAATAAATTATAGAATTTAATTCATTCAAATTTGGCTGTTTGTGAACATAATGAGTACGAATTTATCCAAAGTTACGAATTATCTGAAATAACGAATGCCGCATCTAAACTAATGGAACGTAACGATCTAATAATAATAATAATAATAATAATAAAAGGTTTTATTTTTATTATTATTATTAATTTGTTCCATTCCATTTGTTTAAATGCAGCATTCGTTATTTCAGATAATTCTTAACTTAAGATAAATGTGTATTCGTTACGTTCACAAACAGCCAAAATTTGAAAGGAAATTCCAATACCTATAAATTTAATAGTTATTATTTCGAATTTTAATGATTTTCTCTTTCTTTTTTTCAGATTTTCAAATTTTTGAATTTCCGAAAATCCGGAAATTCTAAATCTGAAATTCGGAATTTGAGAATTTGGAGGTCCGAAAATGCGAAAATTTGAAAATCCACATTTTCGTAAAAAAGCAAAAAAACTAACGAAAAAGAACACATTTTTTTGTCAGTGCACATGTCTAGACAAAAGCACCATACTAGCTAGGGGAAGCTGCCAATAACCAAATGGAAGGCCACAGAGAGTCAACCTGATGCTCAGACCTGGACAGAAGAGATCACTGCCAAAAGGGGGAAGACTCCACCAGAAGGAACACAGAGCCTCAACCAGCAAGAGTCTATGAAACTAAAAATCCATCGAAACCAGTGGAACTATATGACTACCCAAGAGGAGAAAAAGGCCAACAACATGACATGGTCAACCACTGCTCTACCGATAGTATTCAGGGAGAGAAGGTTCCATAATAATAAATGAGGTTGCCGGGCGACACAACCAATATTCCAAACAAGATATTCAAGAATCTGAGAAACATCATCACAAAATATACCATAAAAAAATACCAAAATAGCCCAAGAGAATAGAAGGGAACTCAAGGACACCAACCCTGAAGTCAGGGGGACTGAAAAAGGGGGTAATATGTAAAATAATTACCCCTATAAAAGTAGGGAGGGATGAAAGGTGTAACCTCAAACTAGTTTGAAGGAACACCAGACAAACATAGGGATGGACAAGCCATCCACTGAACACCTGTAGGTGACTCTGAGGGCTGACAGATGAACTCTGAAGGACCTGCCTAACCTTAGCATAGAACATGTTTCTAAGGATATGTACTGATCCCCGGTCCAATATCCTGATATCCTGACCCCTGGACAAGGAGCCTGATATCCTGGTCCAGTGAAGCACCCATACTCATGAAGTGAGGGACAAGAACCTTAGCCACACTGCTAAGAACATTGGCCTGATTAAGGGCACATCGGAGGAAGGGATATGGAGACTCTTCCTTAGGAAGCTGTGGATCAGCCACAGAAGGAAGTCCTATCTCCAGGTGATCAGATCTCAAGAACGACTCCAAACATACGCCCGATAGTTCCCAGGAAATTGACTAAAAACAAGATCTGAAAACAAAATGGAGACCACCTATTCTAGGGAACCAGATTGAAACCTTGGGTAAGGGAACATCCAGGTAAGTGTTCACAATAAACCTAGCGGAAAGACAACCCAACCGGGAACACTCACAGGTCCAGCAACGTGTAGAGAGAAGGTTACAGTCGAACTGACAACGCCTGTTAGGAGGGACAGAGTGTGGCCTGGCCATCTCATGCCCAAACAGGAAGGTGTCCAGAGAAGTTGCAAGTCCTACACTTTCCCTCCTTGTCAAAAACCTTTCCCTGTCACTAGTTCTGTTCCTACCAGGCAGGGTACGTTTCCCTACTCTACCCACTCGCAAAATGGGCTCCAAGCCCGGAAAGGCATGGCCTTAATCAGGCTCTGCCTGACCCAAGATGGCTGCTAGTCCCATGGGCCAGCAACATCCAAAAAGGAAAAAGGCAATGGCTCTCTTGATTCTCTAGAGTTACTCGGCAAAGGCTCAACTGCAGACAGTGACTCAGAGGCCTCAAGTGTCAGGGGACCAGACATGTCTATTTTGTCTTCACCTGAGCTCAAAGTTGAATCTTCGGGTGAGTCAGTACAGTCTATGGTAGTGGATAAGGTGGACTCCAACATCGCCATGCCCCAAGCTACGTATAAAAGGCCAGAAACTTGAGCATGAGGGGCAGCAGGAACCAGTCAGTTGTAGCTTCACACCGGGGACAATCTACAGTGTCAGGCACCTCCCAGCCATTGGTGGGCTTCCTTGGGCAGTCCGCACTCAGCACACAAGGTCACAGCATATAATCGATGTAGTCGAATCTTCACGGTGTCAGGCCACTACGAGACAAGATCATAGACAGAGGTAGGTGGGAAAGGCTGTCCTACCACGTGGTACAGGATCTGGTCCCATTTGAGCTCCAGTTCCTTCCTTGGGTGTACTTGGCATTCTTAACCAACACCCAGTCCCCCCCCCCCCCCGATAGCAGTTGCAATTCTTACAGGATAGGTTCAGGAGTCATCACCTTGTGCTTCTCCAACACAAACTGCTTGGCCTTTTGCATACACTCCCAGTGTTCCTGTAGCCCAGAACTAGTTTTTCGGGGCAGAAGTTGTTCTGGTGGCCCCAACAGGAGGTCCATGGGCATCCGGTCATACCACCCAAACATTGTGAAGAACGGCCTGTATCTGGTGGATTTGTGGAGGGTGTTGTTATAGGCCCATACCACAGCCCCCAGGGGTTGGTGCCACCAATCTGGGTAACTCAGCCCTAGGGTCCACAGCATTCCCAGCAGGGTGCGATTGAATGGCTCACAGGTGCCGTTACCTTGAAGGTGATAAGGCTTGGTGTGCAACTTACGGATACCACTTAGGCGACAGAGTTCAATCATGATTACAGACTCAACGTTCAGGCCTTGGTCTTACATGATCCGCTTCGGGCAGCCATACAGTTGGGCAATGTGTTCCCTGAAAAGTTTGGTAGTGGTGACAGCTGTCTGGTCCTTGGTAGGACCACCAAATGAATTTGGTAAATTGGTCGACCAAGACCAGAGCATATTGATAGCCAGAGGGCGCAATGGAGATTGTCAGAAAGTCCATGGTCACCATTTTGAAAGATTCCGAGGTGACAATTGTTATGGGAGTTATCGTTTCAGAGGAAGCCTTGTGTATGGCACAACTTTCACAGACCTGACAAGCTTTGTGCACCCAGTCTGATAAATAGGGGCAGAAGAAGTACCTCTAAACCAGCGATTGAATCCAATCCACCCCAAAATGGCCACCTGTTGTGTGGAGTACTTGGCAGATCTGTAGGATATGCCACTGAGGGACCACAACTTGAAGAATATCCCGCTGCTCGGAAGGGATATGTGCCTAACAGTAGAGTGTCTTGTCTTGCGATTCCAGCCGGTCCCAATGTCCCAATCCCGGATGGGCAGTGCATCCCCTGTGTGTCTGGGGTGGTCGATGGCTTTGGTGAACCCATAGTCCTCTGGACTGGTGAAAAACAGCAGCAGGTGTTTTTCCAGCAATTTTCGAAAAGTCTTTAAAAAGGGGATATTCAGCTGCTCTAGTAGTAACCTGTATTGGTTTTCATCCTAGAAGGCCAAAGCTACCTGGAGAGGGACACAGATCACTTCCACCGTGTTGGGCCTCGGAGATACAGGAACAAGGCATGGCGCAGATGGTGTGTCCGAGCAGCGTTGTTCCCAGGCTGACAAGTTGCACCAAGACTCTTCCCTGTTGGACCTTGAATAGCGTATAGGCCCACTAGTCGCTCCCTTGATGTCACAGGATCCTTGGGGGATTCTACCATAACAGTGGCCCCATGTAACCCTGGTGGGCCCCAACAGGGAGTGACCAGATCACCTATTGCAGGGGTGCCAATAGTAATTTTACTTCTTGGTTGCCTTGCACTGGGTCTCTTAGACCTGGAGCACTCATAGCCACATAGCTTGCAAGCTGCAGCCAAGCGCTTGAAGGCCCGAATGTTCATATTTGATGGTAAGGTGGGGAAAGTCCAGGTCTTTCAAGACATTCATGCCCGGCATGACAGACACTCCTGGGATGACTGGGCCGTGGGTTCGCTACTACTCCTACCCACTGCACTACCTGGTCTTCAATTTGAATCCGCACCCAGGTGTTGCCCTCGACCAGGATGGGTAGATTATTGGCCGCTCTGAGGGACAGCCAGCAGGGGGCTAACTGTTCACGTGCTCCAAATCACTGCACATAGAAATCGTACTCCAGAACCGTGACACCGGACCTGGTGTCAGGCATTGGACTTCCTTTCCATTAACAAAAGGCAGCTACTAATGGGCTCGGTGCGACCATGTCCTCTGACTTGCTGGGACTTTGAGTTGTTGGTCCCAGGGGTCGTCCCTCTGCCCCGGGAATCAGTTGTTTAAAGATGGCATGAAGGGGTTTCTGAATCCAGATGCCCACAGTTCTTGGATGTGGCTGCACTGCCAGCATTTTTGTTCTTCTTGGGGTCTCTACGTAGTGGGTTCTCGCCCCCCTATGGGGTCGGGGTGAGTCCTTCTTAGGAGGAGGCTGCTTTCTGTTTCAAGGCGGCCACATCCTGATCTAGCTTGGTTTGCACAGCTGACAGGAGTGAAAGTGCCAGGGCCTCCTCTTTGAAAAATGCAGGTTCACATTTATTGGTTAATTCCACCATTGAATCGGTCTATTACTGTTCTTGTGCATCTGCATCCACCACCGCATTATGGAAAGAGGTGGCGGGTTCCACTTTAACTTTCTCTTGCAAGACTCTCCAGACTGGGCCATTCTTTAAGCCAACTATGAACTGATCCCTTAGTATGTGGTCTGAATAAGTGATGTCAGCACAGCCACGCAAAACCCTCTTTTCCAGGCACCTCCAGAGGTTCCGAATTCAGATTCAGAATACTTTATTGATACCAAAGGGGTAGCGAATGGCTACCACATAGTGGGCAAGATTCTTGTCCTCCTGCTCTTTCCTTAAGAACCTTCATCTCAGCTCCTGAAGCATCATCTTCTCCCCACACACGCCCTCCAAGCGTGACACTATCTGTTCCAAGGTAACTCGCTCGTCCTCTGGCCAGCGCCATCACCATATGGCGGGTATCATCCTCTAAGGCGGTAATATCTAGCTCTGCCACCAGCTGCCTGACGAAGGGGTCCTGCGTGGCTCCGAAACGTTGCACTTTCCTTTGTAATGTGATCCTTTCCATTAAAACCTTTTGGACGAAAATTGCCGATCCATATGTGCTGGCGAAAATGTACGCCTGCCACCAACTGGGACAGAACTCTCCAATCTCTTCTCCCACTCTGCCAAGGGAATGTTAGAGCCATTGAACATTGGTATTAGGGCTAATGCCGATGCTAGAGGATCCTTACTGGAACCCAATCCCCTCTCCACACCCCTTGCAAAGGGACATATTGTCAGGGCTGGACTCAGCCCTTCCTTCTCTGAGCTTTCTGCTCAGCTGTCGGCTAATTGCCAGCTTCCATCTCTCTCCACAGTTACTCAGCTGTTGATGATATCCTGCTCGTCAGTCCTGCCTACTTAAGCCGTCCAGCCCAGAGGAGCTGGTCAACGTCACAAGAAACATCTCCTGCATTCCTGTTTAAAGACTGGCTTTGCTGACATCCCTCAAGATCCTGCTTGCTGTTCCACTACATTGATCCCTGACTTCTGGCTTGGCTGACTATCTGTTCCGGTCACTGAACTTTGGCTATGTCGTTCTTTTTACTTTTATTATTAAACAAGTGTGATTTAACTGTACTTCTGCCTCGGTCTGATTTCATGGTTTCTGACACGTATCATGCCGACTGACAAACGTAGGTGGGGTGCAGCGTGGTGTGGCAGCAATAACATACACAGTGTGTGTATAAATTATAACTACCTAATATCATCCATCATCTACCTGATGAAGTCTTGTGTAGCTGTGATCTTGCTTTGCAGAATCCCAGGAATGCAGAGGACGGGGGCATCTCTCTGGTGGGTTCCTGTAGCTGGAGGACTCCACCATGGTGTCCTGGTACAGATCTTTGTGCCCGATTGGGAACACCGACTCCACCATCAACCCGTCCTCATCATCCTCCTCTTTTATTTCTTCTTTAACATCAATGGTATGAACACGCAGGTTTCCACTCTGAATATATAAAAAAATTTGGCATATAAGAAATCGTAACAATGCAGATAATGTACAGATCCTAATGATACTATCAGTGATTGTTCCTCATCTACCTGATGATGGTGGGGGATGGTGTGATCTTCCTGTGGAGAATACAGAGGACTTGGACATCTCTCTGGTGGGTTCCTGGCATTAGGCGGCTCCATCATATCCTTGTGTTTCTCTGGGAACTCCTCCATCACACCATACTCCTCATCCTCCTCTTTATATTCTTCTTTAACAACAATATTACAACCCCAGAGGTTTTCATTCTAAATATATAATAAATTAATTGTAACAAACATGCTTGTGTTTAAATAATAGCTACCAATAACTGTAGTTCATCTACCCGATGATGGTGGGGGACGGTGTGATCTTCCTGTGTGGAATCCTGGGAATACAGAGGACGGGGACATCTCTCTGGTGGGTTTCTGTTACTAGCCGGCTCCATCATATCCTTCTGTCCCTTCATCACACCATACTCATCCTCCTCCTCCTGATACTCTTCTTTAATACCAATATTATTATCCATGAGGTTTCCATTCTGAATATATAATACAACATTCATTGTAACACATATGCTTGTATAAAAGTCATAACCACCAATAATTGTTCATCATCTACCTGATCATGTTGTGCGTTGTTGTCCTCTTTATGTGAGTCCATCATGACGTCCTTGTACAGATCCTTGTGTCCTTCTAAATACTCCCACTCCTGATTTCACTCCTATTCTCTGAAGATGGAGAGAGGAGAATAACCTGGACTATATTGGTTTCAAAATATTAGGATGGGAACTTTAATGCAAATTCAATAAGAGGAGAATATTTCAAATCAGTTCTGCCATTTTTGGAAGCTAGGGATTGACTGATGCAATACAGAGGGGACATGTACTAATGCAAAAAACAAAAATACCCCCACTCCTCCATGGAGAAATAGACAGTGACATCCTGACACCTTATAGGAACCTGACACACACAATGATACAGTCACCATCCAGACACATCCCTTGTCTGTTACTGGATAATGTCCCAGAATTCCCAGAATCCTCCTCACCTCTCCTGTCAGCAGCTCCATCATCTTCTTGGTGAGGGCTAGAATTTTTTTGCTATAGTTTATACATAGGACATTGTGCAGCTTATGATAGAGTCAAAGCGTTTTGTATCTGCTACTTTCCCTATGCCATTAATGTACTCCTGAGACAGGCAAAGCCTATTGATGGACTGGATAGTTAGGGGGATGGCTGTGGTTAGCACTCCTGGAAATATTTCCAGAGCCCAGTGTGTTCTGTCTTTCTGCTTCACTTGTATCCACCCTGTACCATGTTCTGTAGTGACATAAAGATTAGCAGGAGGAACCACAGAGCTCTGTGGAGTACCAGGAGATCGGCACTCCCTGGTCGTGTCAGTTCCTAAAGATTTCAGTAGGTATTAGAGCTCTGTGTTCCCTTAATGTGTCCCTGTACCTTGTCCCATACCCTGTGCTGTGGTGATGAGGAGATCATCAGGAGAAACCACAGAGCTCTGTGGAGTACCAGGAGATCGGCCACTCCCTGGTCGTGTCCGTTCCTAAAGACTTCAGTAGGTATTAGAGCTCTGTGTTCCCATAATGTGTTCCTGTACTGCCTCCCATACTCTGTCCTGTACCATGTCCTGTAGTGATGAGGAGATCATCAGCAGGAACCACAGAGCACTGTGGAGGACCAGGAGATCGGCACTCCCTGGTCGTGTCAGTTCCTAAAGACTTCAGTAGGTATTAGAGCTCTGTGTTCCCATAATGTGTCCCTGTACCTTGTCCCATACCCTGTCCTGTAGTGATGAGGAGATCATCAGCAGGAACCACAGAGCACTGTGGAGGACCAGGAGATCGGCACTCCCTGGTCGTGTCAGTTCCTAAAGACTTCAGTAGGTATTAGAGCTCTGTGTTCCCATAATGTGTCCCTGTACCTTGTCCCATACCCTGTCCTGTGGTGATGAGGAGATCATCAGCAGGAACCACAGAGCTCTGTGGAGGACCAGGAGATCGGCACTCCCTGGTCGTGTCCGTTCCTAAAGACTTCAGTAGGTATTAGAGCTCTGTGTTCCCATAATGTGTTCCTGTAATGCGTCCCATACTCTGTCCTGTACCATGTCCTGTAGTAATGAGGAGATCAACAGGAATCTCAGAGCACTGTGGAGGACCAGGAGATCGGCACTCCCTGGTCGTGTCAGTTACTAAAGACTTCAGTAGGTATTAGAGCTCTGCGTTCCCATAATGTGTCCCTGTACCTTGTCCCATACCCTGCCTGTGGTGATGAAGACATCATCAGGAGAAACCACATAGCTCTGTGGAGGACCAGGAGATCGGCCACTCCCTGGTCGTGTCCGTTCCTAAAGACTTCAGTAGGTATTAGAGCTCTGTGTTCCCGTAATGTGTTCCTGTACTGCCTCCCATACTCTGTCCTGTACCATGTCCTGTAGTGATGAGGAGATCATCAGCAGGAACCACAGAGCACTGTGGAGGACCAGGAGATCGGCACTCCCTGGTCGTGTCAGTTCCTAAAGACTTCAGTAGGTATTAGAGCTCTGTGTTCCCATAATGTGTCCCTGTACCGTGTCCCATACCATGTCCTGTAGTGATGAGGAGATCATCAGCAGGAACCACAGAGCACTGTGGAGGACCAGGAGATCGGCACTCCCTGGTCGTGTCAGTTCCTAAAGACTTCAGTAGGTATTAGAGCTCCGTGTTCCCATAATGTGTCCCTGTACCGTGTCCCATACCGTGTCCTGTAGTGATGAAGAGATCATTAGCAGGAACCAGGGAGCACTGTGGAGGACCAGGAGATTGTCACTCCCTGGTTGTGTCAGCTCCTAAAGACTTCAGTAGGTATTAGAGCTCTGTGTTCCCATAACGTGTCCCATACCCTGTCCTGCAGTGATGAGGAGATCATCAGGAGGAACCACGGAGCTCTGTGGAGGACCAGGAGATCAGCACTTCCCAGTCGTGTGGGTTTCTGAAAACTTCAGTCGGCATTGGAGCTCCATTCAGAGAGGTAAGAATTTACCTTTACAGGGAAAACTTTTATTTGGGTTTGATGTTTGGTCAAATCTTTCTTATATTGTAGTATTTTCAGTTCAATAAGGAAAATAATCTGAAATCTGAAGAAATACGCTTTGGGCAGATAAATAGTATACTGATTTGTCTGTGTGTACATCAGACTGAAAAGAGAGACATTTAAAGGACAAAGAGGGACAGCTCCATTTGGTTCCCAATAATGGACATTGAGGAGAGATACAATAAAATAATATCTATATAAATCCTGTATAATAATATTATTGTATTACCTCCTCCGCTGCCGATTCCAGCAAAATCTTTTCTCGGCTTCCTCCTATCCCACCTCTCACCCACAACTTCCTGTCTTTGTCTTTAAATACTTCCTGTGTGTACCTGACATCACTTCCTGTCTTCCATAGAGACTTCCTGTCTGGGTAGACGTGAGATCACCATCTTGTGGAGCTCTGAAGAACTGCAGCCCCCCGAGAAACGTCTCGTCCTTGTGCTGTGTGTGTATGTACTGTAATATCGTTATAGATGGGGTCATCTCCACTCCCACCAAGTGGCAAATATATATATATATATATACATATATATATATATATATATATATATATATATATATATATATATACATATATGTACACACACATATATATACATAAAACGACAGGACACGTTCTCCAATGCAAAAATATATTTTATCTAATAACTCTTCAAAGCATATAGCGTAATGCTACTGTACAGTTACGAGCATACCATGCTCTTCATCAGGCTTTGTGCAATGTTCTACAAACAACCTCCTATTTTTATACCACAGGTTGTAGCCTCACAGGTGTATCCCATTAATACCATTATCCCTTCAAATTAAAAATTTTAACCCTCCCCAAACTATAATCCTAATACATACAACAGTGGTGTGAAAAAGTGTTTGCCCCTTCCTCATTTCCTGTTCCTTTGCATGTTTGTCACACTTAAGTGTTTCGGAACATCAAACCAATTTAAACAATAGTCAAGGACAACACAAGTAAACACAAAATGCAATTTGTAAATGAAGGTGTTTATTATTAAAGGTGAAAAAAAATCCAAACCATCATGGCCCTGTGTGAAAAAGTGATTGCCCCCTAAACCTAATAACTGGTTGGGCCACCCTTAGCAGCAACAACTGCAACCAAGCGTTTACGATAACGTGCAATGAGGCTTTTACAGCGTCCTGGAGGAATTTTGGCCCACTCATCTTTGCAGAATTGTCCTAATTCAGTTACATTAGAGGGTTTTCGAGCATGAACGGCCTTTTTAAGGTCATACCACAACATCTCAATAGGATTCAGGTCAGGACTTTGGCTAGGCCACTCCAAAGTCTTCATTTTGTTTTTCTTCAGCCATTCGGTGGTGGACTTCCTGGTGTGTTTAGGATCATTGTCCTGCTGCAGAACCCAAGTTCGTTTCAGCTTGAGTACACGAACAGATGGTCGGACATTCTCCTTCAGGATCTCTTGGTAGACAGCAGAATTCATAGTTCCTTTTATCACGGCAAGTCTTCCAGGTCCTGAAGGAGCAAAACAGCCCCAGACCATCACACTACCACCACCATATTTTACTGTTGGTATAATGTTCTTTTTATGAAATGCAGTGTTCCTTCTACGCCAGATATACTTGGACACACACCTTCCAAAGAGTTCCACTTTTGTCTCATCGGTCCACAGAATGTTGTCCCAAAAGTCTTGGGGATCATCAAGATGTGTTGTGGAGAAATTGAGACGAGCTTTGATGTTCTTTTTGCTCAGCAGTGGTTTTCTCCTTGGAACTCTGCCATGCAGGCCATTTTTGCCCAGTCTTTTCCTGATGGTGGAGGCATGAACGCTGACCTTAACTGAGGCAAGTGAGGCCTGCAGTTCCTTGGACGTTGTTGTGGGGTCTTTTGTGACCGCTTGGATGAGTCGTCGCTGCGCTCTTGGGGTAATTTTGGGCGGCCGGCCACTCCTGGGAAGGTTCACCACTGTTCCATGTCTTCGCCATTTGTGGATAATGGCTCTCACTGTGGTTCGCTGGATTCCCAAAGCTTTGGAAATGGCTTTATAACCCTTTCCAGACTGATAGATCTCAATTACTTTCTTTCTCAATTGTTCCTGAATTTCTTTGGGTCTCGGCATGATGTGTAGCTTTTAAGGATCTTCTGGTGGACCTTAGGGCCGGTTCACACAGCGAGCCGCGGCGAGGTGTCTCCGACTTACCTCGCCGCGACTTGCGGAGACCTCAGCGGCGACTTGCAGAGGACTTCTGCATAGAAGTCAATGCAAGTCGCCCCCGAAGTCGCCCCGAAGTAGTACAGGAACCTTTTTTCTGAGTCGGAGCGACTCGAGTCGCTCCTCTCAGAACGGTTCCATAGTACTGAATGGGGGCGACTTGCGGGAGCGAGGCGAGGCGAGCCGTGTCGCCTCGCCTCGCGTCGCAGTGTGAACCGGCCCTTACTGTGTCAAGCAGCTCCTATTTAAGTGATGCCTTGATTGTGAACAGGTGTGGCAATAATCAGGCCTGGGTGTGGCTAGAGAAATTGAACTCAGGTGTGGACAACCACAGTTATAGTATGTTTTAACAAGGGGGGCAATCACTTTTTCACACAGGGCCATGATGGTTTGGATTTTTTTTCACCTTTAATAATAAACACCTTCATTTACAAATTGCATTTTGTGTTTACTTGTGTTGTCCTTGACTATTGTTTAAATTGGTTTGATGTTCCGAAACACTTAAGTGTGACAAACATGCAAAGGAACAGGAAATGAGGAAGGGGGCAAACACTTTTTCACACCACTGTAAATCTAAACATTCATTAGTGCATGCCCGTTATTTATCCTCCTGGACAAGGAGCAATGTCCGTACAACTACACTACAACTAATCAGTCAATTCATATAAGGATCAAAGATTGGAAAAGCATAAAAAACAAAAAAAAAAAACACACAAAATGACATCTCTATTTTCTCCTTGGGCTGAATAAAAGCCATGATCCATCTCGAATTTATACTCCACGTTGACCGTATTATGTGGTTCCATTCAACCTGTAAAGAAGCTTGGATTTTTACCTTTCACAATCTTCATAGGAACAGATATAAATCATAGTCCCTATTCATTCCTTCAGGATACAGTTACTTTATTTATCCACCATGCTTCTCTCTGTTTCAATTTTAAAATCCTATCACCTCCTCTCCAATCTCTGAATACTTCCTCTAGAACCATAAACCTTAAATCTTAATCCTTGTGTCCTTGTTCCAGAAGATGACTGGAAACTGGCAAACCTGGTTGTTTGTGTCTAGTAGTACTATGGTGCTGGGCAATCCTGTCTTTCATTTTTTGAGTAGACTATAGATAAAAATGTTAAATACTATAACATATAATGTGAATAACTCCCAAATAACATTCAAACTCTAATTCAATTTTGATGGTACATTTTGAACACAATTTGGTGCGAGAGTTACTAGCAAGCTCCCAGTGCTGCAAATCAAACACACAACCCAGAGCAACTGGCCACATGTAAGGACAACCGAAAAGTGTTTGACTCCACTTGGGCATCCTGGAGAGACCACATATCAGGTACAGCCCCCAGCCTCTTCTAGCTTCGGATATTGCCCTACTGGCCTTGGCTGATCTCCAATTTGAACAATTCGTCCGAGCAAACTGAGCTTCCACCAATAGTAACCCCTTGGTTACATAGTAGGTGAGGTCGAAAAAAGACACAAGTCGATCAAGTCCAACCTATGTGCATTGTGTTATCCACTGGTAACAACATAGGTTGTTGTCGATAATTAGGTGTCGAGTCCGGTGTGGACAGCAAGTTTCTATTGCGTGAGCTACAGTTAATATATCTATATTTCTGATAATCTATATTATTTAACCAATATTTTTTGTCATCCTCATTATGCCCACCTTTGAGAACTCATATCGGTCAAGATAGTGCTTGAATTAGCGAAGCTTCCCTACTCTCTCCTTGTAGGAAGTGTTTTTGTCCACAGGGACTGATTGTCCAGGACTTAGGGATTCCCTCATGGATTCTATAACACCGATAGGGCTCATGGACCTCGTTAATGTTTAACTGTTTGTAAATGATGACCCCCCTTTTCTTTTGGGGCTTCTATTATTAATATTTTATCATTTTGGCCCCCCCCTTTTTTTTTTCTTTTTCTCTCTCTCTTGCATTTATATATGTTATGTACATCGAAAACGTTAAAATTAAGATTATTTAACGGTTTGTAAATTATTACCCACCAGCTTTTTCTTTTGGGGGTTCTATTATTAATATTTTATCATTTTGGTTCCACCCCCCCCCCCCTTTTCTTTTTCTCTCTCTCTTGCATCTATATATGTTTTGTACATCCGAAAATGTTAAAATAAAGATTATTTAACTGTTTGTAAATGATGACCCCCTCTCTTCTTTTGGGGGTTCTATTATTAATATTTTATCATTTTGCCCCCCCTTTTTTTTTTTTTCTCTCTCTCTTGCATTTATATATGTTATGTACATCTGAAAACGTTAAAATTAAGATTATTTAACTGTTTGTAAATCATGACCCCCAGCTTTTTCTTTTGGGGGTTCTATTACTAATATTTTATCATTTTGCCCCCCCCCCCCTTTTCTTTTTCTCTCTTTCTCTCTTGCATTTATATATGTTTTGTACATCCGAAAACTTCAAAATAAAGATTATTTAACTGTTTGTAAATGATGACCCCCCCCCCTTTTTCTTTTGGGGTTCTATTATTAATATTTTATCATTTTGGTCCCCCCCCCCCCTTTTCTTTTTTTTCTCTCTCTCCCTCTTGCATTTATATATGTTTTGTACATCCGAAAACTTTAAAATAAAGATGATTTCACTGTTTGTAAATGATGACCCCCCCCCCCTTTTTCTTTTGGGGTTCTATTATTAATATTTTATCATTTTGGTTTCCCTTTTTTTTCTTTCTTTCTCTCTTGCATTTATATATGTTTTGTACATCGAAAACGTTAAAATTAAGATTATTTAACGGTTTGTAAATTATTACCCACCAGCTTTTTCTTTTGGGGGTTCTATTATTAATATTTTATCATTTTGCCCCCCCCTTTTCTTTTTCTCTCTCTCTTGCATCTATATATGTTTTGTACATCCGAAAACGTTAAAATAAAGATTATTTAACTGTTTGTAAATGATGACCCCCCCTCTTCTTTTGGGAGTTCTATTATTAATATTTTATCATTTTGGTTCCCCCCCCTTTTCTTTTTTTCTCTCTCTCTTGCATTTATATATGTTATGTACATCAAAAACGTTAAAATTAAGATTATTTAACTGTTTGTAAATTATGACCCCCCAGCTTTTTCTTTTGGGGGTTCTGTTATTAATATTTTATCATTTTGCCCCCCCCCTTTTTTTCTTTCTCTCTCTCTTGAATATATATATATGTTATATACATCGAAAACGTTAAACTAAAGATTATTTAACTGTTTGTAAATCATGACCCCCCAGCTTTTTCTTTTGGGGGTTCTATTATTAATATTTTATCATTTTGGTTCCACCCCCCCCTTTTCTTTTTCTCTCTCTCTTGCATCTATATATGTTTTGTACATCCGAAAACGTTAAAATAAAGATTATTTAACTGTTTGTAAATGATGACCCCCCCCCCTCTTCTTTTGGGGGTTCTATTATTAATATTTTATCATTTTGGATCCCCCCTCTTTTCTTTTTTTCTCTCTCTCTTGCATTTATATATGTTATGTACATCAAAAACGTTAAAATTAAGATTATTTAACTGTTTGTAAATTATGACCCCCCAGCTTTTTCTTTTGGGGGTTCTGTTATTAATATTTTATCATTTTGCCCCCCCTTTTTTTTTTCTCTCTCTCTCTTGAATATATATATGTTATGTACATCGAAAACGTTAAAATAAAGATTATTTAACTGTTTGTAAATCATGACCCCCCAGCTTTTTCTTTTGGGGGTTCTATTATTAATATTTTATCATTTTGGTTCCACCCCCCCCCTTTTCTTTTTCTCTCTCTCTTGCATCTATATATGTTTTGTACATCCGAAAACGTTAAAATAAAGATTATTTAACTGTTTGTAAATGATGACCCCCCCTCTTTTTTTGGAGGTTCTATTATTAATATTTTATCACTTTGGTTCCCCCCTTTCCTTTTTTTCTCTCTCTCTTGCATTTATATATGTTATGTACATCTGAAAACGTTAAAATTAAGATTATTTAACTGTTTGTAAATCATGACCCCCCAGCTTTTTCTTTTGGGGGTTCTATTACTAATATTTTATCATTTTGCCCCCCCCCCTTTTCTTTTTCTCTCTTTCGCTCTTGCATTTATATGTTTTGTACATCCGAAAACTTCAAAATAAAGATTATTTAACTGTTTGTAAATGATGACCCCTCTTTTTCTTTTGGGGGTTCTATTACTAATATTTTATCATTTTGCCCCCCCCTTTTCTTTTTCTCTCTTGCATTTATATGTTTTGTACATCTGAAAACTTTAAAATAAAGATTATTTAACTGTTTGTAAATGATGACCCCCCCTTTTTCTTTTGGGGTTCTATGATTAATATTTTATCATTTTGGTCCCCCCCTTTTCTTTTTTTCTCTCTCTCTCCCTTGCATTTATATATGTTTTGTACATCCAAAAACATTAAAATAAAGATTATTTCACTGTTTGTAAATGATGACCCCTCTTTTTCTTTTGGGGGTTCTATTACTAATATTTTATCATTTTGCCCCCCCCTTTTCTTTTTCTCTCTTGCATTTATATGTTTTGTACATCTGAAAACTTTAAAATAAAGATTATTTAACTGTTTGTAAATGATGACCCCCCCTTTTTCTTTTGGGGTTCTATGATTAATATTTTATCATTTTGGTCCCCCCCTTTTCTTTTTTTCTCTCTCTCTCCCTTGCATTTATATATGTTTTGTACATCCAAAAACATTAAAATAAAGATTATTTCACTGTTTGTAAATGATGACCCCCCCTTTTTCTTTTGGGGTTCTATGATTAATATTTTATCATTTTGGCCCCCCCCCTTTTCTTTTTTTCTCTCTCTTGCATTTATATGTTTTGTACATCCAAAACATTAAAATAAAGATTATTTAAAAACACACACACACACACACACACACACACACACACACACACACACACACACACACACACACACACACACACACACACACACACACACACACACACACAGTGCAAAGCAGTCCACTAAAAACAAACAGTCCACTGGAGAGCGACTGCTCTTGTGCACATTGCTGGATCGAGATGGGGCCCCAGCAAGTGGCTGAAAGATGCTGTTACCGGTCCCCTGCAGCTCCTTTGTATGTTGGGAGTGACTGTGATCTTCTTTTATATGTATCAGGTAAGTAAAAAATGCTATACACCCCCCCCCCCCCCTTCTCCCCTCTCCTCTACATTATAAGAGTGGCCTTCTCTTTACTAGAGTTGCAACGACACCACTTTTTTAAGACCGAGTACAAGTACCGATACTTTTTTTCAAGTACTCGTCGATACTGATACGTATGTCAAGTAACAGTTATCAAAGTACAATACAGATAGACAATACAATACAATACAGGCACTGATGGCTGGCACTGATAGGTGGCACTATTGGGCACTGATTTGCAGCAGCGTTAGGTGGTATTGACTGATGGGCACTGATAGGTGACACCAATATGTGGCACTTACTGATGGTCACTGATTTGCAGCACTAATAAGTGCAATGACTGATGGGCACTGATGGCTGGCACTTATGGGCATTGATAGGTGGCATTTATGCATAGCTCCCAACTTTTTGAGAATTGAACAAAAAAACACAAGATTGTTTAAACCCACAAGTGCTTTTTTTACCACTGCTATTCCTTTATATTGGCTTTTGTTATCTATTTACAAATGCAGCAATTTATAAATCAGATGAAAGGTTTAGCGCTGGAAAACTTTTTTTTGATAGAACAAAAAGTGCATTTTATATACAACTGTATAGATCAGACCAAAATGAGGGACAAATGAGGAGGAAAGAGGGACAGAGGGACATTTCTCCAAATCAGGGACAGTGCCTCCAAATCGGGGACAGTTGGGATCTGATATGGGCACTGATAGGTGGCACTGGTATGTGGCACTGATGGCTGGCACTGATAGGTGGCAATTATTGCCAATGATAGGTGGAACTGATTGGTAGGCAGTGGCGCAGATAATTGCTGGCAGCCTGGCATTACAAAATGAAATCGACGATATAAAGAGAGTAACTATACAAGAGCCAATCTTGATACACCCTGGACTCTGCCTCAGTAAGCCTAGTCAGAATGCAGCAGCGGCCATCTTGTTACACCCAGCCCATATAATTAGCGAACTCCCTGGACTGGGTGTAACAAGATGTCCGCTGCCGCCTTGCGACTGCAGGCTTACTGTGGCCAAGGGCAGGGTGCACCAAGATGAGTGTTGTTGCAGTGTACAGTCTCATTGGAGACATAGGCCGTTCATACCCCCCCCAACATTTTGAGATAGGAATCAGGGACACCTACTTACAAACCTATGTAGGTATAGGACACGCCTCCTGCCACACTATTCCTTTTATATTGGCTTTTAACATTTTCAAATGCAGCAATTTAGATTTTGGATGAAAGGTTTAGCACTGGGAAACACTTTTTGAAAGACAAAAAGTGCATTTTATATACAACTGTATAGATCAGACCAAAATGAGGGACAAATGATGGGGAAAAGGGGACAGAGGGACATTTCTCCAAATCAGGGACAGTCCCTAAAAATCAGGGACAGTTGGGAGCTATGGGACAGTTGGGGCCGTTGTTTCATCAGATTTGGCGACCCGTCAGAATGTGTAACGGAATTGATGTTACATCACCGCCATCTTGCTACACCCCGCAAGTGCCCACAGTAAGGATGGAGTGGGAAGGGGGCAAGCGGACATCTTGTTACACCCACCATAGTTTTGCATGTTACACCTATTTTTAACTGGTAAACTGAGGTTATATAGTGAAATACAGCACTTAGAACCTCCGTTTGACTGTTTAGATGTTGAATTTTCAAAGCAGCAGCAACCCTGCTGATTTCACAGGTTTGCTAAATTAAACACTGCAAAGTCTTTCTGCACAACTTTATTGTTCAAAACACAGCAGCTATCACATCCAGGGACTGGGGCTGTGGCTGGACCACTCACCGATGCAACTGCTTGGGATAGCCTTGCAGAAACTGGTCCAGAGCGACCTGCTCCTTAGTCTGAGTGGGAGTCCACTCCTCAAGTTCCAGTCAGTTCTGGAGTAGGTGAATTAGGGTATACAGCTTCACACTGGCATATTTAGCCCCATCAAAGTTCCAGGCATTAGCTCTGATCATTCTCAAGGTAAGAGTAAGTGTCACGATCGTCCTGGCGTCCCGGTCGCACACGGGAGAATTACCCACAGAAACCTGTTGTCGAGAACCCGTCGTTCCCCTTTGACGCGCGTTAGCGCGAACGGACGCACTCTGGTGCGCGCCGGCACGAACGAGCGCACACGTGTGCGCGGGGTCACGAACGGGCGCACGGCCACTCGCGGGGGCACGCTGACTCGTCGTGCGACCGTTTTGGCGCCCTAAAGGCATCTTAAGGTCTCTGCTCCATTCCCTTCTTGCTGTCCAGTCTACAGCGTGTTCGGAGATTCTGCTATTCTGTTACCTGTTACCCGTTGCCTAGATTCCTGTGACCCGGCTTGTTCTTGACCACGATCCGTTGCTGCCTGCCTTCGACTACCTGCCTGTCTGACCACGTCTCTGCCTCGTCCCCTTGTACTGTGTCGACCGCCTGCTGCCGACCCGGCCTGTACCCGACTCTGCTGTTCCTGCCAATCCATTCGGATTTCCTGTGCCTGCTGTCTCCGCTGACGATCGTCTGCTTGCCAGTCTATCCACTTGTGCCTGCCATCAGAGGCGGCTCTAGACTTTCTGAGGCCTTAGGCAAAACTTAGACATGAGGCCCCACTCACGCCCATAATGGGAAAAATATTATAAAAATGATAAAAATTAACTGTATGAATGCATATATTAACTTAATTCCTATGAACTATGAATTCACCGTTTCTATAAATTTCTCTAGCCAATTATTCTTTAATCAAATATCATTAAACATAGGGTGGGTGGGTATATATGTTACACGCACACAGATATAGATCAAATTGTGCAGCTGCCTACTCATTATCCTTTGTGCTGTCTCATAAATGTGAAATTAATTTGTCAACAAAGTATAAAACAAAAAAAAAAGTAATTTTACAACATATTCTAAAACATAACCTGTTTAATGCAACAAGTCCAATCCAGCTAAGGAGCAGTCCCAGCTGAGGGATATAGTCATAGTCCAACCCAGCTGATAGACATAGTCCGACCCATCCAATCCAGCTAAGGGACAGTCCCAGATAAGAGACAGCCCAGCTAAGAGACAGTCCAATCCAGCTAAAGGACAGTCACCGACCTCACATCCATGATACAAGAGATGGTCAGAGACTGTGTACGGGCAATAATACAGGAGATGGTCAGAGACTGTGTGTGGACAATGATACAGGAGATGGTCAGAGACTGTGTGTGGACAATGATACAGGAGATGGTCAGAGACTGTGTGTGGACAATGATACAGGAGATGGTCAGAGTCTATGCAGACAATTATACAGGAGACGGTCAGAGACTGTGCAGACAATGATACAGGCAAGGGTCAGAGACTGTGGACAATGATACAGGAGATGGTTTTATTATGGTAATGACAAGCAAACTCTTACCTGGCTAACATGGTATCAAACGTTGGAGCCACTGACAGGGTGCTGACAGACAATCATGCAGGAGATGGTCATAGACTGCGGAAAATTATACAGGAGATGGTCAGAGACTGTGTGTGGACAATGAATCAGGAGATGGTCAGAGACTGTGTGTGGACAATGAATCAGGAGATGGTCAGAGACTGTGTGTGGACAATGAATAAGGAGATGGCCAGAGACTGTGTGTGGACAATGATACAGGAGACGGTCAGAGACTGTGTGTGGACAATGATACAGGAGACGGTCAGAGACTGTGTGTGGACAATGATACAGGAGACGGTCAGAGACTGTGTGTGGACAATGATACAGGAGACGGTCAGAGACTGTGTGTGGACAAGGATACAGGAGACGGTCAGAGACTGTGTGTGGACAAGGATACAGGAGACGGTCAGAGACTTGCAGAGACAATGATACAGGAGACGGTTTTATTATGGTAATAACAAGCAAACTCTTACCTGGCTAACACGGTATGAAAAGTTGGAGCCACTGACAGGGTGCTGACAGACAATCATGCCACAAAGATGCAGGAGATGGTCAGATACTGTGCGCAGATAATGATACAGGAAATGGTCAGAGACTGTGGGCGGACAATGATACAGGAGCCACTGTGCCATCAAAAGCAGCCACCGTGCCAGTAATCGCAGCCACTGTGTCATCAAACACAGCCACTGTGTCATCAAACGCAGCCACTGTGCCCTCAAACGCAGCCACTGTGCCAAAACGCAGCCACTGTGCCCATCAATTGCAGCCACTGTGCCCATCAAACTCAGCCACTGTGCCCATCAAATGCAGCCACTGCGCCATCAAACGCAGCCACTGTGCCATCAAACGCAACCACTGTGCCATCAAACGCAGCCACTGTGCCCTCAAACGCAGCCACTGTGCCCTCAAACGCAGCGACTGTGCCCTCAAACGCAGCCACTGTGCTCATCAATTGCAGCCACTGCGCCATCAAACACAGCCACTGTGCCATCAAACGCATCCACTGTGCCATCAAACGCAGCCACTGTGCCCATCAAACGCAGCCACTGCGACATCAAACGCAGCCACCGTGCCAACAAAAGCAGCCACCGTGCCATCAAACACAGCCACTGTGCCCATCAATTGCAGCCACTGTGCCATCAAACTCAGCCACTGTGCCCATCAAATGCAGCCACTGCACCATCAATTGCAACCACCATGCCATCAAACTCAGCCACTGTGCCCATCAAATGCAGCCACTGCGCCATCAAACGCAGCCACTGTGCCATCAAATGCAGCCACTGTGCCCTCAAACGCAGCCACTGTGCCCTCAAACGCAGCCACTGTGCCCTCAAACGCAGCCACTGTGCCCATCAATTGCAGCCACTGCGCCATCAAACACAGCCACTGTGCCATCAAACGCAGCCACTGTGCCCATCAAACGCAGCCACTGTGCCCATCAAACGCAGCCACTGCGACATCAAACGCAGCCACCGTGCCAACAAAAGCAGCCACCGTGCCATCAAACACAGCCACTGTGCCCATCAATTGCAGCCACTGTGCCATCAAACTCAGCCACTGTGCCCATCAAATGCAGCCACCGTGCCCATCAAATGCAGCCACTGCGCCATCAATTGCAGCCACCGTGCCATCAAACTCAGCCACTGTGCCCATCAAATGCAGTCACTGCGCCATCAAACGTAGCCACTGTGCCCATCAAACGCAGCCACTGTGCCATCAAATGCAGCCACTGTGCCATCAAACGCAGCCACTGTGCCATCAAACACAGCCACCGTGCCCATCAAATGCAGCCACTGTGCCCATAAATTGCAGCCACCGTGCCCATCAATTGCAGCCACCGTGCCATCAAACTCAGCCACTGTGCCCATCAATTGCAGCCACCGTGCCATCAAACTCAGCCACTGTGCCCATCAATTGCAGCCACCGTGCCATCAAACTCAGCCACTGTACCCATCAAATGCAGTCATTGCGCCATCAAACGCAGCCACTGTGCCATCAAACGCCGCCACTGTGCCATCAAACGCAGCCACTGTGCCCATCAATTGCAGCCACTGTGCCATCAAACACAGCCACCGTGCCCATCAAATGCAGCCACCGTGTCATCAAACTCAGCCACTGTGCCCATCAAATGCAGCCACTGTGCCATCAATTGCAGCCACCGTGCCATCAAACTCAGCCACTGTGCCCATCAAATGCAGTCACTGCGCCATCAAATGCAGCCACTGTGCCAGCAAACGCAGCCACTGTGCCCATCAAACGCAGCCACTGTGCCATCAAACGCAGCCACTGTGCCCATCAAACTCAGCCACTGTGCCATCAAACGCAGCCACTGTGCCATCAAACACAGCCACCGTGCCCATCAAATGCAGCCACTGTGCCATCAAACGCAGCCACTGTGCTCAATAATTGCAGCCACTGTGCCATTAAACCCAGCCACTGTGCCATCAATTGCAGCCACCATGCCATCAAACACAGCCACTGTAAAGCATCCTCAGTAAAGCAGATGAAAAGTTATTTTTAGAATGTGTGAAAATAAAACTGTCTTGTCAATGCAGAGTTAATATGGCCTTTGGACTCTTAGATTTGGTGGGGGTGCATTGTTGTTAGGTTTTTCATATATATATATATATATATATATATATATATATATATATATATATGAAAAACCTATATATAAACTGTACCTGATGATCCTGCTCCTCGCCTTGGTGACAAATTGGTAAAGGCAGCAGGACTCAGTTGGAGAAGCAACACATGATGTTCTAGCTCTGCCCTGCAGTGCAATCTGGGAGTTGTAGTCTCTGCAGAGCACAGGCACCAGACGGCCATGTTAAAGTCTATGTGCCTGTGCTCTGTGGGAGAACTACAATTCCCGGCATGCAATGGGGCCGCCGTTAGGGGAAGGAAGGGCTAGGACTCGGAGGACAGCGCTGCTGCTATTGGACACACAGGCAGCCTAAGCCATGCATATTAGACAGTCGGACATACTCTTATCACCCCCCTCATCCACCGCCGCGGAGCTCACTCTGTCTGCAGCTGTGTGCAGCGCGCCCGCCGCTCGCTCACCCCGCCGTTTGAGAGACACTCCACACAGCAGCAGACAGTGCAGCACAACACCTCAGAGACAAATTAGGCAATCGCTCGATGGCGAGGCCCTTCCTGTGGGCGAGGCCTAAGGCAATCGCCTAATTTGCCTAATTAAAGAGCCGCCTCTGCCTGCCATCACCAGCCGATTGTCATCAGCCTTATCTACCTGCTGTCTGTGTGCTGCTGACTATCCGGACCTGCCTCTACCTGCCAGGCACTTGTGCCCTCTGAACTTTTGAATCCCTGTTACCACCTCCAAGGATTCTTGAGCCAGGGGATACGAGGGGCCGCTCCCTGCATTCCGGGCTCGCCTACTAGGTACGTGACAGTAAGACTGTCTAGTATTTCTGACTTCAGCAGCTTATGCTTCCGAGCTGATTCTGAGGCCAAGTCACAGCATGCCAGCTGGGGATCTGCAGTCGGAAAAAGGACCAGCACCTCCACCCAATCTGACTCAAAAAGCCCTTCTCCAAAGTCATCTCCAAACTGTTGCTGGGTCACTGCCTTCAATCAGCAGGTGGTCTGTTTCTTGTTGATCATCAGCAACTATTAGCCAGTGCTAACTGCTTAATCAGTCCCTCTGTTGTGTTTTCTGATATTTTTATGGCCTGTGCAGATTTGATCCAGGACATGGAACTGACCTGCCCCTTCACACTGCCCGCATCCTCCACCAATTGATTGGATTCAGAGGAGTAAACAGGCATCTGCCACACAGTTCTATCAAAACACAAAAGGGAAAGCTCACCAATTAGGATAGACAAGCCTAGTTTTCTCTGAGATCCGGGCTGCACATAGGTCTTTTTCCTCTGGACACCACCAACAACCACCCTCTCTCTGTTCACCTGGTTAATAATCAGGGCTGTAGGGGAAGTACCTACAAGTAACCCCCTCTTGACCCTGCCCCAGGCTGACTCTTCACAGAGTCTACTACAGACTTCCTGAGATTTATGAGAAGGGGGAGAGTCGGTTGTTCCAAAATGTACAAGCTGGTAAAACCAACCTACTAAGACACAAGATTAAGACTAAATCCTACAGAATGGGCCTTACTTGTAGTATTAGAAAAAGGAAAAGAGAAGAATATTTCATCATGCAGATCTGAGAACTTAGTTGGTGTTCCAGAAACATAGCTTGACTGGGCTATTTGTATTCATGCTGATCCTCTTATTTAGAGGGACACAGTCCATAGAAAAGATGGAGTGGGGTTTCTCTATGATAAATGTGAAAGCGAGGAAGAAAGATGATCTTGTGGTTGGAGATGTGGTCGTGTTCCAGAAACGCGGCTTTACTTTTCACAAGACTGGGCTGTTTGTATTCATGCCGATCCTCTTCTTTAGAGGGACATAGAAAAGATGGAGGGGTGGTTTTGTACGTTAGATGTAATGTGTAAGTGAGGAAGAAAGATGATCTTGTGGTTGGAGGTGGTGATGGCACAGAGGAGGAATTACAGGTGGAATGATAGATGGGTCTATGAACTGATGGACTTATCATTGGAGTTTACTACAGGCGTCCTGAGATTTATGAGAAGGTGGAGAGTCGGCTGTTCCAACAAGTACAAACCAAACTACTAAGACACAAGATTAAGACTAAAACTAAAACCTACAGGTTGGGCCTTACTTGTAGTGTTAGGCCGCGTACACACGGGCGGACTGTTCGCCCAACCTTGTCCGCTGAACAGTGTTTGGGCGGACAGTCCGCTCGTGTGTGGGCTTTCAGCGGACAGTTTCAGCGGACAGTTGGACGGACAAAGTCTTTCGGAAATTCCGAAAAACTGTCCGCTGAAACTGTGTTTGAGCGAACAGTCCGCCCGTGTGTGGGCCTGTCCGCTGTACTTTTGAAATGAGCGGACTGTTCCCGCTCGGAAAGTCCGCCCATTTCGAGCGCGTGTACAGGTAGGCGGGGCCCGCGAAGGAGACGTCGCGGGCTCCGCCGCCTGGAATGGGCTTAAAGGGGAACCCCAACGCCGAAAAAAAATGGTTCCCCCCAAGTCCACACCAGACCCTTGTCCGAGCACGCTACCCGGCCGGCCAGGAAAGGGGGGCGAGCGAGCGCGCCCCCCCTCCTGAGCCGTACCAGGCCGCGTGCCCTCAACATGGGGGGGTGCCTTGGGGAAGGGGGGGCCGCGCGGCCCCCCCACCCCAAAGCACCTTGTCCCCATGTTGATGAGGACAAGGGCCTCTTCCCGACAACCCTGGCCGTTGGTTGTCGGGGTCTGCGGGCGGGGGGCTTATCGGAATCCGGGAGCCCCCTTTAAGAAGGGGGCCCCCGGATACCGGCCCCCCACCCTATGTGAATGAGTATGGGGTACAATGTACCCCTACCCATTCACCTGTGAAATAAAGTACAAAAAAAAACACAACACAGGGGAAAAAATATTTTATTGCACAGCTCCGGGGGTCTTCCGTCTTCGGGGGTCTTCTCGCCGGACTCCTCCGCTATGTGTGTGTAGCTCTTTTGCTAGCGGAGGAGTCCGGCTTTCTTCCTCCCCGCCGCCGGCCTCTTCTCCCGACTTCGGGGGTCTTGTCCCCCTCTTCGGTTCTTCTGCCGGGCCACCGCGCCTGGTCCGGTGGCCCGGTCTTCTGTCGCCGTCTTCCGTTCTTCTGTCGCCGCCTTCGGTTCTTCTGCCGGGCCACCGCGCCTTCTTGTAGCTCTTTTACAGGCGGTGGCCCGGTCTTCTGTCGCCGCTGTCGCCTTCCGTTCTTCTTCTTGTTCTTCTTCTTCTTCTCCTGGAGATGTTGACTCGACGAGCTCTCCGGCCGGAATGCCAGGGACGCGCTCTGCGGTCACTTATATAGTGACAATGGGGCGGTGTCACATGGTATATGTCACATGGGTTGGTCACATGGGTTGATGTCACATGGGGACTATGACATCGTAAGGGGGCGGGGTCACCATGTGACCAACCCATGTGACATATACCATGTGACCCCGCCCCATTGTCACTATATAAGTGACAGCGCAGGGCGGCTCTGGCATTCCGGCCGGAGGGAGCGACGTGTCAACATCTCCAGGAGAAGAACAAGAAGAAGAACACGAACGGAAGTCGGCGGCGACAGCGGCGACAGAAGACCGGGCCACCGCCTGTAAAAGAGCTACAAGAAGGCGCGGTGGCCCGGCAGAAGAACCGAAGGCGGCGACAGAAGAACGGAAGACGGCGACAGAAGACCGGGCCACCGGACCAGGCGCGGTGGCCCGGCAGAAGAACCGAAGAGGGGGACAAGACCCCCGAAGTCGGGAGAAGAGGCCGGCGGCGGGGAGGAAGAAAGCCGGACTCCTCCGCTAGCAAAAGAGCTACACACACATAGCGGAGGAGTCCGGCGAGAAGACCCCCGAAGACGGAAGACCCCCGGAGCTGTGCAATAAAATATTTTTTCCCCTGTGTTGTGTTTTTTTTTGTACGTTATTTCACAGGTGAATGGGTAGGGGTACATTGTACCCCATACTCATTCACATAGGGTGGGGGGCCGGTATCCGGGGGCCCCCTTCTTAAAGGGGGCTCCCGGATTCCGATAAGCCCCCCGCCCGCAGACCCCGACAACCAACGGCCAGGGTTGTCGGGAAGAGGCCCTTGTCCTCATCAACATGGGGACAAGGTGCTTTGGGGTGGGGGGGCCGCGCGGCCCCCCCTTCCCCAAGGCACCCCCCCATGTTGAGGGCACACGGCCTGGTACGGCTCAGGAGGGGGGGCGCGCTCGCCCCCCTTTCCTGGCCGGCCGGGTAGCGTGCTCGGACAAGGGTCTGGTGTGGACTTGGGGGGAACCCCCACGCCGATTTTTTTCGGCGTTGGGGTTCCCCTTTAAGTCCATTCCAGGCGGCGGAGCCCGCGACGTCTCCTTCGCGGGCCCCGCCTACCTGTACACGCGCTTGAAATGGGCGGATTTGCCTCCTTACGTGGGCGAGTCCGTTCATTTCAAAAGTTGAGCGAACTGTTTGCCCAACCTTGTTCGTCAAACAGTCCGCTCGTGTGTGGGCAAGTCCGCTCATGCAAATTTTGAGCGGACTGTTTGATGAAACTGTTTGCCGAACAAGGTTGGGCGAACAGTCCGCGCGTGTGTTTGCGGCCTTAGAAAAAGGAAAAGAGAAGAACATTTCATCACACAGATCTGAGAACTTAGTTGGTGTTCCAGAAACACGGCTTGACGCCTCACGAGACTGGGCAGTTTGTATTCATGCTGATCTTATTTAGATGGACACGGGACATAGAAAAGATGGAGGGGGGTTTCTCTATGTTAGATGTGAAAGTGAGGAAGAAAGATGATCTTGTGGTTGGAGATGTGGTTGTGTTCCAGAAACACGTCTTGACTTTTCACAAGACTGGGCTGTTTGTATTCATGCCGATCCTCTTGTTTAGAGGGACATAGAAAAGATGGAGGTTTCTCTATGTTAGATGTGATGTGAAAGTGAGGAAGAAAGATGACCCAGTGGTTGGAGTTGGTGATGGCGCGGAGGAGGAATTTTGGGTGTAATGATAGATGGGTCTATGAACTGAAGGACATATCATAGTCGGCTGTTCCAACAAGTACAAACCGGTAAAAACAAACAACTAAGACACAAGATTAAGACTAAAACTAAAACCTACAGGATGGGCCTTACTTGTAATGTTATAAAAAGGAATAAAGGGAAAGAGAAGAACATTTCATCATACAAATCTGAAGGCCGACTTTTATCAATCAACTTACAAATATCATGAGTTTAGGAAAATATTTAATCTTCATGTGTTTCATACTAAAAAATATGTTTTAATATATTTGTATTTTCATCATCTAAACATGAAATATTGCATCTGGAAATTTCACATTTTCCACTGCCTGCCAGTAGGTGTCTCTCTCCAAGCAAATTAATCTGCCTCTGAAGGATGATAACTACTGCACTGAAATGGCCAGTCCCGTCCTGTAATCTCATCTCCCCTTCTATTCATCTACAAGCAATATCAAGCTCCTCTCTCGCCATGATGTCTTTCTTCTGAAGCTTCTACTGATGATCAGGGGAGATCAGACTACACAGCTAAAGGGAATCAACTAGCAGTGACACCCCCTTCTCTCTCCTAGATGGACCCAACTGGCAGTGACCCCCCCTCCTTCTCTCTCCTAGAGGGACCCAACCGGCAGTGACACCCCCTCCTTCTCTATCCTAGAGGGACCCAACCAGCAACAACACCCCCTCCTTCTCTCTCCTAGAGGGACCCAACCGGCAGTGACACCCCCTCCTTCTCTCTCCTAGAGGGACCCAACCAGCAGCGACACCCCCTCCTTCTCTCTCCTAGAGGGACCCAACCGGCAGTGACACCCCCTCCTTCTCTCTCTTAGAGGGACCCAACCAGCAGCGACACCCCCTCCTTCTCTCTCCTAGAGGGACCCAACCAGCAGTGACACCCCCTCCTTCTCTCTCCTAGAGGGACCCAACCAGCAGTGACGCCCCCTCCTTCTCTCTCCTAGAGGGACCCAACCAGCAGTGACACCTCCTCCTTCTCTCTCCTAGAGGGACCCAACCGGCAGTGACACCCCCTCCTTCTTTCACCTAGAGGAACCCAACCGGCAGCGACACTCTCTCCTAGAGGGACCCAACCGGCAGTGACAACCCCTCCTTCTCTCTCCTAGAGGGACCCAACCGGCAGTGACAACCCCTCCTTCTCTCTCCTAGAGGGACCCAACCGGCAGTGACACCCCCTCCTTCTTTCACCTAGAGGAACCCAACCGGCAGCGACACCCCCTCCTTCTCTCTCCTAGAGGGACCCAACCGGCAGTGACAACCCCTCCTTCTCTCTCCTAGAGGGACCCAACCAGCAGTGACACCCCCTCCTTCTCTCTCCTAGAGGGACCCAACCAGTAGTGACACCCCCTCCTTCTCTCTCATAGAGGGACCCAACCGGCAGCGACACCCCCTCCTTCTCTCTACTAGAGGGACCCAACCAGCAGTGACGCCCCCCTCCTTCTCTCTCCTAGAGGGACCCAACCAGCAGTGACACCCCCTCCTTCTCTCTCCTAGAGGGACCCAACCAGCAGTGACACCCCCTCCTTCTCTCTCCTAGAGGGACCCAACCAGCAGTGACACCCCCTCCTTCTCTCTCCTAGAGGGACCCAACAGGCAGTGACACCCCCTCCTTCTTTCACCTAGAGGAACCCAACCGGCAGCGATACCCCCTCCTTCTCTCTCCTAGAGGGACCCAACCGGCAGTGACACCCCCTCCTTCTTTCACCTAGAGGAACCCAACCGGCAGCGACACCCCCTCCTTCTCTCTCCTAGAGGGACCCAACCAGCAGTGACACCCCCTCCTCTCTCCTAGAGGGACCCGACCGGCAGTGACACCCCCTCCTTCTCTCTCCTAGAGGGACCCAACCAGCAGTGACACCCCCTCCTTCTCTCTCCTAGAGGTACCCAACCGGCAGTGACACCCCCTCCTTCTCTCTCCTAGAGGGACCCAACCAGCAGTGACACCCCCTCCTTCTCTTTCCTAGAGGGACCCAACCGGCAGTGACACCCCCTCCTTCTCTCTCCTAGAGGGACCCAACCAGCAGTGACACCCCCTCCTTCTCTCTCCTAGAGGGACCCAACCGGCAGTGACACCTCCTCCTTCTCTCTCCTAGAGGAACCCAACCAGCAGTGACACCCCCTCCTTCTCTCTCCTAGAGGGACCCAACCAGCAGTGACACCCCCTCCTTCTCTCTCCTAGAGGGACCCAACCGGCACTGACCCCCCTCCTTCTCTCTCCTAGAGGGACCCAACCGGCAGTGACACCCCCTCCTTCTCTCTCCTTGCAAAGTAAGACAGACAGAACTTTGAAGTCTTCAGTGATCTCTGATTTCCTTATAAAGAGTTTCTTCCATGATAAAGATCAGAGGAGCGCTCAGCCACGTGTTTCCTGAGGTGTAGATCAAGGTGAGCTTCTTCCCAGTGTGAGATCTCTGATGTACAGCAAAATATGATCCATATAGAAGACATTTCCTGCACTCGGGATACTAATACACCTCGAGGGTTGTGTGGATTCTTTGATGTCTGGTAAGGCAAGACTTCTGTGAAAAACATTTCCCGCACTCAGGGCAGGAATACGGCTTCTTCCCTGTGTGAGATTTTTGATGTTTGACAAGTGTTGATTTCCGGAGATAACATTTCCCACACTCAGAGCAAGGAAACAGCGGTTTCCGTGTGTGGCATATCTGATGTTTGGTAACATCAGACTTCAATGAAAAACTTTTTCCACAATCAGGGCAGCAATACGGCTTCTCGCCTGTGTGAGACCTCTGATGTACATTAAGACTGCACTTTTGTGAAAAACGTTTCTCGCACTCAGAACGTGGATAAGGCTTCTCCCCCGTGTGAGATCTTTGATGTATAAGCTCTGATTTCTGTGGAAAATATTTCCCGCTCTCAGGGCAGGGATACGACTTCTCCCCTGCGTGAGATTTTTGATGTCTAATAAGTTGCATTTTCTGCCTATAATGTTTTCCGCACTCGGGACAGACATACGGCTTCTCTCCTGTGTGCAGTCTCTGATATTTGGAAAGCCTGACCTTAACTAGGAAATGTTTCCCACACTCAAGGCAGGAATACGGCTTCTCTCCTGTGTGATATCTATTATGTGCAAGAAGTCCCGATTTATTTGAAAAACATTTCCCGCACTCAGAGCAGGAATACTGCTTCTCACCCGTGTGAGATCTCTGATGTCTGACCAAATGTGATGTATATACAAAATATTTCCCACACTCAGAACAGGAATGAAGTTCATCCTCCCTGTGAGATCTCTGATGTATTAAAAGACCTAAACCAGAGCTAAAACTTTCCCCACATTCAGGACAGGGAAATGTCTCCTCCCCCTGAATCCCGGCCCCATCCCCCACAGTACGAGGTTGCTCAGAGTTGGAGGGATTCCATGGTCTATCCACACTGTGAAGTCCACCATCCATAGTGGAGATCATTGTCTTTTCTCCTCCACAATCTCCTGTGATGTCCTCATCTTCCATTTTACAACCTGGAGATAAAGTGAGAAGATCCTTTGAGGGTTTCTCCATGGCGTGTCCTGGAAAAATATAAAAACATCATCAATAGATATGAGAGGGTTAGTTCACTTCCATCAAGATCCCATCTGGATCAGGTAGATATGAGTGAGGAGATGTTCTCTGTGGAGGTCCCAACCAGCCGGGACTTTTCCCCCCTCTTCAGTCAAAGGGCCTTTGGTCCTCCTCCCAGATCACTTCTACATTTACACAGCCTTGTCAGAAGAGCAGGAACCAATGGGGGCTGGGAGGTCCATGCTCTTCACACAACCACAAGCCTAGGCACTGGGTCATGTGACCTCTGGTAGACAAGAGGGTCAAAGTCCTGACTTGTAGACCCTTTACCATAGAACAAGTGACCATAGGCCTAGGCTTCTGGTGATATGCAGCACTGGAGGGAGCTTCCAGCAGGATTTACTCCTGGAAAGAGAAGGGTTTCAGTCTCTGTTACTCCTTACTTGTTATTCCAACAAGACTGGTAATAGGTTTTTATGGGAACATTTAGCTATAAGTCTGCTAGAAGAAGAGGTCCAACCTAAGAAAGTCTCAATCTGTGTTATCATATCTGTGCTACTGTAACTAGGAGTGACCCACAACCTAATACTGCCAGCTGACCCCCAAATAGGGTATCAGTACAGGGAGGGGACCATTATCAACCTATTATTGGGTGATATCACTCAGCTCCCGCCCTACTCTGGACCAATCAGTGAGCAGTAACAGAGCAGAGATAAGAGAAGAATATATGATGGGTCACCTGTGCTGATCTCTGTAGGAGTGTCCTCCTCTATGAATGTCCTCGTCATTCCAGCCTCCTCCGTATATTGCTGATCATCCCTCACATACGTCTCTTATACTTCACCCTCAACTTTCATCTTCATCAGATCTTCACCCTAAACCAAGAGAATGGCAGAAAATAACATCTGTAACATAGAAGTATTTATGATGTGAGATCACATAGAAAATATCATCTTGTAGAGTCCAAACATCATCTCCACATGTCAGAGTGTTCAATCACTTTATGTTCCCGACCCTCAACTCCACCTACCTGATGATGATGGGGGATGGTGTGACCTTCTTGTGTGGAATCCCGGGAATACAGAGGACGGGGACATCTCTCTGGTGGGTTCCCATTACTGGATCCATCTGTAGGAAACACACACACTGACTGAATACATTGTTTCTATGTGTTTATCAGATGATGGGGGATCTAGGTGGAGCCTCCGTACTGCTCTCTCCTTTACAATAAAGTCTCCTCTTACCCGGTGATGTGAGGGGCGGCTGATTGTCCATCATGACGTCCTTGGAGAGATCCTTGTTTTAGATCTGCAGACAAGGAATAATAGGACAATTCTTTATTCATTTCAGGGTTACCTTTGAAGGGTAATATTGATACTAATGTAATAAAAATAAAGGTATACATATTCAAATCTACCCTTATATAAAACCCAGTCCTCAATAAAAATTGTATCATCCACCAGATTAGAAAATGTTCCTGACCTGTAAGTGGGGAAATGTTCTGCCCCTGAAGGGGTTAATCTAGGTTTCCACACTATATATGTGCGTATCATCATCTGCTGGAGATAAAAGACGTCACAGTGACTATGGAGGAAGAGGACGGACATGATGGGGGGGGGTTACTGGGTGTAAATAGAAAATAAGGTCTTATTACCTCCTCTGCTGCCACTTTCAGCAACATCTCCTCTCTACTTCTTCCCGTCTCACCTCTCGCCTGCAACTTACTATTTATACCTGACATCACTTCCTGTCTGTACCTGACATCACTTCCTGCCTTCCATAGAGACTTCCTGTCTGGGTAGAAGTGAGATCACCACCTTGTGGAGCTCAGAGAAACTTCAGCACTAAGAAACATTTCCTTGTATATATACACTGTATATCCTTATACATAATTTAATTTTCAGTCCTATCAAGGGAGATAGGGCTGAAGTTCCTCTGAGCTCCACAAGTTCCTCTGAGCTCAACCAAGCTAAGATATTGGCCAAGAATAAATCCACTTTCCGACCGCAATACGTATATATACGTTGCGGCTTTGAAGTGATTTTCCGAGATTATGGTTAAAGCCATAACCCTGATTTTTGTTTGCTTAGCCAGTGATTTTCTTTCTCATGAAAGCAGTCTAATCAGCTAATTAGCTGCTGGACTGCTTTATGAAGCAGTGGAAGCCCCTCCCCCCCCCTTTAATGCTCGCTGGTGTTTCTCGGGCTTACCGTTCTTACCAACAAGCCCGGTTCGCACGGCTGGCCATAGAGATGAGGAGAGACCAGATTGTTTCTGATCACCTTTATGATATAGGACAATGATGGCGAACCTTGGCACCCCCAGATGTTTTGGAACTACATTTCCCATGATGCTCATGCACTCTGCAGTGTAGGTGAGCATCATGGGAAATGTAGTTCCAAAACATCTGGGGTGCTGAGGTTCACCATCACTGATGTAGGAGTACCAGAGCGACATCATGATGTCACCTCTGGTCTAGGGCCGAAGTAAATATATATATATATATATATATATATATATATATATATATATATATATATATATATATACATATATATACATATTTTTTGATCTTTTGCTTTCAAAGGTATAGAGGAGAGATCTGGAGTGTTATAGACCCCAGATCTCTCCATAAAGAGGACCTGTCATCCCTTATTTCTATGACAAGGGATGTGTACAGAGGTGGGCAGACTATCCCTTATCTTGGTTCGGTAAAATCAATTCTATGAAGATGACATTTCTTCTCAGGCTACTTTATTATTTTAGAACCTTACCTATTGCAGTCCCGAGGAGAGAACTACAGCGACTACAAGCGGATTGTTAGAAGTTTTTGAGTTAATTAATATTTTAATAACCACTTCAATACAGGGCACTTTCGCCCCCTTCCTTCCCAGCCCAATTTTCAGCTTTCATCGCTCTAGCGCTTTCAAAATGACAATTGCGCGGTCATGCTACACTGTACCCAAATGAAATTTTTATCATTTTGTTCACACAAATAGAGCTTTATTTTGGTGTTATTTATTCTCGACTCCGTTTTAAATTTTTTGCGATATAAGCGCAAAAAAAGCGGAAATTTGGAAAAAAAAACAATATTTTCTTTTTTCTATTTTAAAAGAAATCCAATAAAATCAAATTTTGTCATAAATTTAAGCCAAAATGTATTCTGCTACATGTTTTTGGTAAAAAAAATTCTGTTAAGTGTATAATAATTGGTTTGTGTGATCAGGGACATATGTACGCAAATGATCATGTACATATGTGTGCAGATAATCATTGGGACATGTGATTTTAGTGGGACATATGTGGGGGACATGTTTTTATTATTAGGGACATGTGTTTTTATTATTTGGGGACATGTATGTTTTGGGGACATGTGTGTTTTGGGGACATATGTGGGGACTGTGTTTGTACTGTGTGGTGTGTTGTGTGTTGACACTAGACTGATGATCAGTGAGTAAAAAGCTGTAAAAAGCAGCTCATACTCACTGATCATCAGCTGGCTGCAGCAATCTGCTCTCCTCTCCTCAGCGATGACTTCCGTGTGAGGAGAGGAGAGCCGATTGCCTAGCAACCGGCTGTTTGTTTACATCACATGACGGCCGTGATTGGACACGGCCCTCATGTGATCAGGAGGACCAATCACAGAGCCCTCCTGCCGATCTGAGATGTGCCGTGTCCGGGTGACACGAGCACATCGGGATCGCGCCGCTGCGCGGGCACGCGCGATCCCGCTACTTATGAAGGACGTTCCTGAACATCCTATCAGAAGTAGACAGCTCCCACCCGGCCGTATATATGGGTGGGAAGTGGTTAAGTGATAAAAGTTTCTGAAAATATATGTAAGTTATATGTACCGTAATAAGTGATGGTCTCTGAAGGTCACAGAACAACAGAGAGTACAGGGAGGAGTGGTTTTGCTGAGTAGGTATTTCTATTTTTGAGTTACTATGTCAGGACAATGGGTGGAGTTATGCTACTTATCTATAGACTGAACCATATTAGGTATATATGCAAATATGGGTGTTATTAGAATAGACATAACATCATGAAACAGTATAAGAATGGAGCAGGATTATGAGAGTAGGGAAGATCGGTGGGAAGAGAAGGAACGCTATACTTTGAAAATGTAACACCAGAAGTACCACCTTAGAAGCCAAAACCATGCCATATGTTACCAGATGTCAATCTTGTCTTTGCTTATCTTTCTGAACAATAAACCAACTATTGGACGAACGAAGGATTCTTCAATTCCTACTCCTGAAAATACGTAGCAAATGCAGCCTTGGATGAAGACATACATATCTCCGCTACACACCCTTTAGGAGAAGGGATACTGATTCACATAATACACAAAGACTTTGCTATTCATTAAGAAACGCCCCTGTGAGTATAGTAGAATACTAGAGTAATATGTATTTTACTAAGAGTAGAGCTTTCTACTCTCTACTGCATTTTTTTTTCACGGATGTTCTCTGCTTTATTTGGGGTAATAAGAAGCCTCGCATGAATAAGTTGACGTTACATGCCTCAAAATCGTGCGGTGGGCTTGGCCTCCCTAATCTACAAGCTTATTATCAAGCGGCTCAAATAACACAACTTTCAAACACAACAGCTAAGGGGTCTCTGCCCCTTTGGGTGTCTATTGAAGCTCTCTCATGCCACCCTTTTGCTATTGGCTCCTTGATGTGGCTGCCGAGCCGCCTTCGCCCTCCCATTCTGTGCCCCACCCTGTCTCACTCCCTGGGGGGTCTGGGATAGGGTGCGGCATCGTAAATCGCTATCATCTCTGCATACCCCACTAGCCCTGGTGTTCTGTAATCCAGAATTCTCCCCTGGCCTGACTCCACGGGTATTTCAATGGTGGCTTAATAAAGGACTCCTAAGGATAGGTGACTGAATGAATGAATGAATGAAATACTTATATAGCGCACAATGCGAACTGAATCGCCTCTAGGCGCTGTGGCGAGCTTTGATCATCTGCTAAAAGAGGAAGGTCTTGAGTTTTTTCCTAAAAGCCAGGTGATTTTCTTCCAGGCGGATGTTGATTGGTAGAGCATTCCATAGCAGAGGCCCTTGGACAGTGAATCTCCGATCCCCCTTGGATTTATACCGGGCTTTGGGCACGAGGAGGAGGTTTTTGTTGGCTGATCGAAGACTGCGGTTTGGTGTGTAATGATTTATTTTCTCCATTAGGTATTGCGGAGCTTCTCTATGCACGCATTTGTGGGTGAGGCAAAGGGTCTTGAACGTGATCCGATATTTTACGGTTAGCCAATGTAAGCTCCTCAGTGAAGGAGAAATGGACTATGTGACTATCTGGATGGAAATCAACCTCACTCTTTACAGCATTTTGCAGAGACAATGCAGATGCCCTCTAGTGAATTGTTTAGGTATAATCAACTTATCTCCTTTATACGTACTAAACTCAGCTTACTAGATGGACCTCTTAGCTAGGGTTGCCACCTTTTCCTCAAACCAAACCCGAACATTTTAGTAGCCTGGGACACCTTTGGGTGCCCTCAAGGAGAGTGGTAATGCGGTGCGCATAGTGTGCCACAGCAGTGGGTGTGGCCAAATTGCTCTCGCTGACATCATCGACCTGCCCCCCAGTGATGTCGAACCTGCCCCCAGACAGCCGCCTATAGCTCCTGGGTGGCAACAGATTTGTGTGTGACTATCCTGGTTACTTGGGGTGCCACAGTCTAGTCTGAATAATGTGTCCGGGTTTCAGTCCGCCTGAAACCCGAACACATGAGTCAAAACCTGGACTGTCCGTGTGAATCATGGACAGGTGGCAACCCTACTCTTAGCCCTTGTAAACACGGTCGGAGATTCCGACGGAATGTGTCCTATCGGACCGTTTTGTCAGATATTCCGACTGTGTGTGGTCTCCATCGGACTGTTTCCGTCTGAATATCCGACGAACCAACTTTTCCAACTTGCCGGTAAAATTTTCCGACAAAATGCTCTGATTGGACATACTCCGATCATGTGTAGCCTACTCCGAGGGACAAAGTGCCACGCATGCTCAGATCAAATTCCTAGACCAAAGCTATTGGCTACTAGCCTGAACGTAGTCCCGTCCTAACGAAATAACGTCATCACGTTATGTACAATCGGATTTTCCGACAACTTTGTCCGACCGTGTGTATGCAACATCACTTCCGGACCTCTTTCAGAATTAATCCGTCAGAATTACTCCGACGGATTTGGTTGTCGGAATCTCCGACTGTGTGTACAAGGGCTAACACTTACGAATTTTGAACTGTCTTGTCAAACGAAGGATCTACTACGGGGGACGAATATCTACTGTTTATACCACTATTACTGATCCAAATACTAAACTCCCCTATATGATTCACTGGGAACGGGACTTGAACACCACTTTTGAACTGTCTGACTGGCAGGACATGGCTTATGCTTTATCGAAAGTATCCATTAACGCAACACTAATTGAAGCTAATTATAAAACTCTCCTTCGCTGGTATTTAGTACCAACCAGCATACCTAGATGCATCCATCTGCATCTCCCATGTGCTTTAGACGGTGTGGCCAAGTGGGTACGATGTACCACATTTGGTGGCAGTGTCCAACAATTACTAGATTTTGTATCCGTATATCCAACCTGATATACACAGTGACTGGGGTTAATGTTCGTAGAGCCCCGGAAAAACTGCACTTTTCCAAAAACTCCCTGAAGGAGTTCCTAAAAAATCTTCGAAACTAATAATATACATAATTTTAGCTGCCAGAATAACCATTGCTAAATACTGGAAGCAGTCGATGGTTCCTATTGACTCTGTAAAAAAATAAACTTAAGTGGATCATGGTTAACGATAGACTCACCTGTATTCTCCGCAACAATACCAAGAAATTCGATGTGATATGGGACCCGTGGATAAGATATGTATCTCCCTTGTGATTTACCTCTGGTTGACCCTCCCTCTCTCTTCTTCTCTCTTTTTCTTTTTCCCTCCTTTCCCTCTCTCTTCTTCTTCTCCTTTCTTATTTTTCTTCTCAATATTTACTGTCCAACAGGACATTCTTAGAAATACAAGATAACTCGATATTATATATGTTTCTACGTTGTTGATACTTGCGGAATAAGGGTGCAAGGGAACCACCCCCCCTTTTTCCCCCCTTTTTTTTCTCTCTCCCTTTCTCCCCCTCCTTCCCTCCCTTCCCCCTCTCTATCCCCCTTATTTGACCCCTACACAATACTCTTTTCCCTGGGCTATCACCATTCCTAGCAAAACGGGCCTAAACGGCTCCCTAGGAGAGATATAACTGGGCCCGGCAGAATATGATGCACATTTCATGACCTGGCCGACAACGAATTGTATTCTTCTATGTTAATAAGTAGTGTGCACCTCACCAATATTCCTACCAAATATAGTTTATTTTACAGCTTAACCACTACAATACAGGGCACTTTCACCCCCTTCCTTCCCAGCCCAATTTTCAGCTTTCATCGCTCTCGCGCTTTCAGTGACAATTGCGCGGTCGTGCTACACTGTACCCAAATGAAATTGTTATCATTTTGTTCGCACAAATAGAGCTTTATTTTGGTGGTATTTATTCACGACTCTGTTTTTAATTTTTTGCGATATAAGCGCAAAAAAGCGGAAATTTGGAAAAAAAAACAATATTTTCTTTTTTCTATTTGAAAAGAAATTCAATAAAATCAAATTTTGTCATAAATTTAAGCCAAAATGTATTCTGCTACATGTTTTTGGTAAAAAAAATTCCGTTAAGTGTATAATAATTGGTTTGTGTGATCACGGACATATGTACGCAAATGATCATGTACATATGTGTGCAGGTGATCACGTACATATGTGTGCAGATAATCATTGGGACATGTGATTTTAGTGGGACATATGTGGGGGACATGTTTTTATTATTAGGGACATGTGTTTTTATTATTTGGGGACATGTATGTTTTGGGGACATGTGTGTTTTGGGGACATATGTGGGGACTGTGTTTGTACTGTGTGGTGTGTTGTGTGTATTACAGTAGACTGATGATCAGTGAATAAAAATCTGTAAAAAGCAGCCCATACTCACTGATCATCAGCCGGCTGCAGCGTTCTGCTCTCCTCTCCTCAGCGATGACTTCCGTGTGAGGAGAGGAGAGCCGATTGCCTAGCAACCGGCTGTTTGTTTACATCACATGACGGCCGTGATTGGACACGGCCGTCATGTGATCAGGAGGGCCAATCACAGAGCCCTCCTGCCGATCTGAGATGCGCCGTGTCCGGGTGACACGAGCGCATCGGGATCGCGCCGTTGCGAGGGCACGCGCGCGCGATCCCGCTACTTCTGAAGGACGTTCCTGAACATCCTATCAGGAGTAGACGGCTCCCACCCGGCCGTGTATATGCATTGGCCGGGTGGGAAGTGGTTAAAGTTTTGAGAGGCTGTATCTTAAATTATGCTGTCGGAAGAACTTACAGATGTTTATGTTTAAAATCACATCTCTAGGACCTGATGTTTACTGAATGTACTTTTTTATGACATTGTCTTGTTATCTGACTTTGAATAATTAATAAAAACATATTGAAAGTTAAAAAAGGTTAATGGTGTCAGTGGGAATTTACCTGAGAGGCAAACGTTGCTCATTGCCCAAGGAGCCCCTAGCAACCTCTGGAGGAACCCTAGTTGAGGAAGAACACTCTTTAGACTTGTGGTCATTGGGAAGAATTACCCCCTTACAGATAGCTTAAAAGGTCAATGGTGTCAGTGGGAACTTATCTGAGAGGCAGAAATTTCTCATTGCTCAAGGAACCCTTAAAAAATCTCTGGAGGAACCCTTGGATTGTATGGAAGCCTGGTGGAGGAAGAACGCTCCTTACACTTGTGGTCATTGGGAAGAATTACCCCCTTACAGATAGCTTAAAAGGTCAATGGTGTCAGTGGGAACTTATCTGAAAGGCAGATAATGCTCATTGGTCAAGGAACCCCTAGCAACCTCTGGAGGAATCCTTGGATTCCATGGAACTCTGGTTGAGGAAGACCACTTCTCAGACTTATGGTCATTGGGAAGAATTCTCCCTTACAGATAGTTAAAAAGATCAATGGTGTCAGTGGGAACTTATCTGAGAGGCAGAAATTTCTCATTGCTCAAGGAACCCTTAAAAAATGTCTGGAGGAACCCTTGGATTGTATGGAAGCCTGGTGGAGGAAGAACGCTCCTTAGACTTGTGGTCATTGGGAAGAATTTCCCGCTTACAGATAGCTAAAAAGGTCCATGGTGTCAGTGGGAACTTATCTGAGAGGCAGAAATTGCTCATTCCTCAAGGAACCTCTAGCAACCTCTGGAGGAACCCTGGGGTTTTATGGAACCTTGTTTGAAGAAAAATTCTCCTTATACTTGTGGTCATTGGGAGGAATTAACCCCTTACAGAGAGTAAAAAAGATTAATGGTGTCAGTGGCAACTTATCTGAGAGGAAGAAATTGCTCATTGCTCAAGAAGCCCCTAGAAACATCTGGAGGAACCCTGGGGTTTCATGGAACCCTGGTTGAGGAAGAATGCACCTTACACGTGAGGTCATTGGGAAGAATTACCCCCTTGATAGCTAAAAGATTAATGGTGTCAGTGGGAACTTATCAGAAAATGCTAATTGCTCAAGGAGCCCCCAGCATCCCCTCAAAGAACCTTATCGCTGTATTCCTGGGAGCCTGACACTGATGTTTCAGGTCTAAGCATCTTCAACATTAGAGTCAGTGCAGCTGATATGCTTTCCCCTCTTCTCCTCCTACCCAATTACAGAAGCCTTTGCATTATTTTAACTCATTCACAAAATAGAAAGGCTTCTTTGAATGGGCAGCAGAGAAGAGGAGCGGGAATAGCTGCTTTTGTGTGCTTCTCTCTCCTCTCTCACTCTTTCTGGACTTTTAGAACATCTGCGGATGTGTGGGGTTGTCCACGCTCATGCCCAAAGATGGCGCAGTTATCGGGATCCCAGATCTCTGGTTTCTGTCACAAGCTCAGAAACTCAGCACAGGCACATATATGCTGCGTGTCTCTGCCAGAAACCAGCGGCACACATTCCAGATTTTTTAACTCTTCTTCCAAAAGGACATACCGGTACATTTAATTGAAGTGGTTATACTGGGGTCATGGCTGCAGCTGCAATCATGACTCTGGTATCATTTTTTTCCAGCGATGCTCTACAATGAGGGTCGGAAACCCGTCAATCGCGATGTACCTGATGCCCGCAGGCAGGTGACAGGTAGATCACGAACAGGTCCCTATGTTGCCAACCCTGTGTATTCCCCCATGCCTGCAGAGCACACAGGTGTACGCTCGACCACTGCATGGCAAGAGTTCCATCCAGCAAAGCTCCCACTAGCTTCTTCTGATAGTACTGAGATGTCATTCCTGGCTCACCAGATGCATCACTTCTTGCCTTCAGACAGTGCCCTTCCCCAGGACTCCAGCAGCTTCCAGAACTACTTAAAGTGGCATCTCCTCCCTGCCCATAGTGTCACTTTTGTCTCTGAAACTGGGTACTGAGTCATTTCATCAATGCCAGAACATGCAGTTCTGCCGTGGCAGTTTCCATGTGCCACTCTGCATAAGGAAAGAACTTTTGTTCTGACTTCCCAGTACCATGCCCTCCTGACCCCCCAGTACTATATCCTCCTGTCCCCCCCAGTACCGTGCCCTCCTGACCTTTCTGCACTGTGCCCTACTGACCCACCAGTACCATACCCTCCTACCCCCCCCAGTACCATGCCTTCCTGACCTGCCTGCACCGTGCCCTCCTGACACCCCCAGTACCATATACGTCTGGTCCCCCAGTACTGTGTCCTCCTAACCCCCCAGTACCATGCCCTTCTGACTCCCCTGTACTCTACCCTGCACTGTGCCCCCAGTACCATAACCTCTTGATCCACTTTACTCTGCCCTCCTTAGTACCCTGAACCCCACCCCAATACTATACCCTTCTGACCCCCTATACTCTGCCCGCCTGACCCCTCAGTAATGTAACCTTCTGACCTTCCTACACCATACCCTCCTGCCCCCCCAGTACCGTGTTCTCCTGACCCATACCATACCCTGCTGCCTCCCCCCAGTACCGTGTTCTCCTGACCCATCCCCTTACCATACACTCCTAACCTCCCAGTATCATACCCTCCTGACCCCCAGTACCCTGCCCTTGTGACTCCCCAGTACTGTACCCTCCTGCACTGTCCCCCCCATACAGCACCCTTATGACCCTCCAGTACCATACCCTTTTGACCGCCCTGAACCATACCAATCTGATCGCCCAGTACCATACTTGCCTGACCCCCCAGTACCATACCCGCCTGACCCCCCCCCCCCAACCCCCCAGTACCATGCACTCCTGACCCCCTCCCCTCTGCCTTGCTAACCTCTGACCTGCTCATCCCTGTCCTCTGCCCTACTGATCCCTATACACTGTTCTTCATACTGCTGACCTCTGTACACTTCTCTTCATCCTATTGCCCTCTGTACACTGCCCTACCTACTACGTACACTGGCCAGAAATTAGAAAAGATAGCCAGGTTTTAAACTATTCAAATAATCAGACTGTAGTACCAGATGTTCTGCTTTCATGATGAACTCCGGCATCCGACTTTTAGGCGTGACCAATTACTTCCCAAACATGAACAAAATTGTGAATAAAAGCGAATGCCGAGTTTCTCACTGAAGGCCGGGTTCACATATGTGCAGCCGCGGGTTCATGCCCGGGGTCCGTTGCGTGTCTGGGTTCAGGTGTGATTTCGCCTGAATTCACACCCGAACCAGACCCAAACACGCACAGGACCCCCTATGCTATCTGCTCGGCGGCCACCCCAGTCCAGTGTGATCCGACTCCATTGAGAGCCGGTCACACTCGCCTGTCATGCGAATTGGATCATGAGGGGAAACCAGCATCCAATTTTCATATATGTGAACCCAGCCTAAAGCTAAATTTTGGAGTTTCTCGGGGGTTGCAGGTCTTCTGAGCTCCACATGATGGCGATCTCACTACTTACTCAGACAGGAAGTCTCTATGGAAAACAGGAAGTGATGTCAGGCACAAGCAGGAAGTGATGTCAGGTATAAATAGGAACCTCCAGGAGAGCGGCAAAACAGGAGGAATTAGTGAAAAGACATTGGTGGTACTGGCAGGAGAGGAGATAATAAAATATTTGATCATAGCTCTCATCACTGTCTATTAAAAGGAACCAAGTTGCTCTGTTCTGCTTTGCTCTTTAATTATTCCGCTACATCAGTCTGATGCACACACAGTATACTATTTATCTGCCTGAGTGTACAGTATATATTTCTCTTGGTATTTTATTAGATTTCAGATGATTTCCCGTATTGAAGTGAAAACACCGGTATAAAAAGAAAAGTAATGGAGACGTAAAACATAAGTGGGTTTAACGTAAGGTGACCAGATTTTTTTTTTTAATGAAATCCGGGGACATATTTTTAATTAATTTTTTTTTTTTATTATGCAAATGGTAAACTCTTTTATGAGCATATTTTCTTCAAATTATATATGTAGTGTATGTGGTGTGTGTTTATGGAATGATTGGATGATATATACGTTATTTCTTACATTTTGTCCATGAGATGAAAAAAAAAAAAAAAGATACTACTTAGAATATTTTTGGGATATGACTACCAAATGTTAAGAAGATAAGATAGAGGGAAAAAAAAACAGAGTGCATTATGTGAATACTTTTTAATCCTGCGAACTAAAATTAAATATCTGTGATTACATACTTCACGATTTGGGTCCCCCCTCTCCTTTTTTACTCTATGTTCACGTACCGGGGAGGCTGTCCACTGTCACTGAGGCATATAGAGATAACCTATCATTGTATATGAAGACCAGACATCAGGCTAACATGGTATATTGGTCTATCTAGTCCATTGACTCTTCCCCTCGCCACCACCACACAAGAGGAACGTCGGATGCGAGACATTGGAGGATTTACTGACCACCACCATTTGTTACAGCGGTAAAGGTAAGGAAGCCACGGCACACCTGAGGTGTTTATACCCTGAAGAGGATTCACATCACCTATCCGCTGAGAGATCACTGTGCCCATCGAACGCAGCCATTGTGCCCATCAAACGCGGCCATTGTGCCCATCAAACGCAGCCATTGTGCCCATCAAACCTGGCCACTGTGCCCATCAAACGCTACCGCTGTGCCCATCAAACGCTCCCGCTGTGCCCATCAAACGCTCCCACTGTGCCCATCGAATGCTGCCACTCTGCCCCCCCCCCCGTCTGCCTGGCACTTACCCTGTCTTGGTAGCGTTTGAAGGAGGCGAGCGGTTTCCTCCATGTCCTCGATGTCTTCTCACGTCCGCTCCTCCCGTCCTTCCTTGTAATTGGACGCCTGATAGGCGTCCAATTACAGCGCCTGTCATTTTCAGCCAATCGTGTGATGGGTAACAGACCCGAACACCTGATTGGCGGCGAGGCGGTTCAGAGTTAGGAAAGCAAATATTCATTCGCTTTTCTAACAGCTGAGTAAACTGCGAGCGGCAGGCATCGCTGTTTACCTTTTTTCGACGCCTATTAGAGCCTTTGGCTCTAATCAGGTGCTTAAAAAAAATATCCCAGTGCCCAAAAAGGGGCCGGGCGCCTGGATAGGGGGTGGCAGTGGCGGCTATAGATAGATTTATTGGTGATAGAGGGGGCCCTTATGGATGCACCGCCACTGTTCACAGCCCCTACTTGTAAAGAAGGTCTTCCTACCTAGTCCCACCTCGTTTTCACAAAGCTGACATGTTGCTGAGAAGCACAGTACAGATCACACGAGGGGTGGGCATGCACATAGTAGCCAGAGGTGGCAGTAAAGAGCTTGATGTCAAGAACAGCAGAAGCTGTGGAATTGTTTCTGTAATACAAAGCACGGCTCCCCTCCACCCGTTCTGCCTTCTTCTGGCCTGGACGGCCCCGTGGCCCCTTACAGTTGTGACGACTGTAACCCCCTGATGGCGGACCTGCTCCAGGGTAAAGTTTAGTATCTTCCCAGTCATGTGACTCCAGTCCTCCTCCCTCCTCATTTGATCTATACAGGTTTCCTGTAGCTCAATAATTGATAACCGAGAACTATCTGGACTGTACTGTACTTGTTGTTCAATATTAGGATGGGGGTGTATGGGTGATAATATGAGGGTTTCTAATATGGAAGAACTCCGTGATTGGATATTAACAAAAAAAGCCGCAAGGACATCATCTATATAACCCCTACCACTCCCAGCAAGCCTCAATTTTTTACTTAAAAAAAAAAAAATTTCCTTAGTTGAAGGAAGTCTTCTCTTTTCTCTAAGTGAAGCATACCATTTTTCCTGTTCCTTTTTCTCAAGCTTCTTCTAGAAACGTTATAGCTGCCCTATAGCCGTCGCATCTCCCTATTACAGCTTTCCAGATCAGTTGACTCCTCGGATAAGCCTTGGGGGACCATACCCAGACCCTGCATGGAAGAAGAGCAGAACCAACCCGCCTATAATGTTGCTTTTGGGAAGTGGATCCTGAACTTGGCAAGTGGGCCCTAAACTTGGCAAGTGGAGCTTTGCATTTAGTTAGTTGCATGGTTCAATGATCATGGTCCATCCGTGGGTGGAGCCCTGTCAATGAAGACCCCTTAGGGGGTATGTTTACTTATAGAGCAAAGCAGAGATTGGAGTACAGCACACGTAGAGCAGGGACCACAGCAGATTGGTCTCAGAGGCAGAGGGGACTATCCCTCTGCCTCTGAGAGGTCAAATCAGAAAGAGAGGTTTTTCTGCTAAAATCCCTCAGAAGCTTAAAGACCCAATCTGAGATCAATGTCGCCCCTGCCCCCAACTTCTATTTCACCCCCTCTATTTGATCACTGAAACAAAAAAATCCGAATCTAAATGACCATTTTTACTTACCTTAACCCACGAACACATGAAACGGCATCCCCAAGTCTTGCCCTTCATCTGTTTTCCTCCGGCTTGGATCCTTCTTCAGATGTCCACATCAATGCTTGCATGACATCGACACTTCCTATTGGATATCCAACAGCGGGATTCTCCCAGGATCCGGAAGAGGACCGCATCTTCACAGTGGGATGGTAGGGGATGACAATCTCAGGCTGCATTTGCATTCCCTTGAATCCAGGACTGACCACAGCAGGGACCTGGAAGGGATTGCCTCCCTTCTTCTGGAGGACCTCTTGGCCTCTGTGGACATCAGGGATGCTATCTTACACATCCCAAGTTTCCCACTCATCAACACTATCTGCAGTTTGCTGTGGGCACACAATATTACCGATTTGTTGCACTGTCCATAGCACCTTGGGTCTTCACTAAGATGCTTTCCCATATCATAGACCTGTTTTGATCTTGGGGTATGCACATTATAAGATACCTAGACGATCTCTTGTTAAAGGACTTATCTAGAACGTAACCCAATGGTAACTCACTAAACTTGATTAAGATCCTTGTTTGGTGGTCAAGGCACGGGGAAATGGCTTATTTTGAGAAGGTAAAACCAACTGTTGCCTTTATCACAGCCTGCAATACCACTGGAGGAAGACTTCAGCCAAATCTAGCTGGCTGGCCACGCAAAGACAGATACAAATTTTTCCTACAATCTGGTATCTCTACAATTAACTGGGCAAAACATGTTCGAGAGGGTTCTCCCATGGGTAGGAGACCAAGATGAATCCATTTTTTACTAGGAGGAGTTCACTATATGCCAAGGCAGTGGATGAGCACTATTTATTTGTCGTCATTGGACCTGAAGGGTGTCGTTCCACTATCCACCAGAGTGTATCTCCCAGCAGGTCCCAGAAATTAGTCTTCTCCCGATTTTGGCTGTTAGGAGGGTATTTAGCGCCACCTCAGGAGTCCCATTGCCTCAGAGCTTTTTTCCCCAGTGTGCCCATTTGCTTTGTTCTGTTGCTACCGTGTTCCCGTATTGTGTCCCTGTACTGTGTCTTGTACTGTATCCTGTACATTGTTCTGTACCATGTCTTGTAGTGACGTAGAGATTAATAGGAGGAACCACAGAGCTCTGTGGAGGACCAGAAGATCGGCACTCCCCAGTCGTGCCAGTTCCTGAAGAAGACTTTAGCAGGCATCGGAGCTCCGTTCTGAGAGGTAAAAATTCACCTTTTATAGGGAAAACTTTTTTTTGAGTTTGACTTTTGGTCAAACTTTTCCTTTTATATATTAGTGTCTTCACTTCAAAACGTGAAATCTGATGAAATACTGAGAGTGATACAAACACTTTGGGCAGATAAATAGTACATTCTTGTTATCTGTGTGTACATCAGACTAAAAGTCTGGACATTTAAAGGACAAAGAGGTACACAGCAATTTAATTTGTAATAATGGAGAGTGATGGGAGCAATGATAAAGTAATATCTTATTTCTGATTCTGCTGCCAGGTCCAGCAATGGCTTCTCTCTACTTCCTCCCGACTCGCCTCTCACCCGGAACTTCCTATCTGTACCTGACATCACTTCCTGTCTTCCATAGAGACTTCCTGTCTGAGTAGAAGTGATAGCGCCACCCTGTGGAGGTCAGAGGAACTGCAGGAACTACATCTCGAAGTGTGAACATGGCCTTGTGCTGTGTGTGTATGTACTGCATATCCTTATAGATGTAAACATGTCAACTCGCCCGAGAAACTAGGCAGACTCTTGGTTTTGAGGGTTCTCTTCTGAATATCCCCACGGTTGAGGCAAATCTCTGGGACTTTCTGTCTGGGTAGAAGTAAGAACGGCACCTTGTGGGGGTCAGAAAACCTGGAGCCCCCCGAGAAAGGTCTTGTGAGAACACAGCCTTGTGCTGTGTATGTACTGTATATCCTTATAGATGGGGTACATATATACACACACACACAGCACAAGGCCGTGTTCACACTACAAGATGTTTCATGAGGCTGCAGTTCCTCTGAGCGCCACAAGGTGGTGATCTCGCCTATACCCAGAAAGGAAGTCTCTATGGAAGACACGAAGCGATGTCATGTACAGACAGGAAGTTCCAGGTGAGGCGGGAGGAAGTAGAAAGGAGACTTTGTTGGAAGTGGCAGCAGAGGAGGTAATAACAAATTATTTTCTATTTACACCCAGTAACCCCCCCCCTGTTATGTCCGTCCTCTTCCTCCATAGTCACTGTGACGTCTTTATTCTCCAGCAGATGATGATACACACATATATAGTGTGGAAAGGTTATTTTTCCCTTTGTTGTTTTTTGTTATTTTTGTTATCAAAGCTACTAAAATAAAGACATACCTATTCAAATTTTCATCTAAATAAACCTCCCATCTTCCGCACCAAATAAAAGTCGTATAATATGTTAGTATAGACTGATGAGGTGAGAAGATCATTGGTGGATTAGGTAACACATCTCCAAAGTGAAGACAATGTTCCTGGCCCCGTGATTGACCCTCACCCATCACCCGCAACAGCAGGAGGACTTTGATTGGCCGAAGCCTCTGGTTTGCTGCTCTTTATTGGTATTGTTGCCCAAGTCTTACTCCGTTAGGTATGTTTTCAGAATAAACAACCCTTTTTGAATCGGCTCCTTCGGGGGTGTGATCAGTAAACTAAAATCTAATCGGCAAAGTCTCCAGAGTACACAGATGTCACTTAAATATGGTTTCTGTATTGTAGAAACTTTTCAGTTTAGAAGATGTGGGATGCACCTACCCTGTTTCCCTGAAAATAAGACCTAGCGTGACTGTCGGTGATGGCTGCAATATAAGCCCTAGTTAAGGTCCTTGTAGGTCTTATTTTCGGGGGAAACACCATTGGTTTGCACAGGAGACCCGTAGAGGGCCCTCAAAACCCCGCCTCTCAGTCTCCCTTCATTCAGAGTCAGTGCACACTATGACATCACACCGACTCAAAACTGGCATCACAGCTGCTCCTCCCAATGCTCTTCCATCCAGAGTCAGTACATCCTATGACATCACACTGACCTCACAGCTCCCCCTCCCAATGTCCCTCCCATACAGAGTCAGCACATCCTATGACATCACACTGACCTCACAGCAATGCTTGAAAGCAAAATTCTTCCAGAAGGTAGAAGAAAGATCCTATTTTTTGCTCCTTGCCTGCAGATCTATTGCTAATCAAAACACATCCAACATAGAAAATGTAAATTGTGATCTAGGAGGTCAAAAAATCATAAATACCAAACGGTCCAGATTAAATATGTTCCCACTAGAGGGGAGAGGCAAAGTTCTTAAATAATGCAGACCTTCATATTACCTCCTGATGTCCTCATATTATTATTGTACAACCAACAAAAATCCAGATGATTCTCTGTTATCAATTATATCTGTCTTCAGGGAAACTTTCATAGATGACGGCAAGAATGAGGATGGAGAAGGACCGGAGTCACATGACTGAGAAGATACTAAACTTCACCCTGGAGATCATCTACCTGCTGACCGGAGAGGTGAGGAGGATTCTGGGAGGTCACATGACATCACTCTTATCTCTATTAATAAAACACAGACCTGACCGGAGAGGTGAGGAGGATTCAGGGAATCTAACATGATGTTCCTATTGGTTCCCCAATACAGAGATTTCCTCTGGTGAAGTCCGGTGATCATATGACCATCACAGTGCCTCCATGTGACTCCCTAAAACCTGAGAGACACAACATGGAGAAGATTCTAGAAGTCACCAAGAAGATGATGGAGCTGCTGACAGGAGAGGTGAGGAGGATTCTGGGAATTCTGGGACATTATCCAGTAACAGACAAGGGATGTGTCTGGATGGTGACTGTATCATTGTGTGTGTGTCAGGTTCCTATAAGGTGTCAGGATGTCACTGTCTATTTCTCCATGGAGGAGTGGGAGTATTTAGAAGGACACAAGGATCTCTACAAGGACGTCATGATGGCCAATCAGCCGCCCCTCACATCACCGGGTAAGAGGAGACTTTATTGTAAAGGAGAGAGCAGTACGGAGGCTCCACCTAGATCCCCCATCATCTGATAAACACATAGAAACAATGTATTCAGTCAGTGTGTGTGTTTCCTACAGATGGATCCAGTAATGGGAACCCACCAGAGAGATGTCCCCGTCCTCTGTATTCCCGGGATTCCACACAGGAAGGTCACCCCATCCCCCACCATCATCAGGTAGGTGAGGAAACAATCATGAATAGTTATGATTCATATACAAGAATGTTTGTTACAATGAGTGGAGTTTTTTTTTTTTTGTTTTTTTTTTACATATTCAGAGGGGAAACCTGAGGCATTATAATATTGTTGTTAAAGAAGAGAATAAAGAGGAGGATGAGGCCTATGGTGTGATAAAGGAGCTTTCCAGAAGACACAAGGATCTTTACAACGGCGTTTTGATGGAGCCACCTAATACCAGGCACCCACCAGAGAGATGTCCTCATCATCTGTATTCCCGGGATTCCACACAGGAAGGTCACACCATCCCCCACCATCATCAGGTAGGTGGAGTTGAGGGTCGGGAACATAAAGTGATTGAACACTCTGACATGTGGAGATGATGTGTGGACTCTACAAGATGATATTTTCTATGTGATCTCACATCATAAATACTTCTATGTTACAGATGTTATTTTCTGCCATTCTGTTGGTTTAGGGTGAAGATCTGATGAAGATGAAAGTTGAGGATGAAGTAGAAGAGACGTATGTGAGGGATGATCAGCAATATACGGAGGAGGCTGGAATGACGAGGACATTCATAGAGGAGGACACTCCTACAGAGATCAGCACAGGTGACCCATCATATATTCTTCTCTTATCTCTGCTCTGTTACTGCTCACTGATTGGCCCAGAGTAGGGCGGGAGCTGAGTGATATCAGCCAATAATAGGTTGATAATGGTCCCCTCCCTGTACTGATACCCTATTTGTGGTTCAGCTGGCAGTATTAGGTTGTGGGTCACTCCTAGTTACAGTAGCACATATATGATAACACAGATTGAGACTTTCTTAGTTTGTTTCTTTTTGTCAAGTAGACTTATAGCTAAATGTTACCATAAAACTCTGTTAACAATGCTGCATATCCCCAGAAGCCTAGGCCTATGGTCACTTGTTCTATGGTAAAAGGTCTGCAAGTCTGAACTTTGACCCTCTTGTCTATCAGAGATCACATGACCCAGTGCCTAGGCTTGTGGTTGTGTGAAGAGCATGGACCTCCCAGTCCCCATTGGTTCCTGCTCTTCTGACAAGGCTGTGTAAATGTAGAAGTGATCTGGGAGGACCAAAGAACCTTTGACTGAAGAGGGGGGAAAAGTCCCGGCTGGTTGGGACCTCCACAGAGAACATCTCCTCACTCATATCTACCTGATCCAGATGGGATCTTGATGGAAGTGAACTAACGCTCTCATATCTATTGATGATGTTTTTATATTTTTCCAGGACACGCCATGGAGAAACCCTCAAAGGATCGTCTCACTTTATCTCCAGGTTGGAAAATGGAAGATGAGGACATCACAGGAGATTGTGGAGGAGAAAAGACAATGATCTCCACTATGGATGGTGGACTTCACAGTGTGGATAGACCATGGAATCCCTCCGACTCTGAGCAACCTCGTACTGTGAGGGATGGGGCCAGGATTCAGGGGACATTTCCCTGTCCTGAATGTGGGGAAAGTTTTGGCTCACAACTAAATCTTTTTGTGCATCAGAGATCTCACATTGAGGAAAAGCTTCATTCCTGCTCTGAGTGCGGGAAATGCTATCCACATAAATCAGAACTTTCTATACATCAAAGATCTCACACGGGGGAGAAGCCGTATTCCTGCCCTGAGTGCGGGAAATGTTGTCCAAGAAAGTCAGATCTTGCTAGACATCAAAGATCCCACACAGGGGAGCGGCCATATTCCTGTCCTGAGTGCGGAAAATGTTTTCCGTCAAAATCAGATCTTGCTAGACATCAACGATCTCACACGGGTGAGAAGCCATATTCCTGCCCTGAGTGTGGGAAATGTTTTTCACAGAAACCTGTACTTACCAGACATCTTAGTTTGCACACAGGGGGGAAATCTTATTGCTGCTCTGAGTGCGGGAAATGTTTTTCATGGAAGTCTTGTCTTACCAGACATCAGAGAACCCACACAACCCTTGAGGTGTATTAATGACCTGAGTGTGGGAAATGTCTTCTATATGGATGGATCATATGTTGCTGTACATCAGAGATCTCACACTGGGAAGAAGCTCACCTTGATATACATCTTAGAAAACACGTGGCTGAGAGCTCCTTTTGATCTTTATCATGGAAGAAACACTTTATAAGGAAATCAGAGATCACTAAAGACTTCAAAGTTCTGTCTGTCTTCCTCTGCTAGGAGGGAGAAGGAGGGGGTGTCACTGCTGGTTGGGTCCCTCTAGGAGAGAGAAGGAGGGGGTGTCACTGCTGGTTGGGTCCCTCTAGGAGAGAGAAGGAGGGGGTGTCACTGCCGGTTGGGTCCCTCTAGAAGAGAGAAGGAGGAGGTGTCACTGCTGGTTGGGTCCCTCTAGGAGAGAGAAGGAGGGGGTATCACTGCTGGTTGGGTCCCTCTAGGAGAGAGAAGGAGGGGGTGTCACTGCTGGTTGGGTCCCTCTAGAAGAGAGAAGGAGGAGGTGTCACTGCTGGTTGGGTCCCTCTAGGAGAGAGAAGGAGGGGGTGTCACTGCCGGTTGGGTCCCTCTAGGAGAGAGAAGGAGGAGGTGTCACTGCTGGTTGGGTCCCTCTAGGAGAGAGAAGGAGGGGGTGTCACTGCCGGTTGGGTCCCTCTAGAAGAGAGAAGGAGGAGGTGTCACTGCTGGTTGGGTTCCTCTAGGAGAGAGAAGGAGGGGGTGTCACTGCCGGTTGGGTCCCTCTAGGAGAGAGAAGGAGGGGGTGTCACTGCCGGTTGGGTCCCTCTAGGAGAGAGAAGGAGGGGGTGTCACTGCCGGTTGGGTCCCTCTAGAAGAGAGAAGGAGGAGGTGTCACTGCTGGTTGGGTCCCTCTAGGAGAGAGAAGGAGGAGGTGTCACTGCTGGTTGGGTCCCTGTAGGAGAGAGAAGGAGGGGGTGTCACTGCCGGTTGGGTCCCTCTAGGAGAGAGAAGGAGGGGGTGTCACTGCCGGTTGGGTCCCTCTAGGAGAGAGAAGGAGGGGGTGTCACTGTTGGTTGGGTCCCTCTAGGAGAGAGAAGGAGGGGATGTCACTGCCGGTTGGGTCCCTCTAGGAGAGAGGAGGAGGGGGTGTCACTGCTGGTTGGGTCCCTCTAGGAGAGAGAAGGAGGGGGTGTCACTGCCGGTTGGGTCCCTCTAGGAGAGAGAAGGAGGGGGTGTCATGGCTGGTTGGGTCCCTCTAGAAGAGAGAAGGAGGAGGTGTCACTGCTGGTTGGGTCCCTCTAGGAGAGAGAAGGAAGGGGTGTCACAGCTGGTTGGGTCCCTCTAGAAGAGAGAAGGAGGAGGTGTCACTGCTGGTTGGGTCCCTCTAGGAGAGAGAAGGAGGGGGTGTCACTGCTGGTTGTGTCCCTCTAGGAGAGAGAAGGAGGGGGTGTCACTGTTGGTTGGGTCCCTCTAGGAGAGAGAAGGAGGGGGTGTCACTGCCGGTTGGGTCCCTCTAGGAGAGAGAAGGAGGGGGTGTCACTGCTGGTTGGGTCCCTCTAGGAGAGAGAAGGAGGGGGTGTCACTGCCGGTTGGGTCCCTCTAGGAGAGAGAAGGAGGGGGTGTCACTGCCGGTTGGGTCCCTCTAGGAGAGAGAAGGAGGGGGTGTCACTGCCGGTTGGGTCCCTCTAGGAGAGAGAAGGAGGGGGTGTCACTGCCGGTTGGGTCCCTCTAGGAGAGAGAAGGAGGGGGTGTCACTGCCGGTTGGTTCCCTCTAGAAGTGTAGTCTGATCTCCCCTGATCATCAGCAGAAGTTTCAAAGGAAGACATCATGGTGAGAGAGGAGCTAGATATTGCTTTTGTACAGAAAAAATGGGGAGATCAGACTACACAACAGGACTTACAATTTCAGTGCAGCAGTTATCAGTCTCACATTTTCATATGTAAAATTTTATATTTACCTGAAAACAATTCAAATATATTAACATATTTAAGAAAATTAAGATTAAAGGTTTGTCTTCAGAAATGTTTTCCTTTTATTCCTTTTTCTAAGGCCGCGTACACACGCGGGGACTGTTCGCTCAACTTTGTCCGCTGAACAGTGTTTCGGCGGACAGTCCGCTCGTGTGTGGGCTTTCAGCGGACAGTTTCAGCGGACAGTTTCAGCGGACAGTTTCAGCGGACAGTTTCAGCGGACAGTTTCAGCGGACAGTTTCAGCGGACAGTCTGCTGAACAAAGTTTTTCGGAAATTCCGAAAAACTGTCCGCTGAAACTTTGTTTCAGCGAACAGTCCCCTCGTGTGTAGGCTTGTTCGTCAAACTAAGTTCCGCGCATGCTCAGAAAGGATTTACACGCCGAAGTTTGCATTGCAGTGTATAGGACGTCGTATTTTTCATCCCGTCGTACGTGCCGTTCACGTCATCGCGCACGGTTTCAGCGGACTGTTCGTTCGTCGTGTGTGGGCAAGTCCGTCCATGCTAATTTTGAGCGGACTGTCCGCTGAAACTGTTTGACGGACAAAGTTGAGCGAACAGTCCCCGCGTGCCTAACACTACAAGTAAGGTCCATCCTGTAGGTTTTAGTATTGATCTTGTGTCTTAGTAGTTTGGTTTTACCGGCTTTTACTTGTTGGAACAGCCGACTCTCCCCCTTCTCATAAATCTTAGTTCATAGACCCGTCTATCATTCTACCCATAATTCCTCCTCCGCACCATCACCACCTCCAACCACAAGATCATCTTTCTTGGTATTCCTAGATTGGGTTCTGGAGTTTTGAGACTTTGAAAAGTTTTCAGATGGAAGTTGTCTCCAACCCAGTGTCCAGGGCTTACTGAAGACCAGAAGGCTGTGTGTGCGCAGGTTCACACAACCCTATATAACAAAGGCTTGGTAATACTTCAGGGCTCCAACCAGAAGGGAGGTGTGTCTCATCTGAAGACAGGTATGTGTTCCTGTTTGGAGATAGAGGTGATCTACTTGAGAGACAGCACTCCATGTTCGTGAGATTCCAGGCCCATTGGACTAAGAGAGTTGGGACTGTTGAAAGAGCCTGTTCGATTTTGAGTGCAGGAAGGTGGTTTTTCAACTGGGTTTCGGTATTTCCGGATAGTGTTTTCCAGAGTTTTGAAATTTCGAAGAGCTTTCAGAGGGAAGAAGTCTCCAACCCAATGTTCAGGTCTTACTGGAGACCATAAGCCTGTGAGTGCAGGTGCACTCAGCCCATATAATGAAGGACCTGGCCATAGTGCAGGGTTCCTGTTAGAGATGAGCCGAACACCCCCCCCCCCCCCGGTTCGGTTCGCACCAGAACCTTCGAACTGACCGAAAATTTGTACGAACTTTAGAACCCTATTAAAGTCTATGGGACTCGAACGTTCGAAATCAAAAGTGCTAATTTTAAAGGCTAATATGTAAGATATGTAACAGACAACACCAGCGATAAGGGGTATCTTCAGGTGTATACTGTGCTGGAGGCACACAACACCCACTAATTCCTGCAGATGCCTGTATTAGAGAACACTGGCAATAAAGGGTAGATACAGGTGTATACTGTGCTGGAGGCACACAACACCCACTAATTCCTGCAGATGCCTGTATTAGAGAACATCGGCAATAAAGGGTAGATACAGGTGTATACTGTGCTGGAGGCACACAACACCCACTAATTCCTGCAGATGCCTGTATTAGAGAACACCAGCAATAAAGGGTAGATACAGGTGTATACTGCGCTGGAGGCACACAACACCCACTAACTCCTGCAGATGCCTGTATTAGAGAACACCAGCAATAAAGGGTAGATACAGGTGTATACTGTGCTGGAGGCACACAACACCCACTAACTCCTGCAGATGCCTGTATTAGAGAACAACAGCATAAAGGGTAGATACAGGTGTATACTGTGCTGGAGGCACACAACACCCACTAACTCCTGCAGATGCCTGTATTAGAGAACACCAGCAATAAAGGGTAGATACAGGTGTTTTCTGTGCTGTGCTGGAGGCACACAACACCCACTAACTCCTGCAGATGCCTGTATTAGAGAACACCAGCAAAAAAGGGTAGATACAGGTGTATACTGTGCTGGAGGCACACAACACCCACTAACTGCTGCAGATGCCTGAGAAAAGAACACACTGTCCCTGCTTATCTTGCTCTTTCCCTGCACGCCGGAACACACTACACAAGGCCGCCACGCTGGCGGTCTTATATAGTATGGGGCATGTACTAAACCCTGAGCTATAATTGGCCGCAGGCATCCTGTTAAAATTTCCAAATTTTTCATTCTCCGAAAATTCGGAAATTCAAAATTTCAGAAATTGGAAAATTCGAAATGAGGAAATTTGAAAATTCAAAATTTCAGAAATTGGAAAATTCGAAATGAGGAAATTTGAAAATTCGGAATTTCGGAAATTTGAAAATTCGGAATTTTGGAAATTTGAAAATTCGGAATTTCGGAAATTTGAAAATTCGGAATTTCGGAAATTAGAGAATTCAGAAATCTGAAAATAAGAATCAAATTTCAAAAGAATGAAAATACGAAAACTCGAAAACCTGAAATAACTAATAACTATTAAATTATAGGTATCGGAATTTCCTTTCAAATTTGGCTGTTAGTGAACGTAACGAGTATGACTTTATCTGAATTTACGAATTTCCTGAAAAAAATGAATGCCGTATCTAAAAGAATGTAATGTAATGATCTAATAATAATAATAATAATAAGGTTTTATTATTATTATTTATTATTAATTTGTCCCATTCCATTTTTTTAGATGCAGTATTTGTTATTTCAGATAATTTGTAACATTATTTATTATTCGTTGCACTCTGAAACAATCAAATTTGAAAGGAAATTCCAATCCCCATCATTTAATAGTTAGTGATTATTAGTTGGTTATTATTTTGAATTTTACAGATTTTTCTTTCTTATTTTCGTATTTTTTAATTTTCGAATTCGAAGATTTGGAAATTAGAATTTTTGAATTTCCGAAAAAAGCTAAAAAATGTATGAAACGAAAACGAACACATTTTATGTCAGTGCGCACCTCTAGTCTATAGAATCTGTTGTGTCCTCACCTTAAACATCTCACTCCTCCCACACCTGACTAGTTATCCACCGTTTACATCTTGGAGATCAGGAGCCATTTCCATCGTTTCCTCTCTGCTGGGGTTCTTTGTATCCATGTGCCAGAGGTGGTACATGCGGAAGGAGTAGATCTCCCCCTTTTCTTGTGTACTGACCTACAGAACCGATCCACCTTGAAGTCCCACTTCCACATATTAGTCCTTGTTGTCTCTGCTGCCCCTTCAGGATCTCTCTCCTCACATACCTGGCTATTCCACCACCACCACATCCTAGGGATCAGGAGCAATTTCTCTCTGTTGGGGTCCTTTGCCAAAGTGCCCCAGAGCTGGAACATGCTGAAAGCGTGAAGGTGATTCGCCATTCTTTCTAAACTGGCATACAGAACCCTACCTCAATTTCCCTTGCTGCTCTGCTGCAGTAAAGGTGGACAGCTTCCGATTGTAACATCTGGTAGGGGCAGTGAAGGGGAGTGACCCACGTCATCCGTTCCACCACTACCTGAGCCTTCTTTGGATGAATGGGGGGGGATCACAGGGCTTCCTGACCACGCTGCTATCTCCAGTCCTGACCTTTGGCTTGCTTGACCTTGCTATTCCTGCCTGTTTGCCCTGTGATGCCCCCCTTCTTTGGATGAATGGGGGGCATCACAGGGCTTGCAAAGCCACATGGTGTCACGTACATTGCAGATGAGCCTGATGTGCAGAGGGAGGCCTCTCTTAACCACTTCCCGACCAGCGCACGACGATGTACGTCGACAGCATGGCACGGGCAGGCATATTGGCGTACCGGTACGTCCAATATTCAATGCCGCCCTGCCATCGGACCCCCATGAGTCCGGTCGCGGGACCCGCGGATTCGATCGCCGCGGGCATCCCCGCGATCGTCTCACGGAGCGGTCGATTTGGAGGAAATGCCGTGTAAACATCATTTCTCCATTCTGCCTAGCAACTAGTGACGCTGATCTCTGCTCCATGTGATTGGATCAGTGTTCACTAAATGAAAGCCCAGCCCTCCCACAGTTAGTAACACACCCCTAGGAACACTTAACCCCTACACTGCCACCCACTGGTTAACCCCTTCACTGCCACTGTCATTTACACAGGAATCACTGCATTTATATAGCAGTGATTGCTGTATAAATGACAATGGTCCCAAAAATGTGTCAAAAATGTCCGATGGGTCCCCCACAATGTCGCAGTCACAATAAAAATCGCTGATCGCCGCCATTACTAGTAAAAAAAAAAATAATAAAAAATTATTAATAAAAATGCTATAAAACTATCCCTATTTTGTAAACGCTATAACTTTTGCGCAAACCAATCAATAATCGCTTATTGCGATTTTTTTTTACCAAAAATATGTAGAAGAATACGTATCGGCCTAAACTGAGGGAAAAAAATGTTTTTTTATATATTTTTGGGGGATATTTATTATAATACGTTTTTTTCAAAATTGTCGCTCTATTTTTGTTTATAGCGCAAAAAATAAAAACCGCAGAGGGTGATCAAATACCACCAAAAGAAAGATCTATTTGTGGGAAAAAAAGGACGTCAATTTTGTTTGGGAGCCACGTCGCACGACCGCGCAATTGTCAGTTAAAGCGACGCAGTGCCGAATTGCAAAAAGTGGTCTGGTCTTTGACCAGCAAAATGGTCCGGTCTGCAAGGGGTTAAAGCCCGGGCTCAGGGACCACTGGTTGCGTTGCGGCGGTGGCCGCGAGAGCACGGTGAGCTAAGAATGCCTGCAAGGTTCTCTTGCTGGAAGTGGTAGCAGCTGACGAAGAGCAGGACCAGGCTGGATCGCTAAGCAGCAGATGATAGCAGGAACAGCAGACACAGGTGTGCTGCGGATGCAGGACAGCAGGCTGGAGCGGAGTCAGACAAGCCAGGTTATACACAGAGGGTCAGTCAGCATAAACAGCAGGCAGAGAGTGGTCAGAGTTCAGGCCGGGTTTGGCAACAGAGAATCAGGCAGGAATAGCAAGGTCAAGCAAGCCAAAGGTCAGGACTGGCGATAGCAGCCTGGTCAAGAAGCCGAGTCAATACTGGATCAGATACAGGCACGGGATCAGAACACAGGGTACAGCTGCAGATCAAACCGCAAGGAACTAGTGCAGCTGAAGCATCTTTATAGGCCACTGGGCGCCAAAGCACGTCTACCATGCGAGCATGCGCAATCTCATTTCTTCACAACTGGATGGTTATCAGCCCGACTGCGCCTTTGTGCTTCTGTATGCCTCAGAGTTACTGTGGTACTACGATCAGTGTGTTCCTGACATGGCCAACCTCCGGGTGCCCAAATGAACCCTCTTTTGAGGATGGCTGCGAAAAAAGGCCTGGATTAACTACTTGGCATGGAAATTTCATTTAGGTTATCAGGAATTTTCTTCTGGGCCATACCCCTTCCATTTGATCCGATATTGCAGCTGGTTCCTTCTTCTCCTGCAATCCAAGACTGCCTCCACCTCATATTCCTCACCCCCATTCATGAGTTCAGGTGGCCCCGATCCCCTGTCGGGGAAGGGACACGGCACGGTGGGTTTTAACAATGACACACGAAATACTGGGTAGATTTTAAGTGAATCCGGTAGAGAAAGTTCGTATGGTACTTCATTTCGTTTCCCCTTTACCGGAAATGGACCAATAAACTTGGGTGCCAGTTTCTTGGAGGGGCAAGCCATTCTGAGGTTAGTAGTAGACAACCACACCTGATTGCCCGGTTTGAGACCTAATTCCCCTCTCCTCTTCCTGTCAAACAGCCTCTTAGTGAGTCGCCTGCGCCTTGATTGCGGCTTCTTGCAGTAACTTATTGTTGAGACCCAGGAAATCAATAGTGCTCTGAACTGCTGGAACCAGGGGTTCAGGAACAATGCCAGAAAGACTGGATGGAATCCATAGTTAGTGAAGAATAGGGGACTGACCCGTAGCCGAGTGGCTGGCATTGTTGTAGGCAAACTCTGCCAAGGGCAGTAGTGTTACCCAATTGTCCTGAACGAACGTGGTGAAGCACCGGATATATTGTTCAAGCGGAACCGAATATTTTGTTTTGTCAGCTGGGTAATCAGGGAGATAATAGCAGAGAATCTCTTGATGAATCTCTGGTAAAAGTTTACAAAGCCGACAAAAGGCTGCACCCCCTTTTTGTCTGTGGGTGCAGGCCAGTCCAGAATGCCTGCAACTTTTTGTGGGTCCATCTTGAGTGCTTCTGTGGATATTACCAGGACTAGGAACTGAGTGCTCTGCCGCTCAAAGTCACATTTTTCTGGCTTAGCATATAGCCCATGTTGATGGAGCCGGCAGAGTACGTTCTTGACACGTCCCCGGTGCGGATCAACAGATGCGGAGAAACTCAAGATATCGTCTAGCTACACGATTACGAAGATATCCAAACAGTCTCTGAAAATGTCATTAGCGAAGTGTTGGAAGGTGGCATGGGCATTGGACAGGCCAAAGGGCATTACCAGGTATTCATAATGGCCAAACCTAGTGAGGAACGCTGTTTTCCATTCGTCCCCCGCGCAGATACGGACCAAGTTGTAGTAGGGTTGCCACACCTCATCCCTTCAAACCCAAACACATATTAATTACACAGGTTCGTTGGGTGATTAAGGTGGTAATTAACCACTTCCCGACCAGCGCACGACGATGTACGTCGACAGAATGGCACGGGCAGGCATATTGGCGTACAGGTACGTCCAATATTCAATGCCGCCCTGCCATCCAGAGCGCGCCGCTGGCGGCGCGCTCCCGCGCTGGTCGGGACCCCCGTGAGTCCGGTCGCGGGACCCGCGGACTCGATCGCCGCGGGCATCCCCGCGATCGTCTCACGGAGAGGCCGAATGGAGGAAATGCTGTGTAAACAACATTTCTCCATTCTGCCTAGCAACTAGTGACGCTGATCTCTGCTCCATGTGATTGGAGCAGAGATCAGCCCAGCCCCCCACAGTTAGTAACACACCCCTAGGAACACTTAACCCCTACACTGCCACCCACTGGTTAACCCTTTCACTGCCAGTGTCATTTACACAGGAATCACTGCATTTATATAGCAGTGATTACTGTATAAATGACAATGGTCCCAAAAATGTGTCAAAAATGTCCGATGGGTCCCCCACAATGTCGCAGTCACAATAAAAATCGCTGATCGCCGCCATTACTAGTAAAAAAAAAATAATAAAAAATTATTAATAAAAATGCTATAAAACTATCCCTATTTTGTAAACGCTATAACTTTTGCGCAAACAAATCAATAATCGATTATTGCGATTTTTTTTACCAAAAATATGTAGAAGAATACGTATCGGCCTAAACTGAGGGAAAAAAATGTTTTTTTATATATTTTTGGGGGATATTTATTATAACAAAAAGTAAAAAATAATGCGTTTTTTTCAAAATTGTCGCTCTATTTTTGGTTATAGCGCAAAAAATAAAAACCGCAGGGGTGATCAAATACCACCAAAAGAAAGCTCTATTTGTGGGGAAAAAAAAGGACGTCAATTTTTTTGGGAGCCACGTCGCACGACCGCGCAATTGTCAGTTAAAGCAACGCAGTGCCGAATCGCAAAAAGGGGTCTGGTCTTTGACCAGCAAATTGGTCCGGTCTGCAAGTGGTTAAACTCTCTTAGTGCTTTACCTGCATTCAATTAGTCTCAGAACCTGTGTAATTAATATGTGTTCGGGTTTAAAGGGATGAGGTGGCAACTCTAGGTGGAGGGGGGATTATGGTGTGGGGTTGTTTTTCAAGGGTTGGTCTCGGCCCCTTAGTTCCAGTGAAGGGAACTCGTAAGGTGTAATTAATAAGTGTTTGGGTTTACCCCTCACAGGTGTAGTTTGGTAAGATTATACAGCAAGGAACTAGTGCAGCTGAAGCATCTTTATAGGCCACTGGGCGCCAAAAGCACGGCTACCGCATGCGCATGCGCACATGCGCCTTTGTGGCGCCTTTGTGACAGTGTATGCCTCAGAGTCATTAGCGAAGTGTTGGATGGTGGCATGGGCATTGCACAGGCCAAAGGGCATTACCAGGTATTCATAATGGCCGAACCTAGTGAGGAACGCTGTTTTCCATTGGTTCCCCACGCAGATATGGACCAAGTTGTAGTAGGGTTGCCACCTCATCCCTTCAAACCCAAACACATATTAATTACACAGGTTCGTCGGCTGATTAAGATGGTAATTAAACTCACTTAGTGCTTTACCTGCATTCAATTAGCCTCAGAACCTGTGTAATTAATATGTGTTCGGGTTTAAAGGGATGAGGTGGCAACTCTAGGTGGAGGTGGGGATTATGGTGTGGGGTTGTTTTTCAGGGGTTGGTCTCGGCCCCTTAGTTCCAGTGAAGGGAACTCTTAGCCCTTGTACATACGGTCGGACATTCCGATGGACAATGTCCGATAGGATCGTGTTGTCGGATAATCCGACAGTGTGTGGGCTCCATCGGACTGTTTCCGTCGGAGTATCTGATGGACCAAGTTTTCCAGCTGGGCTATAGAATTTTCCCACAACATGATCCGATCGGACTTTGTCCGATCATGTGTAGAGAATTCCGATCGGACAAAGTGCCACGCATGCTCAGATCAAGTTCCTAGACCAAAGCTATTGGCTACTAGCCTGAATGTAGTCCCGTACTAACGAAATAACGTCATCACGTTAAGTACGATCGGATTTTCTGACAACTTTGTCCAACTGTGTGTATGCAACAGTTTCGGACAAATTCCGACAGATTTGGTTGTCGGAATGTCCGACTGTGTGTACAAGGGCTTAAGGTGTAATTAATACATGTTCGGGTTTACCCCTCACAGGTGTCGTTTTGTAAGATTAAACAGCAAGGAACTAGTGCAGCTGAAGCATCTTTATAGGCCCCTGTGCACCGAAAGCACGGCTACCGCACGCGCATGCGCACATGCGCCTTTGTGGCGCCTTTGTGGCAGTGTATGCCTCAGAGTTACTGCGGTACCATGATCAGTGTGTTTCTGACACACTGGAAGGATTTCATCAAGGTAGGTTTTTGCAAGCAAATTTCTCCTAAGCACTCCCACATAGTGAAAAAAAATTTGAGGCTAATTATGACCAAATCTATAATCAGTTTAGCTACAAAATAAAAAGTAGCCAAGATCCCCTCACTCATCCCAATCAGTAATCTGTTTATACCGCATTTGGTGGGAGTGGAGATATACGGATATACAGTACATAGGCACACAGCACGGTTCTAGGGTTGCCACCCAGTCCAGGTTTTGATTCATGTGTCCAGGATTCAGACTCGCTGAAACCCGGACACATTATTCAGACTTCAGACGGGACTGTGCCCCCCCCCCCCCAACTTAGGTGTGCCTGGACACACTCTAGAGTTGCCACCTCATCCCTTTAAACCCCGAACACCTTTGAATTACACAGGTTCTGAGGCTAATTAAATGCAGATAAGGCACCAAATGAGTTTAATTACCACCTTAAGCAGCCACAGAACCTGTGTAATGAATATGTGTTTTCGGGTTTGAGCCGTAGGGTTACCACCTCATCCCTTTAAACCCGAACACATATGAATTGCACAGGTTCTGGGGCTAATTAAATGCAGATAAGGCACCAAATTAGTTTAATTACCACCTTAATCAGCCACAGAACCTGTGTAATTCATATGCGTTTTCGGGTTTAAAGGGATGAGGTGGCAACCATAGGACACATCCTAATCACCCAGTGTAGTGCAGATTCCCTCTGCTGCCTGGGTTGCACATACCTTCAGTATGCTCCCCAACTAACCAAATACCAAAACCACCAAGTGCCTAGGCCACCTTCCTTCCTTCTCTCTCTGAGCGAGTGAGGTGGGACTCAGAGGTAAGGGGTGCTCTGTAGACTTCGATGTAAGGGGGGCTTTGGGAACCATGATTTAAGGTGGAATGCTAACAATTCTGATGTAAGTGGGGGCTTTGGTGAAACCCCCTTACATCAGAGTTCCACAGCGTTCCCCCGTAAAAAAAAAAAATGTTCAGGTTTGGCTTGAAGAAAAGTTGACAACCCTACACGGTTCACACCTTTTCTCAGGTCTGCAGTTCCTCTGAGCTCCACAAGGTGGTGATATCACTTCTAGCCAGACAGGAAGTCTCTATGGAAGGCAGGAAGTGATGTCATGTGCAGACAGGAAGTTCCGGGTGAGAGATGAGTCGGGAGGAAGTAGAGAGGAGACATTACTGGAAGTGGCAGTAGAGGAGGTAATAAGATCTTATTTTCTATTTACACCCAGTAACCCCCCCCTTCATGTCCGTCCTCTTCCTCCATAGTCACTGTGACGTCTTTTATCTCCAGTAGATGAAGATACGCACAATTCCTAATCAAAGACTATAAAATAAAGACATACGTACCTAAATAAGTTCACCATCCCCCGCACCCAATAAAAGTTGTATAATCCCTTAGTAAAGGCCGATGAGGTGAGAAGGTCATTGGTGGGAAAGGTGACAAATCTCCATAAGTGACCCCGAAGCGGATAATGTACGTTTCCAGAAGTTACTTTCGACATAATTATCAGTCGGGATGAGCTGAGTCGCCGCCCCGGGTTTCGGTTCCGGACGGCTCTTTTGCGAATTTCAAAGAAGTTCAGATGCCAAACCCGAACCCCGTTGAAGTCAATGGAAGCTGAGCCTGGCAAAATAAAAATGCCCCTTTTTTTTGGGGGGGGGGGCTAATAAGCAAAGGGGGTGTCAAAAAAATAACATGGTGGGGACGGCACTGCCCCGGGGGACACCTGCCAAAAAAAAAAAAAATGTATTTTACGTGGCCAAGCAAAAAGTGCCAGAAAAAGTCTGGTCTTCAAGTGTTTAAGCATCAGCACGGATGCTTAACCATTTGAAGACCAGGCTTTTTTCTGGCACTTTTTGTTTACATCTGTATTTTTTGCTAGAAAATTACTTATAACCCCCAAACATTATACATTTTGTTAGCAGAGACCCTAGGGAATAAAATGGCAACTGTTGCAATTTTTCATGTGACACGGTATTTGCGCGTTGGTTTTGCAAACGCAATATTTTTGGAAAAAATACGCTTTAGTGAATAAAAACTAAAAAAAATCCCCAGAATATTTACCCCAATTTTTTGTATAATGTGAAACATGATGTAACGCAGAGTATGGACCTTGCTCTGTGGTCCAAACCATTTGGTGGAGGAGGGATTATGGTGTGGGGGTTGTTTTTTTTCCGGGGTTGGGCTTGGCACCCTAGTTCCAGTGAAAGGAACTCTTAAGGCATCAGCATACCAAGACATTTTTGACAATTTCATGCTCCCAACTTTGTGGGAACAGTTTGGGGATGGCCCCTTCCTGTTCCCAACATGACTGCCCACCAGTGCACAAAGCAAGGTCCATCAAGACATGGATGAGCGAGTTTGGGGTGGAGGAACTTGACTGGCCTACACAAAGTTGGGAGCATAAAATTGTCCGAAAATGTCTTGGTATGCTGACGCCTTAAGAGTTCCCTTCACTGGAACTAAGGGGCCAAGCCCAACCCCTGAAAAACAACCCCCCACACCATAATCCCCCCTCCCCCAAATGGTTTTGACCACAAAGCAAGGTCCATGAAGACATGGATGAGCAAATTTGGGGTGGAGGAACTTGACTGGCCTACACAAAGTTGGGAGCATAAAATTGTCCGAAAATGTCTTGGTATGCTGACGCCTTAAGAGTTCCCTTCACTGGAACTAAGGGGCCAAGCCCAACCCCTGAAAAACAACCCCCCACACCATAATCCCCCCTCCACCTAGGGTTGCCACCTCATCCCTTTAAACCCAAACACATATTAATTACACAGGTTCTGAGGCTAATTGAATGCAGGTAAGGCACTAAGTGAGTTTAATTACCACCTTAATCAGCCACAGAACCCGTGTCATTAATATGTGTTCGGGTTTTAAAGGGATGAGGTGGCCACCCTACCTCCACCAAATGATTTGGACCAGTGCACAAAGTAAGGTCCATAAAGACACGGATGAGCGAGTTTGGGGTGGAGGAACTTGACTGGCCTTCACAGAGTCCTGACCTCAGCCCGATAGAACACCTCTGAGATGAATTCGAGTGGCGACTGTGAGCTATCCCTTTAAACCCAAACACATATGAACTACACGGGTTCTGAAGCTAATTAAGGTGGTAATTAAACTCATTTTGGTGCCTTATCTGCATTAAATCAGCCTCAGAACCCGTGTAATTCAAAGGTTTTCGGATTTAAAGGGATGAGGTGGCAACTCTGCGGTGAGCCAGGCCTTCTCGTCTAACAAGTGCCTGACCTCACAAATGCTCTTCTGCAAGAATGGTCAAACATTCCCATAGACACCCTCCTAAACCTTGTGGGCGGCCTTCCCAGAAGAGGTGAAGCTGTTATAGCTGCAAAGGGCGGAGCCAACTCAATATTAAACCCTACGGACTAAGACTGGGATGCCATTAAAGTTCATGTGCGTGGAAAGGCAGATGTCCCAATACTTTTGGTAATATAGTGTATGGGCAGCGGATTTGGGGGGGTAGGGAAGGAGTGGAGGCAAGTCAGTAGAAAGGGTGGAGATCCACTTTAAGGTCCCCGTTCAATTTAGGTTTTTCTATACACCCCTATTACTGATCTCCATGGATTTGTTCTTTGGAGAGTTTCCCCTTTCTCTCCTCCTCCTCCTCCCGATATCCCTCCATTCAGCATATCCTACGACAGTGATGGAGAACCTTGGCACCCCAGATGTTTTGAAACTACATTTCCCATGATACTCAACTACACTTCATGAGCAATCATGGGAAAAGTAGTTCCAAAACATCTGGGGGTGCCGAGGTTCTCCATCACTGCCCTACGACATCACACTGACCCCACTCTGACCTCACAGCCTCAATAGTCGAGAGAAAACCCCATTCCAAGAAGGCAGAAGATCCTATTAATGGTTCCTTGTCTGAACATCTAATACTAAATGACACAAGTCCAAAAATAAAACATGCCCAACATAGGAACATATTTACTCGCCATTGTTTGGTATTTGCTATCATTCTTGGGGTCCAGGAGCGTCTCACCTTTTGGCCCCCATGGATTACAAACATAGGAATCTGTAATCCATGGGGGCCAAAAGGTGAGAAGCTCTTGGACCCCAACAATGATAGCAAATACCAAACAATGCCGAGTAAATATGTTATGCCATAGTTCTTAAATCCATACAGGCCTTCATATTACCTTCCTGATATCCTCATCCTAATATTTTACAACCAATACAGATAACTCTTCATTTATCAACGCTATCTGTCTACAGGGGAAACCTTCAAAGATGGCGGCACCAATGAGGATGGAGGAGGACCGGAGTCACATGACTGAGAAGATACTAAACCTCACCCTGGAGATCATCTACCTGCTGACCGGAGAGGTGAGGAGGATTCTGGGAGGTCACATGACATCACTCTTATCTCTATTAATAAAACACAGACCTGACCGGAGAGGTGAGGAGGATTCTGGGAGGTCACATGACATCACTCTTATCTCTATTAATAAAACACAGACCTGACCGGAGAGGTGAGGAGGATTCTGGGAGGTCACATGTCATCACTCTTATCTCTATTAATAAAACACAGACCTGACCGGAGAGGTGAGGAGGATTCTGGGAGGTCACATGACATCACTCTTATCTCTATTAATAATACACAGACCTGACTGGAGAGGTGAGGAGGATTCTGGGAGGTCACATGACATCCCTCTTATCTCTATTAATAAAACACAGACCTGACCGGAGAGGTGAGGAGGATTCTGGGAGGTCACATGACATCACTCTTATCTCTATTAATAAAACAGACCTGACCGGAGAGGTGAGGAGGATTCTGGGAGGTCACATGACATCACTCTTATCTCTATTAATAAAACACAGACCTGACCGGAGAGGTGAGGAGGATTCTGGGATTCTAACATGATATTCCTATTGGTTCCCCAATACAGAGATTTCCTCTTGTGAAGTCCGGTGATCATATGACCATCACAGTGCCTCCATGTGACTCCCTAAAACCTGAGAGACACAACATGGAGAAGATTCTAGAAGTCACCAAGAAGATGATGGAGCTGCTGACAGGAGAGGTGAGGAGGATTCTGGGAATTCTGGGACATTATCCAGTAACAGACAAGGGATGTGTCTGGATGGTGACTGTATCATTGTGTGTGTCAGGTTCCTATAAGGTGTCAGGATGTCACTGTCTATTTCTCCATGGAGGAGTGGGAGTATTTAGAAGGACACAAGGATCTCTACAAGGACGTCATGATGGACAATCAGCCGCCCCTCACATCACCGGGTAAGAGGAGACTTTATTGTAAAGGAGAGAGCAGTACGGAGGCTCCACCTAGATCCCCCATCATCTGATAAACACATAGAAACAATGTATTCAGTCAGTGTGTGTGTTTCCCACAGATGGATCCAGTAATGGGAACCCACCAGAGAGATGTCCCCATCCTCTGTATTCCCGGGATTCCACACAGGAAGGTCACCCCATCCCCCACTATCATCAGGTAGATGAGGAACAATTATTGGTAGTTATAATTTATACACAAACATGTTTATCACAATGAGTGATTTTTTTTACATATTCAGAGTGGAAACTTTGGGGATTATAATATTGTTGTTAAAGAGGAGGATGATGTGATGAAGGAGCTTTCTGAAGAACACAAAGATCTCTACAAGAACATTATGATGGAGCCACCTAATAACAGAATCCCACCAGAGAGATGTCCCCGTCCTCTGTATTCCCGGGATTCCACACAGGAAGATCACACCATCCCCCACCATCATCAGGTAGAGGAAGAACAATCATTGATTGTACAGCAATAGTACACAAGCATGTTTGTTACAATGAATGTTTTATTATTTATTTAGAGAGGAAACCTCAGGGATTTTAATATTGTTATTATTGAAGAGGAGTATGGAGTGATGGAGGAGTTTTCAGAAGGACACAAGGATATGATGGAGCCACCTAATACCAGGAACCCACCAGAGAGATGTCCCCGTCCTCTGTATTCCGGGGATTCCACACAGGAAGGTCACACCATCCCCCACCATCATCAGGTAGGTGGAGTTGAGGGTTGGGAACATAAAGTGATTGAACACTCTGACATGTGGAGATGATGTGTGGACTCTACAAGATGATATTTTCTATGTGATCTCACATCATAAATACTTCTATGTTACAGATGTTATTTTCTGCCATTCTGTTGGTTTAGGGTGAAGATCTGATGAACATGAAAGTTGAGGGTGAAGTAGAAGAGACGTATGTGAGGGATGATCAGCAATATACGGAGGAGGCTGGAATGACGAGGACATTCATAGAGGAGGACACTCCTACAGAGATCAGCACAGGTGACCCATCATATATTCTTCTCTTATCTCTGCTCTGTTTCTGCTCACTGATTGGTCCAGAGTAGGGCGGGAGCTGAGTGATATCAGCCAATAATAGGTTGATAATGGTCTCCTCCCTGTACTAATACCCTATTTGTGGTTCAGCTGGCAGTATTAGGTTGTGGGTCACTCCTAGTTACAGTAGCACAGATATGATAACACAGATTGAGCCTTTTTTTGGGTTGGTTCCTCTTCTTCCAGAAGACTTATCGCTAATTTTTTTAAATAAAAATAGTCTTGTTGCTTGTGTAAAGAGCATGGACCTCCCAGTCCCCATTGGTTCCTGCTCTTCTGACAAGGCTGTGTAAATGTAGAAGTGATCTGGGAGGAGGACCAAAGAACCTTTGACTGAAGAGGGGGGAAAAGTTGGTTGGGACCTCCACAGAGAACATCTCCTCACTCATATCTACCTGATCCAGATGGGATCTTGATGGAAGTGAACTAACCCTCTCATATCTATTGATCATATTTTTATATTTTTCCAGGACACGCCATGGAGAAACCCTCAAAGGATCGTCTCACTTTATCTCCAGGTTGTAGAATGGAAGATGAGGACATCACAGGAGATTGTGGAGGAGAAAAGACAATGATCTCCACTATGGATGGTGGACTTCACAGTGTGGATAGACCATGGAATCCCTCCGACTCTGAGCAACCTCGTACTGTGGGGGATGGGGCTGGGATTCAGGAGGAGGAGACATTTCCCTGTCCTGAATGTGGGGAAAGTTTTAGCTCTGGTTTAGGTCTTTTTATACATCAGGGATCTCACAGGGAGGGGGAACTTCATTCCTGTTCTGAGTGCGGGAAATGTTTTCTATATAAAGCACAATTGGTCAGACATCAGAGGTCTCACACGGGTGAGAGGCCGTATTCCTGCCCTGAGTGCGGGAAATCTTTTCCATGGAAATCAGAAGTTGCCAGACATCAAAAATCTCACACTGGAGAGAAGCCATATCCCTGCCCTGAGTGCGAGAAATGCTTCATTCGTAAATCGGATCTTAACGTACATATGAGATCTCACACAGGCGAGAAACCGTTTTTCTGCCCCGATTGCGGAAAACAGTTTGCACAGAATTCCCATCTTTTAAGACATCAGAGATCGCACACGGGCCAGAAGCCATATCCCTGCCCTGAGTGTGAAAAATGCTTTTCACGAAAGTCCCATCTTGCTGCACATCAGGTATGTCACACGGGGGAAAAACCATTTTCCTGTCCTGAGTGCGGGAAATGTTATCCCCAGCAATTAGAACTTGTTAAACATCAGAGATCCCACGCAGACGAGAAGCCATTTTCCTGCCATGAGTGCAGGAAATGTTTCCCGTCAAATTCAGATCTCGTTAGACATCAAAGATGTCACACGGGGGAGAAGCCGCATTCCTGCCCTGAGTGTGGGAAGTGTTTTTCAGATAAGACCAGTCTTCTCAGACACGAGAGGTCACACACAGGTGAGAAGTTATATTCCTGTCCTGTGTGTGGGAAGTGTTTTTCACAGAAGGCCCATCTTTTAAGACATCACAGATTGCACACGGGCCAAAAGCCATATCCCTGCCCTGAATGCGGTAAACGTTTTTCGCAAAAGTACCATCTTACCGTGCATCAGGCCTGTCACACGGGGGAGAAACCCTTTTCCTGTCCCGAGTGCGGGAAATGCTATCCAGCCAAGTCAGATCTTGTTAGACATCGTAGATCTCACACGGGAGAGAGGCCGTTTTCCTGTACTGAGTGTGGGAAATGTTTTCTATCGAGATCAGATCTGGTTAGACATCAAAGATCTCACACAGGGGAGAAACCGTTTCCCTGCCCCGAGTGCACGAAATGTTTTCTATCGAAATCAGATCTTGTTAGGCATCAAAGATGTCACACGGGAGAGAAGCCCTTTTGCTGCCCTGAGTGCGGGAAGTGTTTTTCACAGAAGTCTTATCTTAATGTACATCAAAGGACCCACACAACCCTTGAGGTGAATTAGTGTCCAGAGTGCGGGAAATGTCTTCTATATGGATCATATTTTGCCGTACATCAGAGATCTCACACTGTGTCAGAAGTCAGGCCGAGACAGAAGTACAGTTAAATCACACTTTTTTAATAATAAAAGTAAAAAGAACAAACGTAGTCAAAACATAGCCAGATTTCAGGAACCGGAATGGATAGTCAGCCAAGCCAGAAGTCAGGGATCAATGTAGTGGAACAGCAAGCAGGATCTGGAGCCAGAAGAGATGTCAGCAAAGCCAGTCTTTAAACAGGAACGCAGGAGATCGTCTCTGTGATGTTGGCAAAGGCAGAGCTCCTCTGGACTGGACGGCTTAAGTAGGCAGGACTGACGAGCAGCATATCACCAACAGTTGAGTAAATGTGGAGAGATGGGAGCTGGCAATTGGCCGACAGCTGAGCAGCCAGCTCAGAGAGAGCGTCTCAGCTTCTGTGATGTTGACCAAGGCGAAGGCAGAGCTCCTCTGGACTGGATGGCTTAAGTAGGCAGGACTGACGAGCAGGATCATCAACAGCTGAGTAACTGTGGAGAGAAAAGAGCTGGCAATTATCCGGCAGCTGAGCGGCCAGCTCAGAGAAGGAAGGGCTGAGCCTGGCCCTGACACACTGGGAAGAAGCTCACCTTGATATACACCTCAGAAAACACGTGGCTGAATGCTCCTCTGATCTTTATCATGGAAGGAACACTTTATAAGGAAATCTGAGTTCACCAAAGACTTCAACGTTCCATCGGGCTTCCTGTGCTAGGAGAGAGAAGGAGGGGGAGTCACTGCTGGTTGGGTCCCTCTAGGAGAGAGGAGGAGGGGGAGTCACTGCTGGTTGGGTCCCTCTAGGAGAGAGAAGGAGGGGGTGTCACTGCTGGTTGGGTCCCTCTAGGAGAGAGAAGGAGGGGGTGTCACTGCTGGTTGGGTCCCTCTAGGAGAGAGAAGGAGGGGGTGTCACAGCTGGTTGAGTCCCTCTAGGAGGAGAAGGAGGAGGTGTCACTGCCGGTTGGGTCCCTCTAGGAGAGAGGAGGAGGGGGAGTCACTGCTGGTTGGGTCCCTCTAGGAGAGAGAAGGAGGGGGTGTCACTGCTGGTTGGGTCCCTCTAGGAGAGAGAAGGAGGGGGTGTCACTGCTGGTTGGGTCTCTCTAGGAGAGAGAAGGAGGGGGTGTCACTGCTGGTTGGGTCCCTCTAGGAGAGAGAAGGAGGGGGTGTCACTGCTGGTTGGGTCCCTCTAGGAGAGAGAAGGAGGGGGTGTCACTGCTGGTTGGGTCTCTCTAGGAGAGAGAAGGAGGGGGTGTCACTGCCGGTTGGGTCTCTCTAGGAGAGAGAAGGAGGGGGTGTCACTGCCGGTTGGGTCCCTCTAGGAGAGAGAAGGAGGGGGTGTCACTGCTGGTTGGGTCTCTCTAGGAGAGAGAAGGAGGGGGTGTCACTGCTGGTTGGGTCCCTCTAGGAGAGAGAAGGAGGGGGTGTCACTGCTGGTTGGGTCCCTCTAGGAGAGAGAAGGAGGGGGTGTCACTGCTGGTTGGGTCTCTCTAGGAGAGAGAAGGAGGGGGTGTCACTGCTGGTTGGGTCCCTCTAGGAGAGAGAAGGAGGGGGTGTCACTGCTGGTTGGGTCCCTCTAGGAGAGAGAAGGAGGGGGTGTCACTGCCGGTTGGGTCCCTCTAGGAGAGAGAAGGAGGGGGTGTCACTGCTGGTTGGGTCCCTCTAGGAGAGAGAAGGAGGGGGTGTCACTGCTGGTTGGGTCCCTCTAGGAGAGAGAAGGAGGGGGTGTCACTGCCAGTTGGGTCCCTCTAGGAGAGAGAAGGAGGGGGTGTCACTGCTGGTTGGGTCCCTCTAGGAGAGAGAAGGAGGGGGTGTCACTGCTGGTTGGGTCCCTCTAGGAGAGAGAAGGAGGGGGCGTCACTGCTGGTTGGGTCCCTCTAGGAGAGAGAAGGAGGGGGTGTCACTGCCGGTTGGGTCCCTCTAGGAGAGAGAAGGAGGGGGTGTCACTGCCGGTTGGGTCCCTCTAGGAGAGAGAAGGAGGGGGTGTCACTGCTGGTTGGGTCCCTCTAGGAGAGAGAAGGAGGGGGTGTCACTGCTGGTTGGGTCCCTCTAGGAGAGAGAAGGAGGGAGTGTCACTGCCGGTTGGGTCCCTCTAGGAGAGAGAAGGAGGGGGCGTCACTGCTGGTTGGGTCCCTCTAGGAGAGAGAAGTGGGCGTCACTGCTGGTTGCGTCCCTCTAGCAATGTAGTCTGATCTTCAGAAGAAAAGTCAAAGGAAGACATCATGATTAGAGTGGAGGAAGATATTGCTTGTAGAAGGGGAGATCTCCCATACGGAAATCCTGGCAGGATATCTTCGACCTGTACTGCAGGCTGATGGCGGCCACAAATAAACCCTCACCAGAGGTAGCCCTTCTGTCCATGAGCCCAGGGCCTCTCAAGTTGATTAAAAAAGATCTCCTTTGACACTTTCTTGCCGCAGCTAGGACGGCGATTCCCCGCCCTTGGAGATCGGCGGATGTACTGGGCTACTGAAGGGGACTGGATTAGAGACCTGGAATGTCTGTTGGCCCAGGAAGCTGGGAAGAAAGAGCAGTTCTCTATCACTTGGACTTCATGGTCCGTGTTTCGTTATTTCCAAGGATTTTATCACATGGGCTGAAGGTGATTCAGCTTCACCTACTACATATCCATGCTGGAGTGAGTCCTTACCCTCTGTGCTTTCCTAGATATCCTTCTTTTTCCCTACAGCCATATTTCCCTCTATGATTCTGATGTTTTTTTTGGGGGGGGTTTCTCTCAAGTTTGGTTCCATGTGAAGCTTGGTTCCCTAAAATTGTTATGTTTCTTAAGATAACGAGAGGACCATACAGCATCTCATCCCTCCCAGAAAAGGGCTTATTAGCATACTATACAATGTCTCTCTTCTCGTAGTGGGAATAGAACTTCATGAAAGAATTTTCTAGTCTGTTGTCCTGCCTTCACACGGGTGGTATGCTAATTTAATATTTTTCACCGTTATGCCGCGTACACACGAATCCGAATTCCGGATAGAAAAAGACAGACGAGAGCTTTTCTTTGGAAATTAGCTGTCCGAATTTCCGCCAACCAAAAATTGATAGCATGTTCTCAATTTTTCAGACGGAAAAACTTTCTATCGGAAATTCCGAACGCGTGTATGCAATTCCGACACGCCAAAAATCACGCATGCTCAGATTCAACTACGAGACGGAAGCTACTGGCTATTGAACTTCCTTTTTCTAGTCCCGTCGTACGCGCTGTACGTCACCGCGTTCTAAACGATCTTGAATTTGTTGTGACCGTGTGTAGGCAAGACAGCTTGAGCGGAATTCCGTTGGGAAAACCATCAGAGCTTTTTCCGACGAGAATTCCGATCGTGTGTACACGGCATAACTTATATGGAAGACTTAAGCATATAGGCCCAATTCAAAAGTAATTTGTCTATGATTGAAAGGAAAAAAAAATAAGGGGAGATCAGACTACATGACAAGGATGTACAACTTTAGTCCAGCAATTATCGGCCTGACTTTTTCAGATGTGAGAACCACATCGCCATCTTTTCTATGGACCGAGTCCCTCTAAACAAGAAAATTAGCATAAATACAAACAGCTCAGTCTTGTGAGGAGTCAAGCCGTGTTTCTGGAACACCAACTACATCTTCAACCACTAGGTCATCTTTCTGCCTCACATTTACATCACATCTAACATAGAGAACGCCACTCCATGTTTTCTATGTTCCGTGTCCCTCTAAACAAGAGGATCAGCATAAATACAAACAGCTCAGTCTTGTGAGGAGTCAAGCCGTGTTTCTGGAACACCAACTACATCTCCAACCACTAGGTCATCTTTCTGCCTCACATTTACATCACATCTAACATAGAGAACACCACTCCATGTTTTCTAGGTTCCGTGTCCCTTTAAACAAGAGGATCAGCATAAATACAAACAGCTCAGTCTTGTGAGGAGTCAAGCCGTGTTTCTGCTACACCAACTACATCTCCAACCACTAGGTCATCTTTCTGCCTCACATTTACATCACATCTAAGATAGAGAACACCACTCCATGTTTTCTATGTTCCGTGTCCCTCTAAACAAGAGGATCAGCATAAATACCAACAGCCCAGTCTTGTGAGGAGTCAAGCCGTGTTTCTGCTACACCAAACTGATTGTTATTAATCAAAATTAATATAATAAATATCAATAAAATATGTGCATCACATAGACATTTGAGTGCAAATCAATATAACATTTCCTTATTCACATCTGACAGATGCAGCTAGGTATAGAAAAATAGAAGTAGCCTCTACAACAGTAATGGTGATAAAGAATATGTGGAAAATTGTACCATCGTCCAGAAACTAATGCCGCATACACACGGTCAGAATTTTGGTCAGCAAAAGACCGATGAGAGCTTTTCATCGGAAAATGCCTACCGTATGTATGCTCCATCGGAATTTAGCTGACCGAATTCCCGCCAGCAAAAAATTTAATAGCATGTTCTCAATTTTCCCAATGGAAAACTTCCTATCGGAAACTCCGATCGTGTGTATGCAATTCTGACGCGCAAAAACTCACACATGTTCAGATTCAACTACGAGATGGAAGCTATTGGCTACTAGGTAATGAATTTCCGTTTTCTAGTCGTGTTGTACGTCACAGCATTCTTGGCGGTCGGAATTTGGTGTGACTGTGTGTAGGCAAGACAGTTTGAGCGGAATTCCATTGGAATTCCGATGGGAAAACCATCAGAGCCTTTTCCGACGAGAATTCCAACCGTGTGTACGCGGCATTAGAGATATAGGGGTCGAAAGCTTGGCCCCCAACCAAGCTTCCTTAGAGAACAGAGGCAATTGGACTATCTCGGTAAAAGATAAGCTGAGGTAAATTCAAATGTGTAAACAGGTATGTAAAAGATTTTATATAAAGGTTTATTAATTCAAAAATAAAACATCACAAATACAGAATAAAAGCATGGTAACCATCCATGTGTTTTACCAAAACCGTGGCCCCCAAACGGGGAAGATCACAGTGGGATAGTTGATCTCAGATACATCTCAAACTAGTTTCGTGGTCTATGCCACTTCGTCAGGAGGATATCTGTTATTTGATTGGCAAATGATCAATAACAGTACAATTAACCAAATTAATAACAGCATTTCATAAAATAATGTCAGTAACAAGATAAATATGGAGGGGGAAGAAGAGCAGAGCTGCTTACCTATAAACCTGGCATGCACAGGACACAAGACAAAATCAAAAAAGCTCCCCCGCGGCGACTCGGGGGGGGGGGGGGCACTTGCAAATCAATGGAGGAGAAAGGGAGTGGGGGTGGAAGGGAGGCGACACTAGAAAGAAATGGAAATTGGGAAGGGGGGGGAATGGGAAGGCAGTGGGGCAGAAGAGGAAAAGAGAGGGAAAAAACTCAACAAACAGAAGGGGGGGGGGGGGGAGAAGGAGGGACCAGTGGGCTACAAGACTTTTAAAAGTGGGCTACCCGGCTCTTAACCACAGTTCCTATGTGATGTGGGCTCACTGTACAAACGCATCTACCACTGAGCTAAAGACCTCTGTGTCAGACCATCTATCTATCTATATATATATATATATATATATATATATATATATATATATATATATATATATATATATATATTAAAACAAAGAAGCTAAAGCTATCAATGGCATGTAAATTGCCAGACAGGGGCAAAACAAGTCAGAGCAAAGTTTGTTGTGATGTTTTATTCAGCAACACAACAGAAATATTGCACGGGCATGCAGCACACCATGTAAGTGTTTTTACTAGACCGCATTGCAAGATGGAGAGACTAGGCAGGTTTGATTCTCCTAAAATATACATGACAGTGTGCTTTTTTTTTTTTTTTAGAGCAACAAGCCAGAAAAAATGAACTGATTAGTAATTGTACAGTATGTACTTATTTGTTAAGACTCTGTGTCAGAGGGGGATCCAGCAGACCTTATCTGGGATAAAGAAATCACAATGTCAGACCATATACCTAAACTATTTTAAACACTTCATGCAGCCTTCCCGGAGCCTTTTTGCTATTCCAACGTTCCAGAGGGAGTGAGCAGGCAGTAACATTAAAGCGGTTATATACCCGCACATGGAAAGAAAAACAGAACCCTGTAAGGCAAAGGCATAATGAGCTAGTCTGCACTACATACTAGCTCATTATGAAATACTCACCTTAGAACGAGGTCCCGTATCGCATCCCGGTCCACGCAGAGGGAGCTGACATTTTGCCCTCTGCATTTCTTCCGGGTCCCCGGCTCTGGCGATGTGAGTGGCTGGAGCCGTAATGACGTCACTCCTGCGCATGCTCCGGCAAGATTTGATAGCGCCTGCCGGACCTTCAGCCAGGCCTTCACAGCGCAAGCGCCGCTGACGTCAGCGGCTGCATTGAAACTGAATAACTCCTAAACCATACAGGTTCATTTTACCTACAGGTAAGCCTTATTATAGGCTTACCTGTAGGTAAAAAAAGGGTATACAACCACTTTAAGCACATCCTTTGCCTACTGCTATAGCTAGTGGGGTTGACGGAAACAGAGCAAAGTTCTTGTCTCTATTCTTCATGGTCCCATGCAGATGCCGATCCCTGCTGGAGGAGCCATAGAGTGGATCTCTGACACCCCTTGATAGTCCGTCATCCCTATCTCTGAAGCCTGCCAAAGTGGAATGGTGTATGCTGCAGGTAAAGGTGGAAAGGGAAAGGGAGAAGCTGGAAGTAGGAGGATTGCTGGCCCTATCCTGATGAGGAGCATTCTGGTGGTGTTCCCACTGAGCTTCATGGTGAAAGGTCAGATGTCTCTTCATACATGGCTAAAGTTATTGCCACACTTGATATGCTAGAGGCAGAAGCTTCAAATAACAAGGGTGTGGTCTGTTGCACACATATTAAAAAGAATAGGTTCTCTGCTATATCCTCACCCTTGAATATCTCCCTCCTCTCATACTTGGCTAATTTTTCACCATCAAATCCTGGGGATCGGGAGCCCTTTCCCCCCCTTTCCTCTCTGCTGAGGTTCTTTACATTCATATACCAGAGGTGGAACATGGTTAATGAGTGATTCCCCATTCCATCTTTACTTGGGTTTATGGGGCTCTTCTTGGCTGCTCTGCTGCAGTGGAGGGGAACGGCTTGCTGCTGGGTCACTCTGATGAGGTCAGAAGTTTTAATTTCGTTGACGAAAATATTTTCAGCATCATTTTTGTCAGCAGCATATTTCCAGTGATGGAAATGAAAAGTACCCCACATTTTCATCAATTTCAGCAAATGAAAATGTGAGGGAGGGACGTTTATCTACGTGGACTTCCAGTTTCCTTGGAGCTCCACCTGTAGAGCTTCTGCTATCAGAAAGCAAGGTAGCGAGTAGCAACCGTAGTGTGCTTAGCACTGTGCAGCATTACAGGCCTCCTCAGATGACCATCCAGAGAACTGTGCATTACAGGCCTACTCAGATGACCATCCAGAGAACTGTGCATTACAGGCCTACTCAGATGACCATCCATGGAACTGTGCATTACAGGCCTACTCAGATGATCATCCAGAGAACTGTGCATTACAGGCTTACTCAGATGATCATCCAGAGAACTGTGCATTACAGGCTTACTCAGATGATCATCAAGAGAACTGTGCATTACAGGCCTACTCAGATGACCATCCAGAGAACTGTGCATTACAGGCCTACTCAGATTATCATCCAGAGAACTGTGCATTACAGGCCTACTCAGATGACCATCCAGAGAACTGTGCATTACAGGCCTACTCAGATGACCATCCAGAGAACTGTGCATTACAGGCCTACTCAGATTATCATCCAGAGAACTGTGCATTACAGGCCTACTCAGATGACCACCCAGGGAACTGTGTATTACAGGCCTACTCAGATGACCACCCAGGGAACTGTGTATTACAGGCCTACTCAGATGACCATCCAGAGAACTGTGCATTACAGGCCTACTCAGATGACCATCCAGAGAACTGTGTATTACAGGCCTACTCAGATGACCACTCAGGGAACTGTGTATTACAGGCCTACTCAGATGACCACCCAGGAAACTGTGTATTACAGGCCTACTCAGATGACCATCCAGAGAACTGTGCATTACAGGCCTACTCAGATGACCATCCAGAGAACTGTGCATTACAGGCCTACTCAGATTATCATCCAGAGAACTGTGCATTACGGGCTTACTCAGATGACCATCCAGAGAACTGTGCATTACAGGCCTCCTCAGATGACCATCCAGAGAACTGTTCCTTACAGGCCTCCTCAGATGACTATCCAGAGCACTGTGTGGCAATTCAGGCCTCTGAGATCACTGTCCTGAGTGTCTGTGTAGTTCAAACCTTCCTTTATACCATAAATAATAACATGCTATTTATATATATTTTTTACTCCAGGAGTACATAATGAGTTTAGAAATTGTAGAGTAATGCTTAAATAATGCATTAAAATTTAACTAAACCCATTTGATTTTAGACTAAAATAATTTTAGTAGACTAAAATGTACTGGAGATTTTAGTCGACTAAATATGACTAAACCGAAAACAATTGCAGATTACCAAATTGAGACTAAAACTAAAATGGCATTTTAGTCAAAAGGAGTGTAGCGCCCACCACCTTCAGGTGGGTGCTTAACAGTTTAGATAAGGTGTTAGGTAAATTTAACCAGGGCCTTGCACTTTAAGGCCTGGTTGTCTGTTTTGGGAGAGGGGAGTGACAGAGTAGAGAGGGGAGAGTGTGGCCACCTGCGCTCTGACCCTGAAAGATCTCCCTTACCTTTCATTGGAAATGTTCTAGAAGGAAGGCGGGCTGGGGACTGAGGTACAGGCAGTTTGTATGGAGCCCTGGACCAATCATTAAATTGTATTGGCAGGGGCAGGACTCGCATGTAAGCTGGGGGGTCACATGCTCCTGGAAGGCAAGGGAAGAATCTGGAGCAGAAATGTAGCTATCAAGGAGCAGGCATGAAGGCCTGGAGGTTCAGAGACCCCAGCGCTGGATAGCAGGAAGGGGCTTGAAGGCCTGAGGGTTCAGACACCTAAGCGCCGGATATTCAGAATAACCGCCATCATGTAATCTGCAGGAGTGGACAGGGCATCTCAGCTTGGGATGTATCTGACCATGAGGAACCCATGTTATCCATTCCACCACTGCCTGAGACTTCTTTGGATGATTGGGGGCATCTCCTAGATCAGGGATATGCAACTAGCGGACCTCCAGCTGTTGCAAAACTACAAGTCCCATCATGCCTCTGCCTCTGGGTGTCATGCTTGTGGCTGTCAGAGTCTTGCTATGCCTCATGGGACTTGTAGTTCTGCAACAGCTGGAGGTCTGCTAATTGCATATCCCTGTCCTAGATGGTAAGCTCTAACGAGCCGGGCCCTCTGATTCCTCCTGTATTGAATTGTATTGTAACCAGGGCTTTTTTTTCAGCTGGAACTTGGTGGAACTCAGTTCCACCACCTCTGGCTCAGGCCCTCTGCTCCCCGCTCACCACTATCGCTTGTAAACACAGAAGTCCGGCTTCTGTGTTTACCAGTGATGGTTTGTCTCCCAACGGCTCCCACAGATTTGATCTCCTGAGCAGCACCCACTGAAAGCAGGATGGTAACAAGGGAGCTGCAGGTGCCTAGGGTGCATTGCGGATGCCGACACCCCCACTAGATGATCTCCTTGCAAGTGAGACGGGAGGAGTCACCTACAGTGTGCGGGGAGGTACTAGTGCCTGCTGGGGGCTTCAGCTTAATACAGCAACAAAATGAAGTTATGTGGAAGATGGTGGATCTTTTAGGGGGGGGGGGGGTTGCAATATGGGTGAAGTGAGGGGAGAGTTGCCTGCAGAGGTCAGAGCTGAAGAGGGGTGAAAGTGAAATATGGATGGGGGATGCAGAGGTAAGCAGCTGTGGACGAAGCCTAAACTCTGCACTCTGTACATAGCACACCCCCAAACTCTGCATGTAGTGCATCCCTAAACTCTGTACTATGTACCAAGCTCACCCCGGAACTCTACATGTAGTGCATCCCTAAACTCTGTACTATGTACCAAGTGCACCCTGGAACTCTACATGTAGTGCATCCCTAAACTCTGTACTATGTACCAAGCGCACCCCGGAACTCTACATGTAGTGCATCCCTAAACTCTGTACTATGTGCACCCCAGAACTCTGCATGTAGTGCATCCCTAAACTTTGTACTATGTACCAAGCGCACCCCGGAACTCTACATGTAGTGCATCCCTAAATTCTGTACTATGCGCACCCAAGAACTCTACATGTAGTGCATCCCTAAACTCTGTACTATGTACCAAGCGCACCCCGGAACTCTACATGTAGTGCATCCCTAAATTCTGTACTAAGCGCACCCCAGAACTCTGCATGTAGTGCATCCCTAAACTTTGTACTATGTACCAAGTATGCCACGAAAGTCTGCACATAGTGAACCCCTAAACTCTGTACTATGTACCAAGCGCACCCCGGAACGCTGCATGTAATGCATCTCTAAACTTTATACTATGTACCAAGTGCACCCCGGAACTCTGTACATAGCGAACCCCTAAACTCAGTACTATGTACCAAACGCACCCCGGAACTCTGCTCGTAATGCACCCCTGGAGGGAGTTGTGATTGAGTTCCTGCACCTATTTTCTGCCCTGATTGTAACTGTACTGTCTGCCCTACTGTAATTGTTGGCGTTATATACATCTTGTATAATAATAATAATCACAGAGCTTGCCAAGCCACATGGGAAGGTTTTCATCAAGGTAGATGGGTTTTTACAAGCAAATATCATCTAAGCAATGCCACAGAGTGAAAATTTTGAGATTATGTCCAAATCCATAAGCAACTTTGCTGCAAAATCAAAGGTGCGAAAACCTCTCCATTCATCCTGATCACTGATATAATTCTCTCCCCCTTGGTGGGAGTGGAGGTGACCCCATCTATAAGGATATACACTGCAGTACATACACACACACAGCACAAGGCCGTGTTCGCACCACGAGATGTTTCTCGGGGCTGCAGTTCCTCTGAGCTCCACAAGGTGGTGATCTTCTCATTTCTACCCAGACAGGAAGTCTCTATGGAAGACAGGAAGTGATGTCAGGTACAGACAGGAAGTGATGTCAGGTTATAAATAAGAAGTTCCAAAGTCGGGGAGGAAGTAGTAAGGAGACATCGTTGGAAGTGGCAGCAGAGGAGGTAATAAGATCTTATTTTATATTTACACCCAGTAACCCCCCCCCCCCGTCATGTCTGTCCTCTTCCTCCATAGTCATTGTGACGTCTTTTATCTCCAGCAGATGATGATACGCATACTTCTTAATCAAATTTCATAAAATAAAACATATATAGCGCTACTATAGGGAGGTCATATGAAGTTGCCCTCTCCACACAGGCTATGGGGCTAACCTGCAGGTAACCAAATGAGCCAGAGCCTTCACTAAAGGAAGAGTGGACTATGAATGGTCAGTACCTCCACCTAGAACATGGCTCCAACCAGTGGCGTAAGTAGAACCTTCAGGGCCCCGATGCAAGAAACCATGAAGGCCCCCCTGAACCCCAGCCAGGGCCCTTTCCTCCGAATCTGGTGGTGGAACTCCAGGGAGTGGTCACATGTATGACCTTTTGTGAGCCCTGTAGTTCCACCACTGGTATCAGTATATTTTTTATTTTTAGGTGCCCCATTGGGGGACTGTCCCTAGGCAGGATGGGGTCCCCGTCCCCAGAAGAGATGAGGTTCTTTTCTCCAGGGCAGATGAAGTTACTGACCCCAGGTGAGAAGGTGGGGTCCCTGTCCCCATGTGAGAAGGGGTCCCTGTCCCCAGGGGGAGATGGAGGGGGTATGTAATGGTGTGTGGGGGATGGGGTCCTCTTACTCACCATGACCAAGCTGTAGGCCATGCACTCATCTCATCCATGTTGGCCTGGGCTCCATCCAGTGTGCTGGACGGGTCGATCAGCATATTTCCCAGAAAGACCTTTCATCATCTGTGTATGACGGGGGTGGAGGGGGGCTGGCAGACAAGCCTGCAGTGTCATCCGGGGGGCTCTCATAGGGCTGCACTGCATCTGTGTGCTTAAAGTTTGTTTACCTGGGAGAAGTATGCAGTGCAGTGTGGGCCGGACTCGGGGGGGGGGGGGGGGGGGGGGGGTCGGGACTCTGGCTGGGGAGAACAGACATCGGACTGAGCGACAATGCATGGAGCAGGAGAGGGGTACTCTGAGGAGCCGGCCGAGGACACAGGTCATGCGGGGAATGCACAACTAAAGAGCAGCCAGTGCGATAGGCGAGCATGGAGCTCTGCCAGCCACCCGTGTGCATGGTGCACTGGTACCCCTAGCTGCCTATGCTGCTGCCGGCCATATATAGAGGGGGCTGCATGGGCCCCCTGCATCACAGGGCCCGGTTGCGGTAGCGACTGCTCCACCCGCTATAGTTACGCCCCTGGCTCCAACGTATGGAGAGATGACCCCTTTCTAGGACAATAACTAGTAACTCACCCAAAATAACTGACAGCAGTAGTACTAATACACCCAGCAAAGATTTCTAAGAGTAAAGATATGAAGACATTAGACACGTGCAATTCGTTTAGTTCCAAATTCGTTTTTTAACCTCTTGCTGACCACCGCATGACGATGTACGTCCCTACAGTTAGCTGCCATAACCCCCGGTATCCCCGTGTTCGGCCGGCGGTCGGCTTCAAGATAAACTTTTATCGGTGCCGGGAGAGGGCCCCCCCCCCTCCTCCCTCCGCGATCCGGTGCCCTCCGCCGCTTACCGGAGCCGTTGGCGGAGGCGATCGCGTCTGTCTCCTTGCTAGGTATGGAGGCAAGTGAGGGGAAGATGGGCCCTCCCCACCCGTCTCCATACCATAGCATGGAGGAAGCGACGTCAAAACGCCACTTCCGCCCATACGTCTTAACCACTTCCCGACCAGCGCATGACGATGTACGTCGACAGAATGGCATGGGCAGGCATATTGGCGTACAGGTACGTCCAATATTCGATGCTGCCCTGCCATCGGGAGCGGGTCGGGACCCCCGTGAGTCCGGTCGCGGGACCCGCGGACTCAATCGCCGCGGGCATCCCCGCGATCGTCTCACGGAGCAGCCGAATGGAGGAAATGCTGTGTAAACAACATTTCTCCATTCTGCCTAGCAACTAGTGACGCTGATCTCTGCTCCATGTGATACACTAAATGAAAGCCCAACCCCCCCACAGTTAGTAACACACCCCTAGGAACACTTAACCCCTACACTGCCACCCACTGGTTAACCCCTTCACTGCCAGTGTCATTTACACAGGAATCACTGCATTTATATAGCAGTGATTACTGTATAAATGACAATGGTCCCAAAAATGTGTCAAAAATGTCCGATGGGTCCCCCACAATGTCGCAGTCACAATAAAAATCGCTGATCGCTGCCATTACTAGTAAAAAAAAAAAAATAATAAAAAATTATTAATAAAAATGCTATAAAACTATCCCTATTTTGTAAACGCTATAACTTTTGCGCAAACCAACCAATAATCGCTTATTGCGATTTTTTTTTTTTACCAAAAATATGTAGAAGAATACGTATCGGCCTAAACTGAGGGAAAAAAATGTTTTTTATATATTTTTGGGGGATATTTATTATAACAAAAAGTAAAAAATAATGCGTTTTTTTTCAAAATTGTCGCTCTATTTTTGTTTATAGCGCAAAAAATAAAAACCGCAGGGGTGATCAAATACCTCCAAAAGAAAGCTCTATTTGTGGGAAAAAAAGGACGTCAATTTTGTTTGGGAGCCACGTCGCATGACCGCGCAATTGTCAGTTAAAGCGACGCAGTGCCGAATCGCAAAAAGTGGTCTGGTCTTTGACCAGCAAAATGGTCCGTCTGCAAGTGGTTAAAAAGTGTATTTTTTTTTTCAACAAAAAAAAGTGCGCTTGTAAGACCGCTGCGCAAATACGGTGTGACAGAAAGTGTTGCAACAACCGCCATTTTATTCTCTAGGGTGTTAGGGGGGAAAAAAGTATCATGTTTGGGGGTTCTGAGTAATTTTCTAACAAAAAAAACTGTTTTTTTAACTTGTAAACATCGAGTCTGAAAAAGAGGCTTGGTCCTTAAGTGGTTAACGAATTTAGACAACTTCGTTAATTCGGAAAAATATCCGAATTTCCAAATATTCGGAAATCCAAAAATAAGAACGAAAATTCAAAAACTCAAAAATCTGAAATAACAAACGAATAAATTATCGGTATTGGAATTTCCTTTCAAATTTAGTTAGTGAACGAATACAAATTTATCTAAAGTTACGAATCATCTGTAATAATGAATGCCGTATCTAAACGAATGGAATGGAGCTAATTAACCACTTTCTTACCAGGCACCTAAACCCCCCTCCTGACCAGGCCAATTTTCAGCTTTCAGCTCTGACGCACTTTGAATCACAATTGCGCGGTCATACAACACTGTACACAAATTAATAATTTTTTTCCTCCCAAATAGAGCTTTCTTTTGGCGGTATTTGATCACCATTTTGGGTTTTTATTTTTTGCTAAACAAACAAAAATTTTTGAAAATAAAACATGTTTAATAGTTTGTTCTAAAATTTTGCAAATGGGTAATTTTTCTCCTTCATTGATATTCGCTGATGAAGCTGCACTGATGGGCACTGATAAGACAACACTGATGAGCATTGATAAGAAGGCACTGGTGGGTGTCACTGATGAGTGGCACTGATAGATGTCACTGATGGGCACTTGTAGGTGATGACACACTGTGGGCACTGATGGGTGGCACTGTGGGTGTTTTGACACATATGGCGACCCGTCACAGTTGGCTACCCGCTGGACTGCGCATGCGTGACGCTGCCATATGCGTTCCAACACTGTGGCGATCTGCGATTGTGCATAATTTTATGGCCACACCCCTGAGTCCAGGTTCAAGTGAAGCGTGGCGAGCGAAGCCGCGCCCGAAGCGTGGCGAGCCCGCGAGGGGCCCTGTGGCAAAGTCGTCTTACAACGGTGTTGGAACGCATATGCCGGCGTCCCTCATGCGCACTTCAGCGGGCAGCAAAATGTGATGGGTAGCCGAGTGTGACGTGACATGGGCACTGATAAGTGGCATTGGTGGGTGGTGCTGGTGGGCCCTGGTAGGTGAGGCTAGTGGGCACAGAAGCCTCTCCACGATCGGGACCGATGTCCCTCTCGCAGCCATCGGCGATCAGCCTTTTTTTTTTTTATTCTCCTCACGCTGACCGGCTCTGTTTAGGTCACATGATCAGCTGTCATTGGCTGACAGCTGATCACGTGGTAAGGGGTCGGGATTGACCCCTTACTCAGATCTGGGATCAAGCAAGTCTCATAGGCTCACTGATCACAGAGCACACCGCAAGCACCCTGCAGGGGGCGCGCAGGCCGCTCAAGCACGGGGGGACGTCCATGGATGCCCTCCCGGCAAATTAAGTCCGCGCTGTAACCGTCTTTCGGCTATAGCCCGGACCGCAAGTAGTTAATAACAAATAATAAAAACATATTATTATTTTGTTACGTTTGATTTGTTTAGATGCGGAATTCATTATTTCGGATAATTTGTAACTTCAGATAAATTTGTATTCATTAACGTTCACTAACAGCCAAATTTGAAAGGAAATTCCAATACCTACAATTTAATAGTTATTATCAGGGCCGCCATCAGGGGGGTACAGCCCACACTCCATGTAAGGGGTCCGGATGTCCTGAGCGTCTTGGGGGGGGGCCCCCAAGGTATTTCCACCCGCTGCCTGACAGCCACTTTCGGTCACTCCGCCAGCACTTTATGGTTACCGGGGCAACGCCAAGCTCACTCCATTAGACGCCTTGAGATGCACTTCTGCTAAGATTGGTGGAAGGTGGGTGGAAACGTTTCCGCCCAGCTCCCCCTCCACCAATCGCAGCAGAAGCTCATCCGGAGGCTTCTAATCTGCGGAACCTGTGTGAGGAGTGAGCTTGGCATTGCCCTTGCTACCAGGAAGTGTGGCAGAGTGACCGAAAGTTTGTCAGGAAAAGGATGTAAAGATTTTAGTTACGTATGTCCACTCTCATGGTGGGGCTTGAACCTAGACTCAGGGCAGAAGGTACTAGCAAGTGCACAGGCGGCGTTCATCTCCTGAGACTTTCGGAGTCTCCTTGTCCTCCGTACTGCGCAAGCGCTGCACCTGCGTAGTACGGGCAGACACTATCCGATGAGGGGACAGTTTTTGGCAGAACACCGGCAGCCGTCGGGGTCTCCGTGAGATTCTGGTCAGCAAGGGAGAGAGGAAAAGGGATCTAGAGACAAAAAAGAGTTAGAAGAAGAAGAAAACACACATCGTCATCAAGCAGGCCCTTTTGACTCATAGAATCACAGGGCCCATGTAGTTCTTGTATGATCTCCCGACCAGGGAATCCAAAACGTTCAGGTCGAAGGGGCACATGGGTGTGAGAAAACAACTCAACTATAAGGGTGCTGGGGAAGGAACTTTGGGTGTTAAACCAAGGTGGGGTTGGTAATCAGAAAGGCAACCTCTTCGGTGTCTCGGTTGAGACTTGCCCGTAGTGTGACTCAAGGGTGAAGCAAAGGCAATCGGGGAGCGATACTAAGCACCACATTTTTGGGTGTGGACTGAGTCCCGGGGGGGTCTACTGTCCAGTGGGATCAAGCATTCCTGTGTTTAGTAGGTTTACGGGAGGAGTCTGGTCCCCTTGATTCATTTGGAAGGAGGGACCTTCTGCCAGACCACTGGCGGGGGAGGCAGAGTGGCCACCAAATGCCATTCTGGTAACTGAGGGATGGGGATGCCTAGGGTGTGCAAATACTCTGGGTAGCGTAAAGTAGCAGATTTCCCCTGGTGTCTTACAGTCAGGCTGAAGGGGTATCCACATCTATAGATAATGTCCTTATCTTGTACGGCAGGGATATGCAATTAGCGGACCTCCAGCTGTTGCAGAACTACAAATCCCATGAGGCATAGCAAGAGACTCTGACAGCCACAAGCATGACACCCAGAGGCAGAGGCATGATGGGACTTGTAGTTTTGCAACAGCTGGAGGTCCGCTAATTGCATAACCCTGTTGTAAGGTATGCAGAAGGGGTTGCAGTAGTCTGTTTTTGAAGCAGGATCCAGGAGAGGTCTGGGTAGATCTGTATCGGGTTGTTATCAAAGACCAATTTGCGGGCTTTCTGCATGATATCCTCTTTTAATGGATAGGACCCGGCAGATGGAGTCACGTGGTTTAGAAGAGGGGCCTTTAGGTCTGAGGGCTCGGTGGGCTCTGTCCATCTCGATATGTTTGTCTGCGTTTTGTTAAACAGGGCCTGAAGGGAGGCCTGTAGATCTTTCCGCTTCCTCCTCTTCAGGAAGGCCTCGTACACAAATGTTATTCCGTCGCCCCCTGTTATCCAGGTCCTCGACATGGCGCTGCTTGTCTCTCAGCATAAGGCGGTGGTCTGAGCCCTGAGTTTGGGTATGGTGTACTTCTAGTTTAGTCTCCTGTATCTCCTCTTCCGCCATTTCCACTCTGTCAGCAAGGTGTTTGAGGCCAGTGTGGAGGGCCTGAATTTCAGCTCGGCAGGTAGCTTTCACGTCTTCTATGAGCTGTTTGAAATCGTCCCTTGTTGGGATGGCCTGCAGATAGGATTGCCATGGTGGGGGGGCGAGTGGGGATGGTCCACCGTGGCCCAGTGTGAGTGGGGATAAAAGGGTCGGGGCTGTTGGTGAATGTCCTCCACTGATGTAGCGTAGCCAGGGGGAGTAGCCCCCAGGGTTCAGACCAGCTTGCAGTGTGTAGGAGCCCTGTGGAGCCGGGCTCCCTCTCTGTGGCTGGGCTCGTGCACTCGCCATTTGGGCTTAGGAGGAGGGGGGGTCTCTGCATGACCTCTAGTGGAGCTAGAGTCCAAGCATCGTGATTGCCTTTGGGCTTTGGGGGAGGCCAGGATCTGCTGCTGCCCACAGTAATCTGGGTTATGCATCTGTGGCGGGGGGGGAGGGTGGTGGGAGCAAATCACCGTTTGCGGGGGGTCCCTCTAGGCTTGGGTCTGGGATCCGGGCCACCTGGTGGACGTGTGGTGGAGTTTGCCTCGGCGGTGATGGGAGTGAGGATGCCCGAGATCGCGAGGCTGAGGCGTCCGGCGCCATTTTGTCCTCCCCACCCGGCGGCATGTCGGTTGCTTTAAAATAGTCCCGGAATGACGTGGAGGGGCCTGATGGGGGTTGAGATGATCCCCTGGCTGAGGTGGATCGGGTGGTCCGCAAGCCGCCCATGGATGGATGTGGGTTCTCTGTTTTTTGGGGGTTTTTTTGCCTAGAAGCTGCGGGCTGGAGAGGAACTTTCACGTCTGTCCAGGCCGGCTTTCGGTCAGGCCCCTAATAAAATGTCTTTCGTTCCCGAAGTTTCCAAAGTTACGAATTTCAAATTTCCAAAATTACAAATTTCGGAAATTCGAAAATTTCGGAAATTGGAACATTTTGGAAATTTTGGACCATTTTCAAAATTTCATAAAGTTAAAAATTCTAAAATTTGGAAATTTTGAATATCCAAGAATAAGAATGAAAATCTTAAAATTCTAAAGAATGAAAATTCAAAAACGTGAAATCTGAATAACTAATAATGGTGAACGTAACGAATACAAATTTATCGGAAGTCACAAATGGAACGTAACAATCTAATAATAATAATAAATAACAATAATAATAATAAAAAACCTTTTTATCATTATTAATTATTTATTATTAATTTGTTCCGTTCCATTTGCTTAGATGCGGCATTCGTTATTTCAGACTTCGGATAAATTCGTACTCGTTACGTTCACTAACAGCCAAATTTGAATGGACATTCCAATCCCTATAATTATTATTTCGAATTTTACAGATTTTCTTTCATTTTTTCAGATTTTCGGACTTTCAAATTTTTTTTACTTTCCTATTTATTTATTTATTTTTTAATTTTGAAAATTCAAAAATCCTAAAATTTCGAAATTTGGAAACCCAAAAAATTAGAAATTCGGAAAGTCACGAAATTTCAGAATTTCTGAAAAAAAGCAAAAAACGAAGGAAACGAAAACAAACTTTTTAGCAGTGCACATTTCTAAAGTCCACCATCTCCCGCACCCAAATAAAAGTCGTATAATCCGTTAGCATAGACTGATGATGTGAGAAGGTCATTGGTAGGAAAGGTGACACATCTCCTAAATAAAGGCAAATGTTCCGACCCCCCCGTAAGTGTGTTGGAAATGTTTTGACCCTTTTTTTATTTTTATTTTTTTGCTTTTTTTTTTATTTTATTTTTTATTTTTTAAATGATAGAGAAGCATTAAAAATGTCCGATTCCTTTAAATAACATGCTTGGGGGGGGGTGTCCTAATCCCGCCTGTGAAAGGGCATCTCTGTGATGCAGCAGCGCCAACATTTACAAAGGAAAAAAGTGTCTAACCACTTTGTTCTCTGGAAGATTGACCTTGTAGGGGTCTGTGTGCTGTTTTTCGTAGCTGTCGTCGGTTATATATGGCAAGGGTGGTGACAACATTTCCCCAATATGGCCACCTGTTGGGTAGGACGGTGGCACCTGTTGGTTCCAGGTGTGAAGAGGTTGTACATGCCTAGGAACCGAAGTGTGAATCAACCGGTAAAGGCTGGAGGTCAACAGCTCCTTCATCTGGAGTCAGCACATGTTATGACATCACACTGACTCTACAGTGACCTCATATCAATGCTTGAGGGTGAAACCATTCAAGAAAGCAGAAGGAGGATCCTCTTCATTGTTCTTTGTCTGCAGATCTACTACAAAAAACAAAAAAAACGCGAGTCTTAAAAGAAAACACATCCAACATATGAAATTGAAAATTTGAGGTCAAGGAGGCCAAAATGTAAGAGTCATAGCAAACACTAAACATTCCAGATCCAATATGTTCCCACTGCGGGTCATAGTTCTTAAATACATACTGACCTTCATATTATCTCCTCATCCTATTATTGTACAACCAACACCAACCCAGATAATTCTCTGTTATCAATTATATCTGTCTTCAGGGAAGCCTTCATAGATGACGGCACCAATGAGGATGGAGGAGGACCAGAGTCACATGACTGAGAGGATACTAAACCTCACCCTGGAGATCATCTACCTGCTGACCGGAGAGGTGAGGAGGATTCTGGGAGGTCACATGACATCACTCTTATCTCTATTAATAATACACAGACCTGACCGGAGAGGTGAGGAGGATTCTGGGAGGTCACATGACATCACTCTTATCTATTAATAATACACAGACCTGACCGGAGAGGTGAGGAGGATTCTGGGGGGTCACATGACATCACTCTTATCTCTATTAATAAAACACAGACCTGACCGGAGAGGTGAGGAGGATTCTGGGAGGTCACATGACATCACTCTTATCTCTATTATTAAAACACAGACCTGACCGGAGAGGTAAGGAGGATTCTGGGAGGTCACATGACATCACTCTTATCTCTATTATTAAAACACAGACCTGACCGGAGAGGTGAGGAGGATTCTGTGATTCTAACATGATGTTCCTATTGGTTCCCCAATACAGAGATTTCCTCTTGTGAAGTCCGGTGATCATATGACCATCACAGTGCCTCCATGTGACTCCCTAAAACCTGAGAGACACAACATGGAGAAGATTCTAGAAGTCACCAAGAAGATGATGGAGCTGCTGACAGGAGAGGTGAGGAGGATTCTGGGAATTCTGGGACATTATCCAGTAACAGACAAGGGATGTGTCTGGATGGTGACTGTATCATTGTGTGTGTCAGGTTCCTATAAGGTGTCAGGATGTCACTGTCTATTTCTCCATGGAGGAGTGGGAGTATTTAGAAGGACACAAGGATCTCTACAAGGACGTCATGATGGACAATCAGCCGCCCCTCACATCACCGGGTAAGAGGAGACTTTATTGTAAAGGAGAGAGCAGTACGGAGGCTCCACCCATCCCCCATCATCTGATAAACACATAGAAACAATGTATTCAGTCAGTGTGTGTGTTTCCTACAGATGGATCCAGTAATGGGAACCCACCAGAGAGATGTCCCCGTCCTCTGTATTCCCGGGATTCCACACAGGAAGGTCACCCCATCCCCCACCATCATCAGGTAGGTGGAGTTGAGGGTCGGGAACATAAAGTGATTGAACACTCTGACATGTGGAGATGATGTGTGGACTCTACAAGATGATATTTTCTATGTGATCTCACATCATAAATACTTCTATGTTACAGATGTTATTTTCTGCCATTCTGTTGGTTTAGGGTGAAGATCTGATGAAGATGAAAGTTGAGGGTGAAGTAGAAGAGACGTATGTGAGGGATGATCAGCAATATACGGAGGAGGCTGGAATGACGAGGACATTCATAGAGGAGGACACTCCTACAGAGATCAGCACAGGTGACCCATCATATATTCTTCTCTTATCTCTGCTCTGTTACTGCTCACTGATTGGTCCAGAGTAGGGCAGTGCTGAGTGGTATCAGCCAATAATAGGTTGATGATGGTCCCCTCCCTGTACTGATACCCTATTTGTGGTTCAGCTGGCAGTATTAGGTTGTGGGTCACTCCTAGTTACAGTAGCACAGATATGATAACACAGATTGAGCCTTTCTTAGGTTGGTTCCTCTTCTTCCAGAAGACTTATAGCTAAATGTTATCATAAAACTCTATTACCAATCTCGTTGGTTTGAAAAAAAAGAAGTAACCTTTCCAGGAAAAAATACTGCAAGCTTCCTCCAGTTCTGTATATAACCAAAAGCCTAGACCTATGGTCACTTGTTCTATGGTAAAGGGTCTACAAGTCTGAACTTTGACCCTCTTGTCTATCAGAGATCACATGACCCAGTGCCTAGGCTTGTGGTTGTGTGAAGAGCATGGACCTCCCAGTCCCCCATTGGTTCCTGCTCTTCTGACAAGGCTGTGTAAATGTAGAAGTGATCTGGGAGGACCAAATAACCTTTGACTGAAGTGGGGGGAAAAGTCCCGGCTGGTTGGGACCTCCACAGAGAACATCTCCTCACTCATATCTACCTGATCCAGATGGGATCTTGATGGAAGTGAACTAACCCTCTCATATCTATTGATGATGTTTTTATATTTTTCCAGGACACGCCATGGAGAAACCCTCAAAGGATCGTCTCACTTTATCTCCAGGTTGTAGAATGGAAGATGAGGACATCACAGGAGATTGTGGAGGAGAAAAGACAATGATCTCCACTATGGATGGTGGACTTCACAGTGTGGATAGACCATGGAATCCCTCCGACTCCGAGCAACCTCGTACTGTGAGGGATGGGGCCGGGATTCAGGAGAAGACATTTCCCTGTCCTCAGTGTGGGAAAGGTTTTAACAAACAACGAAGTCTCACTGTACATCAGAGATCCCACGCGGATGAAAAGCCATATTCCTGCCCTGAGTGCGGGAATTGTTATACACGCAAATCAGAACTTGTTATACATAAGAGATCTCACGCAGGTCAGAGGCCATTTTGCTGCCGTGAGTGCGGGAAATGTTTTTCACAGACGTCCTATCTTACTAGACATCTGACAAGTCACATGAAAGAAAAGCCGTATTCCTGTCCCGAGTGTGGAAAAGATTTTTCACGAAAGTCCTCTCTTACCATGCACCAGTTATATCACACGGGTGAGAAGCCGTATTCCTGCCCCGAGTGTGGTAAACAATTTCCACGAAAGTTCAGTCTTACTAAACATCAGATATGTCACACGCAGGAAAAGTTGTTTTCCTGTCCTGAGTGCGGGAAAAGTTATGCCCGGAAATCAGAACTTGTTGTCCATAAAAGATCTCACACAGGAGAGAAGCCGTTTTGCTGCCCCGAGTGCGGAAAATGTTTTCCACAGACTTCCAGTCTTTCCAAACATCTGCTATTGCACACGGGTGTGAAGGCGTATTCCTGCCCCGAGTGTGGAAAACGTTTTTCACAAAAGTCCCAACTTACGGCACACCAGATATGTCACACGCAGGAAAAGGCGTTTTCCTGTCCCGAGTGCGGGAAATGTTATCCACGGAAATCAGAACTTGTTAGGCATCAAAATTCGCACACGGGGGAGAGGCCGTATTCCTGCCCTGAGTGCGGAAAATGTTTTTCAGAGAAGTCCAGTCTTACTATACATCTGAGGTCGCACACGGGTGAGAAGCCCCATTCCTGTCCTGAATGTGGGAAATCTTTTTCACGAAAGACTAATCTTGTCAGTCACCAGAGATCGCACACGGGTGAGAAGCCGTATTCCTGCCCTGAGTGCGGTAAATGCTTTACGCGAAAGTCAAGTCTTACTGAACATCAGATATCTCACACGCAGGAAAAAGTCTTTTGCTGTCCCGATTGCGGGAAATGTTATCCAAGGGAAACAGATCTTGTTAAACATCAAAAATCTCACGCGGGGGAGAAGCCGTATTCCTGCCCCGAGTGCGGGAAATGCTTCTTATCTAAATCGGAACGTGTTATACATGAAAGGTCTCACACGGGGGAGAAGCCTTTTTGTTGCCCCGAGTGCGGCAAATGCTTTTCACAGAAGGCCAATCTTGCCAAACATCAGATATCCCACACGGGTGAGAAGCCGTATTCCTGTCCTGAGTGTGACAAATGTTTTCCATCAAGATCAGATCTTCTTCGACATCAAAGATCTCACGCGGGAGAGAAGCCGTATTCCTGCTCTGAGTGCGGGAAACGATTTTCTCAAAAACCCGTACTTGGCAGACATCTTCGATTGCACACGGCGGGAGAAACCGTATTCCTGCACTGAGTGTGGGAAATGTTTTTCACCAAAGTTCCATCTTAACAAACGTCAGGTATGTCGCACTCAGAAAAGGCTGTTTTTTTTCCGGACTTGTGTGAGGGAACTCTAATCCATTTAAAGGAAAACTTCTTAAAAATACAGTAGTACCTTGGATTTCGAGGCATAATCCCTTCCAGAAGCATGCTTGTAATGCAAAGCACTCGTATATCAAAGCGAGTTTCCCCCATAGGAGTCAATGGAAACTCAGATAATTCGTTCCTTAGTGACTGCTGGCGTATGCAGTACTGTATGTGGCCAGAGGGGTGCGGGGGCGCCGGAGACACTCAGTTACGGAGTGTCTCTGAGAACGGCACCCCCCCACCTCTGGCCAAATGCGGTACTGTACACCCCAGCGACTTAATACCTACTTGTCTTGCCAGACAACGCTTGCAAATCGAGTCAGGATTAAGAAAAAACAAGCTCATATTGCGAAACGCTCTTAAACCGCGTTACTCGCAATCCGAGGTTTTACTGTACACAGATAAGATATGTTTTCCTGCCCTGGGTGCGGGATATGTTTATCGTTGAATTCTTGTCTTACTAAATATCTGAGAACCCACACAAGCCTCAAAGGTGTCCCGAGTGCGGGAAATGTCTTCTATATGGATCATATTTTGCCGTACATCAGAGATCTCACACCGGGAAGAAGCTCACCTTGATCTACACCTCAGAAAACACGTGGCTGAGCGCTCCTCTGATCTTTATCATGGAAGAAACTCTTTATAAGGAAATCAGAGATCACTAAAGACCTCAAAGTTCTGTCTTCCTCTGCTAGGAGAGAGAAGGAGGGGGTGTCACTGCCGGTCGGGTCCCTCTAGGAGAGAGAAGGAGGAGGTGTCACTGCCGGTTGGGTCCCTCTAGGAGAGAGAAGGAGGGGGTGTCACTGCTGGTTGGGTCCCTCTAGGAGAGAGAAGGAGGGGGTGTCACTGCCGGTTGGGTCCCTCTAGGAGAGAGAAGGAGGGGGTGTCACTGCCGGTTGGGTCCCTCTAGGAGAGAGAAGGAGGGGGTGTCACTGCTGGTTGGGTCCCTCTAGGAGAGACAAGGAGGGGGTGTCACTGCCGGTTGGGTCCCTCTAGGAGAGAGAAGGAGGGGGTGTCACTGCTGGTTGGGTCCCTCTAGGAGAGAGAAGGAGGAGGTGTCACTGCCGGTTGAGTCCCTCTAGGAGAGAGAAGGAGGGGGTGTCACTGCCGGTTGGGTCCCTCTAGGAGAGAGAAGGAGGGGGTGTCACTGCCGGTTGGGTCCCTCTAGGAGAGAGAAGGAGGGGGTGTCACTGCCGGTTGGGTCCCTCTAGGAGAGAGAAGGAGGGGGTGTCACTGCCGGTTGGGTCCCTCTAGGAGAGAGAAGGAGGGGGTGTCACTGCTGGTTGGGTCCCTCTAGGAGAGAGAAGGAGGGGGTGTCACTGCTCGTTGGGTCCCTCTAGGGGAGAGAAGGAGGGGGTGTCACTGCCGGTTGGGTCCCTCTAGGGGAGAGAAGGAGGGGGTGTCACTGCCGGTTGGGTCCCTCTAGGAGAGAGAAGGAGGGGGTGTCACTGCCGGTTGGGTCCCTCTAGGAGAGAGAAGGAGGGGGTGTCACTGCCGGTTGGGTCCCTCTAGGAGAGAGAAGGAGGGGTGTCACTGCTGGTTGGATCCCTCTAGGAGAGAGAAGGAGGGGGTGTCACTGCTCGTTGGGTCCCTCTAGGGGAGAGAAGGAGGGGGTGTCACTGCTGGTTGGGTCCCTCTAGCTGTGTAGTCTGCTCTTCGGGAGAGGCTTCAAAGGAAGACATCATGGTGAGAGAAGATCTAGATATTGCTAGAGGATGAAGAGAAGGGGAGATCAGACTACATGACAGAACTTTCAAATTAAATGCAGCCGTGATCAGCCTCACATTTTCAGATGTAACATTTCATATTTACCCAATTTTCGTTTGAGGCAAATGAAAATTAAAAGTTTTCCTTCCAAAATGTTCTTTTCCTTTATTCCTTTTTCTAACACTACAAGTAAGGCCCATCCTGTAGGTTTTAGTTTTAGTGTTGAAAATATATTTATTGAACATTTCAAGTAAAAACAATAATAGACAGTAACCTTCATGAAGCAAATACAAGCAGGAACAGTAATAGGACTACATTTATGAATTGACGGCTAACGACTATCAACCACGGTCGGTCCCGTCGGAAAGTTTGGAAAACAGGGAAAACAGCCTGTTCCCGATCCACAAGGCCACAGTAGGGAAAAAATACTCATGGGTTACTACATGAGACAACGTGTAATTAGCATTACGAAGAAGACAGAAAGAAAGAGAGAAAAGAAAGGGAAGAGAGGAGCAAAAGAAAGAGGAACAGAGTGATACAGGAAAAAATGAATATCAAGATGAGAGGAGAGGGAAAAGGGGAGAAGGGGAAGGGATACGGGTAGGGGGGGGGAAGGGTAGGAGAGAGCCCACAGCGTCCCTATGCATTCAAAATTTGTTCCATTAAGGTGTCAGAGGAAGAGAAGCGGAGCCAGATCGACCATTGAGATATAAACTTGGTGTAAGTGTCATTGTCCAGTGCCAACATCTCCTCCATTCTCATGGTGTCATTCATAATGGATACCCACCGTGACAATGGGGGGGTAGTCGTCGTCTTCCAATAAGCAGGTATCAGCTGCCTAGCAGAGGACATAAAAAAACGAAGCAATCTTTGTCTCTGCGATTTAATAGACCCGGGCAATATTGAGAGTAATGCAATTTTCGGAGAGATAGGAACTGGAGTATCAGCTAGAAGATTATAACATTCAAAAACCTGTGTCCAGAAGGGGCGGATCCTCTCACAGTCCCACCAGACATGTAGATAGGTTCCGACTGAGGCTTCACAGCGCCAGCAGGTGGCTGGCGTAGACGGGAAGATTTTGTGTAAAGTAGCAGGGTCTCTGTACCATCTGGACAGCAGCTTATAGTTCTTCTCTTGAGAGTAGCAGGAGATGGTCGACTTGTGTGTGAAGTGGAAAGAAGTTTGCCAGTCCGGCACAGTGATGTCTTCACCCAAATCCGCAGACCACAGCCTAGTATAAGGTGGGAGCTGATCATGCGCTAAAGTCTGTAGTAAGTTATATAAGGAGGATAGCAGGTGTTTGGGGGCTTCTGGGAGCGAGCACAATACCTCAAAGTCGGTAAGCTTGCGGTGTATTTGAGAGGAGGAGTGTAGGCGTTTGGTAAATGCGGACACCTGTAGGGCCGTGAGCCAATCTCCAGAGTCTGTCAGGGGGACCGGGGTCCCCTGAGAGGGATGTACAAATGTGTGAGCTTGTGGCCACTCCGCACGCCTAAAGGGTCCTAGGGAGGCTGCCCCTGTACTTTGTGGTAAAGCAGGATGGTCAAAGAGGGACGTCAGGGGGCCCGGATCAGAGGAAAGGGTGGTGTTTAGCCCTGTCTTATACCATAATTTCAAGGAGGCCAAGGTCAATGGGGATAAGGATGTCATACTAGAGTAGTCCTGATTGTATCCCCATAGAAGAGCTCGGAGATCCACAGGAGAAAGGTCCTGTTCAACGGCCACCGAGGCCTTGCAAGGAGGACGGGGGAACCATTCTATGATGCGAGTCATATGAGCAGCTGCGTGGTAAGTCTCAAAGTCAGGGAGGCCTGTTCCCCCCATAGTCTTCGGGAGTGTAAGCAGTTTAAATTTAACTCTGGGGAGGCCCCTGTTCCACATGAATCTGATGGCTATCGAACGCAGGGAGATGAAAAATGATTTGGGGACTTGGATGGGGATGGTTTGAAATAAATACAGGAGCTTGGGCAGGATGTCCATCTTTAGGATATTAATCCTTCCGAACCAGGGCAAGGGAGACCCCCCCCATTCCCCAAGGTCCTTCCGTATACGGTTAAGCAGGGGAATATAGTTCAGGGAAAACAAGTTAGCTAGGTTGGAGGGTATAATAACCCCTAGATAAGAAATCCCCTTGGTCTGCCATTTAAATGAGAAATTGGATTTTAGAAGGGACAGTGTGGAGGGGGTGAGGGATATGTTAAGGGCTTCAGTCTTAGTAATGTTGATCTTGAAGTTACTATGGGTACCAAAATGTTTAAATTCTCTGAGTAGGGATGGTAGGGAGGTGTGCGGATTCTGAAGGTACACAAGGAGGTCATCAGCATACAGGGAAAGTTTGTGATGCGCAGACGGAGTGTGGATACCTAGAATGGAGGGGTTTTGTCGTATGGCACAGGCTAAATGTTCAATAATAATGACAAAGAGGAGGGGGGACAGGGGGCAGCCCTGGCGGGTACCGTTTGCAATGTCAAAGGGGGCTGATGTGGTACCGTTGACTAGGACCGTAGCCGAGGGTCGTGAGTATAGGGACATAACTTTAGAAATGAAGGGAGTTCCGATGCCAAGTTGTTGTAGAGACAGCTGTAGGAACCTCCAGCTGACCCTATCGAAGGCCTTTTCAGCGTCAAAAGATAAAAGGCAAGCTTTCAGGCCTTTACGTTGGATCAGGGAGATAAGATGTATCGTCTTGGAGGTGTTGTCCCTCGCTTCTCTGCCAGGGACAAAACCCACTTGATCGTTGTGAATAATTTTAGGCAATAAAGGGGACAGACGGGTAGCCAGAACTTTCGCAAATAGCTTAATATCTATGTTGAGCAGGGATATGGGTCGATAGCTGCTGCATTGGGATGGGTCCTTGCCTGGTTTAGGGATAATAGAGATGTTGGCAGATAAAGATTCCTTGGAGGGGAGGTTAAGACTGTCTACCGAATTAAAGGCCTTTGTCAGAAGGGGTGCAAGTTGTGGGGCAAATGTCTTGTAGAACCGGGGTGTAAAGCCGTCAGGACCCGGGCATTTGCCCACTTTAAGGGCTTTGATGGCCTGCAGAAATTCAGAAGTAGTTAGGGGCTCATCTAGGGATGTCGCGTCTGCATCATCAATAGTGGGTAGAGCAGTTTCCATAATATAATCCTGTGTGGGGTCGGGAGAGGGGGGGGACCGATCGGAGGGGTTTGCACGCGGGAGGTTATAAAGCTGTGAATAATATTGCCGGAAGGATTCAGATATCCCGGAGGTGTTAAACGTTTTCCTAAGGTCCGATTGGACGATAAAGGGGATAGAATGTCGTGGGGGTCTAGGGTGAATAGTTCTGGCCAGGTGTTTACCACATTTATTCGCCAGGGAGTAGAAGTGATTCCGCGCTTTATCCCGGGCAATGAGGGAGTGCGCGTCTAAGAGCTGTAGCAAGTCTCTGCGGGCGTTGGAAAGCCGGACAAAAACCGTAGGGTCCAGGTCTTTTTTATGAAGGGATTCAAGGTCCGCTATGGTAGAAAGGAGTTTGCGTATATCATGAGCGCGGGCCTTCTTAAGGCGGGAGCCGTGTTGTATAAGGGTACCCCGGATCACACATTTGAGTGTGTCCCACTGGTTCAAAGGGGAGGTTGTGTCCGCGGAGTGGTCACCTATGAAATTTTTAATGACTTTGGAGACATCCGCCACGCACACGGTGTCCCGCAGCAGATTGTCATTAAGCCTCCAGCTCGCCCCCCGGCGGGCAGCAGGGGGGCGGACTAGAGTCAGATAGATGGGGGCATGATCGGACCATAGGAGGTTACCGATCGCCGTTTGGAGAGGCGTGTCTAGAAGTGATTGCGATATGAGAAAGTGGTCCAATCTACTGTAGGAGTTGTGTGAGACTGAAAAATAACTGTAATCCCTTTCCGTGGGATGCTGGACTCGCCAAGCATCCACCAGATGGGAGGAATGGAGGAGTGATTTAATACGTGTCAAGGTGGAGCAAGGTACAGAAGACTTACCCGAGGATGTGTCTGCGGATGGGGAGAGGGCAACATTGAGATCACCTCCAACAATAAAAGCCGACCCTCCAAAGGAGGATAGTCTGGTGAGGACTGAAGAGAGGAACCGAGCCTGGCCCACGTTCGGCCTACTGTAAAGAGAAAATCGTTTAGTTTCAATTTCAAAAATACATAGCGGCCTGAATCGTCTATGAGAGAGTCCAGAACCTCCGGGTTAAAAGATTTATGAAAGGCAACAGATACCCCCTTGGATTTGGCCTGCGGATTAACACTGTGGAACCATTGAGGGTAGTATCTATTGCGCAGTGCCGGAATAGCTCCAGCTCGAAAATGTGTTTCCTGGAGCAACAGAATTTTAGCGCGCTTTTTGTGAAAATGGTAAAGTGTCTGGCTCCGCTTCTCGGGAGTGTTGAAACCCCTACAATTAAAGGAAGCAAAAGTTATCGAATCGTCACTAGCCATGGGGGATCATTAGGGTGGAGCTCGGGATCAATAGGATAAGTGACACTATGGGCAAACCCCATTGGGGTAAGGAACAGGAATAGAGGATGTACAGGGGAGGTAAGGGAGGGGGGGAGGGGTGGGAGGGTAAAGGCAGAGAGAAGGCGAAGGGGAGAAGAGGAGAAAGAATAGAGAGAAAGAACAGTATGACAACCTTGCATAAGTAGTAACAACAGTGGCAGGTATGGTAACCCGTTCCCAGCACAATAAGCAGGGGGACATGAAACAGGGCATTTAGAAACATCAGTGATAGGAGACGGGCCCAGTAGGTCAGGCAGAAAAGAGGAGTAGGCAAGAAAAGTAAAATAAAAAAGGCCACTAGGTGGCTCCAAAAGGCAAACATTATAAAGAAAAGAAGCCTGTCATAAAGGCACAAATCAGTGCATCGCACAGTGATCATAGGATCATCGTGGGGCGCACAAAAAAAAAAAAAAAAAAAAAACCCCGTAAAGGGGGGGGGGGGGGGGGGGTTGGAGTGTGGGATAAAAACACAGAGTCGGGCAGCTCCCAGCACCCCGGCCCCATGGGTAAACCAGTATCAGTTGCGACCTAAAGAGTAAACTAAAGAACATAGTAAGCATAAACATCTTAGTGGTCATCAATAAATGCAATTGTAAACCGGCATAAAATAGAGAACATCTATGAGTCATAGGGGGAAGAACATGCAATAGGCCCAACAAAGGGATCAGATTAAACAAAACAATAATCATAAAGTATGTCAAGGGCAACACGGAGGGGACCGTTGTATACAGTGGGTTGCAAAGACAAGTCTTGAGATCAGTCCAGGAACTATCAGCACAACGGAGAACCCCAACTATTGGGAAAGGGGGGAGGGGAACACAGCAACGGGGGTTGTAAAAGATATGCAAAAAACCTGTAAACAAAAGGGTTAATCAACATGTGAGATATTCGACCCATACGGGTCCAAGGCCATCACAGGGGAAGGCCCCAGCGGCGGGAGGAGAAAACAGGCCCGGGGGGCCCACTGGATCGGGTCAGTCGTTGGGATCCTGAAGCTGCGGGGACCGAGTGGTGCGCTTGCGTCCTTGCTTCTGCCATTGCGGGGTGTAGGGTAGACCTGGAGTGGTCGGTGCAAACGGCCAGTCAGGCAGGGCAACTTGGGGCAGTTCAAGCGTACTAAGAAATGTAGGCAGGTCCCCCAACGTACGAAATACAGCGGTTTTACCCGCGTGGTGCACTCGAAGATGGAACGGGAAACGCCATTGGTATTTGATCTGTCTTGCTTGCAGGAGTTGCATGAGGGGCCGTAGGGATTTCCGCAAAGCCAGTGTTTGGCGAGAGAGATCAGGAAGGAGCATGATGGGTGCATCATTGAAGAGGATCGACTGCTGCGTGCTGGCGGCCCTCATAATGTTCTCTTTCATTTTGTAGAAATGGACACGGCACAACGTGTCACGAATGAAGGAGGGGTCAGGGGTACGGGGACCCGATGTACGGTGCACCCGGTCCAATTCGATCGGGTCATCCTTGGGTCGTTGGAGCAGTTGGTTGAAGATAGTCGTCACAGCTGCAGGCAGGTTTTTGGGGTCAACCGACTCGGGTATCCCCCGTATACGGATGTTGTTGCGGCGACTGCGATTTTCGAGGTCGTCCTGTTGGTATGAGAGCTGCTGAAGCAGGACAGTGTGGGTATTGAGGATCCGATCATGTGATTGTACAGTGTCCCGCAGGCTATCTACTGTGCTATCCACATCATCAAAGCGCACCCCCACATCTTTTCTCAAGTCAGAGATTTCCTTGCGGTATGTTTCCTCGATCCGGAGTACACAGTGTTCAAAGTCAGCTTTGGTGGGTAGAGACCTCATGTAGCTGTGCAGAGATCTAATCTGCGATTCCATGTCCCATCCATCCCCCGATCCTAGGGAGGCATTAGAGCGGCTTCTGGTAAGCCTGGGGGAGAGGGCAGTGTCCTCAGAGTGTGAGAGCAGGCTGTGGGGACGCACCTGAGACTGCAGAGCTGATTCAGAGCGTGCCGGGGATGGAGGGGCCGGCGTCCCTTTGGATGCCGGTCGGTGCTGAGAGGACGACCGTCCATGGCCAAAATAATCATCGAGATCCCCTCCCGGGTGACGGTTATTACCACTCTTGTGTGCTTTGGGCTTGTCTTTCCCCATGGTGCTGTGTATAGTCCGGTTTACTGTCCGAAAGAAGGGCCGGGGGAGCCAGGAGCTGAGTATAGGCCCGACCTACCTCTCCATACGTGGGGGCAGGCCCTTAGAGGTGAAAGTCCAGATCATTCAGGGGGGGCTTGCATATAAAGCAGAACGTGGTTCTATAGGTACAATCTTGAGATAGATCAAGGTGACCCCCGCCGTAGCAATTCTGTGGGGTATAGTGGCTGATTATCTGAGAGGATTAAAGGATCATCCAGGTAGAAGGAATGTAAAGTGGTCAGTCCCCTGCTGCAGTAGAGTAAATGTATAGACAAGGGAGCCAGAGCAGAGTCTGTGTGCAGAGGGCTGCAGGGGATGCCTGGAGTAGTGGACCAGGAGAGCAGGCTGGGGTCACAATCAAAGGTGGATGGGGAACCACAAGCAGAGAGATAAGTCTACTAAAGCAATCCTCCGAGAGGGGGGGTTTTCCAGCAGGCAGACCGCAGATGCGAGCCAAAACATCCACGGAGCACGTTTCTGGGCAGCAGTTGCAGGAAACCCTGGGGATCCTCAGGCCTCAGTAGGCCGCATTAGGCCGGGGCCGGCCGCGGGCCCCCCGAGGGCCGCGGAAGCTCGAAACCACCCCAAATAGGATCCGGGCGGGGGGGGGAGACAACTGGGGGGGACCGATGACAGCCCCTTACCTCACCCGCCGGCGTGGCTCCGATGGCCTCAGGCGATCCCGGAGGCCCAAGATGGCGGCGGCCGGCTGAGAAACTAGTGGCAGGTCCGGGCGGCTGGAGGCCTCAATTCCGAGAGAAAATCGTCCAGGACCCCGTGGCGGCACAGCGCGGACCGGGCGCAACAATTTTCTGGGCAGATTGTGCTCGTTGGCAGGTGGATGGCGACGGATTGCTCCGTGAGCGGCGGGAGCTCCTCAACTACACGTCCGCTGCCATTCGCGTCAGGCCCTAGGTTTTAGTTTTAGTCTTAATCTTGTGTCTTAGTAGTTTGGTTTTACCGGCTTGTACTTGTTGGAACAGCCGACTCTCCCCTTCTCATAAATCTCAGGATGTCTGTAGTAGACTCCAATGATAAATACATCAGTTCATAGACCCGTCTATCATTCCTCCCGTAATTCCTCCTCCGCACCATCACCACCTCCAACCACAAGATCATCTTTCTTGCTCACTTTCACATCACATCTAACATAGAGAAACCCCCCTCCATCTTTTTTTTTTTTTATATCCCTCTAAACAAGAAGATCAGCATGTATACAAATAGCCCAGTCTTGTGAGGAGTCAAGCCATGTTTCTGGAACACCAACCACATCTCCAACCACAAGATCCTCTTTCTTGCTCACTTTCTCATCCCATCTAACACAGGGGAACCCCCCTCCATCTTTTCTATGTTCCGTGTCCTGAACAAGAGGATCGGCATGAATACAAACGGCCCAGTCTTGTGAGGAGTCAAGCCGTGTTTCTGGAACGCCAACTCCATTCTCATTCCTGAAAACATCAACATCTCCCATTCTGCTCAGCAGGTTGCTGGATTTTGTGTATTAAGCTAATTTCCAACACTTTTTTGCTGTTGATATGTAATTGAATGAATGAATGACTTGTATAGCGCTGCAAATGAGAACTGAATCGCCTCAAGGTGCTTGATCCGACCTGCGTTGATTCCTTCTTAAAAGAGGTAGGGCTTGAGTTTTTTTCCTGAAGGCCCGATAGTTTCCTTCCAATGGGATGTTCGTGGGTAGAGCATTCCATAGCCGTGGTCCTTGGACTGCGAATTTTCGTTCTCCCCTTGATTTTGTACCGGGACTTGGGGATGAGGAGGAGGTTTTGGTTGGTTGATCGGAGGTTGCGATTGGGAGCGTAGTGTTTTATTTTTTCCGCATAAGTATTGAGGAGCTTCTCCTTGTGTGCATTTGTGGTTCAGGCAGAGGGTCTTGAATGTGATCCGATCCTTTATGCCGCGTACACGCGATCAGAATTCTCGTCGGAAAAAGCTCTGATGGTTTTTCCCCGACGGAATTCCGATGGAATTCGGCTCAAGCTGTCTTGCCTACACACGGTCACATCAAATTCCGATCGTTTATAACGCGGTGACGTACAACACATACGACGTGACTAGAAAAAGGAAGTTCAATAGCCAGTAGCCAATAGCTTCCGTCTCGTAGTTGAATCTGAGCATTGCGTGATTTTTGGCGCGTCGGAATTGCATACACACGATCGAAATTACCGATAGAAAGTTTTTCCGTTGGGAAAATTGAGAACATGCTATCAATTTTTGGCTGGCGGAAATTCGGACGGCTAAATTCCGATGCAGCGCACACACGGTTGTATTTTCCGATGAAAAGCTCTCATCGGTCTTTTTCCTGGCCGGAATTCCGATTGTGTGTACGCGGCATTACGGTTACCTAGTGTAGGATCCTCAGGGAGGGGGAGATGGATTCCCAGGGCTTTTTTTTTCCCTGTGACTAGTCTTATAGTTTCATAGTTAGTAAGGTTGAATAAAGACACCAGTCCATCTAGTTCAACCTGAGTGAGTGTCTACAATTGTCCCTATCCCTGTACATTACACACTCACATTGGTCCCTACCCTCAAGGAGCCCACAATCCAAGGTCCCCATTCATATACTAGGGCCAATTTTGGACAGAAGCCAATTAACCTACCTGCATGTCTTTGGATTGTGGGAGAAAACCGGAGTACCCGGAGGAAACCCACGCAGGCGCAGGGAGAACATGCAAACTCCAGGCAGGTAGCGTCGTGGTTGGGATTTGAACCAGCAACCCTTCTTACTGCTAGGTGAGAGTGCTAACCACTACACCACTGTGCTGCCCTGTTTTGGACAACTTGTAGTTGAGGGATCTCATTATTTACTGACTTAAAGGGGTTGTAAAGGTTTGTTTTTTATTTTCTAAATAGGTTCCTTTAAGCTAGTGCATTGTTGGTTCACTTATCTTTTCCTTCGATTTCTCTTCTAAATGTTTTTTTTCTTTGTTTTCTTTGTCTGAATTTCTCACTTCCTGTTCCTCCTCAGTAAGCTGTTCAGTAAGCTGTTCTGGCTGACTAACCACCGCTCGGATGATGGTGAGAAGTTTACTGAGGAGAAACAGGAAGTGAGATATTCAGACAAAGAAAAAAAACATTTAGAAGGGAAATCAAAAGAAAAGGTAAGTGAATCAACAATGCACTAGCTTAGAGGAACCTATGTAGAAAATAAAAAACAAACCTTTACAACCCCTTTAACCTTCCCCCATCTTCTCTTACTTCACCCCTCTTCTAATGCCCCACCTTACCTCACCTCGTCTATCAACCCTAATACCCTCCTTTTCTACACATTTATATACCTATTTAGCCTCTCCCTCATGCCCCCTTTAAAACTTCAACATGGGGAGGGCACCTTACCAGGCAGCCCCTTTGGTAAAGCGCCTTGTCATGTTAATGAGGACAAGGACCTCTTCCCCTCCCCCCCCAAATGCAGACAAAAAAGACCAATCTCCTGCGCTCGGGAGAAGCGCACTGGAAAAAAAATCAATCAGACATCTCCGGGTAGTCCAACATTTGCACCGTCTTTGCTTCCCCCTAATGCCACGTACACACGACTGGACCTTTTGACCACAAAGGTCCAACAGAACGAGTCCGTCGGACAATTCGATCGTGTGTGTTGGCTCCATGGGACCTTTGCTTGGCAAACAAAACCGGCGGACTTTAGAAATAGAACATGTTTTAAATTTTCCCGCCTGAACTCCGCCGGACCGAGAAAATCCGTTCGTGTGTATGCTGGTCCGACGGACAAAAACCAACGTTAGGGCAGCTATTGGCTACTGGCTATGACCTTCCTTATTCTAGTCCGGTCGTACGTCATCACGTTCGAATCCGTCGGACTTTGGTGTGATTGTGTGTGGCCAAGTCCGTTCATTCAGAAAGTCCGTCGGGAAGACTGTCGGATCTAGTCCCTTGAAAAGTCCGCTCGTGTGTACGCGGCATTAGGGAAAACCCATGACCTCTGTATTGTCTGACACCTCACCTCAATGTCACTCTTACCCAAAATACATCCACCTCTCTCCAAACCCAACACCCCCCCCCCCCCCCATAAACCAGACCAGACTATGTTTGGAGTAAATGGCCGACAGGCCTCGATTTATTAAACCAAATATATATATGTAACAAAATATAACTTTTAATAAATACCGTATATACTCGAGTATAAGCCGAGATTTTCAGCCTCTTTTTTGAGGCTGAAAGTGCCCCCTCGGCTTATACTCGAGTCACCGCTGTCTGACTGCTCGATCAGCGTATCGAGCAGACAGACGGCGGACATTAAAATTCAAAAGCCGCGCCTCCTTCTCCGCCTCCGCCTGTGATAGGCGGAACACTGAATTTCCCAGCAGTCAGTGTTCCGCCTATCACGGACATCCGCTCATTCTCATACTACGGACGAGTATGAGAGGATGTCCGTGATAGGCGGAACACAGGCTGCTGGGAAATTGAGTGTTCCGCCTATCACAGGCGGAGGCGGAATTTTGAATTGTAGAATGGCCGCCGAGAAGAGCGGCGATCCATCGGCACGGCACGGGACGGAGGAGGCACGGGACGGAGGAGGCACGGCACGGGACGGAGGAGGCACGGGACGGAGGAGGCACGGCACGGGACGGAGGAGGCACGGGACGGAGGAGGCACGGCACGGGACGGAGGAGGCTCGGGACGACGGCGGCTCGGGACGGAGGCTTGGGACACAGGTAGGCTGGACACACACACAAGGCTGCACGGACACACACACACACACACACACACACACACACAGGGATGGATGGATGGATGGATACACACACACACACACACACACACACAGGGATGGATGGATACACACACACACACACACACACACACACACACAGGGATGGATGGATGGATGAATACACACACACACACACACACACAGGGATGGATGGATGGATGGATACACACACAGGGATGGATGGACGGACACACACACAGGGATGGATGGATGGATGGATGGACACACACACAGGGATGGATGGACGGACACACACACAGGGATGGACGGACACACAGGGATGGACAGCCATGTCTCACCCTCGGCTTATACACGAGTCAATAAGTTTTCCAGTTTTTTGGGGGTAAATTGGGGGCCTCGGCTTATATTCGGGTCGGCCTATACTCGAGTATATACGGTAACCATAATTAACATGTAAACAACTTTCCTGTAAAACTGTATCCTGGGTCATAGCATAAATAGACCCTACTGGTCACTGCACATAACCTTTAACCTCTTGACCTCCAGATGGAAACCCCTGTCTCGGAGGCTATACCCAACCAATGCAGTGACCTACCCCTTTTACTCTTCCCGGTTAACCCCATGTAACCGTGAAGTACAAATCCAACCACCCCCATCACCATGGATGGGTACCACCTATTTTCCACCTGCACCACTTGACCTTCTCAACTGACCCCAAAAAACTGCCAACCCACCTAATAATACCCCGCTGAACATCCCTGAAAAACAAAAAAAGGGGAGGGTGGGTGGGAATCACTTCCTCCTCCGCTCTCCAACTGCCCCTGGCTTCCTCTGCCCCGTGACTGTAAAACGGCAGGCTCCGCCCACCGCCCCGCCTACTCCAGTCCTCTTAAAGCGGCCACTCTCCTTACCCCCATTAAAACGGCGACAGTGCATTCAAAGCAGCTGTCATGCCGTCCCTACGCCCACAGCCTGCTGCTGCGGCTCCGTGGACGTTGTGGAGAAATGCTGCAAAAACAAGGGACAGAAGGTGTAGCATCCTAGCTCATTACCTTTGTGATAGATTTATTAGTGTTAAAAGAATAAATGCATACTCATAAATAAAATCAGCAATAAGGGACATCAAAGTCCCACAATGTACAAACATTGTTTCTTTTGTTGGGTGTCGGTCACTGTGACATGGCTCTACATCATTGGACGACGTGATTGATGGTAGACTTCAATGGATGTTGATGCCAATAAATGTGGCCAAAGTTGTGGCGAAGAGGTACTGCAAAAACAAGGAACAGAGGGGCGCACCAACCTAGCGCATTGCCTTTGGGATAGCTTTATTAGCATTAAAAGAACAGATGTATACTCACAAAGAACATCCGCAATAAGGCCAATCACGTCAAATCCACAATGTACTTGAAACGGCCTGGTCATTTAGTCAAGTCCCAAGTGCGAGAAGACCTTCCAGAAGGCTGAAGCGTTTCAAGGGGAGATCCCCTCTTCCTCAGAGCCCTCAACCACCCTTTGGAAGGTCTTCACGTGCTTGGGACTTGTCTCGATGACTAGGCCGTTTTCAAGTACATCGTGGATTTGACGTGATGGGCCTTATTGCTGATGTTCTTTGTGAGTATACATCTGTTCTTTTAATGCTAATAAAGCTATCCCAAAGGCAATGCGCTAGGTTGGTGCGCCCCTCTGTTCCTTGTTTTTGCAGTACCTCTTCGCCACAACTTTGGCCACATTTATTGGCATCAACATCCATTGAAGTCTACCATCAATCATCCATTGATCCATTGAAGTCTACCATCAATCCCAACAAAAGAAACAATGCCACCTGCCGATAGACGCCCGTTCCCGTTGAATGACAGATCCAGTGGATGGCAGCTGGTATATACAAAGCCCTTGTACACGCGGGTCGGACATTCCGAGAACAAAATCCATCGGATTTTGTCCGAAACTTGTGTTGCATACACACGGTCGGCCAAAGTTGTCGGAAAATCCGATCGTACGTAACGTAATGACGTTATTTCCTTACGACGGGACTACGTTCAGGCTAGTAGCCAATAGCTTTGGTCTAGGAATTTGATCTGAGCATGCGTGGCACTTTGTCCGATCGGGATTCTCTACACACGATCGGATAAAGTCCGATCGGATCATGTTGTCGGAAAGTTTTATAGCCCAGCTCTAAAACTTTGTCAGATATTCAGACGGAAACAGTCCGATGGAGCCCACACACAGTCAGATTATCCGACAACACGGTCTGAGCGGACATTTTCCCTTCGGAATGTCCAACCGTGTGTACAAGGGCTAAGAAGCTAGGTCTTCAAGGTGATGCCATTGATCATGCACTCACCATCCACTTTATTAGGCACATTCGTTCAGTTGCTTGGTAACACGTATTGCTAATCAGCCAATCACATGGCAGCAACTCAATGCATTTAGGTATCTAGATGTGATGAAGACGACTTGCTGAATTTCTGAGTATCAGAATGGGGAAGAACGGGGATTTAAGTGACGTTGAACGTGGCATGGTTGTTGGTGCCAGACGGGCCGGTCTGAGTGTTTCAAAAACTGCTGATCTACTGGGGTTTTCGCACACAACCCTCTCTCGGGTATACAAAGAGAAAATGTCCAGCGAGCGGCAGTTGTGTGGAGGAAAATGCCTTGTTGATGTCAGAGGAGAACGGGCAGGCTGGTTCCAGATGATAGAAAGGCAACGGTAACTTAATTAACCACTCGTTACACCCAAGGTATGCAGAATACCATCTCTGAATGCACAACACATCCAACATGGAAGCAGCAGAAGACCACACTAAGTGCCACTCCTGTCAGCTAAGAACCGGAAACTGAGGCTACAATTGGCACAGGCTCACCAAAATTGGACAATAGAAGATTGGAAAAACGCTGCCTGGTCTGATGAGTCTGGATTTCAGCTGCGACATTCAGATGGTGGGGTCAGAATTTGGCGTAAGCAACATGAAAGCATGGATCCATCCTGCCTTGTATCACCGGTTCAGGCTGGTGGTGGTGGTGGTGTAATGGTGTGGGTGGAGATTTTCTTGGCACATTTTGGGCCCCTTAATACCAATTGAGCATCATTTAAATGCCATGGGCCTACCTGAGTATTGTTGCTGACCATGTCCATCCCTTTATGACTACAGTGTCCTCCATCTTCTGATGGCTCCTTCCAGCAGGATAATGCACCATGTCACAAAGCTCAAATCATCTCACCACTGGACAATGAGGTCCTGTACTCCAATGGCCTCCACACTCACCAGATCTCAATCCAATAGAACACCTTTTGGGATGTGGTGGTAAAGGAGATTGGCATCATGGATGTGTAACCGACAAATCTGAAGCATCTGTGTGATGCTATCTTGTCAATATGGACCAAAATCTCTGAGGAATGTTTACAACGCCTTGTATCTCTGCCATGAAGAATGAAGGCAAAAGTGGGTCCAACCTGGTACTAGCGAGGTGTATATGGATAATGACATCACTAGTTAGACCCTGCCCCTCTGTAGTCAGTGTGGCTGTAACTAATTGTACTCAGTGAAGCTGCACTCTGCTAGTCAGTTCTGCTCAGTGTGTTCAGCTGCTGCCAGTCTGCAGGCATGTACTGGCCATCGGGACTACCGGGAGTTTCCCGGTGGGCCGATGGCTCAGTGGGCCACTCTGATGTAAGGGGGCTGGTGATGGGACACTCTGCTGAAAACGGGCTGGTGATGGGACACTCTCTGATGTAAGGGGACTGGTGATGGGACACTCTGATGTAAGGGGGCTGCTGATGGGACACTCTGATGTAAGGGGTGCTGATGGGACACCCTGATGTAAGGGGGCTGGTAATGGGACACTCTGATGTAAGGGGGCTGCTGATGGGACACTCTGATGTAAGGGCTGGTGATGGGACACTCTGATGTAAACGGGCTGGTGATGGGACACTCTGATGTAAACGGGCTGGTGATGGGACACTCTGATGTAAGGGGGCTGGTGATGGGACACTCTGATGTAAGGGGGTGCTGATGGGACACTCTGATGTAAGGGGTGCTGATGGGACACTCTGATGTAAGGGGTGGTGATGAGACACTTTTATTTAAGGGGGTGCTGATGGGACACTCTGATTTAAGGGGGCTGGTAATGGGACACTCTGATGTAAGGGGGTGCCGATGGGACACTCTGTTGTAAGGGGTGCTGATGGGACACTCTGATGTAAGGGGGCGCTGATGGGACACTCTGTTGTAAGGGGGCTGTGATGGGACACTCTGATGTAAGGGGGCTGGTGATGGGACACTCTGATGTAAGGGAGTGCTGATGGGACACGGATGTAAGGGGGCTGCTGATGGGACACTGATGTAAGGGGGTGCTGATGGGACACTCTGATGTAAGGGGGTGCTGATGGGACACTCTGATGTAAGGGGGGTGCTGATGGACACTCTTATGTAAGGGGATGCTGATGGGACACTCTGATGTAAGGGGGCTGGTGATGGGACACTCTGATGTAAGGGGGCTGGTGATGGGACACTCGGATGTAAGGGAGTGCTGATGGGACACTCAAAATGTAAGTGGGCCGGTCTGGATGAAGTCCAGGGCCAAATTTCTGTCCCAGTCCAGCCCTGCCAGTCTGACAGCTCCTTCTGCATCTAGAAGGCTTGAGAAGTTTCTGGATGATAGGTGTGGAGCTATGCAGTTGGCAGGGTAAATATTGATACAGCCCTGGACTATCCCAGAGAGATAGCATGGCATGCTGGGAGACTGTATATATTCTGTGAGCACACTAAATTTGGGGTCTTTTCCTGGAGCAGATTAGTCCAGCCTGGAGGGCATGCTGCCCTTCCAGGCAATGCTGTTATGTCTGCTGTCGTGAGGCCTCGGGTGGGCGACCTGAGAGCCTGGATGCTAAGCCCTGGAACCAAAAAGAGCTGACTGAGAGGGGCTTTCAGCTGAAGATCTGGTTTGGTATCTCTGGAGTAAGGTGTTGCTTGGAAATTGGAAGGAGGCAACCAGCTGTCCTTGTGCAGAGACTCACCCAAGCTCAGCCGCGCAACGGAATGTCGGTGCTCGGGCTAAAATGTCCAAAACACTTCTAAATGTCAAAAAAAGCCGGCACTCGACTGCTTCATAATGCAATTTTAATCCAGCAATTACAACATGAGCGCTGTGTGAATACAGATGCTTCTGAAAGATCTTGGGGAACTTTGGGCTTATGACAGCCCTCTGGTGCTAGCAGGGCCGGTGCTACCACTAAGCAAACTAGGCAGCCGCCTAGGGCGCCCGGCCACTGGTGTTCCTTCTCTCTGCAGCAAGCAACTAAGTCTCAGCATCAGCAGGCAGCCGCCGCTCTGTTCGCGCATAGTGTGAGAGGCGTAGTGCGCGGTGGAGGACTGTGTTTGTGTCCAACTCCAGAATCAATGGAAGTAAACATTCATTGATGGGCACTGGTAGGCTGCATTGATGGGCACTGGTAGGCTGCATTTGATAGGTGCTGGTGAAGCTACATTTCATGGGCGGTGGTGAGGTTGCATTTGATGGGCGCTGGTGAGGTTGCATTTGATGGGCGCTGGTGAGGTTGCATTGATGGGTGCTGGTAGGCTGCATTGATGGGCGCTGGTGAGAATGCATTGATAGGTGCTGGTAGGCTGCATTGATGGGCGCTGGTGAGAATGCATTGATAGGTGCTGGTAGGCTGCATTGATGGGTGCTGGTAGGCTGCATTGATGGGCACTGGTGAGGCTGCATTGATGGGTGCTGGTAGGCTGCATTGATGGGTGCTGGTAGGCTGCATTGATGGGTGCTGGTAGGCTACATTTGATGGGCACTGGTAAGAATGCATTGATAGGTGCTGGTAGGCTGCATTGATGGGTGCTGGTAGGCTGCATTGATGGGCACTGGTGAGGCTGCATTGATGGGTGCTGGTAGGCTGCATTGATGGGTGCTGGTAGGCTACATTTGATGGGCACTGGTAAGGCTGCTTTTGATGGGCGCTGGTAAGGCTGCTTTTGATGGGCGCTGGTAAGGCTGCTTTTGATGGGTTCTGGTGAGGTTGAATTTGATGGGCGCTGGTAGGCTGCATTGATAGGTGTTGGTAGGCTGCATCGATAGGTGCTGGTAGGCTGCATTTGATGGGCGCTGGTAAGCTGCATTGATGGGCACTGGTGAGGCTGCATTTGATGGGCGCTGGTGAGGCTACATTTAATGTGTGCTTCATTAAAAAGATGGGGTTTACATGGGCAGGGAAAAGGGGGTGGGATCAGGGGTGGAGCCAATGGGGGGGCTGCAAAATTAGGTTTCGCCTAGGGTGTCAAAAATCCTTGCACCAGCCCTGGGTGCTAAAGAGTCAGCTGTGTGTCCAGTTAAAGGGGACACCGGCTGTTGTCCTTGAAGAGGTTTGTCCAGATAATCTTCTACTTAAAGGGACTCTGCTCTTGTGGCTCTAAGAAGGGAGATTACAATTAACTTTAACTACTACTACTACTAACTAAAAAATGAAGTCCAACGTTTGCTACCAACACAGACTTTATTATAGCTTGTCCTGAAGAATACTTAAGTCTATAGTTGTACATAGTTGTTGTTCTCCTTAAGTTCTCAACAAAAAAAAAAACAACACCCCTTGATTGGTCACTGAAGAAACGTGTGAATGCATCTTTATGCCTGGTTAAGCTTGTGGGGGGGCAGTATTCCTGCGGCTCCTACAACAGCAGCGCTACATGTTTTTTTTTTTAATAAATAGGGGTCCTCATTCACATGTTGAGGGTATGTTGCCTGGTATGGTTCAGGAAGAGGGCTACATGCTCACCCCTCCTTTTCTTGCATGGAGGCTTCGTGCTCAGAAATAGGGTCTGGTATACATTTTTGGAGGACCTCGTGTTTTTTTGAGGGGATTGCACCTTAAAATTCATACCAAACCTGAAGGGTCTGGTAGGAATTAGGAGGGAACCCCATAGATTTTCTTGTACGGGAGGTTCCTCATTAACATCTCTGAAATAAGACTGGGGAAGATCAGGGAATGGCATCTTGCCTATCCCATACCTCCCAACTTTCTGAGATAGGAACGAGGGACACCTATTAGCAAAAGTATGTAGGCATAGGACACACACCCCTTGCCACGCCCCCCCATGAAGATGAATTGTACAAAAAGATTAGTTAAACCCAAAAGTGCTTTTTTTTAACAACTACTATTTGCTTATATTCGTTTTTGGAATTTACAAATGCAGCCATTTAGAAATTGGATGAAAAGTTTAGCTCTGGAAAACACCTTTTGAAAGATAAAAAGTGCATTTTATATACATCTATCTATATCAGACCAAAATGAGGGACAAATGAGGAGGAAAGAGGGACTTTGTTCCAAATCAGGGACAGTTCCTTGAAATCAGGTACAGTTGGAAGGCATGCCTATCTGGTGACACCCCTCATTCGAATCCCAAGCCCATAGGCCGGCTCCTGAAGACCACGCGCTATGTGTTTTTGTCATTTAACCTTACCCTTGAACTGCAGTTTGGTTTTGGGTTTAATTATTCTAAATTTGGACCTCAGCATCAGTCTGACTAAACGGCATGGTGTTCTGCCTGACCATAGGGGGCGCTGTCGCCTTTAGCAGGTATTGAAACGCTGTCCAGTTGGGTGCATTAAGGTTATTCTCTCTCTGAACCAGCCTAGTGGGAGTGTCACTCTTGCTGTGCCTTCTGGGAGAGGCTACTTAAGATGCGAATGTCACGTGTTTTTCGGGGTTCTGGTCCAGAAGGGGTTTCTGGCTGATGCTCCTGGTCCTCCTGACCAGCCCCCAGGACTTCCATGGCCTGGAGTGCGGATCCAACCGATTTTACGTCTCGGGGCTGGCTAGCCTGAGGCAAGGAAGCTAAAGGAAGGATTTGGAGGTGGTCCGGGTGCCGTCTCGGTTAGTGGAGAGGCCCAGCAACTGTGAAGGTATCCAGGGGAGGTCTCTTCGGGAGAGGGCCACGTAACGGTTGGCTTCTCAACAAGAACCCGGACAAGTCGTGAGATCCAAGTGAATCCAATCTTGTGTGGTATCGTCGGACCGGCTGCAAGATACTGGTACCATACGAGGGCTCTACAAACTTTCAGTTTACCAAAGTGATCTACACAAAATCTGTGGCAGAGACTTGTTCTTGATTTGAGCACCATGTTGGCTGCTAGGCCTGGTGAGAGAAGAACTATCCATGAGGGTGAGGATCCAGCTGTGAATGGCTATTCTCTGGATTTACTGATATGAGAGAGTTTTTCATACTAGACTAGTATGAAGAGTACCTGGATTTTTCCTACCTAACCCTCTAACCCTATGTTGAGAGACTGTGATGTTAACTATTTTTCGCAAATAGAAATCCCTTTAAGTGGATCTGGCGTCAGTCAGTCAGTCTTTGCAAGTTCTTGCGCCATCTACCTCGGGAATCCCCTAGACGCACACGAGGTGAAGAAGAAGGTAACGTAAGCCCAATAAAATCAGCCGCTCCTTCAGGGGTCAGTGCTACAGTAGGATGGTGGAGGGTGTGCATCTCCAGTGGAACCATGAAAACAATCTGGTTTTTGTGAAGCTATTGGATCCCATCCATCTTAAAGTTCACAGTAGATTTGTAAAATTTACATGCATTCCTGGTAGCCCTAGCAGCTGAGAGTGTGCGTAAAACTCCTAGTTTTATAAGGTTGTTAAACAGATATGGATCAACGAGTTCAGTGCGGCAAACATTATAGCTTTTATAATATAATTATATTCCCCTCGTGGGAGTGGAGATGACCCCCATCTATAAGCATATACAGTACATACACACACAGCACAAGGCCGTGTTCACACAACGAGACGTTTCTCGGGGATGCAGTTTCCTTTGAGCTCCACAAGGTGGTGACCTCACCTCTACCCAGACAGGAAGTCTCTATGGAAGACAGGAAGTGATGTCAGATAGGGACAGGAAGTATGTAAAGACAAAGACCGGAAGTGATGTCAGGTACAAATAGGAAGTTCCGGGTGAGAGGTGAGTCGAGAAGAAGTGGAGAGGAGACGTTGCTGGAGGTGGCAATAGAGGAGGTAATAAGATCTTATTTTCTATTTACACCCAGTAACCCCCCGTCATGTCCGTCCTCTTCCTCCATAGTCACTGTGACGTCTTTTATCTCCAGCAGATGATGATACACACATATATAGTGTGGAAATGTAGATTAACCCCTCCAGGGGCAGAACCTTTTTTACAGGGCCGGAACATTATCTTTATTTTGGAGATGTGTGGAGGATAGATAGGAATCTTATTCAGCCTTCTTTGCTGACAGATTAAAAACTAAGCAAAAATAAACTGCGAAAAACAAAACAGATTTTACATAGAAAACACTATCCGTTATCGCACTACAGGGAAACCTGTAGAGATCACATAACGAATGAGGATGGAGGAGGACCGGAGTCACATGACTGAGGAGATACTAAACTTCACTCTGGAGATCATCTACCTGCTGACCGGAGAGGTGAGGAGGATTCTGGGAGGTCACATGACATCACTCTTATCTCTATTAATAAAACACAGACCTGACCGGAGAGGTGAGGAGGATTCTGGGAGGTCACATGACATCACTCTTATCTCTATTAATAAAAACACAGACCTGACTGGAGAGGTGAGGAGGATTCTGGGAGGTCACATGACATCACTCTTATCTCTATTAATAAAAACACAGACCTGACCGGAGAGGTGAGGAGGATTCTGGGAGGTCACATGACATCACTCTTATCGCTATTAATAAAACACAGACCTGACCGGAGAGGTGAGGAGGATTCTGGGATTCTAACATGATGTTCCTATTGGTTCCCCAATACAGAGATTTCCTCTTGTGAAGTCCGGTGATCATATGACCATCACAGTGCCTCCATGTGACTCCCTAAAACCTGAGAGACACAACATGGAGAAGATTCTAGAAGTCACCAAGAAGATGATGGAGCTGCTGACAGGAGAGGTGAGGAGGATTCTGGGAATTCTGGGACATTATCCAGTAACAGACAAGGGATGTGTCTGGATGGTGACTGTATCATTGTGTGTGTCAGGTTCCTATAAGGTGTCAGGATGTCACTGTCTATTTCTCCATGGAGGAGTGGGAGTATTTAGAAGGACACAAGGATCTCTACAAGGACGTCATGATGGACAATCAGCCGCCCCTCACATCACCGGGTAAGAGGAGACTTTATTGTAAAGGAGAGAGCAGTACGGAGGCTCCACCCATCCCCCATCATCTGATAAACACATAGAAACAATGTATTCAGTCAGTGTGTGTGTTTCCTACAGATGGATCCAGTAATGGGAACCCACCAGAGAGATGTCCCCGTCCTCTGTATTCCCGGGATTCCACACAGGAAGATGACAACTATGGAAAACTGTATAAGGTAGGTTATCAAGACGAATTGGTTGGTAGTTATGATTTTGATACACCCATATGTGTTACAATAAATGTTTTATTATTTATTTAGAGTGGAAACTTTGCAGATTATAATATTGTTGTTAAAGAAGAGTATAATGAAGAGGATGAGGAGTATGGGGTGATGAAGGAGCTTTCTGAAAGGCACAAAGGTCTCACCAAGGACATTATGATGGAGTCTCCTAATACCAGGAACCCACCAGAGAGATGTCCCCGTCCTCTGTATTCCCGGGATTCCACACAGGAAGGTCACACCATCCCCCACCATCATCAGGTAGGTGGAGTTGAGGGTCGGGAACATAAAGTGATTGAACACTCTGACATGTGGAGATGATGTGTGGACTCTACAAGATGATATTTTCTATGTGATCTCACATCATAAATACTTCTATGTTACAGATGTTATTTTCTGCCATTCTGTTGGTTTAGGGTGAAGATCTGATGAAGATGAAAGTTGAGGGTGAAGTAGAAGAGACGTATGTGAGGGATGATCAGCAATATACGGAGGAGGCTGGAATGACGAGGACATTCATAGAGGAGGACACTCCTACAGAGATCAGCACAGGTGACCCGTCATATATTCTTCTCTTATCTCTGCTCTGTTACTGGTCACTGATTGGTCCAGAGTAGGGCGGGAGCTGAGTGATATCAGCCAATAATAGGTTGATAATGGTACTACATGTCACCAGAAGCCTAGGCCTGTGGTCACTTGTTCTATGGTAAAGGGTCTTCAAGTCTGAACTTTGAATCTTCTGTCTATCAGAGGTCACATGACCCAGTGCCTAGGCTTGTGGTTGTATGAAGAGCATGGACCTCCCAGTCCCCCATTGGTTCCTGCTCTTCTGAGAAGGCTGTGTAAATGTAGAAGTGATCTGGGAGGAGGACCAAAGAACCTTTGACTGAAGAGGGGGGAAGAGTCCCGGCTGGTTGGGACCTCCACAGAGAACATCTCCTCACTCGTATCTACCTGATCCAGATGGGATCTTGATGGAAGTGAACTAACCCTCTCATATCTATTGATGATGTTTTTATATTTTTCCAGGACACGCCATGGAGAAACCCTCAAAGGATCTTCTCACTTTATCTCCAGGTTGTAGAATGGAAGATGAGGACATCACAGGAGATTGTGGAGGAGAAAAGACAATGATCTCCACTATGGATGGTGGACTTCACAGTGTGGATAGACCATGGAACCCCTCCGACTCTGAGCAACCTCGTACTGTGGGGGATGGGGCCGGAATTCAGGGGGAGAGGAAATTTCCCTGTCCTGAATGTGGGAAATATTTTAGCTCAGAACTAATTCTCTCTGCATATCAGAGCTCTTACTTGAGTGAGAAGCTTCATTCCTGTTCAGAGTGCGGGAAAGGTTTTCTTCGTAAATCAGACCTCAAAATCCATTATAGATCTCACACCGGGGAAAAGCCGTATTTCTGCCCTGAGTGTGGGAAAAGTTTTTCACAGCGGGCCCATCTTTATAGCCATCAGCGGTTGCACAGGGGCGAGAAGCCGTATTCCTGCCCTGAGTGCGGGAAATGTTTTCCACAAAAATCACACCTTGTTGTACATCAAAGATCTCACACAGGGGAGAAACCATATTCCTGTCCTGAGTGCGGGAAATGTTTTTCACATAAGACCAATTATTCCAGACATCAATTATTACACACTGGCAAGAAGCCTTATTCCTGCCCTGAGTGCGGGAAATGTTTTCCACAGAAATCCCATCTTTACAGACATCTGAGAACCCACACAAACCCTCGAGGTGTATTAGTGTCCTGAGTGCGGGAAATGTCTTCTATATGGATCATATTTTGCCATACATCAGAGATCTCACACTGGGAAGAAGCTCAGCTTGATATACACCTCAGAAAACACGTGGCTGAGCGCTCCTCTGATCTTTTTCATGGAAGAAACACTTTATAAGGAATCCGAGATCATTAAAGACTTCAAAGTTCTGTCTGGTTTACTTTGCTGGAAGGGAGAAGGAGGGGGTGTCACTGCTGGTCGGGTCCCTCTAGGAGAGAGAAGGAGGGGGTGTCACTGCTGGTTGGGTCCTTCTAGGAGAGAGAAGGAGGGGGTGTCACTGCTGGTTGGGTCCCTCTAGGAGAGAGAAGGAGGGGGTGTCACTGCCGGTTGGGTCCCTCTAGGAGAGAGAAGGAGGGGGTGTCACTGCCGGTTGGGTCCCTCTAGGAGAGAGAAGGAGGGGGTGTCACTGCCGGTTGGGTCCCTCTAGGAGAGAGAAGGAGGGGGTGTCGCTGCTGGTTGGGTCCCTCTAGGAGAGAGAAGGAGGGGGTGTCACTGCTGGTTGGGTCCCTCTGGGAGAGAGAAGGAGGAGGTGTCACAGCCGGTTGGGTCCCTCTAGGAGAGAGAAGGAGGGGGCGTCGCTGCTGGTTGGGTCCCTCTGGGAGAGAGAAGGAGGAGGTGTCACAGCCAGTTGGGTCCCTCTAGGAGAGAGAAGGAGGGGGAGTCACTGCCGGTTGGGTTCCTCTAGGAGAGAGAAGGAGGGGATGTCACTGCCGGTTGGGTCCCTCTAGGGGAGAGAAGGAGGGGGTGTCACTGCCATTTGGGTCCCTCTAGGAGAGAGAAGGAGGGGGTGTCACTGCTGGTTGGGTCCCTCTAGGAGAGAGAAGGAGGGGGTGTCACTGCCAGTTGAGTCCCTCTAGGAGAGAAGGAGGGGGTGTCACTGCTGGTTATGTCCCTCTAGGAGAGAGAAGGAGGGGGTGTCATTGCTGGTTGGGTCCCTCTAGGAGAGAGAAGGAGGGGGTGTCACTGCTGGTTGGGTCCCTCTAAGAGAGAAGGAGGGGGTGTCACTGCTGGTTGGGTCCCTCTAGGAGAGAGAAGGAGGGGGTGTCACTACTGGTTGGGTCCCTCTAGGAGAGAGAAGGAGGGGGTGTCGCTGTTGATTGGGTCCCTCTAGGAGAGAGAAGGAGGGGGTGTCACTGCTGGTTGGGTCCCTCTAGGAGAGAGAAGGAGGGGGTGTCGCTGTTGGTTGGGTCCCTCTAGGAGAGAGAAGGAGGGGGGTGTCACTGCCGGTTGGGTCCCTCTAGGAGAGAGAAGGAGGGGGTGTCACTACTGGTTTGGTCCCTCTAGCAGTGTAGTCTGATCTCCCCAGAAGCTTCAAAGGAAGAAATCATGGGGAGCAAAAAACTGGATATTACTTGTAGATGAAGAAAAGGGAGATCACCCTACGTGACTGGACTGACAATTGTAGTGCAGTATTTTGCCTTTTTCACTTGATTGGAGATCACCAACTGCTGGCTGAAAGTGGAAAATTTGACCTTTTCAGATGTAACATTTTATATTTGCCTGAAAAAAACAAACAAAATGTTAACTTTTTTTTTTTTAAGAATGAAAATAAATTCACAATAAAAGGATTATCAGCAGGAAAAAAAAAAACGTTCTTTAATAAATACCGAGGGCTCATCATTGGCATTCCAAAAATCTAAGAAACGCAAGAGGGCGATCAGGGCAGCTGAAATAGATTACGAAAGATGCATTGCGCAAGAGAGTAAAAAATAAAATAAATCACCAACATTTTTTTCAAACATAAAAATAGTAAAAAGACGTGGTCAGAGCATACTGGCCCCATAAAAGATGATATGGGGAATCTGTCATGAGTGACAGGGAGAAGGAAACTATTACATACATTCTTCTCCTTAGTTTATACGAATGAAAAGGAGGGGGTATAATAGACAAGTCAGTAATGTTAATAACGGTATTTTGAAAAAATACTTGAAAAACTTCATGTGAATCACAAGGGCTGGAAGGCTTACACCCAAGAGTTCTCAAAGAGCTTAGCCGTGTTATAGCCAGACCTTTTGTTTATAATTTTTAGGGAAAGCGTACTGACTGGAATGGCACCAGTTGATTGGTGAAATGCAATTGTGGTATCAATATTGGGAAAAAAAATGGCCAAGATACATATCTGGAAACTATAGAGCAGTCAGTAAAAGATTACAGTGGCCGAGGGGTCATTGTTGGTATTCCAGAAATGCAAAGAATGCAAAAAGAAATGCAAAATCACCAACGATCAGGGCAGCTAAAATAGATTACGGGAGACAAATACCGCAGGAAAGTTTAAAAAAAAAATCTAAATTTTTTCAAATATTTTAATAGTACATATTTTTTGTCCCATAAAAGATGATCAGGGAAGTTGGCCACGAGCGACAGGGAGAAGGCCACTGTATTAAATACATTCTTCTGAGTTTATATGAATGAAAAATAGGGGTGTAATAAACAAGACAGTAATACTAATACCAGTTTATTGAATGTACTATAGAAGATTGTGTGTTTTTGTGTTCAAAAAAGACTTGAAAAACTTAATGTGTGTAAATCATTAGGATCAGATGGCTTACACCCAAGAGTTCTCAGAGAGCTTAGCCATGTTATAGCCAGACCTTTGTTTATAATGTTTAGTAATAGGGCACTGACTGGAATGATGCCAACTGATTGGTGAAAAGCAAACATGGTACCAATATTCAAAAGGGTGATATACTCCTCGACACTACAGACCAGCCAGCCTAACATCAATAGTATGTAAACTATTGGAGGGGATAATAAAGGACCATATCCAAAAATCTGATGATAAAAGTTGTAGCCAACATGGATTTCTGAAGGACCATTCTTGACCGACCAACTTGTTAACATTCAATGAGAAGGTAATTTTGATAGAGGAAGGCCCGTGGACATAGGGGGGTTGATCTACTAAAACTGGTGCAGCTCTGCATAGTAACCAATCAGCTTCCAGGTTTCATTGTAATTGCTTAATTGAACAAGCTGAAGTTAGAAGTTGATTGGCTACCATGCACAGCCAGATTCTGCACTCTAGTTTTAGTAAATCAACCCCTATGTATCTAGATTTCGCTAAAGCATTTGGCACAGTACCCCATAAACACTTAAATTGCAAATGAAGGCCTTTTGAAATTAAGGACATGGTACTTACCTGGATAGAAAACTTTTGTTACATCAAGATTTCCAACATGTTTCACACAGTGGACAGTCAGGATCCAAATAAGCCATACACGTTCTATGTAAATTAAGATGTAGGGGTCCGTTATCACGTATGGTACCTCATTAATGATGGATTTAGCATGCACATGTCCACGCTTCCAACTCCAGGCTGGGTCTCACAAGGTCTACCACAATATAAAACTCTAGTTCGGTCACATCTTGATTATGCCTTCCAGTTCTGTTCACCCATCCTCAGGAAGGATGTGCTGGAACTGGAGATAGTCCAGAGAAGGGCAACAAAGCTAATAAGGGGGCTGGAGGACCTCAGTTAAGAGGGATGGAGGATCTCAGTTATGGGGGATGGAGGACCTTTGTTATGGAAACTGAAGGGATTTAGTTATTTGGGCTGGAGGACCTCAATTATGGGAGATGAAGGACTTCTGTTATGGAGGATGAAGGACATCAGTTTTGGGGGATGGAGGACATCATTTATGGGGGATGAAGGACCTCAGTTATGGGTGATGGAGGACCTCATTTATGGGGGTGAAGGACCTCAGTTATGGGGGTGGTGGACCTCATTTGTGGGGGATAGGGAAACTCAGTTCCTGGGGGATGGAGGATCTCAGTTATGGATGATGGAAGACACCAGTTATGGAGGATCTCAGTTTCTCTGTTATGGATGATGGATGGCCTCAGTTATAGAGGACCTTAGTTATGGAGGATCTAAATTATAGAGGACCACAGTTATGGGGGATGGAGAACCTCAGTTATGGGGGAATAAAGGACCTCAGCTATGGAAGACCTCAGTTATGGGGGATAGAGGACCTCAGTTATTGGGGATGGACAACCTCAGTTATGGGGGATGGAGGATCTGTTATAGAGGACCTCGGTTATAGGGGATGGAGACCCTCAGTCATGGGAGATGGAGGATCTCAGTTATGAGGGATGGAGGACCTTAATTCTGGGGGATGGAGGACCTCCGTTTTGGGGAGTGGAGGATCTCAGTTATGGGGGAAGGAGAACCTCAGTTATGGAGAATCTCAGTTATGGGGGTGGAGGACCTCAGTTATAGAGAACCACAGTTATTGGGGATGGAGAGCCTTCATTATGGGGGATGGAGGATCTCAATTATAGGGGACCTCAGTTATGGAGATGGAGGATCTCAGTTAAGAGGGATGGAGGACCTTAGCTATGGGGGTTGTAGGACCTCAGTTATGGGGGATGGAGGATCTTAGTTATGAGGGATGGAGGGTCTCAGTTTTGGGGGGTGGAGGATTTCACTTGTGGAGGATAGAGGACCTCAGTTATGGAGGATCTCAATTATGGGGGATGGAGAGCCTCAGTTATAGGAGATGGAGGACCTCAGTTATGGGGGCTGGATGACCTCAGTTATGGAGCTCGAAGGACCTCATTTATGAGGGATGGAGGACATATATTATGAGGGGTGGAGAACCTCATTTATGGGGGATGGGGACATTAGTTATGGGGATGGAGGGCCTCAGATATAGGGGAATGGAGGATCTCAGTTATTGAGGACCTCAGTTATGGAGGTTTTAGGATCTCAGTAATGGGGGCTGGAGGATCTTAGTTAAGAGGAATGACTAGAAACATGAAACTTATTCTCCCTGGAGAGCAGAAGATTAAGAGGGGATATGCTATATATATACAGGGTATATATACATATAGCCTGTATATATATATATATATATATATATATATATATATATATATATATATATATATATATATATATATATATATATATATATATACAGTATATCTATATATACAAATCTTTGAATGGTGCCTCTAGCATTGGCATGAAACTATTTAATCTCAGGTCTCTAAAGGTCAGACAAAAAAATAAGGTTGGACAAGAAGCTATTCAATCTTAGTTTGCATAAGGAATATTTTACTGTTAGAGCTGTAAGGATGTGGACCTCCCTTCCACAGTGGGTGGTGTCAGCGGGGAGCGTAGATAAATTAAAAACCTTTTAGATATGTTTCTTGGTGAATGCAATGTACAGAGATATGGAAAGTGGTAGAGACATAAACACACACAAACTCAGAGAATTATGTCCCATTGTTGGTGTCAGTGGCAGGCACAACTCCACAAGGGCCGAATAAAGGCAAGCAAAGGGCCGCATCTGGCCCCAGGGCCGCAGTTTGGAGACCACTGCTCTAAGGCATCATAGAAGAAAGCGGGAGTGTGTAGCTAGGAATCAACTAACTAGCACTAAACAGGAGGGGAGGACAGAGGGCAATACCAAATCACACCAGTAAACATGTAGCCACCCAAAAGCACCACTAGATGTCAGCGTACATCAAACAATAATAACCTGATGCAGTTCAATACAACACAGGAAATATATATATATATATAAGTGGGATAGAACATCACATAACTATAATTATGCATGCTTATGCTCTCTGACCCTGTGAAAGTTTTCTACGTGCCATTGATCTGCTACCTTTGAACTATTCTTTATTGATTATATCCAGATCTCATGGGGGTCTATTTATAAGAAATTTGTTGGATAAATGCCCCAACCATTCATCCAACTGTGATGAATTTTGGTCAATGTGGTCAATGTGGTTATTTCCTGTGATCATCAGCCCCATCTAGGAGCCATAGAAAAAAAAAAGCCGCATTTGGCAACTACAAGTGGAATGTGGTTATAAAGGAGTACCAAAGGTGATACCAATAAAGTTGAGTTACCTTCCTGTAATGGGGAGGTTCTACACAACGGTGGGGGCCTTACTGTTTGGAGGAGCACAATCACATGTGAAGGGGTAAGAATGGGCTTGGGCAGTTTGGAACGGACCCGCCAGGAGGCAGGGACTGCGTAGGCATCATGTGTATGTGCAGTTGCTAGTCGGGAAATGCCTCATGGCCTACAATTGGTGGTGTGCCGTGGCGGCTTCCTGGTGGGTTTGATCCAAATACGCCTGAGCCCATCACTAGTGGGGAGTACTTTTATATATATATAATGGTCTCTCCTGGTCTCTCACTGGACACTCTGATTCGCTAACTCTGAAACCCGTGAGCTCCTCAAGGCTTTTGCGTTGGTATCTCCCTGAAGCACCACCCATGCTTCCCTGCTGGGTCTCTAGCTTGGCACTTCGGGAAAACCTTCAAGCTTTACCCCTGCTGACCGGCTCGGTCCCTAGCTTGGCAAAAAAGGCTGCTCTGCAAATGTCTCCCTCTACTGGCTGGGTCCCTGCCTTGATTACAGCCTAAAGTTTCCCAATTCTCCTTCCGTGCCCGTTCAGTGAGAAAACTGCTCCAGTACTTGCTTCAGTTACTCACTGCGTTCCCTGGTAAAGGTGATTGGTCGCTTTGTGGCGACAGCTTCCCTTCTACCCCAGACCACTGATAGATTCTCCAGCTGAACCTGTCACTTTTGGTTGGACTGCAGGCCGCAGTCCCAACCCTGCGCCGCCCTCTTTACTTCTGGATAGGTCCTCACACAGCCTGATGCCCCCAGGATAGGCCCAATCTCTGGCCTAGCAGCCCTGGGCCTTCGACACCTATCCACCCAGACGGCGGTCCAGGTGGAAACAAGAACCTGGATCACCTGACTCCACCCGAATATATAGGCTCTCCCAGCAGGCCAAGGGATTCAATAAAACCCCTGCCCATTGGCTGAGATACTCCATAGAACAGGGATATGCAATTAGCGGACCTCCAGCTGTTGCAAAACTACAAGTCCCATCATGCCTCTGCCTCTAAGTGTCTTGCTATGCCTCATGGGACTTGTAGTTCTGCAACAGCTGGAGGTCCGCTAATTGCATATCCCTGCCATATATCCATAACCTGACCTTGAGTTGTCCTTCTCAATCTAATACCTCCAAGTGCCCGGTCACCTGGTGGTAGAAGAGAAAAGTACAACCAGGCCAAACTTAGGGAGAAATCAATGGATCCCTAGCAATTAACTACAGTAGCTATTCCTGACGAGGACTTTGGTGAGGAGCTCCCTGACTAAACACCAGGGCTCCACATCTATTATGGATCGAAGAACGTATCATGGAAAGACTAGTGATGGGCCAAACACTCCTGGATTTGCTCTGGGCAGGTTTGGCGAATATAAGTAAAGTTCGGGTGCAAAATCCAAACTCTATTGAAGTTAATTAGATCCGGAATGTTAAATATCAAGTCCGGCCATATTTTTGCTAATATGCCATGGGTGGCTGGGCGCGGCCCTGGGGGACATGTTCCGAAGCAACAAAAAAAAGTTGAAAAACATCCAATTGTCTGGGAGCAGTGAGTTTAGTAATTATTAAAGTATAGCAATAAAAATGGAACATTCCATTGCCCTGCCTCTGTGAAGTGGCTCATCTGTACAATATTTACAAAGAGTTGAGTGTTCCCACCACGAGACGTTCCTCTGGGCTGCAGTTCCTCTGAGCTCCACAAGGTGGTGATCTCATGTCTACCCAGACAGGAAGTCTCTATGGAAGACAGGAAGTTGTCAGGTACAAGCAGGAAGTGATGTCAGATACAGACAGGAAGTTCCTTGTTCGAAGATTTAGAGGGAAGACATCGCTGGAACTGGCAACGGAGGAGGTAATTCGATTTTAATTTATCATATCTCTCATCGCTGTCCATTATTAGGAACCAAATTCATCTGCCTATCCTTGTCCTTTAAATGTCCCTCTTTTCAGTCTGATGTACACTCAGAAAAATATTTATCTGCCTAAAGTGTTTCTATCGGTCTCGGTATTTCATCAGATTTCAGATGATTTCCTGTATTGAAGTGGACATAAAACATAAGTGGGTTTAACCGACATTGTCACCAACCTTCAAACCCAACCTCGCTTGAGCTTTAGATGTGGACCCCATTTCTTCCAGCCCAACTGCCCTATAGTATCTAGAAATTTGTTTAGTTGGATCCGGATCTATCAGTACCCTCTCCAGCCCCGTGTTTTGTACCTGAGGCTCGTCGCCTCCGAACTGCCGCGAACGCCGCAACTGCGCCTACCGGAAGAACCATGTCCCAGGTATACCAAACTGGTCCCTCAGCTGGGAAAAGGTGGAGAGACCCTCTTCCTGACATATATGGCATAGATATTTTAGGGCCATACTTAGCCCAGGTCACCTGTCCATCTGGTAATTCAAGAAATTCCCCCAAAGACCTGTTACACCATAAGGGGTTATTTGGAGATAGCCATAATGGCTCATCTTTTCTCCGCTGAGAACAAAGGTGGAATATTTTCCCTGGTAGTGCCATGACTGATTCCTCCTTTCTTCCCGGACCCCCCCCCCCCCCCCCCCTATACACCATGTATTGCAAGGTTTCTTGTGAGGTGGCAACCGCTGCCTCCATCAAAGTAGTGGCATTGGGAGACTGGGGAAAGAGTCGCCGGTGTAAGAAAGATAATTGTGAGGCAAAAAAAATAGGAACGCATGTCCGGAAGGGCCCATTCCCCCCTTTGTGATAGGTAACTTCAGGATCGCCAGAGATAGCCTGGTGACTCGCGATCCCCACAAAAAAACTAACAATAATCGAGTGAATATGTTTGAAAATCCACAGTGTCACGAACATCGGGGAATTGGAGAGGATGTACAGAAATTTGGGGAGAAAAATCATCTTAACCGGTTCCCGACCAGCGCACGCCGATGTACGTCGGCAGAATGGCACGGGCAGGCAAATGGGCGTACCTGTACGTCCCTGTAAATTTGCTGCCGCCAGCGCGCTCGCGTGCTGGTCGGGACCCCCGTGAGTCTGGCCGTGGGTCCCGCGGTCTTGATCGCTGCGGGCATACCCGCGATCGTCTCACGGGGCGGCTGAACGAGGAAATGCCATTGTAAACAGCATCTCCCCGTTCTGCCTAGCAACTAGTGACGCTGATCTCTGCTCCATGTGATTGGAGCAGAGATCAGTGTTCACTAAATTAAAGCCCAGCCCCCAACAGTTAATAACACACCCCTAGGAACACTTAACCCCTAAACTGCCACCCACTGGTTAACCCCTTCACTGCCAGTGTCATTTACACAGGAATCACTGCATTTATATAGCACTGATTGCTGTATAAATGACAATGGTCCCAAAAATGTCCGATGTGTCCGCCATAATGTCGCAGTCACAATAAAAATCGCTGATCGCCGCCATTACTAGTAAAAAAAAAATTATTAATAAAAATGCCATAAAACTATCCCCTATTTTGTAAACGCTATAACTTTGCGCAAACCAATCAATAATCGCTTATTGCGATTTTTTTTTTCCCCCCAAAAAATATGTAGAAGAATACGTATCGGCCCAAACTGAGGGGAAAATTTTTTTTTTATATATTTTTGGGGGATATTTATTAGAACAAAAAGTAAAAAAATAATGCGTTTTTTTTTTCAAAATTGTCGCTCTATTTTTGTTTATAGTGCAAAAAATAAAAACCGCAGGGGTGATCAAATACCACCAAAAGAAAGCTCTATTTGTGGGAAAAAAAGGACGTCAATTTTGTTTGGAAGCCACGTCGCGCGACCGTGCAATTGTCAGTTAAAGCGACGCAGTGCCGAATCGCAAAAAGTGGTCTGGTCTTCAACCAGCAAAATGGTCCGGGGCTGAGGTGGTTAAACAAATTTATTCGTCCCAGCAACGTAATTGGCAAATTCTGCCATCTCTGTACCTTCCCTCGAAACTAAAGGTAAATTCTTACCTCTCTGAACGAGACCCAATGCCGGCTGAAGTCTTCTTCAGAAATCGACACGACCGGGGAGCGCTGATCTCCTGGTCCTCCGCAGAGCTTTGTACTTCCTTCCGCTGATCTCCTCATCATTACAGGATATCGTATAGGACAGGGTATGGGGACTAGGGGGTGCCACCAGTCCGGTTTTCTCTTGGACAGTCCGGATTTTGAATGATGTGTTTGGTTTTTCACCTTCCTGAGACCCGGGCACATTATTCAGACCTGACTGCACCAAGAGTGACGAGCCTGCTCTGCCATCTGATGGGTCTCCCTTCCCTGACGGCAGCCTGTGTCAACATGGTGGTTCAAAGCTTCCTCCTCTTTCTCCGCTCTGTATACACGCACAGGAGGAGGAGGGGGGAGCAGAGATGGGCTGATCAAAGTCTCTAGAAAGTTTTTATTATACTCTGTAGATGGACAGAGTGGCTGTGAAGGAGAACAACTTAAAAAATATGTGGAGTGACTGGAGTGTTAAGAGGCTATGTGCTTGGGGGGGCTTTGGCAGGGGACAGGACTTATGCTAGAAGTGTGGGTTGAATTTGAAATGATGTAGACATAAAGGCCCCATACATCCCCATCCTAATATTATACAACCAGTAAAGTCCAGATAATTCTCTGTTATCAATTATTGGTCTACAGGAAACCCGTATAGATCACATGACCAATGAGGATGGAGGCGGACCGGAGTCACATGACTGAGAAGATACTAAATCTCACCCTGGAGATCATCTACCTGCTGACCGGAGAGGTGAGGAGGATTCTGGGAGGTCACATGACATCACTCTTATCTCTATTAATAAAAACGCAGACCTGACCGGAGAGGTGAGGAGGATTCTGGGAGGTCACATGACATCACTCTTATCTCTATTAATAAAACACAGACCTGACCGGAGAAGTGAGGAGGATTCTGGGAGGTCACATGACATCACTCTTATCCCTATTAATAAAACACAGACCTGACCGGAGAGGTGAAGATTCTGGGGGGTCACATGACATCACTCTTATCCCTATTAATAAAACACAGACCTGACCGGAGAGGTGAGGAGGATTCTGGGAGGTCACATGACATCACTCTTATCTCTATTAATAAAACACAGACCTGACCGGAGAGGTGAGGAGGATTCTGGGATTCTAACATGATATTCCTATTGGTTCTCCAATACAGAGATTTCCTCTTGTGAAGTCCGGTGATCATATGACCATCACAGTGCCTCCATGTGACTCCCTAAAACCTGAGAGACACAACATGGAGAAGATTCTAGAAGTCACCAAGAAGATGATGGAGCTGCTGACAGGAGAGGTGAGGAGGATTCTGGGAATTCTGGGACATTATCCAGTAACAGACAAGGGATGTGTCTGGATGGTGACTGTATCATTGTGTGTGTCAGGTTCCTATAAGGTGTCAGGATGATGATAACAATTATTGGTAGTTATGGTTTACACACAAGCATGTTTATTACAAATAATGTTTTATTATATATCCAGAATGGAATCCTTGTGGATAATTTTGTTGTTAAAGAAGAGTGTATAGTGGAGGATGAGGAGTATGGAGTGATGAGGGCGCTTTCTGAAGCACACAAGGATATGATGGAGCCATTGAGTACCAAAGAATGTCCCCATCCTCTGTATTCCCGGGATTCCACACAGGAAGGTCACACCATCCCCCACCATCATCAGGTAGATGAGGAACAGTCGCTAGTAGTTTTGATTTATACACAAGCACGTTTGTTACATTAAATGTCCTTTTATATGTTCAGAATGGAAACCTCTGGGATTATAATACTGTTGTTAAAGAAGAGTATAAAGAGGAGGATGAGGAGTATGGTGCGATGAAGGAACTTTCTGAAGGACCCAAGGATCTCTACAAGGGCATAATGATGGAACCACCTAATAATAGGAACCCCCCAAAGAGATGTCCCCGTCCTCTGTATTCCACCCAGGAAGGTCACACCATCCCCCACCATCATCAGGTAGGTGGAGTTGAGGGTCGGGAACATAAAGTGATTGAACACTCTGACATGTGGAGATGATGTGTGGACTCTACAAGATGATATTTTCTATGTGATCTCACATCATAAATACTTCTATGTTACAGATGTTATTTTCTGCCATTCTGTTGGTTTAGGGTGAAGATCTGATGAAGATGAAAGTTGAGGGTGAAGTAGAAGAGACGTATGTGAGGGATGATCAGCAATATACGGAGGAGGCTGGAATGACGAGGACATTCATAGAGGAGGACACTCCTACAGAGATCAGCACAGGTGACCCATCATATATTCTTCTCTTATCTCTGCTCTGTTCCTGCACACTGAGTAACATATCGCCAGAAACCTAGACCTGTGGTCACTTGTTCTATAGTAAAGGGTCTACAAGTCTGAACTTTGACCCTCTTGTCTATCAGAGGTCACATGACCCAGTGCCTAGGCTTGTGGTTGTGTGAAGAGCATGGACCTCCCAGCCCCCATTGGTTCCTGCTCTTCTGACAAGGCTGTGTAAATGTAGAAGTGATCTGGGTGGAGGACCAAAGAACCTTTGACTGAAGAGGGGGGAAAAGTCCCGGCTGGTTGGGACCTCCACAGAGAACATCTCCTCACTCATATCTACCTGATCCAGATGGAGTCTTGATGGAAGTGAACTAACCCTCTCATATCTATTGATGATGTTTTTATATTTTTCCAGGACACGCCATGGAGAAACCCTCAAAGGATCGTCTCACTTTATCTCCAGGTTGTAGAATGGAAGATGAGGACATCACAGGAGATTGTGGAGGAGAAAAGACAATGATCTCCACTATGGATGGTGGACTTCACAGTGTGGATAGACCATGGAATCCCTCCGACTCTGAGCAACCTCGTACTGTGAGGGATGGGGCCGGGATTCAGGGGGAGAAGACATTTTCCTGTCCTGAATGTGGGAAATGTTTTAGCACTGAGCTCATTCTTTCTGTATGTCAGAGATATCACACGAGGGAGAAGCTTCATTCCTGTGCTGAGTGCGGGAAAGGTTTTCTTTGTAAATCAGACCTCACAATACATATTAGATGTCACACAGGTGAGAAGCCGTATTCCTGTACTGAATGCGGGAAAAGTTTTTCACAGAAGGCCCATCTTTCCAGACATCAAAGATTACACACCGGCGAAAAGCCATATTCCTGTTCTGAGTGTGGAAAACACTTTCTTTGTAAATCAGATCTGGGTAAACATTACAGATCTCACACGGGGGAGAAGCCGTATCCATGCCCTGAGTGCGGGAAATGTTTTAGGCTGGGATCACACCTGGTTATACATCAGAGATGTCACACGGGGGTGAAACCATATTCCTGCCCTGAGTGCGGGAAATGTTTTCCACAGAAATCCAATCTTTTCAGACATCTTAAAACCCACACAACCCTCCAGGTGAATTAGTGTCCTGAGTATGGGAAATGTCTTCTATATTCTTTAGAGATCTCACACTGGGAAGAAGCTCGCCTTGATATACACCTCTGAAAACACATGGCTGAGCGCTCCTCTGATCTTTATCATGGAAGAAACACTTTATAAAGAAAGTTCACTAAAGACTTTAGTGTTCTGTCTGGATTACTCTGCTAGGAGAGAGAAGGAGGAGGTGTCACTGCTGGTTGGGTCCCTCTAGGAGAGAGAGGAGGGGGTGTCACTGCTGGTTGGGTTCCTCTAGGAGAGAGAAGGAGGAGGTGTCACTGCTGGTTGGGTCCCTCTAGGAGAGAGAGGAGGGGGTGTCACTGCTGGTTGGGTCCCTCTAGGAGAGAGAGGAGGGGGTGTCACTGCTGGTTGGGTCCCTCTAGGAGAGAGAGGAGGGGGTGTCACTGCTGGTTGGGTTCCTCTAGGAGAGAGAAGGAGGAGGTGTCACTGCTGGTTGGGTCCCTCTAGGAGAGAGAGGAGGGGGTGTCACTGCTGGTTGGGTCCCTCTAGGAGAGAGAAGGAGGGGGTGTCACTGCCGGTTGGGTCCCTCTAGGAGAGAGAAGGAGGAGGTGTCACTGCTGGTTGGGTTCCTCTAGGAGAGAGAGGAGGGGGTGTCACTGCTGGTTGGGTCCCTCTAGGAGAGAGAGGAGGGGGTGTCACTGCTGGTTGGGTTCCTCTAGGAGAGAGAAGGAGGAGGTGTCACTGCTGGTTGGGTCCCTCTAGGAGAGAGAGGAGGGGGTGTCACTGCTGGTTGGGTCCCTCTAGGAGAGAGAAGGAGGGGGTGTCACTGCTGGTTGGGTCCCTCTAGGAGAGAGGAGGAGGGGGTGTCACTGCTGGTTGGGTCCCTCTAGGAGAGAGAAGGAGGGGGTGTCACTGCTGGTTGGGTCCCTCTAGGAGAGAGAAGGAGGAGGTGTCACCGCTGGTTGGGTCCCTCTAGGAGAGAGAAGGAGGAGGTGTCACCGCTGGTTGGGTCCCTCTAGGAGAGAGAAGGAGGGGGTGTCACCGCTGGTTGGGTCCCTCTAGGAGAGAGAAGGAGGAGGTGTCACTGCTGGTTGGGTCCCTCTAGGAGAGAGAGGAGGGGGTGTCACTGCTGGTTGGGTTCCTCTAGGAGAGAGAAGGAGGGGGTGTCACTGCTGGTTGGGTCCCTCTAGGAGAGAGAAGGAGGGGGTGTCACTGCTGGTTGGGTCCCTCTAGGAGAGAGAAGGAGGCGGTGTCACCGCTGGTTGGGTCCCTCTAGGAGAGAGAAGGAGGGGGTGTCACTGCCGGGTGGGTCCCTCTAGGAGAGAGAAGGAGGGGGCGTCACTGCCGGTTGGGTTCCTCTAGGAGAGAGAAGGAGGGGGTGTCACTGCCGGTTGGGTCCCTCTAGGAGAGAGAAGGAGGGGGTGTCACGGCCGGTTGGGTCCCTCTAGGAGAGAGAAGGAGGGGGCGTCACTGCCGGTTGGGTCCCTCTAGGAGAGAGGAGGAGGGGGCGTCACTGCCGGTTGGGTCCCTCTAGGAGAGAGAAGGAGGGGGTGTCACTGCCGGTTGGGTCCCTCTAGGAGAGAGAAGGAGGGGGTGTCATTGCTGGTTGGGTCCCTCTAGGAGAGAGAAGGAGGGGGTGTCACTGCTGGTTTGGTCCCTCTAGGAGAGAGAAGGAGGGGGTGTCACTGCTGGTTGGGTCCCTCTAGAAGAGAGAAGGAGGGGGTGTCACTGCCGGTTGGGTCCCTCTAGGAGAGAGAAGGAGGGGGTGTCACTGCTGGTTGGGTGCCTCTAGGAGAGAGGAGGAGGGGGTGTCACTGCCGGTTGGGTCCCTCTAGGAGAGAGAAGGAGGGGGTGTCACTGCTGGTTGGGTGCCTCTAGGAGAGAGAAGGAGGGGGGGTAAGAAGCTTAGTTATGGGGGCTGGAGGACCTCAGTTATGGCAGATGGAGGATCTTAGTTATGGGGGGTGGAGGATCTCGGTTATGGAGGATGAAGGACCTCAGTTATGGGGTATGTCAGAATTGTCAATGCAGTCTTCTATGTAACATTATTACATGCTTTTTTGACACGTTCCACGTGATGTGATAATCTGTACTTTATACCTTGTTAATTCAGTATTGTTTTTTACTCTTCATATATACAAAACTTTTTATATTTTGGTACAGTTAAAACTCTATATTTTAGATCAATTGTTGTGACGCTGCTGTGCCTTCAAAGTCCCATTTGTAGGGGGAAACATTGTTTTCATATAGTTATGGGGGCTGGAGGACCTCAGTTATGGAGGATGAAGGACCTCAGTTTTAGGAGATGTAAGATCTTAGTTATGGAGGATGAAGGACCTTAGTTATGGGTGCTGGAGGATACCAGCTATGGGTAATGGAGGATCTCATTTATGGAGGATGAAGGACCTTAGTTATGAGAACAGGAGGACCTCAGTTATGGGAGATGGAGGATCTCAGTTATGGTGGAGGGAGGATCTCAGTTATGGAGGATGAAAGACCTAAGTTATGGGGGGTGGAGGACCTCCGTTATGGTGGATCTCAGTTATGGAGGATGAAGGAGCTTAGTTATGGGGGCTGGAGTACCCCAGTTATGGCAGATGGAGGATCTTAGTTATGGGGGATGGAGAATTTCAGTTATGGAGGATGAAGAACCTCAGTTATGCTCCTCCTCATCCGCCCCGGCACCATCCTCCTCATCTTCAAACCGTCCTCTTCTTGCAGGTGCTGTTGGATTGGTACCCGCAACTCTTTCTCTGGGAGTTGGAATTCCTCCTCTGCCAGCGCATGCAAAAGCAGAATGCGGCATTTCTTGAAGCAAAGCCTGGAAGTGCTCCATTCTGACAGCCCTCTGTGACGGCGGTAACATTTCTGCCATTTTGTGTTTGTACTGGGGGTCTAAGTACGTTGCCACCCAGTACTGGTCCTTGACCCTTATGCTTTTTATACGGGGGTCCCTATTAAAACACTGGAGCATGAAGGCCCCCATTTGCACTAAACTGGAAGCAGTGTGGTGGCCTGGCTCCTGCTCATCATCCAGGATAATGTCATCGTCCTCGTTCTCCTCTCCCCATCCACGCACAAAAACAGGGATCCCGGAAAGGTTTAAAGCATGCTCTTCTTGCTCCTCCTCATCTGCCCTGGCACCATCCTCCTCTGACTCCACTTCAGACTCCTGTTGTTGACTTAACTCGGATAGAGTAGCCCCCCGGGAATTCGTCCAGCATTGCGACTTCCTCATCTTCCCGCTCCTCCACGGCTTGATCAATGACACTACGCAATGCACGCTCCATAAAGAAGGCATAAGGTACCATGTCACTGATGGCGCGATGGCTGCGACTGACCAGTTTGGTGCTCTCATCAAATAGCCACAGAAGTCTGCATGCGTCGCGCACGAGCAGCCACTGGTGCGGTGAAAAAAAACCCCAGCTCCCCAGAACCTGGTCTGCCGCAGAGTTCATACAGGTAGACGTTAACTGCACGTTTCTGCTGGAGCAGCCTATCAAGCATATAGAAGGTTGAGTTCCATCGTGTCGGGCAATCGCAAATAAGACGTCTGACCGGCAGATTGTGTCGCCGCTGAATGTCAGCAAGGCGAGCCATGGCCGTGTAAGATCTTCTGAAATGGGCCAAGATTTTCCTTGCCTGCCGCAAGATGTCCTGGACCCCAGGGTATTTGACAAGGAATCGCTGCACGACCAAGTTTAAGACGTGTGCCATGCATGGCACGTGCGTGATTTTGCCCTGTTTCAATGCGCTAAGCAGATTGGCACCGTTGTCACACACCACTTTACCAACTGTCAAATTGAGCGGTGTTAGCCACTGATCTGCCTGTGAACGCAAAGCTGAAAGGAGTGCAGGGCCAGTGTGGCTCTTGGCTTCCAGGCACAACAGACGCAGCACAGCATGGCAACGTCTCACCTGGCATGTCGAATAGGTTTTGGGGAGCTTGGGCGGCGCAGCGGAAGAGACGCTAGCATGAAAAGGAGGAGTCAGCCGAGGAGGAGAGGGAGCAGGATGGAGGAGGAGAAGGCCTGCATGCAATCCGTGGCGGTAAAACCAAATCTACATGGGTGCCACGGGTTACATGCTTGACAGCCATCGGAAGGTTCACCCAGTGGGCAGTAAAAGTTATATACCTTCCATGCCTGTGTTTGCTAGACCACGTGTCTGTGGTCGGATGTATCTTGGCACCGACTGTGTGCCAGAGATACATTCACTTGCCGCTGAACATGGCCATATAGCTCTGGGATGCCCTTCTCTGAGAAATACTTCCTTCCTGGGACCTTCCATTGTGGTGTTCCAATGGCCACAAATTTTTCAAAGGCCTCCGAGTCCACCAGTTTATATGGCAGTAGTTGGCGGGCTATCAGTTCTGACAAGCCAGCCGTCAACCGTTGGGCAAGAGGGTTATCCGGCGGTGTCATTTTTTTACGCTCGAACATTAGGCCCACGGAAGCCTGCCTTTTTGCAGAAAAACGTGAGGATGGCGTGATGAAAGGTGGAGTGGAGGACAATTGTAAGGAGAAGTAGAAGGCTGGACGGTGAGAGCCTGGAGTGTGGCTTTGTGGGTTCCGTTGCTCCCACTCGGCTCGGTGATGGCTGCTCATGTGCCTTCTTAAGGCGGTCATCCCTAGGTGAGTGTTGGGCTTACCGCGACTTATGCGTTAACTGCAAAGATTGCAGATGGCAACACTATTGTCAGCAGCGGACACGTTAAAAAAAGCCCACACTGCGGAGCCATGTGCTGGCATCCTGGGAGCGCCAGATGTGACCGTACATGGTTGGTGCCTCGCTCCTGATACATTCTTCGCAGTCTGCTTTGTCCCTTCTGTGCAATGTAAGTTCTTCCTGCTTCTCGTCCCTATCTGCTGGTCCATATCTCCCTCTGAACTCCCCTCCTCTTCCTCTCTTGTGGGCACCCACGTGACATCACTAGACACGTCATCATCAATCTCACCTTCCCCACCGCTATAGTTAGAGATCTCGGAGTAGGCAGCAACACCGGGGACCAACCTCCTCCTTGGGCTGATCTGGGTACTGTCGTCAGACTGCTGAGTGGCAGTTGTTGCTACCTCCTCTTCCTGATCCAATACCAAGAGTGGCTGCGCATCGGAAATGTCTTAATATGGATCGAAAAATAATTCCTGTGACTCAAGCGGAAGGTATATGGTGGTGATGGTGTTGTTGGTGGTAGTGTCTTTGGGGGTGCACATAGCAGAGAGTGAAGAAGAGGGTGCAGATCGAGAGGATGAGGAGGGTGCAGAAGAGTAAGACTGAGTGAGCCACTCAACCAAGTCTGGTGCGTCCTTTGACGTAATCGCACGTACCTTCTGCAATTTGCCACTTTGGCTCAAGCCTGTTGCTCCTGCCCTACCCCTACCACCCCTGCGGAAGGGCCTGCCTCTTCCTCTGCCTGTCATTTTTTAAATGACCCTGTGACAAAAGTCTCTAGAGAAGTGCAGTATGTATGTGGAAGAAGGTATATAACACCCCGCTTCAATCTGTCGTTTTTGGGGGCCACTGGTCTATCACACCAGTTCTAATACTTTTTTTTTATTGCGTTTGTCACTCTTTGTAGTATCGCTGCAGAACCACTCAGCAGTCACAATGCTGCACAGTGGAAACACACTATACTATGCTTTCTATATGTGCAAGTATTTTATACGTGTATTACACACGTATATACTGCACACCAAATAGTACACCTATACCAGTCCTTACAAGGACCTTTGTGGACCTAGTAGCTAGTGATTTGCAGACTGTCCCTCAGTCCTAACACTGATAAAAGACAGCTGCAGAATAGGGCAGCAGTCAGCAGCAGTGTACCACAACCCTATATATTGTACACCTATACCAGTCCTTACAAGGACCTTTGTGGACCTAGTAGCTAGTGATTTGCAGACTGTCCCTCAGTCCCAACACTGATAAAAGACAGCTGCAGAATCGGGCAGCAGTCAAGTATAATATTCTTTCTATATTTGGAAGAAAGTATATTATACATGTACAACCCTATATACTGTACACCTATACCAGTCCTTAAAAGGACCTTTGTGGACCTAATAGTAATAGCTAGTGATTAAACTGACTGTCCCTGCTTCACACAGCGTCCTGTCCCTACACTGACAAAAGACAGCTGCAGAATCAGTCAGCAGTGCACTCAGCAATCACCAGCACAGCAGTGCACCAGAACCCTATATACTGTACACCTATACCAGTCCTTAAAAGGACCTTTGTGGACCTAATAGTAATAGCTAGCTAGTGATTAAACTGACTGTCCCTGCTGCACATAGCGTCCTGTCCCTACACTGACAAAAGACAGGCTGCTGCAATCACCAGCACAGCAGTGCACTGAACCCTATATACTGTACTACACCTATACCAGTCCTTAAAAGGACTTTTGTGGACCTAATAGCTAGCGATTTTGTGTCACTACAGTCTCTCCCTGCTCCACACAGCATCCTGTCCCTAAACTGACATAAGACAGAATGTAAAATGGCCGCCAGATCAGGTCTATTTATAAAGGTAGGGGGAATATCCAATTGTCCATGTGCTGAAATGTCTCAATTGGCTGTCCTGTATCCCATGATGGATGTGTCATCATGGGTCAAAGTTTTTTCACACTGTAAACACATATGTCTGCCGATCGGGCGAATCGCGAACACACCAAATTCGCCGCGAACCGACCGCCGGGCGAACAGTTTTTCAAACTTAAAATCAGTTTCTTTTCCTATAGAATTTTTTTAGAACCCCAAACATTATATATTTTTTTCTAACACCCTAGAGAATAAAATGGCAGTCATTGTAACACTTTATGTCACACCGTATTTGCTCAGCGGTCTTACAAGCGTACTTTTTGGGGAAAAAATACACTTTTTTGAATTTAAAAATAAGACAACAGTAAAGTTAGCTAAAAAAATTTTATATTGTGAAAGATGATGTTACACCGAGTAAATTGATTTAAATTGAATTGAGCCCGCTCGTGGAATGGCGATAAACTTTTACCCTCCATAGGCGACATTTTAAAAATTCTACAGGTTGCATGTTTTGAGTTATAGAGGTCTAGGGTCTAGTTATAGAGGAGGCCTAGCGCCCCCATATGAAAACAATGTTTAAACCACACATGTGAGGTATCGGCGCGATCGTTAGTGTGAGAGCAATAATTCTAGCACTAGAGCTCCTCTGTAACTGTAAAGTGATAACCTGTAGAAATTTTATAAACGTCGCCAATGGAGATTTTTAAGTGCCAAAGTTTGCCGCTATTCCACGTGTGGGACGAAATTTTGAAGCTTGACATGTCAGGTATCAATTTACTCGGCGTAACGTTATTTTTTACAATATAGAAAAAAAATGGGCTAACTTTACTGTTGTCTTATTTTTTCATTAAAAAAAAGTGTATTTCTTCCCAAAAAATTGCACTTGTAATAAGGCTGCGCAAATACGGTAGGACATAAAGTATTGCAACAACCGCCATTTTATTCTCTAGGGTGTTTTAAAAAAAATATATAATGCTTGGAGGTTCTAAGTAATTTTCTAGCAAAAAAAAAAGATTTTAACTTGTAAACAACAAATCTCAAAAAGAGGCTCGATCCTTAAGTGGCTAATAGTAAAAAGGCGAGGTCAGAGCATATTGGCCCCATAAAAGATGATAAGGGGAATAGGTCACAAGTGACAAGGAAAAGGAAACTGTATTACATACAGTGGTGTGAAAAAGTGTTTGCCCCCTTCCTCATTTCCTGTTCCTTTGCATGTTTGTCACACTTAAGTGTTTCGGAACATCAAACCAATTTAAACAATAGTCAAGGACAACACAAGTAAACACAAAATGCAATTTGTAAATTAAGGTGTTTATTATTAAAGGTGAAAAAAAGTCCAAACCATCATGGCCCTGTGTGAAAAAGTGATTGCCCCCTAAACCTAATAACTGGTTGGGCCACCCTTAGCAGCAACAACTGCAACCAAGCATTTGCGATAACGTGCAATGAGGCTTTTACAGCGTCCTGGAGGAATTTTGGCCCACTCATCTTTGCAGAATTGTCCTAATTCAGTTACATTAGAGGGTTTTCGAGCATGAACGGCCTTTTTAAGGTCATACCACAACATCTCAATAGGATTCAGGTCAGGACTTTGGCTAGGCCACTCCAAAGTCTTCATTTTGTTTTTCTTCAGCCATTCGGTGGTGGACTTGCTGGTGTGTTTAGGATCATTGTCCTGCTGCAGAACCCAAGTTCATTTCAGCTTGAGTACACGAACAGATGGTCGGACATTCTCCTTCAGGATCTCTTGGTAGACAGCAGAATTCATAGTTCCTTTTATCACGGCAAGTCTTCCAGGTCCTGAAGCAGCAAAACAGCCCCAGACCATCACACTACCACCACCATATTTTACTGTTGGTATAATGTTCTTTTTATGAAATGCAGTGTTCCTTCTACGCCAGATATACTTGGACACACACCTTCCAAAGAGTTCCACTTTTGTCTCATCGGTCCACAGAATGTTGTCCCAAAAGTCTTGGGGATCATCAAGATGTGTTGTGGAGAACTTGAGACGAGCTTTGATGTTCTTTTTGCTCAGCAGTGGTTTTCTCCTTGGAACTCTGCCATGCAGGCCATTTTTGCCCAGTCTTTTCCTGATGGTGGAGGCATGAACGCTGACCTTAACTGAGGCAAGTGAGGCCTGCAGTTCCTTGGACGTTGTTGTGGGGTCTTTTGTGACCTCTTGGATGAGTCGTCGCTGCGCTCTTGGGGTAATTTTGGGTGGCCGGCCACTCCTGGGAAGGTTCACCACTGTTCCATGTCTTCGCCATTTGTGGATAATGGCTCTCACTGTGGTTCGCTGGATTCCCAAAGCTTTGGAAATGGCTTTATAACCCTTTCCAGACTGATAGATCTCAATTACTTTCTTTCTTAATTGTTCCTGAATTTCTTTGGGTCTCGGTATGATGTGTAGCTTTTAAGGATCTTCTGGTGGACCTTACTGTGTCAAGCAGCTCCTATTTAAGTGATGCCTTGATTGTGAACAGGTGTGGCAATAATCAGGCCTGGGTGTGGCTAGAGAAATTGAACTCAGGTGTGGACAACCACAGTTATAGTATGTTTTAACAAGGGGGGCAATCACTTTTTCCACACAGGGCCATGATGGTTTGGATTTTTTTTTCACCTTTAATAATAAACACCTTCATTTACAAATTGCATTTTGTGTTTACTTGTGTTGTCCTTGACTATTGTTTAAATTGGTTTGATGTTCCGAAACACTTAAGTGTGACAAACATGCAAAGGAACAGGAAATGAGGAAGGGGGCAAACACTTTTTCACACCACTGTACATTCTTCTAATTTTTTACGAATGAGAGGGAACGGTATAATAGGCAGTGATGTTAAAAACAGTATGTTGAATGTGCCAGTGCTCAAAAACGACTTAAACAACATAATGTGAAGGGCTGGATGGCTTACACCCGAGAGTTCTCAAAGAGCTTAGCCATGTTATAGCCAGACTCTGTATATAATTTTTTAGGGCAAGCTTACTGACTGGAATGGTACTAGTTGATTGGTGAAAAAGCAATGGTGGTATCAATATTGAAAATAAGGGCCAAGATACATACATGGAAACTACAGACCAGCAGCCTAACATCAATAGTATGTAAACTATTGGAGGGGATGATAAAAAGACCATATCCAAGAATTTGCTGATGAAAATAGTACCGTTAGTAGTAGCCAACGTGGATTTATGAAGGGCCGTACTTGCCTGACAAAGCTATTAACATTCTATGAGAAGGTAAGCTGTAATCTGGATAGAGGAAGGCCTGTGGGCAGAGTGGATCTACATTTAGTGAAAGATTTTGGCACGAAACCCCATCAACGATGAAATTACAACTTGAGATCTTTGGAAATTGATGACATGGTACTGTCAGAAACCATGAATCAGACCGAGACAGAAGTACAATTAAATCACACTTGTTTATTAAATAAAAAGGTAAATAGAGAAAGCGTAGTCAAAGCATAGCCAGAGTCCAGTAACTGGATCGAGTAGTCAGCCAGGCCAGAGTTCAATAACCAGATCAGGTAATCAGCCAGGCCAGAAGTCAGGGATCCAAGTAGAGCAACAGCAAGCAGGATAAGGAGCCAGAAGGGAAGTCAGCAATCCAGTCTTTGAACCGCAGGAGATGGTTTCTTGTGATGTGACCAAGGCGAAGGCAGATATGAAGTGAGCTGGACAGCTTTAAGTAGTCAGGTCAGACGAATTAGATAAGGAACAGCTGGTAACTGTGGAGAGAGATGGGAGCTGGCAATTAGCTGACAGCTGAGCAGCCAGCCCAGAGAAGGAAGGGCTAAGCCAGCCCTGGCAGGTACTTACCTGGATAGAAAACTGGTTATAGGAGCGTGTCCAGAGACTAATGATTAATGACATATTTTCTGAATGGTATGGAGTTGTGAGCGGTGTCTCCAGGGCTCTGTCCTGGGACCAATTCTTGGTGGTTATAAACAATATAGAGCTTGGACTAAATAGTTCTATTTCGGTGTTTGCTGATGATACAAAACTAAGCAGGGTAATAAGCTCACAACAGCATATAACAACTCTACAAGAAGACCTTGATAACAAAAAGGGGTGCACAGCTATATAACAGAAAATGTAAAGTAATGCACTTGGGAGCTAAAAATACGAACAGAGGTTACTGGCTAGGGGGAGAACCTCGGGGGGGGGGGGGGGTCCTCATAGATGACAGACTCAGCAATAGCGTGCAATGCCAAGCTACAGCATGCAAGGCCAGCAGACTATTAGCATGCATTAAAAAAGCTAAGCAGCCTGGAGGACCTCAGTTATGGAGGCTGCATGACCTTTGTTATGGGGAATGGAGGACCTCAGTTATAGAGGACCTTAGTTATGGGGGCTGGAGGACCTGAGTTAGGGCGTATGGAGGATCTCAGCTATGGTGGCTGGAGGACCTAAGTTATGGAGGACTTTAGTTTTGGGGATGGAGGATCTTAGTTATGGAGTACCTCAGTTATGGGGGGAGGGGATGGAGAACCTCAGTTATTGGAGGTGGAGCACCTTAGTTATGGTGGCTAGAGGACCTCAGTTATGGTGGATGAAGGAGCTTAGTTATGGGGATCTCAGTGATGGAGGACTTTAGTTATGTGGAAGGAGGATCTTTGTTATGGAGTGCCTCGGTTGTGGGGGATGGAGGATCTCAGTTATGGTGGACATCAGTTTTGGTGGCTGGAGGACCTAAGTTATGGGGGGTGGAGGATCTCAGTTATGGAGGACTTTAGTTATGGGGATGGAGGATCTCAATTATGGTGGACCTCAGTTATGAGGAACGACTAAACATTAAACTTATTCTCCCTGGAGAGGAGAAGATTAGGAAGAGAGATGATATACTGTATATATCTTTTATATATATATATACACACAAATCTTTGAATGGTGACTTTAGCAGTGGCAGGAAACTAATCTCAGGTCTCTAAAGAAGACACGCAGTCACACAATGAAGTTGGACAAGAAGCTTTTTAATCTTAGACTGTGTAAGGGGCACTCTACTGTTAAAGTGGTAAGGATGTGGAATTCCATATTCCAATAGCCAAAGGATTGTCAAATAAATGGCATTGGGTGTTGGGCACAGCCCTGGGGGTCATGCACTAAAGCAAAAAAAGGTTCATAGTTTCATAGTTAGTAAGGTTGAATAAAGACACCAGTCCATCTAGTTCAACCTGAGTGAGTGTCTACCCCTATCCCTGTAGATCGCACACTCACATTGGTCCCCACCCCCAAGGAGCCCACAATCCAAGGTCCCCATTCATATACCAGAACCAATTTTGGACAGAGGCCAATTAACCTACCTGCATGTCTTTGGAGTGTAGGAGGAAACCGGAGAACCCGGAGGAAACCCACGCAGGCACAGGGAGAACATGCAAACTCCAGGCAGGTAGTGTCATGGTTGGGCTTCGAACCCTTTTTACTGCTAGGTGAGAGTGCTAACCACTACACCACTGTGCCGCCCTGAAGTTTAAAAACTTCCAATTGTCTGGGAGCAGTGAGTTTAGTAATGAATAAAGCGAAGCAATGAAAACGCAACATTCCATTGCCCTGCCCCGGCTTGTGAAGTGGCTCATCTGTACGACATTTGCAAAGAGCAAAGTATTCACACCAAGAGACGTTTCTCCGGGCTGCAGTTCCTCTGAGCTCCACAAGGCGGTGATCTCACTTCTGCTTAGGAAGTCCCTATGGAAGACAGGAAGTTGTCAGCTACAGATAGGAAGTGATGTCAGTTACAAACAGGAATTTCCGTGTTCAAGGATTTACAGAGAAGACATTGCTGGATCTGGCAGCAGAGGAGGTAATAAGAACTTATTTTATGATCACTCTCATCACTGTCCATTATTAGGAACCATATTGTTCTGTACTGCTTTGCCCTTTAAATGCCCCTCTTTTCAGTCCGTTGAACACACAGACAAATCAATATACTATTTTTCTGCCCAATCGCTCTCAGTGTTTCCTCAGCGTTCAGATGACTTCCCGCATTGAAGTAAAAACACTGGTATAAAAGAAAAGTAACGGTGAAAATAAAACATAAGTGGGTTTAACTGATCCCAATGTCACCAAACATCAAACCCAAATAAAAGTTTTCCTTGTAAAGGTAAATTCTTATCTCTCTGAACGGAGCTCTAATGCCGGCTGAAGTCTTCTTCAGGAACCAACATGACTGGGGAGTGCCGATCCCCTGGTCCTCCACAGAGAGCTGTGGTTCTTCCCTCTGATCTCCTCATCACTAGAGGACAGGGATATAGTACAAAGGCACAGCAGCTTGTGCCGATCCCCTGGTCCTCTATATCTGTTGTCCCTCTTGATCCCCTCATCACTACAGGTTATAGTACAGGACAGGGTATGTGACACGCTACACGGACAAAGTATGGGGACACGGACACGGAGCTCCACTGCCTGCTGAAGTCTTCTTCAGATCCTCCATAGAACTCTGGGGTTCCCCCTGCTGATCTCCTCATCACTACAGGACAGGGTATTTGATACGGTGCATGGACAAAGTACGGGAACACAGAGCTCCACTGCCTGCTGAAGTCTTCTTCAGAAATCTACACGAATGGGAAGTGACGCTCTCCTGGTCCTCCATAGAACTCTGAGGTTCCTTCTGCTGATCTCTTCATCACTACAGAACATGGTACAGGACAGGGTATGTGACAGGGTACATGGACAAAGTATGGGAACACGGAGCTCCACTGCCTGCTGAAGTCTTCTTCAGAAACCTACACGAATGGGAAGTGACGATCTCCTGGTCCTCCATAGAATTCTGAGGTTCCCCCTACTAATCTACTCATCACTACAGGACAGGGTATGTGACACGGTACATGGACAAAGTACGGGAACACGGAGCTCCACTGTCTGCTGAAGTCTTCTTCAGAAATCTACATGAATGGGAAGTGACGATCTTCTGGTCCTCCATAGAACGTTGAGGTTCCTCATGCTGATCTCTTCATCACTACAGAACATGGTACAGGACAGGGTATGTGGCAGGGTACATGGACAAAGTACGGGAACACAGAGCTCCACTGCCTGCTGAAGTCTTCTCCAGAAACCTACATGAATGGGAAGTGACGATCTCCTGGTCCTCCATAGAACTCTGAGGTTTCCTCTGCTGATCTCCTCATCACTACAGGACAGGGTATTTGACACTGTACATGGACAAAGTACGGGAACACGGAGCACCACTGCCTGCTGAAATCTTCTTCAGAAACCTACATGAATGGGAAGTGACGATCTTCTGGTCCTCCATAGAACGCTGAGGCTCCTCCTGCTGTTCTCATCTCTACAGGGCATAGTACAGGACAGGGTATGTGACACGGTACATGGACAAAGTACGGGAACACGGAGCACCACTGCCTGCTGAAATCTTCTTCAGAAACCTACATGAATGGGAAGTGACGATCTTCTGGTCCTCCATAGAACGTTGAGGCTCCTCCTGCTGTTTTCCTCATCTCTACAGGGCATAGTACAGGACAGGGTATGTGACAAGGTACATGGACAAAGTACGGGAACACAGAGCTCCACTGCCTGCTGAAGTCTTCTTCAGAAATCTACACGAATGGGAAGTGACGATCTCCTGATCCTCCATAGAACTCTGAGGTTCCTCCTGCTGATCTCCTCATCACTACAGGACACGGTACAAGGACACAGCAGTGACATGAAGTAAATGGAAAGACTACCATGGGGGACCAGGAAATGCGCTTTTTGGTTTTTGAAGCATCAGAGTTGTATATGGTGGCACAGGTAGAGAAAATGTAAAAACCTTTACAGGGAATACTTTTATTGGGCTTTGAGTCATTTATGGTTTGTGTATGGGGGGGGGGGGGGGTAAGTTAATATTTGGTGCTAAAAATGTCTTTCTTTACCATCTCAGTAAGTTGAGAGGAATATTTCTTGTGTACTTCCAGTAACCCCCCGTCATGTCCGTCCTCTTCCTCCATAGTCACTGTGACGTCTTTTATCTCCAGCAGATGATGATGCACACCTAGAAAACCTAGAGTAACCCCTTCTAGGGAATATTATTCCCCACTTACGAAGCCAGAAACAATTATCTCCATTTTGGAGAAGTACAGAGAATAAGCTACCGTATATACTCGAGTATAGGCCGACCCGAATATAAGCCGAGGCCCCCAATTTACCCCCAAAAAAACTGGCAAACTTATTGACTCGTGTATAAGCCGAGGGTGAGACATGCCTGTCCATCCCTGTGTGTGTGTCCGTCCATCCCTGTGTGTCCGTCCATCCCTGTGTGTCCGTCCATCCCTGTGTGTCCGTCCATCCATCCCTGTGTGTGTGTGTGTCCATCCATCCATCCATCCATCCCTGTGTGTGTGTGTCTCCATCCATCCATCCATCCATCCCTGTGTGTGTGTGTCTCCATCCATCCATCCCTGTGTGTGTGTGTCTCCATCCATCCATCCATCCCTGTGTGTGTGTGTATCCATCCATCCCTGTGTGTGTGTGTGTGTGTGTGTGTGTGTGTGTCCAGCCTACCTGTGTCCCGAGCCTTTGTCCCGAGCCTCCGTCCCGTGCCTTGCCTCCTTGCCGCCGTGCCTTGCCTCCGTCCCGTGTCGTGCCTTGCCTTGCCTCCGTCCCGTCCCGTCCCGTGCCGTGCCGTGCCTTGCCTTGCCTCCGTCCCGTGCCCTCTTCGTCGGCGCCTCGGCGGCCATTGTAAAATTCAAAAGCCGCGCCTCCGCCTTCGCCTGTGATAGGCGGAACACTGAATTTCCCAGCAGCCTGTGTTCCGCCTATCATGGACATCGTATCATCCTCGTCCGTAGTACGAGGATGAGACGATGTCCGTGATAGGCGGAACACAGGCTGCTGGGAAATTCAGTGTTCCGCCTATCACAGGCGAAGGCGGCGCCGGAGGCGCGGCTTTTGAATTATAGAATGGCCGCTGTCTGTCTGCTCGACACGCTGATCGAGCGGGCAGACAGCGATGACTCGAGTATAAGCCGAGGGGGGCACTTTCAGCCTCAAAAAAGAGGCTGAAAATCTCGGCTTATACTCGAGTATATACGGTAATTTCTGTAGACCTAAAGGCCAAAAGACTCCCAAACCCCCAACACACAGGAAACAGTAAACTGAATGTCACTTGTATTACCCCCTCCCCCCCAATACACCCCCATCCTGATATTGTACATACAGTATGGTTCTGATAATTCTCTGTTCTCTATTATTGGTTTACAGGAAACTTTTAAAAATTACATGACCAATGAGGATGGAGGAGAACTGGAGTCACATGACTGAGAAGATACTAAACCTCACCCTGGAGATCATCTACCTGCTGACTGGAGAGGTGAGGAGGATTCTGGGAGGTCACATGACATCACTCTTATCTCTATTAATAAAACACAGACCTGACTGGAGAGGTGAGGAGGATTTTGGGTTTCTAACATGATGTTCCTATTGGTTCTCCAATACAGAGATTTCCTCTGGTGAAGTCAGGTGATCATATGACCATCACAGTGCCTCCATGTGACTCCCTAAAACCTGAGAGACACAACATGGAGAAGATTCTAGAAGTCACCAAGAAGATGATGGAGCTGCTGACAGGAGAGGTGAGGAGGATTCTGGGAATTCTGGGACATTATCCAGTAACAGACAAGGGATGTGTCTGGATGGTGACTGTATCATTGTGTGTGTCAGGTTCCTATAAGGTGTCAGGATGTCACTGTCTATTTCTCCATGGAGGAGTGGGAGTATTTAGAAGGACACAAGGATCTCTACAAGGACGTCATGATGGACAATCAGCCGCCCCTCACATCACCGGGTAAGAGGAGACTTTATTGTAAAGGAGAGAGCAGTACGGAGGCTCCACCTAGATCCCCCATCATCTGATAAACACATAGAAACAATGTATTCAGTCAGTGTGTGTGTTTCCTACAGATGGATCCAGTAATGGGAACCCACCAGAGAGAAGTCCCCGTCCTCTGTATTCCCGGGATTCCACACAGGAAGATCATACCATCCCCCACCATCATCAGGTAGATGAGGAACAATCACTGGTAGTTTTGATTTATACACAAACATGTTTGTTTCATTAAATATCCTTTTATATGTTCAGAATGGAAACCTCGGGGATTATAATATTGTTGTCAAAGAAGAGGATGAAGAAGAGGATGAGGAGTATGGGGTGATGAAGGAACATTCTGATGGACACAAGGATCTCTACGAGGACATTATGTTGGAGCCACCTAATACCAGGAACCCACCAGAGAGATGTCCCCGTCCTCTGTATTCCCGGGATTCCACACAGGAAGGTCACACCATCCCCCACCATCATCAGGTAGGTGGAGTTGAGGGTCGGGAACATAAAGTGATTGAACACTCTGACATGTGGAGATGATGTGTGGACTCTACAAGATGATATTTTCTATGTGATCTCACATCATAAATACTTCTATGTTACAGATGTTATTTTCTGCCATTCTGTTGGTTTAGGGTGAAGATCTGATGAACATGAAAGTTGAGGGTGAAGTAGAAGAGACGTATGTGAGGGATGATCAGCAATATACGGAGGAGGCTGGAATGACGAGGACATTCATAAAGGAGGACACTCCTACAGAGATCGGCACAGGTGACCCATCATATATTCTTCTCTTATCTCTGCTCTGTTACTGCTCACTGATTGACTGATTGGTTGGAGATATGGGACATCTCCTCACTCATATCTACCTGATCCAGATGGGATCTTGATGGAAGTGAACTAACCCTCTCATATCTATTGATGATGTTTTTATATTTTTCCAGGACACGCCATGGAGAAACCCTCAAAGGATCGTCTCACTTTATCTCCAGGTTGTAGAATGGAAGATGAGGACATCACAGGAGATTGTGGAGGAGAAAAGACAATGATCTCCACTATGGATGGTGGACTTCACAGTGTGGATAGACCATGGAATCCCTCCGACTCTGAGCAACCTCGTTCTGTGAGGGATGGTACCGGAATTAAGGGGGAGAAGGAATGTTCCTGTCCTGAATGTGGGAAATGTTTTAGCTCTGAGCTCATTCTTTCTGTATGTCAGAGATATCACGTTGGGGAGAAGCTTCATTCCTGTTCTGAGTGCGGGAAAGGTTTTCTTCGTAAATCAGATCTCAAAATACATATTAGATGCCACACGGGGGAAAAGCCGTATTCCTGTACTGAGTGCGGGAAAAGTTTTTCACAGAAGGCCCATCTTTCCAGACATCAAAGATTACACACGGGTGAGAAGCCGTATACATGTTCTGAGTGTGGAAAAGATTTTCTTTGTAAATCCAAACTGGGTATACATTACAGATCTCACACGGGGGAGAAGCCGTATCCATGCCCTGAGTGCGGGAAATGTTTTAGACTGGGAACACACCTTGTTATACATCAGAGATCTCACACGGGGGTGAAACCATATTCCTGCCCTGAGTGCGGGAAATGTTTTCCACAGAAGTCCCATCTTTACAGACATCTTAAAACCCACACAACCCTCCAGGTGAATTTGTGTCCTTAATGCAGAAAATATTTTTCATGGAGGTTTTGTCTTACCCAGCATCAGAGAACCCACACAACCCTTGAGGTGTATTAGTGTCCTGAGTGTGGGAAATGTCATCTATATGGATCATATTTTGCCATACATCAGAGATCTCACACTGGGAAGAAGCTCACCTTGATATACACCTTAGAAAACACGTGGCTGAGCGCTCCTCTGATCTTTATCATGGAAGAAACACTTTATAAGGAAATCAGATCAATAAAGACTTCAAAGTTCTGTCTGACCTCCTCTGCTAGGAGAGAGAAGGGAGGGGGTGTCACTGCTGGTTGGGTCCCTCTAGGAGAGAGAAGGAGGGGGTGTCACTGCTGGTTGGGTCCCTCTAGGAGAGAGAAGGAGGAGGTGTCACTGCTGATTGGGTCCCTCAAGGAGAGAGAAGGAGGGGGTGTCACTGCTGGTTGGGTCCCTCAAGGAGAGAGAAGGAGGGGGTGTCACTGCCGGTTGGGTCCCTCTAGGAGAGAGAAGGAGGGGGTGTCACTGCCGGTTGGGTCCCTCTAGGAGAGAGAAGGAGGGGGTGTCATTGCTGGTCGGGTCCCTCTAGGGGAGAGAAGGAGGGGGTGTCATTGCTGGTCGGGTCCCTCTAGGAGAGAGAAGGAGGGGGTGTCACTGCCGGTTGGGTCCCTCTAGGAGAGAGAAGGAGGGGGTGTCACTGCCGGTTGGGTCCCTCTAGGAGAGAGAAGGAGGGGGCGTCACGACTGGTTGGGTCCCTCTAGGAGAGAGAAGGAGGGGGTGTCACTGCTGGTTGGGTCCCTCTAGGAGAGAGAAGGAGGGGGTGTCACTGCCGGTTGGGTCCCTCTAGGAGAGAGAAGGAGGGGGTGTCACTGCCGGTTGGGTCCCTCTAGGAGAGAGAAGGAGGGGGTGTCCCTGCCGGTTGGGTCCCTCTAGGAGAGAGAAGGAGGGGGTGTCCCTGCCGGTTGGGTCCCTCTAGGAGAGAGAAGGAGGGGGCGTCACGACTGGTTGGGTCCCTCTAGGAGAGAGAAGGAGGAGGTGTCACTTCTGTTTGGGTCCCTCTAGGAGAGAGGAGGAGGGGGCGTCACGACTGGTTGGGTCCCTCTAGGAGAGAGAAGGAGGAGGTGTCACTTCTGGTTGGGTCCCTCTAGGAGAGAGGAGGAGGGGGTGTCACTGCTGGTTGGGTCCCTCTAGGAGAGAGAAGGAGGGGGTGTCACTGCTGGTTGGGTCCCTCTAGGAGAGAGAAGGAGGGGGCGTCACGACTGGTTGGGTCCCTCTAGGAGAGAGAAGGAGGGGGCGTCACGACTGGTTGGGTCCCTCTAGGAGAGAGAAGGAGGAGGTGTCACTTCTGGTTGGGTCCCTCTAGGAGATAGAAGGAGGAGGTGTCACTTCTGGTTGGGTCCCTCTAGGAGAGAGGAGGAGGGGGTGTCACTGCTGGTTGGGTCCCTCTAGGAGAGAGAAGGAGGGGGTGTCACTGCTGGTGGGTCCCTCTAGGAGAGAGGAGGAGGGGGTGTCACTGCTGGTTGGGTCCCTCTAGCAGTGTAGTCTGATCTCCCCTGATCTTCAGCAGAAGCCTCAAAAGGAAGACATCATGGTGAGAGAGGAGCTAGATATTGCTTGTTTATGAAGAGAATGGGAGACCAGACTACATGACGAATTTTTAGTGCGGTAGTTATCGGTTTCATTTGTGTGGAGAGTGCCACCTGCAAGCTGAAAGTGGAAAATAGGACGTTTTCAGATATATATTTTATATTTACTTTTTTTTATTATGAAAATAAATTCTTGATATTTTTTGTAAGTTGATTTATAAAAGTTTTCCTTCAGATTTGTATTTGCCCACCCTGTACTGTGCCCTCCTTCCCCCCTATACTGTACCCTCTTGTCTACCCTGTACTGTACCCTCCTGCCCCCCATACCGTGCCCTCCTGTCCACTTTACCCTCCTGTTCCCATACTGTGCCCTTCTGCCCACCCTGTACTGTGCCCTCTTGCCTACCTGTACTGTGCCCTCCCACCAACCCTTTACTGTGCCCTCCTGCCCCGCATACTGTGCTTTTCTGCCCACTCTGTACAGTACCCTCCTGTCCACCCTGTACTGTGCCCTCCTGCCCACTCTATAAGGTATCCTTCTGTCCACCCTGTACTGTGCCCTCCTGCCTAACCCTGTACTTTTGCCACCTGCCCTCCGTAATGTGCCCTCCTGCCCATCCTGTACCATGCCTTCCTGCCCATCCTGTACTGTAACAAGATTAAATTTAATGTTAGCTGGTAAGCAACAAACACATACAGGAAAGATAAAAACACTTAACTTTAAGAGAGCAGATTTTCCAAGGATGAGGACTGCTCTCCAGGACTTAGACTGGAAGGGAATATTGGCATCAATGGGCACAGAACAGAAATGGGAATTCTTCAAAGGGACTGTATGTAAACTCACTGCAAGGTATATTCCCATGGGCAATACGTTTAAAAGGCTAAGAATAAAACCTATGTGGCTCACGGCCAAAGTTAAAATGGCTATAAATAAGAAAAGAGCTTGTAAAAAAAAATATAAAAATGAAGGAACACTATCATCGTTTAAATCTTACAAAGAATATAACAGAATATGTAAAAGGGAAATCAAGGATAAAAAAATTGAAAACTAATGACAGATTGCAAAAGATAGTAGGACAAACCCCCAAAAACTCTTCAAATATATTAAAGGGGCTGTAGACCCTTGCCAACTGCACAGAGGAGGTAAGTATGACATGTTTTTTTTTTTTAAACTGAACCTTTAGATATCCTTTAGTAGTAAAAAGGTCAGGGCATGTAGGTCCTTTACAAAATAATCTAGAGTGGGTGACAGGACAAAGAGAAGGCAAAATGTATTAAATACTTTCTTCAGTTCTGTGTATACAAAGGAGCATGGGGGAGCTCACTACCACCCCCATTATGGGCATGACATTCTAAAATGATATGGTCCAGATATATGGAGACAGAAAAAAGGTGGATAAAGCACCTGGACCAGATGACATCCACCCATGGATCCTAAAAGAACTGAGCTGTGTCATTGTTTCTAATATTTAGGGACTCGTTAATGACTGGAATGGTACCACTGGATTGGCGCAGGGCCAACGTAATGCCCATATTTAAAAAAGGGACCAAAGTCTTTACCAAGTAATTATAGACATGTTAGTTTAAATTCTATAGTCGGGAAGATACTGGAGAGTTTAATAAAAGACCATATAGACGATTTCATGCTGGAAAAAAATAGCATGGATTCATGAAAGACAGAAGTTGTCAACCAAATCTGATTTATTTTTATGAGGAGGTAAGTAAAACCTTGGACAGAGGGGTGGCTGTGGGCATGGTATACTTGTGTAGTGCCCCGGGGTTTAGTCAGGGATCTCTACACACATTTACTTGCTAGGAGTAGTTACCCTGGTCAGTTGTTAGAGATCCATTGGCCTTGTTGCACTTTTCTACCGCTAGGCGGCTGGGTACTTGGTGGTACTAGATAGGAGAAGGGCAACGTAAGGTCAGGTTATGGGTATATGGGGTATCTCAGTCAATGGGCAGGGGTTTTCTTGAATCCCTTGGCCTGCTGGGAGAACCTATATATCCAGGGGAGGTCAGGTGCTCTATGTTCTGTGCCACCTGGACGGCTGTCTGCTAGGGCTGCTAGGCCGGAGATTGGGCCTATCCCAGGGGCAAGAGAGCAGCGTAGGGTTGGGATTGCAGCTTGTAGTCCAACCAGAAGTGACGGTTCTGCTGGCTGGAGAACCTGTCAGTGGTCGGAGGTAGAAGGGAAGCTGTCGCCAAGGGACCAACCACCTTTACCAGGGACCATAGTGAGTAACTGAAGCAAGTACCGGAGCAACATTCTCGCCGAACGGGCATGGTGGAGAATCTGGAAAACTTCAGGCGGTGATCAAGTCAAGGACGCAATCAGCGGAGGTGACACTGGCAGAGCAGCCGTGTGAGTCAAGTCAGGAACAGAGCCGTTTAGCAGGGTTGAAGCTTGAGAATTATCTGGAGGGTCAAGCTAGGGAACCAGGAGGAAGGTGTGGGTGACGCTTGAGGGAGATATCACCGCAAAGCTTTGAGGAGCTCCAGGGATTCAGAGTCAGTCAATTAGAGGATCCAGTGAGAGACCAGGAGCTCAGGGGGCTGAAGAACTACAAGTAGAAGTTGAAGCAAAGAGAACCATAACGATTTGTGTTAGGAACTGTTGCCATAGGAGACAGCAATCCTGCGCATGCCGATGTGGCACCTTGCTGGGGCCTTTGCCTGCACGGCTGTCCTCCTATTGAAGTCTCGGAGTCTGCCAATTGAAATTGCAACTGCTTAAGGGTGTCTTGGCCCTAACCCTCTTTCCCACCCCAAAATATAGAAAGGACTGTTAAAAGAAATAAAACCTCTTTTACATCCAAGAAGCGTCTGGCGCCTCATAACTTTATCCACCTTGCACCCACTATGCTTAACAACCCACCACATACAGAAGGATGTCAGCTAGGCCCTGAAAGTTCTCATTAGACTGGACAAGGCCAGAGACCTTGCTGCACATGGTTTTGCAAAAGCGTTTGATACATGTCTCCGCACACTGCTAATGTGTACGGTAAAGTCTACAGGCTTGGAAAGACCAGTTTGTAAATGGATAGAAAGCTGGCTAAAAGACTGAATTCAGAGAGTAGTGATCAATGATTCTTATGCCGCGTACACACGAGCAGACTGTATGACGTACTTAGTCTGGCGTACTTTCCGCCAGACTGTCCGTCGGAATTTCTACTTGCCCACACACGGCACTTTTTGAGCGGACTAATACGGCGACTAAGTCCGCCGTACTATCCGCCCTACTTTTGAAATGAACGGACTCGCCCACATACGAAGAACGAAAGGCGGCGGCGGCGGCGACAGAAGACCGGGCCACCGCCTGTAAAAGAGCTATAAGAAGGCGCGGTGGCCCGGCAGAAGAACCGAAGAGGGGGACAAGACCCCCGAAGTCGGGAGAAGAGGCCGGCGGCGAGGAAGAAAGCCGGACTCCTCTGCTAGCAAAAGAGCTACAAGAAGATAGCGGAGGAGTCCGGCGAGAAGACCCCCGAAGACGGAAGACCCCCGGGGCTGTGCAATAAAGTATTTTATCTCGTGTGTTGTGTTTTTTTTGTGTACTTTTATTTTACAGGTGAATGGGTAGGGGTAAATTGTACCCCATACTCATTCACATAGGGTGGGGGGCCGGTATCGGGGGACCCCTTATTAAAGGGGGCTCCCGGATTCCGATAAGCCCCCCGCCCGCAGACCCCGACAACCAACGGCCAGGGTTGTCGGAAAGAGGCCCTTGTCCTCATCAACATGGGGACAAGGTGCTTTGGGGTGGGGGGGCCGCGCAGCCCCCCCTTCCCCAAGGCACCCCCCCATGTTGAGGGCACGCGGCCTGGTACGGCTCAGGAGGGGGGGCGCTCGCTCGCCCCCCTTTCCTGGCCGGCCGGGTAGCGTGCTCGGACAAGGGTCTGTTGTGGACTTGGGGGGACCCCCACGCCGATTTTTTTCGGCGTTGGGGTTCCCCTTTAAGTCCATACCAGGCGGCGGGGCCAGCGACGTCTCCTTTGCGGGCCCCGCCTACCTGGAGACCCGCTCGAAATGAGCGGACTTTTCTCCGGGCGGGAAAAGTCCGCTCATTTCAAAAGTATGGCGGACTGGCATACACACGGGCGGATTGTCTGCCGAAATGCGAGTACGACGGACAGAATTTCGAAAAATCCGAAATACTTAGTACGCCGGACTGCACGCTGAAAAAGTCCGCTGAAGCCCACACACGAGCGGACTGTCCGCTGAAATGTGTTTCGGCGGACTAAATAGGCCATACAGTCCGCCCGTGTGTACGCGGCATTACTCTGAATGGTCTTAAGGCCCGTACACACGATCGGACTTGCAAATTAGATGTTTTGGGGCAACACCCGACCGTGTGTACGCTCCATCGGACAAACTTTTTCGGTTTTCATCGGACCTTTGTTGGCTGTGCGAACGGACAAACTTTTTGAAAACATAAGTCCGATGGAGCAAAGTCCGATCGCGTGTACTCAAAACCATCAAACTTTTGTACAAAAGTACAAACACCCATGCTCAGAACCAATGCAAAAAGATCAGACAACAATAAAGAAGGTGGCTCTGGAGTAATTGAACGTCCTCTCCTTTGAAGTGTCGTCAGTACGTTGAAACGTCACTACTTTCGTGTTTGTTGCCTAAAAAGTCCGATCGTGTGTACGCTCCATCGGACAAACATTTTCGGTTTTCAACGGACCTTTGTTGGCTGTGCGAACGGACAAACTTTTTGACAACATAAGTCCGATGGAGCAAAGTCCGATCGCGTGTACTCGAAACCATCGGACTTTTGTACAAAAGTACAAAAACGCATGCTCAGAACCAATGCAAAAAGATCAGGCAACAATACAAAAGCTGACCAAAGGTGGCGCTGGAGTAATTGAACGTCCTCTTTTGAAGTGAGTGTCGTTAGTACATTGAAACGTCACTACGTTTGCGTTTGTTGCCTGAAAAAAAAAAGTCTGATCGTGTGTATGCAATACAAACTTACGACCAACGCCCTTTGTACAAAAGTCCACGGGAAAGTTTGTACAAAGTACGATCGTGTGTATGGGGCTTAAGGTTATCAGTGGCGTACACCAAGGTTCAGTGCCGGGACCCTTACTTTTTAATATCTTTATCAAGCGCCACCCCCGAAGGAGCCGCTGGTTACATTTTAGGCTTTAAAAAGGCCAGAAGATAGAGCTTCAAGGTGGTTACAATTAGGGGCAGTCCTTAGTCCTAAGTTTCGTTGGCGCTCGTTGGTGGCCATTAGTAAGGCCTGCAGGCAGTATTAGAGATATGGGGTCACTGGTTAAGTAGCTCCTAGTGACTTTATTCCCTAGCAGCGGTAACAAAAATTTGCCACAAGACCCGCTTACCAGTCCCGGTAACACAGATTTAGTTGCCTCTTCAATCAGGCGTAAACTCGGTTAGGTTGCTTAGGGTGACTCTGGCAGGCAGCACAGCAAAGACAACCTCCTGGGAGTGGCTTTGTCTCGCCACGATCTGGTCCCAGAACTGCTTCCCCACACTGTAGTGTGGCTTCCAATGGCACCTCGTCCTGTCACCACACTGGCCCCCGATAACTCGATGCAGACTTAGGAGATTCCCAAAATGGCTGTGGATTTCTGCCAACTCAGGCTCTGTCTTTCTCTGGCAGACAATCTTGGGCAAAGTTCTCTCCTCACTGTGATGTCAGAGCCTTTTCTTTTCCTTTCCTGGGCTCCTAGGCTCTCTTCATCTCTGATGCCAGTACCTCAGACAGCTCTCCTCAGAGGCTAGTACTTCAGACAGCTCTCCTCAGATTCTGGTACATCAGACAGCTTTCCTCAGATGCCGGTACCTCAGACAGCTCTCCTCAGATGCCGGTACATCAGACAGCTCTCCTCAGATGCTGGTACCTCAGACAGCTCTCCTCAGATGCCGGTACATCAGACAGCTCTCCTCAGATGCTGGTACCTCAGACAGCTCTCCTCAGATGCTGGTATATTAGACAGCTCTCCTCAGATTCTGGTACATCAGACAGCTCTCCTCAGATGCTGGTACATCAGACAGCTCTCCTCAGATTCTGGTACATCAGACAGCTCTCCTCAGATGTTGGTACATCAGACAGCTCTCCTCTGATGCTGGTACATCAGACAGCTCTCCTCAGATGACGGTACATCAGGCAGCTCTCCTCAGATGCCGGTACATCAGACAGCTCTCCTCAGATGCTGGTATATTAGACAGCTCTCCTTAGATGCTGGTACATCAGACAGCTCTCCTCAGATGTTGGTACATCAGACAGCTCTCCTCTGATGCTGGTACATCAGACAGCTCTCCTCTGATGCTGGTACATCAGACAGCTCTCCTCAGATGCTGGTACATCAGACAGCTCTCCTCTGATGCTGGTACATCAGACAGCTCTCCTCAGATGCCGGTATATCAGACAGTTCTCCTCTGATGCTGGTATATCAGACAGCTCTCCTCTGATGCTGGCACATCAGACAGCTCTCCTCAGATGCCGGTACATCAGACAGCTCTCCTCAGATGCCGGTACATCAGACAGCTCTCCTCAGATGCCGGTACATCAGACAGCTCTCCTCAGATGCCAGTACATCAGACAGCTCTCCTCAGATGCTGGTACATCAGACAGCTCTCCTCTGATGCCGGTACATCAGACAGCTCTCCTCAGATGCCAGTACATCAGACAGCTCTCCTCAGATTCTGGTACATCAGACAGCTCTCCTCAGATGCCAGTACATCAGACAGCTCTCCTCAGATTCTGGTACATCAGACAGCTCTCCTCAGATGCTGGTACCTCAGACAGCTCTCTTCAGATGCTGGTACCTCAGACAGCTCTCCTCAGATGCTGGTACCTCAGACAGCTCTCCTCAGATGCTGGTATATTAGACAGCTCTCCTTAGATGCTGGTATATTAGACAGCTCTCCTCAGATGCTGGTACCTCAGACAGCTCTCCTCAGATGCTGGTATATTAGACAGCTCTCCTTAGATGCTGGTATATTAGACAGCTCTCCTCAGATGCTGGTACCTCAGACAGCACTCCTCAGATGCTGGTATATTAGACAGCTCTCCTTAGATGCTGGTATATTAGACGGCTCTCCTCAGATGCTGGTACCTCAGACAGCTCTCCTCAGATGCTGGTACCTCAGACAGCACTCCTTAGATGCTGGTATATTAGACAGCTCTCCTCAGATGCTGGTACATCAGACAGCTCTCCTCAGATGTTGGTACATCAGACAGCTCTCCTCAGATGTTGGTACATCAGACAGCTCTCCTCAGATTCTGGTACATCAGACAGCTCTCCTCAGATGCTGGTACCTCAGACAGCTCTCCTCAGATGCTGGTACCTCAGACAGCTCTCCTCAGATGCTGGTATATCAGACAGCTCTCCTCAGATGCTGGTATATCAGACAGCTCTCCTCAGATGCTGGTACATCAGACAGCTCTCCTCTGATGCCGGTACATCAGACAGCTCTCCTCAGATGCCGGTACATCAGACAGCTCTCCTCAGATTCTGGTACATCAGACAGCTCTCCTCAGATGCCGGTACATCAGACAGCTCTCCTCAGATGCTGGTACCTCAGACAGCTCTCTTCAGATGCTGGTACCTCAGACAGCTCTCCTCAGATGCTGGTACCTCAGACAGCTCTCCTCAGATGCTGGTATATTAGACAGCTCTCCTTAGATGCTGGTATATTAGACAGCTCTCCTCAGATGCTGGTACCTCAGACAGCTCTCCTCAGATGCTGGTACCTCAGACAGCACTCCTCAGATGCTGGTATATTAGACAGCTCTCCTTAGATGCTGGTATATTAGACAGCTCTCCTCAGATTCTGGTACATCAGACAGCTCTCCTCAGATGCTGGTACCTCAGACAGCTCTCCTCAGATGCTGGTACCTCAGACAGCTCTCCTCAGATGCTGGTACATCAGACAGCTCTCCTCAGATGCTGGTATATTAGACAGCTCTCCTTAGATGCTGGTATATTAGACAGCTCTCCTCAGATGTTGGTACATCAGACAGCTCTCCTCAGATGCTGGTATATTAGACAGCTCTCCTCAGATGCTGGTACATCAGACAGCTCTCCTCAGATGCCGGTACATCAGACAGCTCTCCTCAGATGCTGGTATATTAGACAGCTCTCCTTAGATGCTGGTATATTAGACAGCTCTCCTCAGATTCTGGTACATCAGACAGCTCTCCTCAGATGCTGGTATATTAGACAGCTCTCCTCAGATGCCGGTACATCAGACAGCTCTCCTCAGATGCCAGTACATCAGACAGCTCTCCTCAGATGCCGGTACATCAGACAGCTCTCCTCAGATGCCGGTACATCAGACAGTTCTCCTCAGATGCTGGTACATCAGACAGCTCTCCTCAGATGTTGGTACCTCAGACAGCTCTCCTCAGATTCTGGTACATCAGACAGCTCTCCTCAGATGCCGGTACATCAGACAGTTCTCCTCAGATGCTGGTACATCAGACAGCTCTCCTCAGATGTTGGTACCTCAGACAGCTCTCCTCAGATTCTGGTACATCAGACAGCTCTCCTCAGATGCTGGTACATCAGACAGCTCTCCTCAGATGTTGGTACCTCAGACAGCTCTCCTCAGATTCTGGTACATCAGACAGCTCTCCTCAGATGCCGGTACATCAGACAGCTCTCCTCAGATGCCGGTACATCAGACAGCTCTCCTCAGATGCTGGTACATCAGACAGCTCTCCTCTGATGCTGGTACATCAGACAGCTCTCCTCAGATGTTGGTACATCTGACAGCTCTCCTCAGATGCCGGTACATCAGACAGCTCTCCTCAGATGCTGGTACATGAGACATCTCTCCTCAGATGCTGGTACATCAGACAGCTCTCCTCAGAAGCTGGTACATCAGACAGCTCTCCTCTGATGCTGGTACATCAGACAGCTCTCCTCAGATGTTGGTACATCTGAGGCCGCGTACACACGCGGGGACTGTTCGGCCAACTTTGTCCGCTGAACAGTGTTTCGGCGGACAGTCCGCCCGTGTGTGGGCTTTCAGCGGACAGTCCGCTGAACAAGGTTTTTCGGAAATTCCGAAAAACTGTCCGCTGAAACTTTGTTTCAGCGAACAGTCCCCTCGTGTGTAGGCTTGTTCGACAAACTAAGTTCCGCGCATGCTCAGAAAGGATTTACACGCCGAAAGTTATAATGCAGTGTATAGGACGTCGTATTTTTCGTCCCGTCGTACGTGCCGTTCACGTCATCACGCACGGTTTCAGCAAACTGTTCGTCCGTCGTGTGTGGCCATGTCTGTCCATGCTAATTTTGAGCGGACTGTTTGCCGAAACTGTTTGACGGACAAAGTTGGGCGAACAGTCCCCGCGTGTGTACGCGGCCTGACAGCTCTCCTCAGATGCAGGTACCTCAGACAGCTCTCCTCAGATGCTGGTACATCAGACAGCTCTCCTCAGATGCCGGTACATCAGACAGCTCTCCTCAGATTCTGGTACCTCAGACAGCTCTCCTCAGATGCTGGTACATCAGACAGCTCTCCTCAGATGCTGGTACATCAGACAGCTCTCCTCAGATTCTGGTACATCAGACAGCTCTCCTCAGATGCCGGTACATCAGACAGCTCTCCTCAGATGCCGGTACATCAGACAGCTCTCCTCAGATGCCGGTACATCAGACAGCTCTCCTCAGATTCTGGTACATCAGACAGCTCTCCTCAGATGCTGGTACCTCAGACAGCTCTCCTCAGATGCTGGTACCTCAGACAGCTCTCCTTAGATACTGGTCCCTTAGACATCTCTCCTCAGATGCTGGTACATCAGACAGCTCTCCTCAGATGCTGGTATATCAGACAGCTCTCCTCAGATGCTGGTACTGTGCCCTCTTGCCTATCCTGTACTTTGCCCTCCTGCCTGCCCTGTACTGTTCACTCCTGTCTGCCCTGTACTGTGTCCTTCTGGCTGCCCTGTACTGTGCCCTCCTGCCCATCCTGTACCCCACAGGGGGTTATTTTGAGATAACTCTCTGGTCATGTTTATTTGTTGTTTCTAATCAGACAAAAAGTCACGCCCAATGCATAGTATAATTTAGCCACACTGACCTTTTTGCTGCAAGGCGGAATCTCCCTAGTAGGGGTCCCTGTGCATTACTTTGCCCAGGAGCCCGTGTTGCTATTAATATGGCACTGAGTATGGTCACCTGCTGACATCCACAGGCAGTTTAACTCTTTAAAGCGGAACTCCACACAAAAGTCGAACTTCTGCTTTAAGCACTCCTCGCCCCCTGACTTGCCACATTTGGCATGTCATTTTTTTGGGGGTGGGGGGGGGGAGTGTATACCTTATATTTAGTGGGACTTCCTGTCCCAGTTCCTTCTTCCACTTTTTGGCCGCCTAGTTGACTCCTCCTCTTGCCCTAGGTGGCCCCTCCGTGTCAGCAATCTTCTGGGACACAACACAGGTCCCAGAAGATTGGCTGGCCAACAGCATAGCGCAGCGAGACTCGCTCAATGCTCAGTGCGCGCCCGGCCGTGAAGCCATGAGCTGTCACAGCCGGGTGTCCACAGTTGCTATGACGGCGCTGAGGAGAGGAATGGGGAGAGGAGCGAGGCTCCAGACGGCTGCATGCTTTTTGTAGCTGCTGACTTTTAATAAACTAAAAAACGGGTGTAACTCTGCTTTAGGTGCTTCCCGACCACCTCACGCAGATATACTGCGGCAAAAGGGCACGTGCAGGCAGATTAATGTACCTGAACATTGCCCTGTAAGAGGCGGCTTGCGTGCGCGCGCCGGGAGCTCCGTGAGTGTGATCGCAGGGACATCGAGTCCACGGAGATACCTGCGATCATCTCACGGAGAGGAAAAACGGGGAGATGCTGATGTAAACAAGCATTTCCCCGTTCTGCCTAGTGACACTGACAGTGATCACCGCTCCCTGTGATCGGGAGCGGTGATCAGTGACTTGTCGCACACAGCCCCTCCCCCCCACAGTTAGAATCACTCCCTAGGACACACTTAACCCCTACAGAGCCACCTAGTGGTTAACCCCCTTCACTGCCAGTCCCATTTACACAGTAATCAATGCATTTTTAATTGCACTGATCGCTGTATAAATGTGAATGGTCCAAAAATTGCGCCAAATGTGTCTGATGTGTCCACCATAATGTTGCAGTCATTTAAAAAAAACAAAAACGCTGATCGCCGCCATTACTAGTAAAAAAAAAAAAAAAAATATGAATAAAAATGCCATAACACCATCTCCTATTTTGTAGACGCTATAACTTTTACGCAAACCAATCAATAAACGCTTATTGCGTTTTTTTTTACCAAAAATATGTAAAAGAATACGTATTGGCCTAAACTGAGGAATTTTTTTTATGTATTTTTGGGTGATATTTATTATAGCAAAATGTAAAAAAAAAATGTGTTTTTTTCAAAACTGTTGCTCTTTTTTTTGTTTATAAAAAATAAAACCCGCAGAGGCGATCAAATACCACCAAAAGAAAGCTCTAATAAGCGGGGAAAAAAAGGACGTCAATTTTGTTCGGGAGCCGCGCCGCACGACCGCGCAATTGTCAGTTAAAGCGACGCAGTGGCCGTTAATTTGGTTTGGGAGCCGTGCCGCGCGACTGCGCAGTTGTCAGTTAGGCTAGGTTCACACTATTGCGATGCGGGAACGCCGCGAATCCGCGGCGTTTTCCCGCATCGCATACCTCCCGCCGGCAGTTCACACTGCCCTATGCGGACGGCTGGGGGTGTCAATGTTATGTTAATGACACCCCCAGATCCGTCGGCATATCGCAGTGCGATCTGCCGACTCGCACAGGAATCGGATCGCATGGTGTGAACCCCCATGCGATCCGATTCCGTTGCGGACCCAAAAAAGGGTCCTGTGCGAGTTTGCTGCGGGACAGCTGCGAGTTCAGCCATACTATCTGTATGGCTGAACTCGCAGTGCTACGGAGATCGGATGTGATTTGCTGTGCGAATCACATCCGGTTCTCCCCCCGCAGCGGTGTGAACCCAGCCTTAAAGCGACGCAGTGCACGTCGATTTTGTTTGGGAGCAGCTCCGCACGACCGCGCAATTGCCAGTTAGGCTGCATTCACACCTGAGCGTATCTTTTTTTTGCTGCGTTTTTTACCGCGATTTGCGGCGTTTTTTACCGCGATTCGCGGCGTTTTTTACCGCGATTGCGGCGTTTTTTACCGCGATTCGCAGCGTTTTTTGCCGCGTTTTGTTGCGAATTTGTGCAGGACAAAAGGTCACCAATGTTAAGCATTGCAGATACAGCGTCAAAACGCCCATAGAAACGCTCGTTGTCATGCTAAACGCTCGAATCGAGCGTTTCCATTAGTTTCTATGGGAATGAAAACGCCCAAATCAGCCCGATTCGCGCGACAACAAAGGGTCCGAAACTTGTTTGAGCTTCAGGCGTAGGGCTTCAGGCGACTTGGAGTGGAGATGTGAACCATCTCCATTGAAAATAATGTATTTTTTCCCCTCCAGCATTTTGTAGCTTCAGGCGTAGGGCTACAAAACGCTCAGGTGTGAATGGGGTCTAAAAGCGACGCAGAGCCGAATCACAAAAAAGTGCTCTGGTCAGGAAGGGGGGGGGTAAATCCCTCCGGGGCTGAAGTGGTTAATAAGACGTTGAAGCAATTTTAACTTAGATAACTGCAGTACAGAGGATGCTTTCCAGTCTTCTGTAAGTGAAAAGAACACAATGACTTCCCCAAGTCCTATCTCTGAGGGATCACAGAAGTTGCAGTAAATGATGCAGTAAAAAAGAAAGCCGGATCATCCAGCAGGGTAATATCCATACATCCATAAATTTATTGTACCTTACGCCAGAAAGGAGTCAATTTGGGGCAGGACTTGGACTCTCTAAGCCCTTGTACACACGGTCGGAGATTCCGACAACCAAATCCGTCAGAGTAATTCCGGAAGAGGTCCGGAAGTGATGTTGCATACACACGGTCGGACTAAGTTGTCGGAAAATCCGATTGTACGTAACGTGAGGACGTTATTTCTTTACGACGGGACTACGTTCAGGCTAGTAGCCAATAGCTTTGGTCTAGGAATTTGATCTGAGCAATGCGTGGCACTTTGTCCGTCGGAGTAGGCTACACATGATCGGAGTATGTCCGATGGGAGCATTTTGTCGAAAAATTCTACCGGCAAGTTGGAAAAGTTGGTCCGTCGGATATTCCGACGGAAACAGTCCGATGCAGACCACACAGTCGGAATATCCGACAAAACGGTCCAATGGGACTCATTCCATCAGAATCTCCGACCGTGTGTACAAGGGCTAAGTGGTAAAGTAAGCTTTTTTCCAAATTGCTGAGCCAGCTATTGTCAGGGATATCTCTCCTCAAATCCACCAGCGGACCCAGGTGAAAATTATGGATTGCCCAGTATAGGAAAGAGAGGAGAGTTTGCCAAGGAGAATTTGTATATCAAAGGGACTGTGAGCAACTTCGAATGGTAGGACTTATCAACGGTTGTGATCGGAGGTCAGGTGGCGGTGAGGATTACCAAAGCCCATTGTCCAATGAGGAAATTTGAGGATGGTAGATGTTTTCATCAAGTAAGATGTGGAGTGATCCAACAGAAGAGGATTTTCATCGTTTTCAAGATGAAGAATGGTCCACCAGAGGAGCCAGGCGAGAATGCTGGATTGCCTATTATATATAGAGAGGAGAGTTTACGTAGGATAATGTGAATGTCAAAGGTACTGTGAGCAGGTCCGAATGGTAGGGACAATCAATCGGTGTGGTCAGAGGTGAGGTGGCAGAAAGGATGAACATTGTCTATTGTCCAGTGAGGAAATGGGAAGCCTGGTAGATGTCGTCAAGTAAGATATGGAATGGTCCACCAATGGAACCAGGCAAGAATGCTGGATTCCTCAGTATAGGAAAGAGAGGAGAGTTTACCAAGGATAATTTGTATTTCAAAAGGGACCGTGAGCAACTCCGAAGGGTTGGACCGATCAATGAGTGTAATAAGAGGTGAGGTGGCAGAGAGGGTGAAAATTGGCCAATGAGGAAATGGGAGGTCTGGTAGATGTTATCCTCAAGTAAGATGTCGAATGGTCCACCAATGGAACCAGGCAAGAATGGTGGTTTGCCCAGAATAGGAAAGAGAGGAGAGTTTACCGAGGATAATTTGTATTTCAACAGGGACAGTGAGCAACTCCGAATGGTAGGGCCGATCAACAGGTGAAATAGGAGGCGAGGTGGCACAGAGGATGAACATTGTCCAATGAGGAAATGAGAGGCCTAGTAGATGTTCTCCTCAATTCCACCAGCGGACCCAGGTGAGAATTATGGATTGCCCAGTATAGGAAAGAGAGGAGAGTTTGCCAAGGAGAATTTGTATATCAAAGGGACTGTGAGCAACTTCGAATGGTAGGACTTATCAACGGGTGTGATCGGAGGTCAGGTGGCGGTGAGGATTACCAAAGCCATTGTCCAATGAGGAAATGGGAGGATGGTAGATGTTTTCATCAAGTAAGATGTGGAGTGATCCAACAGAGGAGGATTTTCATCGTTTTCAAGATGAAGAATGGTCCACCAGAGGAGCCAGGCGAGAATGCTGGATTGCCTATTATATATAGAGAGGAGAGTTTACGTAGGATAATGTGAATGTCAAAGGTACTGTGAGCAGCTTCGAATGGTAGGGACAATCAATGGGTGTGGTCAGAGGTGAGTTGGCAGAAAGGATGAACATTGTCTATTGTCCAGTGAGGAAATGGGAGGCCTGGTAGACGTCCTCAAGATATGGAATGGTCCACCAATGGAACCAGGCAAGAATGCTGGATTCCTCAGTATATAAAAGAGAGGAGAGTTTACCAAGGATAATTTGTATTTCAAAAGGGACCGTGAGCAACTCCGAAGGGTTGGACCGATCAATGAGTGTAATAAGAGGTCAGGTGGCAGAGAGGGTGAAAATTGTCCAATGAGGAAATGGGAGGTCTGGTAGATGTTATCCTCAAGTAAGATGTCGAATGGTCCACCAATGGAACCAGGCAAGAATTGTGGTTTGCCCAGAATAGGAAAGAGGAGAGTTTACCGAGGATAATTTGTATTTCAACAGGGACTGTGAGCAACTGCGAATGGTAGGGCCGATCAACAGGTGAAATAGGAGGCGAGGTGGCACAGAGGATGAACATTGTCCAATGAGGAAATGAGAGGCCTAGTAGATGTTCTCCTCAATTCCACCAGCGGACCCAGGTGAGAATTATGGATTGCCCAGTATAGGAAAGAGATGAGAGTTTGCCAAGGAGAATTTGTATATCAAAAGGGACTGTGAGCAACTCCGAATGGTAGGACTTATCAACGGGTGTGATCGGAGGTCAGGTGGCGGTGAGGATTACCAAAGCCCATTGTCCAATGAGGAAATGGGAGGATGCTAGATGTTTTCATCAAGTAAGATGTGGAGTGATCCAACAGAGGAACCAGGCAAGAATGTTGGATTGCTCGGTATGGGAAAGAGAGAAGAGTTTACTGAAGATAACTTGTATTTCAAAAGGGGCAGGGAGCAGCTCCGAATAGTAGGACCAATCAACGGGTGCGTTTAGAGGTGAAGTGGCAGAGAGGATGAACACCAAGGGAGGTGGAAAAGTGAGAAGGCTTGTTCCAGAACAAATCATCTCCTCGTGTCTCCGTGTCTGCTCCAGTCAAATAGTCTCAACAGTTGACAATCTTCGTGGGGCTTCAGGAAATCATGGTAGTTAGTTAGCAGTTGATATTAGAGTCTAGGATGCTTATTTGCCTGAAGGAATTAGGAAAACAAAGAAATGACTGATTCAAGAAAAACAGTCGGAATGTGAATGGGTAGGGTTGACAATAGCTATAAAAATTTGGGAAGTATAAACACCTTGAAAATATCGCAGTGACAGAAACCAAGAGAACCAGTCTTTGTCCCATTTCTGAAGAAGGGTACATGTCTTCTGGACACATGCTGAGAAGTTCAGAGATAAAGTATCTTTTAGATCAGCAGGCATGAGGGCACCTAGATACTTGATAGACTCGGATGGCCAAGGGGAAGCTCTACCTGTCTGCCTCCTCCCCCCTTCTCCGCTGCCACATTTGGCACCTTTTGGGGGGAGAGAGTGGGTACCTGGTTTTGACAGGTACCCACTCCCACTTTGGGCTCAGTTTGCCACGGTGAACTGAGATAGAAGTTTGGCTCCCCCCGTAGGGTTTCCACCTTTTCTTCAAGTCAAACCCGCACACTTTAGCGGCGCACAGCAAATTTTTTTTTTTTTATAGTATAAACTATACATATATTTTGCTATTAAATAACATTTATAATCATATGAAGTTAATAACAAGAGTCCCCCTTTTACATCAGAGTCCACAGAGTTCCCCCTTTACATCTGAACTCGCAGAGTTCTCCTTTCACTGTAAAGGGGGGGACTCTGCAGACTCTGATGATATGCCCTGTACACAGGACCGGTTTCCCCATCGGAATAAATTTTGAAGGTTTTTCCAATGGAGTTCCGCTGAAACTGTCTTGCCTATATAGCGATACCCTCACTTAAGAGGGCCGCAAGTTTGCTTTGGGCCCTGAGCACAGCTCCGCCAACCCCCCCCCGGCAATCTGCTCTACCCACTCTGGCACAGTTAGTATCTAGCAATACACATTAAATCGCTTATACTCTAAATATGTGTGTGTGCGTGGGTGGATAACTCAAGCTCATAGACAATCTTTGAAAGTATATAACTGACTTTACTTGTTGTTTTATAAAAGGAATAACATTAATTGAACATTTGGTTTGCAACACATAAGCAGGTCCCTGCAGTAACCAGTAATAAAGATAAACAGAGTAATCAGCATATAAAGTATTTTTATGCAACTCTAGCGCTGCCCTTTTTCAGCTACTTCCCCGCATGGGTAAACTAACACCCAGCACTATCTACCTATGCAGTCAGGCCTGACTGATCTAGATGGAAGTCCAGTGAGACAATATTCGCTAGCAATCTTTCGGTGGTGCACTTGAAGAACAACTTTGTAATCCAAATGAATAATAAAGATAAAGTATCTGTCTTTAAACAGCTCTCACCACCCGGACAAGTCCAAGTCTCCTCCACCGTTTCGTTTAGGAACAGGAATCCACCGACCTCCGAGTCTTCAATCCTTCTGGTGTACCGCAGCAAGTATGAGAAATGTCTCTCAGGTACAGCTAGGCTGGCAGAGGGCTCTTTGGAAAAGAGCACAAGGCCCAGGCTTCAGGCCTTGTGCCTCCAGCAGTCCAGCACAGACTTCCTCTTGCTAGGAGGGAGGGTGTCCAAAGAGAGCGAACTAGGCCTCTCCCCCTCCTTATATGTCCTCCCCCATGAGTCTCTGGGGCATAACTCCAAACATCCTGGGAACCAGCGGGGGTTCTGGGAACAGTAGTTTTATATTCCTTAAAGAGACCCCGCTACACCTACATACGGTCACACCAAAGTCCGACCGTCAAGAACGCGATGACGTACAACACGTACGACGGGACTAGAAAAAGGAAGTTCAGTAGCCAATAGCCTCCGTCTCGTACTTGCTTCAGAGCTTGCGCCGTTTTTGGTCCGTCGGAACAGCGTACAGACGACCGGTTTTCCTGATAGGAATCCGTTCCGTCAGAAATATTTAGAACATGTTTCTATTTCTAGGTCCGTCAGAATTTTCGACGTAAAAAATCCGATGGGGCCCACACACGATCGGAATATACGATGTAAAGCCCCTGTTGGTCTTTTTTTGTCGGACATTCTGCTCGTGTGTACGCGGCATAAGGGAGGACTCTGGGGCCTCCAACCTCAGGGATGCTCTGGGAACCCTGATTTAAGGGGGCAACACTGAGAACTCTGATGTATGGAGAAGACTCTGATGTAAGGGGGAACACTGGAGCCTTTGGTGTAAAGGGGAACTCTGATGTAAGGGGTGCTCTGAGAACCCTGGTTTACCTTAGTGTACTCACTTCGAGGCAGGAGAGAGAAGGGGGAGACTTCAGTCACAGACAGGGATGGATAGTGAGCCCCCCCCTTGGCACCTCTCATCCAGATGTATGGACAAAGCCTATTTTCTTTGATTCTGCCCGGGACAGGCTCAGGTCGGGACAGGGTTCTGAATTCCGTGAATGTCCTGGCCAAATCGGGACCCTTAGCAACTATGCAGATGAGGCATCGCCGTACGAGATCGGTAATGTAATAACCTTAAAATTAAATACAAAGAAAAGACCACCTTGCCAATAATGCAGGCATCTAGCGATCACTGGTGGAGATACTCTGCTCTTGGAGGAACCTCTGAACGGGGGGGGTGGATAATTGGACATGTAGTTAAAACTTTCAGACCAGCCAGTGGGCCAATCACACGTTGACCATATGATCCCCCAGCTGATCAAAGCAACCGGCTACCAGGAGCTGTGGTGGACACATCGGTGTCGGAGTGGCTCGCCAATGTGGCTGTGCTAAGCGAAGCACAGGTTATGTCACTTAGCCGCCCGTACATGTGCTGTGGGAGGTCTGGAAGAGGTTAACACTGAATTTTTATTTTTGAATTGGCGTGATACACAGAAGTGGACATTTTATATGTTGTTGTCGCACTGCAAACTTTATTGTTTGTGTTATATATTGATATATATCTCATACACACACAGCGCTAGGCCGTGTTCACGCTACGAGAGGTTTCTCGGGGCTGCAGTTCCTCTGAGCTCCACAAGGTGGTGATCTGTCTTATATCGAGACAGAAAGTCTCTATGGAAGTCTCTATGGAAAATTGACAGGAAGTGATGTCAGGGAAAGACGGGAAGTGATATATAGAGCACAAAGGAAGTTCCATGTGGGAGGAATAGGAGGGAAGACATTGTTGGGACTGGCAGCAGAGGAGGTAATATGATATTAATTTGTCATAGCTCCTGTCACTGTCCATTATTGGGAATTAATACGCACGGTAACGTTCTTATATGGCCCTATTTGCAGTCCGATGGGCGCACAAATAAATATACTATTTAACTGCCCAAACTGTTTATACTGATCAGCCTTAACATTATTACCACCTACCTAATATTGAGTGGGTCCTCCTTTTGCCGCCAAAATAGCTCTTACCCGTTCAGGCATGGAGACCTCGGCGCGGTATCTGGCACTAAGCCATCATTAGCAGATCCTTTAAGTCCTGTAAGCCGAGGTGGGGCCTTTATGGATCAGACTTTATTTCTCCAACACATCCCACAGATCATGCTTGATTGGATTGAGATCTGGAGAGTTTGAAAGCCAATTCAATGCCTCAAACTCTTTTGTTATGTTCCTCAAGCCATCCTTGAATTCATCAGACCAGGCCACTTTTTTCCATTGCTCCGTGGTCCAGTTCTGATGCTCACGCGCTCATTGTAGACTATTTTGACTGTGGACACGGGTCACAATGGCCACCCGGAACCGGTCTGCAGCTACAAAGCCCCATACGCAACAGATGGCAATGCTCTGTGTTCTGAAACCTTTCTTTCAGAACCGGCGTTCTATTTTTCCCAGCCAATTGGAGCTCCAGTGCTCTTCTATTGGATCAACATACCCCACCTCTATCAATGAGCCTTCCCTCCCCCACCTCCATAAATGACTCCCCCCCCCCCCCAGCCTCAGTCAATGAGCCTCCTCCACCCCACCTCCATCAATGAGCCTCCTCCACCCCACCTCCATCAATGAGCCTCCCCCACCCCACCCCACCTCCATCAATGAGCCTCCCCCACCTCCATCAATGAGCCTTCCCCACCCCACCTCCATCCATGAGCCTTCTCCATCCCACCTCCATCCATGAGCCTTCTCCATCCCACCTCCATCCATGAGCCTTCCCCACCCCACTTTCATCAATGAGCATCCTCCACCCCACCTCCGTCAATGAGCCTTCTCCACCCCACCTCCGTCAATGAGCCTTCTCCACCCCACCTCCATCAATGAGCCTCCCCCACCCCACCTCCGTCAATGAGCCTCCTCCACCCCACCTCCATCAATGACCCTCCTCCACTCCACCTCCATCAATGAGCCTTCTCCACCCCACCTCCGTCAATGAGCCTCCTCCACCCCACCTCCATCAATGAGCCTCCCCCACCCCACCTCCGTCAATGAGCCTCCTCCACCCCACCTCCATCAATGACCCTCCTCCACCCCACCTCCATCAATGAGCCTTCTCCACCCCACCTCCATAAATGAGCCTTCCCACCCCATCTCCATCAATGAGCCTCTCCACTCCACCTCCATCAATGAGCCTCCCCCACCCCACCTCCATCAATGAGCCTCCCCCACCCCACCTCCATCTATGAGCCCTCCCCACCCCACCTCCATCTATGAGCCCTCCCCACCTCCATCAGTGAGCCTTTCCCACCCCACCTCCATCAGTGAGCCTTCTCCATCCCACCTCCATCAATGAGCCTTCCCTCTTGACCTCCATCAATGAGCCTTCCCCACCCCACCTCCATCAATGAGCCTCCCCTCCCCACCTCTATCAATGAGCCTCCCTCATTGAGGGAGTCCTTGTGTACTGGTCTGCATCAGCAACTGCCCCCACATTCCCACCTTCCCAATTTTCTATATCTCAGTTTGGATGATGGTACGATTTTATCTCTTATTGATCATTAATTTATGAGGCTATGCTCAAAACATTTTGACATGTACAATTACGTAAAGGGTTCCATATAGTGAACTTGGTGTTGAGTTATTCACTTTGAAGTCATCACAGAGAATAAGGGGGCACTCTTTACGTCTAGAGGAAAAGAGATTTCATCTCCAAATACGGAAAGGTTTCTTCACAGTAAGAGCTGTGAAAATGTGGAATAGACTCCCTCCGGAGGTGGTTCTGGCCAGCTCAGTAGATTGCCTTAAGAAAGATCTGGATTTTTTTCCTAAATGTACATACTATAACGGGGTACTAACATTTATAGGTAAAGTTGATCCAGGGAAAATGGGATTGCCTCTCTGGGATTGGGAAGGAATTTCATTCACCTGCTGTAGAAAATTGGATCATGCTTTGCTGTGATTTTTCGCCTTCCTCTGGGTCAACTGTGGATATAGGATTGTGTAGATGGGATTGAATTTTTTTATTTTTTTGGTTGAACTAGATGTCTTTTTTCAACCTGACGAACTATGTATTTCTATTAATAACTATATATACCTGGGTATATGTACGCAATTCCACCAGTTCTAGGGTTGCCACCTTTTCTGCAAGCCAATCCCGAACAGTCTTGTACCCATAAAATATGCTTACAATGCTGGGCCACAAGTAAGTCTCTCACAGACATGTATAAACCTCAGAACAATAATTAGAAAATAAAACTCTTCCAATATATATGATTTGTGGACTAAATGCAAAAAAACTGATTCCTCTATCCACACAAATTAGGTGGATGGAGGAATTTCCTCCCTCCTTAGTGGGAGGGGGACCAGAGGATCCGGCCATTTCTGATTAGTGTTCTGTGTGACGAATCAACAGATCGCCTGACTCTGTGGAGATCCCGCTGCCTGGGGGGGGGGGGGGGGTAGCAGAGTGTGCCTCCTGCCCAGGACAGTTAGCCACAGTTCAGTGTGAATAAATATGTCCAGGTTTCATGCAATCTGAAACCCGGACACATGGTCTAAAACCCGAACTGTCCGGGTGAATCCAGGACAGGTGGCAATCCTAACCAGTTCTCCTATTGGCCCTTTGCTGATAATCCCTGTTTGTAAATTGAATGTATGGACTGTTATTGATCTCTTCTTATACAAAGCTTGTATTATTTCTAGACTGGTGTATATCTCTGTATTTATGGTTAATGTTATACGCTGGTTGTAGAAGTTCTTCTGCTCCCAATTACTTTGATTAGATTGATGGTTAATTTCCCAGCAAGGGGAATCCGCTCTGTTCACAGAGGGCCCCGTCTTGTGTGTGGGGGGGACCTCGTCTTGTGTGTGGGGGGGGGCCCCGTCTTGTGTGGGGGGGGGGCCCTGTCTTGTGTGTGGTGGTGGGGGGCCCTGTCTTGTGTGTGGTGGGGGCCCTGTCTTGTGTGTGGGGGGGGGCCCTGTCTTGTGTGTGGTGGGGGGGCCCTGTCTTGTCTGGGGGGGCCCTGCCAACTTTATTACCAATCCCACTCTTGCACATAACAAAGGTTCTGGTTCTCTTATTTACCTCCAGGTTTAGCACATTTCCCATAACCCCCCAAAAGGGGGCTTTATTTGAAGGCACTGTTGAGATCAAAGGGGATTAAAGTGGAGTTCCACCCAAAAGGGGAAGCTCTGCTTTTGTTTGCTTCCCCCTCCTCCCCCCCCCCCCCCCGCTGCCACATTTGACAACTTTCAGGACAGAGTGGGTGTGCGCTGTGCGCAGAGTGCAGGATTCAGGGGAGTGCAGGGTTCGGGGGTACGCAAAGTGCAGGGTTTGGGGGTTCGTGGGTGCGCAGGGTTCGGGGGTGCTCAAAGTGCAGGGTTTTTGGGTTCGTGGGTTTTTGGGTTTGTGGAAGTGCAGGGTTCGGGAGTGCGCAAAGTGCAGGGTTTGGGGGTTCGGGAGTGCGCAAAGTGCAGGGTTTGGGGGTTCGGGAGTGCGCAATGTGCAGGGTTTGGGGGTTCGTGAGTATGCAGGGTTTGCTGTATGCAGAATTCAGGTGTATCTGTCCACTTGTTGTTATCTCACATGCACTATACCAGATAGTTCAGTCTGTGAACCACTATGTGTATGTAGTGGTTTCCTTGCTGTATATTAGTAGGTGAACCTGTTTATTGCAACTGTATGTATATGCAGATCCTGTTATTCTGGGTAACCCTGCCCCTTCTGGTCTGGGGTTCTATATAGCTAGTTGTAGCTCAAGGCTCAATGACCAGCATAGGCTAGAGCATCTGACAGTCCCTTAGGTAGTTAGAGGTCCAGTTGCATGACCGATTAGATGCTACTAGGAACTAAATGCAGAGTAGATAGGCTGACTCTGAGTTCCAGTTTAGCTGGTGAGAAGCTGCATTCCAGGCTGGTTGGGCAATGGCTGTAGGATATCCTCAACATCACGGATCTTGTCTTTAGGTTTTTCGACTACAAGGCGCTCCCATATCGTGCAAATGTAACATTCGTTAATTTATTAATAACTATACATACCCGGGTATATGTGCACAATTCCACCAGGGCTCCTATCGGGGTCTTTGCTAACAATAGCTGTTTGTTCATGAGATGTATTGACTGTTATTAATCTCTTCTTCTTATTCAAATCTTATCTTATTCAAATTCAAATCGAGTATTATTTCTATACTGGTGTACATCTATATACTTATGGTTAATGTTATATGCTGGTTGCAGTAATTCATCTGATCCCAATTACTTTGATTAGGTTATTTTCCCAAGAAGGGGATCCCCTTTGTTGACAGAGGCCCCATCCTGGGTGGAGGCACCGCCAACTTTATTATCAAACCCACGCTTTAACTTTGTGAAGGTTCTAGTTCTCTTATTTACCCCCCCAGGTTTAGTGCAAAATCTTGTTTGGGGAGGACCATTTCGCATAACCCCCCAAAAGAGGACTACACCTGTCTGAATGGAGGTCCGATGCCGGCTGAAGTCTTCTTTAGAAACGGACTCAACCGGGGAGTGACGATCTCCTGGTCCTCCACAGAGCTCTGTGGTAGCTCCTGTGACCCTCCCCCCCCTTCCATTGCTACAGGATGTGGTACATGGACATGATCTTGAGGACACAGCATTGACATGATGTTTAGCTGGAAAAACCACCATGGGGGACCAGGAGGTGGACAACCTGGGAGGAGTCGGTTTCTGAAGAAGACCTCTCATTGATTTTGGTCTGCATCAGAGCCGTGTTTTCGGGGGCAAAGGTAGATGGAGAGGTAAGAATGTACCTTCTTTATAGAACATAATGCTATTTGGGATTTGGCTTTAAGTCATCATGGTTTATATAAATGGGGGTGTGTAATGGGTATGGCCTCTGACTAAATATTTGATAAGAGTGGCTCTTTTCCGTTTCAGTAAGTTAGGTCGAATGTTTTAAAGCGGAGGTCCACCCTAAAGTGGAGCTTCCGCTCATTGGAATCCTCCCCCCCCCCTCCGGCGCCACAATTGGCACCTTTCAGGGGTGAGGGGGGTGCAGGTACCTGTACAGTACAGGTATCTGCACCCACTTCCGGCGTAGATTCTGCAGAAAGGAACGCCCCTTTCTGCAGAATCCACGCCCCTTTCCGAAAGTCCCCCGCTGCCTGCTGGGAAACACACGGATCCCAGAGGCGGCGGGGACCGTCCTTATTGCGCAGCGCGACTCGGCATGCGCAGTAGGGAACCGGGAAATGAAGCCGATAGGCTCCACTTCCTGATTCCCATACCCAAGATGGCGGCGGCAGCACCCGAGAGACGATCGAGAGATCGGCTTCGGGTGCCGACATCGCGGGCGCGCTGGGCGGGTAAGTGTCCTCATTTTAAAAGTCAGCAGCTGCAGTATTTGTAGCTGCTGGCTTTTAAAAAAAAACAAAAAACGGTGGAACTCCCGGCGGACTCCCGCTTTAAGTTTACACCCAGTAAACCCGCCCCCCCCCCACGTCATGTCCATCCTGTCATGGAGGATTGAGGTTTTATTTAGGCATAAAGTCGAAAGAGTAAGAGGCTCCTGGACCCCAAAAACATAGGAAACCCTAAACTGAACGTTCCTCATATTACCCCCCCCCATACATCTCCATCCTAATATTATACAACCAGCACAGTCCAGGTAATACTCTCTTATCAATTATTGGTCTGCAGGTAACCTGTATAGATCACATGACCAATGAGGATGGAGGAGGACAAAGGTCACATGACTGAGAGGATACTAAACCTCACCCTGGAGATCATCTACCTGCTGACCGGAGAGGTGAGGAGGATTCTGGGAGGTCACATGACATCACTCTTATCTCTATTAATAAAACACAGACCTGACCGGAGAGGTGAGGAGGATTCTGGGAGGTCACATGACATCACTCTTATCTCTATTAATAAAACACAGACCTGACCGGAGAGGTGAGGAGGATTCTGGGAGGAGGTCACATGACATCACTCTTATCACTATTAATAAAACACAGACCTGACCGGTGAGGAGGATTCTGGGAAGTCACATGACATCACTCTATTAATAAAACACAGACCTGACCGGAGAGGTGAGGAGGATTCTGGGATTCTAACATGATATTCTTATTGGTTCTCCAATACAGAGATTTCCTCTTGTGAAGTCCGGTGATCATATGACCATCACAGTGCCTCCATGTGACTCCCTAAAACCTGAGAGACACGACATGGAGAAGATTCTAGAAGTCACCAAGAAGATGATGGAGCTGCTGACAGGAGAGGTGAGGAGGATTCTGGGAATTGTGGGACATTATCCAGTAACAGACAAGGGATGTGTCTGGATGGTGACTGTATCATTGTGTGTGCGTCGGCATCTGCATTGTTACAATTCGTTTTTATTCTATGTTCAGAGTGGAAACCTGAGAGATTCTAAAGTTGAGGTTAAAGAAGAGATAACTGAGGAGGAGGATGAAGAGGATGGGATGATGGAGGAGTCCCCCAAAGAACACAAAGATCTGCTCCAGGACACCATAGTGGAGTCATTCATTTACAGAAGCCCACCAGAGAGATGTCCCCGTCCTCTGCATTCCCGGGATTCGCCACAGGAAGGTCCCACCAAACCCCACCATCATCAGGTAGATGAGGAACAATCGCTAGTTGATATAACTTATACACAATCATGTTTGTTACAATGAATGTTTTTTTTTTATATATTCAGAGTGGAAGCCTCAGGGATTATAACATTGTGGTTAAAGAAGAGTATACAGACGAGGATGATGAGTATGGTATGTTTGGAGAGCTTTCTGAAGGACGCAAGGCTCACTACAGGAACATTATGATGAAGTCACCTCCTACAGAGATCAGCACAGGTGACCCATCATATATTCTTCTCTTATCTCTGCTCTGTTACTGCTCACTGATTGGTCCAGAGTAGGGCGGGAGCTGAGTGATATCAGCCAATAATAGGGTGTACCCCTTTACTGATACTCGTTCTGGGGTTCAGCTGGCAGTATTAGGTTGTGTTTCAATCCTAGTTACGGTAGGGATCAAAAGTTCCTTCTGATAATGGTCTCCTCCCTGTTCTGATACCCTATTTGTGGTTCAGCTGGCAGTATTAGGTTGTGTTTCAATCCTAGTTATGGTAGGGATCAAAAGTTCCTTCTGATAATGGTCTCCTCCCTGTACTGATACCCTATTTGTGGTTCAGCTGGCAGTATTAGGTTGTGTTTCAATCCTAGTTATGGTAGGGATCAAAAGTTCCTTCTGATAATGGTCTCCTCCCTGTACTGATACCCTATTTGTGGTTCAGCTGGCAGTATTAGGTTGTGTGTCACTCCTAGTTACAGTAGCACAGATATGATAACACAGATTGAGCCTTTCTTAGGTCGGTCCCTCTTCTTCTAACAGACTTATTTGTAACAAAAAAAACTCCCTTGTTGGGATTAAATGTATGGAGTAATCATGAGTGACCCGGCCTGCATTCAGTTCTCAGGGAAATGCACGACAGAAGCTTAAAATCTGCAAACCCTATTGAAGTCTATGGAAGCTTTTTCGAAGCCAAGCATCTGGCTTCACTACATCAGCCGTTGCTAGGGTGCAGGCAACCACCTGCATCCTAGCAACAAGTGGTACTGTGTGGACCACCTGTGCCCTAGCAACCGGTGATGCACAGCATTATAGGTTTCCATGATGCATGCAGCCACAAAGCGCGTCACTGGTTGCTAGGACGCAAGGCTGCTGCACAGCATCCTTGGTTTTTAGGAGACGCGTGTGAATATGTCGTTTAGCAGTCAAAAGGTCGGCAGATGTGCCAACCTGGCTCTTTAGTTCGCCAAATTTGGTCAACTGCAAGCGACTCATGGTTGACCTGAACCCAAAGCTCATCCCAGAAAGATAATACTGATCCAAGCTCCCTCCGGTGCTGCGTATCCCCAGAACAGAAAGGCCCGTGGTCGCTTGTTCTATGGTAAAAGGGTCTTCAAGGCTCGCAGACCAGAATTGACACCCAGATTGCCCATGACGTTCTTACATCCTTGTAGGTATAGATAAGGATAGAACAAAAATTATTATGGGGCTATCACCCCAGCCTGGGATCTCTATGGCAAGCACTGAACTCCTCAGCTTTAGCAGGAATGGTCCTCGCACAGGTCAAATTGGGCATGGCAAATTAATCCCCATAGAACAACAAAAGCTCATATAGTGTAAAACCTTCACATTTATTTACATCTCATAAGACAAGTGGGCACTTACTTTTTATGCTGTATCTTATCTGCTCAAACTGTATCAAGCCGGCCAGCTGGCCTTCGAATAAAGCCCATTGCTTCTGGGAATAAGCGTATTGCGGTGACGTCAGTGCATCGCCGTTCCCCCATCCCTACGCGTTTCGTCATCAACAGGACGTTGTCACGGGGATAAATGGATTGTCACCTCGCTGAGGCCTCAAAGGTAGCCTCTATCAAATTTGTAGACATGTGCACTGACAAAAAACGTGTTCGTTTTCGTTTCATTCGTTTTTTTTTGGAAAAAAAAAAAATTTGGAATTAGGAAATTCGGAAATTTTAGAATTTTCGGATTTCCCAAATTTCGAATTTCCCCGTAAAAAAACAAATTCAGAAATAAACGGATTGCGCATGTCTACCAATTTGTCTACGGGCCCCACACGGGACAAGGCCTATCTATACACATAGAAGACTCCAAATCATCTACCAACAATTGACTTTAGATCAAGATTTCATAAAAATCTAAAAATATTTGTTGCAGAGAGATGACAATAATTTTTTTTTCATCATATACACATCTTTGGCTACGCTCAGATTTAAAATAATCAAATTTGGGTGTTGAAATAAATGCTTTAGAAAATTATTATCAGAGGGTGGTTATGGATTCCCTCTATTTATTGCATATACGTATTGACTTGTCTATTCCTATAGTTAGCTAGTCTGTTAAAACTCTGATAATGTAACTGTTGATTAGCACAATCATATAAGGTTAGCTATGAAAAAAACACACTGCTCAGTAAAACAAAGTCTTATTTATTTCCCAAGAAAATAGGAAAATGTTAACGTGAAAACACAAAATGGAAATTATTTATATAACATATAACAAAAGAACATCAAAGATATTTATCGCAAAGGCTTTCCTCTAGATATTGTCTCACCAGCTGGGCTCAAGATGGTAACAGAGAGTCATGAGGCTCAGAGAACCATCAGGCAAGAGAGAAAAGGGATCGATCTCTCTTCTGTGTGCACTTTTACCCTGCATTCAAACCCCCTCGTAACCACACCCCACGAGCCTCCTATCTCCAATGAGATATTGCCAAGAGGCAGTCCTTAAAATATATTATAGTTCTGTCCATCCTGCTGTATTGGCCTCTAGGGGCAGTATTCGTCCATGGAGCATTGCTATGTCCCCCGGGTCATCTTTAATGCCTGTTGTTGATCCTTTGATCTTTATCAATCATCCTGGCAGCCACGGCCCTCTTTGAAGCTTGCTTGCAGAGTGTTCAACAAGGATTTCAGTCTCATCACACCAGTTGGTCAGGAGCCAAGATAATGTAACTGTTGATAAGCACAATCATATAAGGTTAGCTATGAAAAAAAAACACTGCTCAGTAAAACAAAGTCTTATTTATTTCCCAAGAAAATAGGAAAATGTTAACGTGAAAACACTAAAGGGAAATTATTTATATAACATATAACAAAAGAACATCAAAGATATTTATCGCAAAGGCTTTCCTCTAGATATTGTCTCACCAGCTGGGCTCAAGATGGTAACAGAGAGTCATGAGGCTCAGAGAACCATCAGGCAAGAGAGAAAAGGGATCGATCTCTCTTCTGTGTGCACTTTTACCCTGCATTCAGACCCCCTCGTAACCACACCCCACGAGCCTCCTGTCTCCAATGAGATATTGCCAAGAGGCAGTCCTTAAAATATTTTATAGTTCTGTCCATCCTGCTGTATTGGCCTCTAGGGGCAGTATTCGTCCATGGAGCATTGCTATGTCCCCCGGGTCATCTTTAATGCCTGTTGTTGATCCTTTGATCTTTATCAATCATCCTGGCAGCCACGGCCCTCTTTGAAGCTTGCTTGCAGAGTGTTCAACAAGGATTTCAGTCTCATCACACCAGTTGGTCAGGAGCCAAGCTTTTGTTCAGCCTTGAGAGCTGGGCGGCCAAAAAAATTACGCTTTAAAAAAAAATAAAAACTAGATTCAAGTTTCGAATCAAGTTTTTTTTTGATGGACACCGCGCCGGTCCTGAGGAGTTGCATGCAGTAGTTTTTAGGCGAGGCCACGGCTTCGGCCTAGTCCACGGCGTCCGGCCTCGCGGACTAGGCCGAAGCCGTGGCCTCACCTAAAAACTCCTGCCCGCAGCACCTCAGAACCGGGGCGCGGTGTCAGCGCTGATCCTGGTGAATTTTTTTTTTTCCCCCCAGCCTTAGCTCGAGGGCATGACGTGTTATAGTTAGCAAGGTTGAATAAAGACACAAGCCCATCCAGTTCAACCTAAAGTACCCGGAGGAAACCCACGCAGGCACAGGGAGAACATGCAAACTCCAGGCTGGTAGTGTCATGGTTGGGATTCGAACCAGCAACCCTTTTTATTTATCTTTTTTTTTGCTAGGCGAGAGTGCTACCCACCACACCACTGTGCTGCATCTTTCAGATGAAGGTTCTGATATGCTACAAAAGCTTTGATGTGCAACTTGTTACATTCCAGACCTGGTTGTATCAACCAGAAAGAAACTCCAGAAATATGATATTAAACCATGTTGCCTTCCAACAGGTGTAGCGAACCCTTGAGAGATCCCCAAACTGTGACAGCCATTAGGTGTTTGGACTTGTGATTGGAATGATGCTCTGGTGTCGAAAAAAATTCCATCTCGACCCAGCCATTAGAACCATTCATGGCCCATTTAACCCTGGCCAATTCAGAAGGCAGAACCATCCTCAGGGCTGAGGAGGGAACACCCCAGGGGGTTTATTGGCCAAGGGTTAGAGTCCACCCCACATCGATATCTCAATAAATCGAGAGGCATGAGATATGGATGGCTTGATTTGCATGGAGCCAGTTCTGAAAAAGTTGGATAACGCCAGGATTCTAGCTTGTAGGATAGCTTGAGGAAATCGAGAAGTGTTTAGGAATTGCTACACCGCCCCTGCCTCTAACACTTGAAGTTCACCAGATTACATGTAAGCTTTGTATTTGCCTGTATGTGGCCAGCCAGCTAGGCTTGGACGTAGACTCCCAACAGTGGTGGCGCCAGGCATTCCCGGCTGTGACACGTGTACCATAACTGGTTTTACTTGCTTAAAATATTGGTTGAACTAGATGGTCTTTTTTTTTTTCAATCAGACTAACTATGTAGCTATGGAGGGCTACTCCTCATTCCCTTCCTTTTTGTGTACCCTAGAAACCCATCCATGACACTCTTCTCTTTTTTTTTTTATCAGAGATCACATGCCCCAGGCCCTAGGCTTGTGGTTGTGTAAAGAGCATGCCCCTCTCAGTCCCCATTGGTTCCTCTTCTGACAAGGCTGTGTAAATGTAGAAGTGATCTGGGAGGAGGACCAAAGAACCTTTGACTGAAGAGGGGGGAAAAGTCCCATCTGGTTGGGACATCCACAGAGAACATCTCCTCACTCATATCTACCTGATCCAGATGGGATCTTGATGGAAGTGAACTAACCCTCTCATATCTATTGATGATGTTTTTATATTTTTCCAGGATCCGCCATCAAGAAACCCTCAATGGAACACCCCACTTTATGTAAAATGGAAGATGAGGACATCACTCAAGACTGTGCAGTAGAAAAGAAAATAAGCTCAACTATGGACGGTGAAGCTCATAGTGTGGATAGACCATCGAATCCCTCTGAATCTGACCTATCTCGTACTTTGGGTGATGCGGACAAAATTCAGGAACAGAAGAAATTTTCCTGTCCTGAATGTGGGGAACTTTTTAGCTCTGATCTAATTCTTTCTATATATCGGAGCTTTCACGAGGGTGATAAGCTTCACTTCTGTTCTGAGTGTGGGAAAGGTTTTGTTTGTAAATCAGAACTTGTTGAACATTCCAAATCTCACACGGGGGAGAAGCCATTTTCGTGCACTGACTGCGGGAAACGTTTTTCTCAGAAGTCCTATCTTTCGGCACACCAGAAACTGCACATGGGTGAGAAGCCATATTCCTGCCCTCAGTGCGGGAAATGTTTTGTATGGAAATCAGAACTTCTTATACACCAGAGAACTCACACTGGGGAGAAGCCGTATACCTGCCCTGAGTGTGGAAAATGTTTCACACAGAGGGCCCATCTTTCTAGCCATCAGAGGTTGCATCGGGGCGAGAAGCCGTATTCCTGCCCTGATTGTGGGAAATGCTTCCCACGAAAATCAAACCTGGTTGTTCATCAAAGATCTCACACAGGGGAGAAACCATTTTCCTGCCCTGACTGTGGCAAATCTTTTTCGCAGAAGGCCAACTTTGCCAGACATCAGATATTGCACACAGGTGAGAAGCCATTTGCCTGCCTTATGTGCGAGAAATGCTTTCCACGGAAATTAGACCTTGTTATACATGAAAGAACTCACACGGGGGAAAAGCCGTACGGTTGCCCCGAGTGCGGCAAATGTTATAAGCAGAAATCAGACCTGGTTAAACATCAGAGATCCCACACGGGGGAGAAACCCTATCCCTGCCTTGAGTGCGGGAAAGGCTTTCGTCGGAAAGCCGACCTTGCTACACATCAAAGATCTCACACAGGGGAGAAGCCGTTTTCCTGCCCTGAGTGCGGGAAATGTTTTTCACAAAAGTCTTATCTTACCCAACATCGAAAAACCCACGCCAACTCCTTGGTGAATTTGTGTCCTGAGTAAGGGAAATGTCTTCTATATGGATCATATTTTGCCGTACATCCGAGATCTCACACCGGGGAGATCAACACACCTTGATATACATCTCAGAAAACACGTGGCTGAGCGCTCCTCTGATCTTTATAATGGAAGAAACACTTTGAAAGGAAATCACTAAAGTTCCTGTAGCCGTTTTGTATGTTCTCCCCTGATCTTCAACATGAGCTTCAATGGAAGACGTCATGGTGACGGCAGTGCCCATGAAACGCGTTGACTCAGTCTGTAGGTTCTCACGCTTTTCAATAAACAACTTAAACCCCCCCAACAGTTCAATGATCTTGGACAGCGGGTGGTCGTTCCTTCGTTCTCAATCAAGCATTGGTTCTACTGAGGCGAAAGCGCTATATCAGTAAGGTAAGCAGCCCAAACCTAATGGAGATCAGCACCACCATTTACCCATGGAGCCACCTAAGAACTATCGGTAACTTTCTGGTCCAGTCCAGCATGATCCCTAGCTCTAATTAAATATTTGAGATCATTGCTACAGTCAACTGGGATCAGGCACAAAATATTGCCTATATTCCTTTCCGGTACTTATATTTATAATGTATGGATGTTTTTCTTTAGTTTTTGAATTCGGGCTACTAAAATATGTATAAATAGTTAGCGAAAATGTATTTTTTATTTTTTTGCGTGGCCCAGGTTTAAGCTCTAACGTTATTTTGGAGGTCGATCTATATCTTGTACGGTCCGCTAGTATTGGTATATTTTGGAATTGTATTAATAAAGGTTCTTCGATAATAATGTATTAATAAAGGTTCTTCCATAATAGTCTATGTACATGTTTATGTCTTTTAATACTGTTTTGGGCCCATCTCTTTTTGTACCGTGTTTATGTATTGTTTTGGGTTCCGATGAATTAAGTTGCAAACCAACAGCCCAGTGTTGTGAGGGGGTCAAGCTGCGTTTCTGGAACACCAACTGCATTCTCATCCCTCGAAAACATCAACGTCTCCCGTTCTGCTCGGCAGGTTGCTGGATTTTTGAGTTGCGTTATTATAATGTGACATCATTTCTGCTGTAATAATACATTGCCTTGCAAAAGTATTCACCTCCCGCCCCTTCTTGGCATTTTACCTATTGTGTTACATTACAGCCTTTAGTTCAATGTTTTTTTTAACCACTTCCCGACCAGCGCACGACGATATACGTCGACAGAATGGCACGGGCAGGCATATTGGCGTACAGGTACATCCAATATTTGATGCCGCCCTGCCATCGGGAGCGCGCCGGCGGGACCCCCGTGAGTTTGGTCGCGGGACCCGCGGACTCGATCGCCGTGGGCATCCCCGCGATCGTCTCACGGAGCAGCCGAATAGACGAAATGCTGTGTAAACAACATTTCTCTATTCTGCCTAGCAACTAGTGACGCTGATCTCTGCTCCATGTGATTGGAGCAGAGATCAGTGTACACTAAATGAAAGCCCAACCCCCCCCACAGTTACTAACACACCCCTAGGAACACTTAACCCCTACACTGCCCACCCACTGGTTAACCCTTTCACTGCCAGTGTCATTTACACAGGAATCATTGCATTTATATAGCAGTGATTACTGTATAAATGACAATGGTCCCAAAAATGTGTCAAAAATGTCCGATGTGTCCGCCTTAATGTCGCAGTCACAATAAAAATCGCTGATCGCCGCCATTACTAGTAAAAAAAAAAAATAATAAAAAATTATTAATAAAAATGCTATAAAACTATCCCTATTTTGTAAACGTTATAACTTTTGCGCAAACCAATCTATAATCGCTTATTGCGATTTTTTTTTTACCAAAAATATGTAGAAGAATACGTATCGGCCTAAACTGAGGGAAAGAAATGTTTTTTTATATATTTTTGGGGGATATTTATTATAACAAAAAGTAAAAAATAATGCGTTTTTTTCAAAATTGTCGCTCTATTTTTGTTTATAGCGCAAAAAATAAAAACCGCAGGGGTGATCAAATACCACCAAAAGAAAGCTCTATTTGTGGGAAAAAAAAGGACGTCAATTTTGTTTGGGAGCCACGTCGCACAACCGCGCAATCGTCAGTTAAAGCGACGCAGCGCCGAATCGCAAAAAGTGGTCTGGTCTTTGACCAGCAAAATGGTCCGGTCTGCAAGTGGTTAAAGCGGAGCTGCTAGAGCGGACTCACTACTCCAAAACCTCCACCACTTCTCTTATTGATTTTATTTCAGTGCGTTCATAATATTGACGACATCCCTCGACTTTACAGAGATTCATGGGTTCAAAGCATACATTCCTGCACCAACCCATACTTACAATTACCCCGGAGAAGCCCAAAGTCTCCTCCATTTTTTTTTTTTTCTGTGAATTACCAATAGCAACCTCTGTGACTTCTTTCAGGGGAATCCCGGATAAGCCCCCAAATGTTGCGGTACGCCCATAGAAACCTGCGGTATTTAAGGTCCGTTGGGTATTTACCCATAGTTGCCCCTCCCCCAGCCAGGCACACAGTCACAGCCACTCCTTTGGCTCAATAAACAGTCCAGAGGTATTCTCTTTTTGGTCTTTTAATTTATTTTTGGATAACTTGGATGGGGGATAGGGAGCTGTATGGGGGAAACTCCAGAACTATGTACAAACAAGAGGGCACTCTTCTTCAGAACTATGAGCCAAGTCCTTGCACAGGTAGATGATGGACTGAGCCTTCTAGTGGTAACTATAGAAATCGGAGCAGTATCTTTTCACTAATGCCCCGTACACACACGAGCGGAATTTCCGTCTGAAAAAGTGCGAAGGGAGCTTTTGGTCGGATATTCCCCGACTGTGTGTATGCTGCATCCAACTTTTTCTGTCTGAATTTCCCGCCAGCAAAAGATTGAGAGCTGGTTCTCTATTTTTCCGACGGAAGAAAAGTTCTTGACGGAAATTCCATTCGTCTGTATGCAATTCCGACACGCAAAAAAAACATGCATGCTCTGAAACAATTTGACACATGCTCGGAAGCATTTAACTGCATTGGAATTGCTACAGACGATTTTCTGGCGGGAATTCGGCCTGCAAACGTCCGATGGGGCATACACATGGTCACATTTTCCGACCAAAAGCTCTCATCGGTCTTTTGCTGGCCAAATTTCTGATCGTGTGTACGTGGCATTGTATGCAAGTTTTTGCCATAAAAAAAGGGTATGGGGATCTGGGCACTGCCCTGGGGGAGATATCAATGCAATTTTTTATTTATTTTTTTTATCGTTTAGGAGCAGTGATTTTAATGATGCTTAAATTGAAACATTGAAAGTTCCTTTAAATATAGAGCATGGGGAGTCCCCTTAGTCGTCCTGTAAAGTGGCCCATCTGTACCGTGTATAGAACCTGCTGCAGCAAAATTGACAGTTACTGTATAAAGAAAAAAATTAAATTTAAATAAAAAAAAAAAAAAACAGCATGACGTCCCCCCAATCCATACCAGGCCCTTTGGGTCTGGCATGGATTTTATGGGGAACCGCATGTCAAAATAAAAATAAATGGCGTGGGGTCCCCCCAAAATACATACCAGACCGTTATCCGGGTATGCAGCAGGTCAGAAAGGTTGAATCATACCAGGGTACATGCCCTCAAATTGGTGCTGCCATTCCCCCCCCACCCCAAAGTACCCTGTCCTCATATTGGTGGGGACAAGGGCCTCTTCCCAACAACCCTGGGCTTTGGTTGTGGGGGTCTGCAGGTCAAAAACTGTGTTTGTGTTTTTTTTCTTATTGATGCTTTTTTTTGGTGAATGGTTAGGGGTACAATGTACCCTGTGTCTATTAGGGGCACAGGATGGCCGAGAACCCCAGTCTGATCTGCACTAATCTGACTCACTGTACAACCACACTGGAACATTGTGTGTGTTTATATATATATATATATATATATATATATATATATATATATATATATACTGTATATATCAGGTTTTCTCAACTCCAGTCCTCACGGCACCCTAACAGGTCATGTTTTCAGGATTTCCCTCAGATGAATTGGCTGTGGCTGTGGTAATTACTAAGGGAGTGAAACTGATGGAATCACCTGTGCAAAATAATGGAAAGCCTGAAAACATGACCTGTTGGGGCGCCTTGAGGACTGGAGTTAAGAAACACTGGTATACATATGTATTTATATGTATATATATTCCCAAAGGAATAATAGCCGATTACCGGCTCCGTTATATCACATGATCAGCTGTCATTGGCTGACAGCTGATCACGTGATAAGGGGACGGGATCGACCCCTTGCACGGATCGGTGATCAGGCGAGTCTCATGGACTCGCCGATCACAGAGCGCGCCGGGCGCGCCCCTCAGGCGGCGCGCAGGCCGCTCGTGCACGGGACGACGTCAATAGACGTAGTCCCGGAAAAGGAGATCCGCGCTGTAGCCGTCATTTGGCAATAGCGCGGATCTCAAGTGGTTAATCTGTGTTATTTATTCTATGTTGTATTTTAATTGTATGGATGTTTTATTTGTAGTGTAGTTTTAATTAGTTTTATTTGGTGCTAATGGCTGTTATTGGTAATTGTGTTGTGTTTTTGTATCTTGTTTTGTTCATTTTTGTGATCTTGTGTTGTCTTTGTTGAGTGTGGCTGCGTCGCAACAATTTCCCAATTTCCTTTTGGGATTAATAAAGTATTCTATATTCTGTATACATGGTGACACCAGTCATGTGGGTGGGGGGCTCACCTTCTGGGGTCCATGGAAGCAATCAAAAGGCAATACAGCCACCGGATTTCTTCCATCCGAGAGCGCAAGGGATTCTAATAGCGGGTATCCAGTGGCAGAGGGGATGACCAGATCGGTGGGCTACACTTAAAGAAGCTGGCATCAGACCGACTATAAGTAAAATAAAGTTTATTAACAAACACAACACCCTTCTAACACCAACACACCTTATAATAATAAGGACTGTGGAGCAGAAACCAAACAAACAACCTAACTATAATACCGTATATACCAGTATACGGTCATTCAGACTTAAAGGGGGCTGAACTGTGGCCATTGGGAGTAGAAAATATCCCGATGTCAGTGGGAATAAACAATGCCCCATTGTTGGCGTCAGTGGGAATACTAGCACCCCATCGTTGGTGTCAGTGGGAGGAGCTGTTCCCCATTGTTGGTGTCATTAGGAGGAATTGGGCCCCATCGTTGGTGTCTGTGGGAGGAATAGTGTCCCATTGGTGTCCGTGGGAGGAATTGTGCCCTATTGTTGGTGTCATTGGGAGGAATTGTGCCCCATAATTGCTGTCATTGGGCCCCATCATTGGTGTCAGTGGGAGGAATAGTGCCCCATCATTGGTGTTTGTGGGAGGAATTGGGCCCTATTGTTGGTGTCTTTAGGAGGAATTGTGCCCCATCATTGGTGTCATTGGGCCCCATCGTTGGTGTCTGTGAGAGGGATAGCGCCCCATCATTGGTGTCAGTGGGAGGAATTGTGCCCCACTGTTGGTGTCACTGGGAGGAATTGGACCCCATAGTTGGTTTCATTGGCCCCCGCCATTGGTGTCAGTGGGAATAATAGCACCCCATCGTTGGTGTCAGTGGGAGGAGCTGTGCCCCATTGTTGGTGTCATTGGAAGGAATTGTGCCCCGTCATTGGTGTCATTGGGCCCTATCATTGGTGTCTGTGGGAGGAATTGTGCCCCATCATTGGTGTCAGTGGGAGGAATAGCGCCCCATCGTTGGTGTCTGTGGGAGGAATTGTACCCCATTGTTGGTGTCATTGGGAGGAATTGTGCCCCATCATTGGTGTCATTGGGCACCATTATTGGTGTCTGTGGGAGGAAAAGAACCCCATCATTGGTGTCAGTGGAAGGAATAGCACCCCATCGTTGGTGTCTGTGGGAGGAATTGTGCCCCATTGTTGGTGTCATTGGGAGGAATTGTGCTCCATTGTTGGTATCATTGGAAGGAATTGTGCCCCATTGTGTTGGTGACACTGGGAGGAATTGTGCACCATCATTGGTGTCATTGGGCCCCATCGTTGGTGTCTGTGGGAGGAAAAGAGCCCCATCATTGGTGTCAGTGGGAGGAATAGCGCCTCATCGTTGGTGTCAGTGGGAGGAATTGTGCCCCATCGTTGGTGTCATTGGGAGGAATTGTGCCCCAATGTTGGTATCATGGGGAGGAATTGTGCCCTATTATTGGTGTCATTGGGCCCCATCGTTGGTGATTGTGGAAGGAATAGTGCCCCATCGTTGGTGTCAGTGTGAAGAATTGTGCCCCATTGTTGGTGTCATTGAGAGGTACTATACCCCTTCCTTGGTGTCAGTGGGGGAATTATGCCCCATTGTTGGTATCACTGATAAAAACACAGATAAACAAAAGCAAGCAAAGGGCCTCATCTGTCTCTATCTACAACATCAGAACCATCTGTATTCGGTCATGCAGTATGTGAGTCCACACTGTGCCAAGAAATAAACTGACTCCGTGAGCGGAGGGATAATTCCACCGGTGATCTTGTGAATCCTCAAAATAAAGTGTCCACACACTGAGTGGCTACCTTACCTCACTGCTCTAAGGTAAACAGCAATTATTAATTCCAGCAGATAAAATGTTGTTGTCAGCTGGTGTAGGCAATGTAGACAATGGTGTCAGCTGGTGTAGACAATTCATAGGCAAAATACAGCATAAAACGAACAAACTCCACGCTCGTACTCCGGACGTCACTTCCGGTGTCCTCCTAATTCAATCCTACGCGTATCGTCACTGATCACGTGACTTCATCAGGGAATAGAATCTGGAAAACAGCGGTAGTGAGAGCGAGGCCTGGAACGCGGAAGTGCCGGGAGGTTCGCTCAGACGCCAGCGGAAGCGCGTAACGAATCCACACGAAATATTGAAACCAAAAACAAATTTCCTGGCTACCTCACATCAGCACACCATGGGTTAATCCTCCGTAGGTAACCCCCGAGGACCACCTCCAATAGATAGAATAAAAGACCCACCCTCCTAATCCCCGGCGTTCTTCATTTTTGGTTGCTCCATTCCACCTGCCAAAGGTTTCCATATCGGATGGATATCGGTTAGGAGTATACCCTCCTACCGCACCTCCCCCCGGGTTCTCTGCCTCTCCTGGGTTGGAAGACCCTGTGTGTGGGTGGTAAATCCCTCGTAAACCAGGGTACCCTTGTGCCTGGGTGGCGGGCATTGCTGCTTAGATAGCACATTATTTACTGACCTATGTGGTGCTTCTCAGAGATGCTGTGGCTGCACGCCTTGTTTTTTCTCCAATACTGTGTCTCCTTAGAAGCGTGCTGGGCTCTCTCTCTTCCTAAAGCCGCATACACACGTAGCCGTCTGTCCGACGTACTTAGACTGGCGGACATCCGCCAGTCTGTCCGTCGGACTTTCCGAACGGGCTACTTGCCCACACACGGCACTTTTTCAGCGGACTAATACGGTGTGCTAAGTCCGCCGTACTTTTGAAATAAATGGACTCGCCCACACACTCGGAGGAAAGTCCGCTCATTTCGAGCGCGTCTCCAGGTAGACGGGGCCCACGAAGGAGACGTCGCTGGCCCCGCTGCCTGGTATGCACTTAAAGGGGAACCCCAACGGCGAAAAAAATCGGCGTGGGGGTCCCCCCCAAAGTCCACAACAGACCCTTGTCCGAGCACGCTACCCGGCCGGTCAGGAAAGGAGGGGCGAGCGAGCGCCCCCCCCTCCTGAGCCGTACCAGGCCACGCGCCCTCAACATGGGGGGTGCCTCGGGGAAGGGGGGGCCGCGCGGCCCCCCCACCCCAAAGCACCTTGTCCCCATGTTGATGAGGACAAGGGCCTCTTCCCGACAACCCTGGCCGTTGGTTGTCGGGGTCTGCGGGCATAATGACATAAAGCCATGTGACACCGCCCCTTGTCCCTATATAAGTGGCTGCGCAGCGCGGCCCTGGCATTGCGGCCGGAGAGCGTCGAGTCAACATCTCCAGGAGAAGAAGGAGAAGAAGAAGAAGAAGAACGGAAGGCGACAGAAGACCGGGCCACCGCCTGTAAAAGAGCTATAAGAAGGCGCGGTGGCCCGGCAGAAGAACCGAAGAGGGGGACAAGACCCCCGAAGTCGGGAGAAGAGGCCGGCGGTGAGGAAGAAAGCCGGACTCCTCCGCTAGCAAAAGAGCTACAAGAAGATAGCGGAGGAGTCCGGCGAGAAGACCCCCGAAGACGGAAGACCCCCGGAGCTGTGCAATAAAGTATTTTATCTCTTGTGTTGTGTTTTTTTTGTACTTTATTTTACAGGTGAATGGGTAGGGGTACATTGTACCCCATACTCATTCACATAGGGTGGGGGGCCGGTATCCGGGGGCCCCCTTATTAAAGGGGGCTCCCGGATTCCGATAAGCCCCCCGCCCGCAGACCCCGACAACCAACGGCCAGGGTTGTCGGGAAGAGGCCCTTGTCCTCATCAACATGGGGACAAGGTGCTTTGGGGTGGGGGTTCCCCTTTAAGTCCATATCAGGCGGCGGGGCCAGCGACGTCTCCTTCGCGGGCCCCGCCTACCTGGAGACGCGCTCGAAATGAGCGGACTTTTCTCCGGGCGGGAAAAGTCCGCTCATTTCAAAAGTACGGCGGACTGGCACACACACGGCAGGATTGTCCGCCGAAATGCGAGTACGGCGGGCAGATTGGTGTGCAACACGGCATTCTAAGTCCGCCGTACTTTCGGGTCAAAAAAGTATGCCGAAGGCTACACACGGGGGGGATTGTTTGGCGGACTTGAGTTTGCCGGACTTTTCCACCGGATTGTTTGATCGTGTGTACGCGGCATTATCCTGTTTGGAGGGCGGTTCCCCTCCAATCAACTGGCAACTGATTAAACAAAGGCAGAGAGTCAAATGTCCTGAGCGGCCGTGCTTCCTGTCAGTTCCAGGTAAGATGGTCTTTCTCTTCCTCCTTTTTCTTATCAGAGAGGCTGTTGTGTAAGTCATTTTTCTTTTCTTCTTTTAGTCTTTCACTGATTGGTGACCTGACTGTGGACTTAGCAAGCCGCTTTTTTTTTTTTTTTTTAGAGGAGCACACCGCACGGGTCAGAGGCACGAAGATCTAAAGAAAGGTACGAGGGGGCATCGTGGGGGCGATGGGCAAAAGAGTGCTAACCATTCGCTCACGGTTGTCTGTCTTGGCTGTTTTGCAGGAGCCGAAGCCCAAAGCGCAGACGCTCATCAGAGCATAAGTCCCGCCAACGTTCTGTATCGCCGCGGTGGCATGAATCCCATCCATCTCTATGGAGGCTCTCACTCTCCCCTGACCCACATGAACTGGGTGTCCAAACATCTACCCCTGCCCAGACCCAAGAGCAACATCCTCCACAGGGTCTGTGCTGGGCCTTCAAACTCCCAGCCTTGTATGGAAAGCTTATCTGCAAGGGTTGCCTTGGAGAAGTGGCAACAGATAAAGAGGATGATGCAAGGAGGTTTAAAGACTATATCCACAAAGCGGTAGAGGAGAGCCTCCAGGACATGGCGATTCCAACGAGACACTCTTCCCATAGGCTTACACAGCCCACGACATCTCACGCCTCACCTGAAGAGAGCGTATCAGAGTTATCCTCAGATTCCAGAGGATGCTGGGACTGGGACCTTTGATTATAATCTGGTAGGCCCCCTTTGTGCAAGCAATTAAGGAAGCCCTGGATTGGGAGCCAGAGTCACTCCCACCACAAAAGATCAGTAGGTTCTTTCCTAACCTGAAAAAGGAGGGACCTACCTTCCCACTATATCCAGAGATTAACCACTTGAGATCCGAGCTATAGTCAATTGACGGCTACAGCGCGGATCTCCTTTTCCGGGACTACGTCTATTGACGTAGTCCCGTGTACGAGCGGCCTGCGCGCCCCCTGAGGGGCGCGCGCGGCGCGCTCTGTGATCGGCGAGTCCATGAGACTCGCCTGATCACCGATCCGTGCGCGCCCCCTGAGGGGCGCGCGCGGCGCGCTCTGTGATCGGCGAGTCCATGAGACTCGCCTGATCACCGATCCGTGCAAGGGGTCGATCCCGACCCCTTATCACGTGATCAGCTGTCAGCCAATGACAGCTGATCATGTGATATAACGGAGCCGGTAATCGGCTATTATTCCTCCTCGCGCTGACAGCGCGAGGAGAAAAAAACAAGTCGATCATCGGCGGCCGTGATCGGGACATCAGTCCCGATCACGGCCAGCCCTGCTAGCGACCACCTGCCCCCTGCCAGTGCCCACCTGCCCCCTGCAGTGCCCCACTTATTAAAAGTAAGTGCCCCCCGTCAGTGCCACCCAGCAGTGCCCACAGTGCCACCCAGCAGTGCCCACAATCTGCCTCAAAGGTGCTGCACCCCAGTGCCGCCCATCAGTGCCCAGCAGTGCCGCCCATCAGTGCCCAGCAGTGCCACCTATCAGAGCCACCTATCAGTGCCACCTATCAGTGCCCATCAGTCCCATCTATCAGTGGTACCTATCAGTGCCCATCCGTGCCACCCATCCGTGCCATCTTATCTGTGCCCATCTTTGCCCATCAGTGCTGCCTTATCTGTGCCCATCGGTGCCGCCTTATCTGTGCCTATTAGTGCCGCCTTAACTATGCCTATCAGTGCCCACCAGTGCAGCCTATCAGTGCCCACCAATGCAGCCCATCAGTGCCCACCAATGCAGCCTATCAGTGCCGCCTAATCAGCGCACTTCAATGAAGGAGAAAAATTACCCGTTTGCAAAATTTTATAACAAACTATTAAAACATGATTTTTTTTTTTCCATCTTTTTTGGTTTGTTTAGCAAAAAATAAAACTCCGAGCTGTAATTAAATACCACCAAAAGAAAGCTCTATTTGCGGGAAAAAAATGATTAAAATTTCATTTGGGTACAGTGTTGTATGCCCGCGCAATTGTCATTCAAAGTGCATCAGCGCTGAAAGCTGAAAATTGGTCTGGGACTGAGGGGGGTTTAAATGCCCAGTAAGCAAGTGGTTAAGGAATTAATCGAGGAAGAATGGGAGAAACTGGATAAAAAACTGAATGTGCAAAACAAACTATCGAAAAAATGTATCCCATGCCTTCTTCACAGGCTACCACCAAATGTGGATTCAGCCTTGCAGCGTTTGGCACGGCATGTGTCCTTACCTTTGGAAAACTCGGTTACTTTCAGGGATCCAGTGGATCGCCGGGTGGACGCAGATATTAAAAGGATTTATTCCCCCGAACACAGCGAGTGGCCACTCCAACCAAGGTACCTCTGGACAGTTTTCAGGAAGTGGGGCACGCCCACGGTCGATTTGATGGCGACTCCACAAAATGCCGAGCTTCCCCTGTTTGTGACGAGATACAATTACGCAGTAGCACTAACACAGGATGCATTTTCGATCCACTGGGCCTTTCCAATGGTGTACATTTTTCCACCAATCCCATTATTATTGAATGTCCTGTTGAAGATCAGAACAGAGAAGGTCCACGCGGTGTTGGGGCCTCCTCGATGGCTGAGGAGGACTTGGTTTCCTCTGATTGTACCGATGTTGTCAGCCCCGCCAATTCCGTTTCCAGCCAAGAGGGACCTTTTGACCCAAAACTAGTGGCGACACTCCAACCTGGCAAAACTAAAACTAGCAGCATGGCTGCTGAATCGGCCCGATTAAGGGCTCAGGGACTTTCCTCACAATTGGTACAGACTCTAAGGAAGGGCAGAAAGACCTCAACCAACCGCACGTATGAACGTGTTTGAAATTTGTAGAATTTGCTGAACGCAAGCACTTTTTTTCTGAATCTCCTTCTCGGCCAAACGTACAGGATTTCTTGCAGTCAGCCCCAGATAAGGGGTTAGCATATAACTCGATTAGGGTGCAGATCTCTGCCCTATCATCTCTCACCAGTCATGGGTGGGCTGAAGATCCCCTAATCAGACATTTTCTGCAGGCTGCAATTTGCATTAAACCAAGAAAGAAATGCCCTATACCTTCCCGGGATCTCAGCTTGGTCCTCAGGCCACTCACACAACCTCCATTTCTACCTCCGGATTCTTGTTCCTTATGGTCCCTGACCTTAAAGATTGAGTATTTGGTCGCCATAGTCTCAGCAAAGGAGAGTTTCAGAATTGGTGGCTGTCCTGCAAAGTACCTTACTGTGCGATCCTTCCAATTTTCTCTGACCTTTTCCAAGTCTGAGGTCTAAGGTCGCATCTAGCTTCCATGAGAATTAGGGGTCAATCCTCCCAAGTTTTGACCAAATACTTTCATCTGCACTAACAGAGGATTTCAGCTCACTGGATCTGGTGAGCCAGCTGGCCATAGACATGTGCAAAAGGAAAAAATTTGTTTAGTTTCGTTTCGTTTTAATTCGTTAATTCATTAATTTCGTTTAGTTATATTCGTTAGCTTCCTTAAATTCGTTTTCGGATTTCGTTTAGTTTTCTACCGAATTCGAAAAATCGGCCACATTCGAAAATATTTCAACCAAATTCGAAAATATTTCTACCCGATTCGAAATGATTTCAACATGATTCGACATTATTTCAAAAACATTCGAAAATATTTTGTGACCCGACTTTAGGGCCATGTATCTCGGGGTCACTTGGTGCTAAACTCCAAATTTGGATATGTTGTAGTGCTAGTACTATTGTGTTTGCATACCAAATTTGGGGTTTCTAACTATAAGTGACCCAGAGATATGTGGCCCCAAAATCGGGTCGCAAAATGTTATTCTCTGCTCTAATAACTAATAACATTTTGCGACCCGATTTTGGGGCCACATATCTCGGGGTCACTTATAGCTAGAAACCCCAAATTTGGTATGCAAACACAATAGTACTAACTGCATTCAAAATTATTTCAACATGATTCGACATTATTTCAACTGCATTCGAAATGATTTCAACATGATTCAACATTATTTCAACCGCATTCGAAAATATTTTGTGACCCGACTTTAGGGCCATGTATCTCAGGGTCACTTGGTGCTAGACACTTCAAATTTGAATATGTTGTAGTGCTAGTACTATTGTGTTTGCATACCAAATTTGGGTTTCTAGCTATTCGTTAACTTCCTTAAATTCGTTTTCGGATTTCGTTTATTTTTCTACTGAATTCGAAAAATCGGCCACATTCGAAAATATTTCAACCAAATTCGAAAATATTTCTACCGAATTCGAAATGATTTCAACATGATTCGACATTATTTCAACCGCATTCGAAAATATTTTGTGACCCGACTTTAGGGCCATGTATCTCGGGGTCACTTGGTTCTAGACACTTCAAATTTGGATATGTTGTAGTTCTAGTATTATTTTGTTTGCATACCAAATTTGGGGTTTCTAGCTATAAGTGACCCCGAGATATGTGGCCCCAAAATCGGGTCGCAAAATGTTATTAGAGCAGAGAATAACATTTCGTGACCCGATTTTGGGGTAACATATCTCGGGGACACTTATAGTTAGAAACCCCAAATTTGGTATGCAAACACAATAGTACTAGCACTACAACATATCCAAATTTGGAGTTTCTAGCACCAAGTGACCCCGAGATACATGGCCCTAAATTCGGGTCACAAAATATTTTCGAATGTGGTTGAAATAATGTCGAATGCAGTTGAAATAATTTCGAATGCGGTTGAAATAATTTCGAATCATGTCAAATTCATTCGAATTAATTTGTTATATTTCTTTCGTATTCGTTGTAATTTGTTATTTTTTTATTCGGACATTCGGATGCATCCGAATTTCCGAAAGATGCAAAATTCGGCCGAATTTCGATTCGTTACGAAACGAATTGCACAAGCCTAGCTGGCCATGCATCTAAAAAGATCTACTCTTATTAGGGAGGTGGATAACCTTTTTATCCTCCCAGTGGGTGCCAAAAGGGGTGAGGCGGTAACGTCAAGAATGATCTCTTCCTGGGTATCAAGGGTCATCACCCTAGCCTACAAGAACCAAGGTCTGGAAGTGACACATGCTCATTCAATGCAAGGGATTCCTGCACAACCTTTGCACGCCATTATAGCCTGGATATTTAGGCCTCAGCATCCGCAAAGTTCGGGACAGTGTTGGTCTCGGCAGCCTTACAAGAGAAATAAAATTTGTTTTTCCTTATTATGCAGCATATCTTGGCTAAGTGTCCTTTTGTTTTTTTTCCCGCCCTTCTTCTTTATTTCTAGTTAAATCCCATGGTGTGTTGACGTGAGGTAGCCAGGAATATGGAAAATTGTTATCAAATACTTACCGTAATTTTCCTTTCCTGACGTAACCTCACGTCAGCCCAACTTTCCTGCCCTGGTGGCCTGTCGCTATCTAGTTAAACAACACCGGGGATTGGTAATGTGGGTCTTTTATTCCATCTATTGGAGGTGGTCCTTGTGGTCAGGCATGTACTGGCCATAGGGACTATAGGGAGTTTCCCGGTGGGCCGATGGCTCAGTGGGCCGGTTTCAGTGACAGCCAGTGGCATCGCTGGGGGGGACTTTTGGGGCTATAGTCCCGAATCTAGGGCCCATAGTCCCGAGTCAGTCCAGGAGTCCCTAACCACAGGGTCCCAGCCCACTACCTGCCCTCTTTCTGGTGACCCTAATGTAAGGAGGGGCTCTCTGGGGACCCTGATGTAAGCCGGAGGCTCTCTGGGGAACCTGATGTAAGAGAGAGGCTCTCTATGGACCCGTATGTAAGGGGGGGCTCTGCGGGGAGCTGGATGTAAGGGGTTGGCTCTCTAGGGACCCTGATGTAAGGCGGATGATCTCTGGGGACTCTGATGTAAGAGGGGCTCTCTGGGGACCCTGATGTAAAGGGAAGGCTATATGGGGACCCTGATGTAAGGGGGGGGCTCTCTGGGGACCCTGATGTAAGTGGGGGGCTTTCTGGGGACCCTGATGTAAGTGGGGGGCTCTCTGGGGACCCAGATGTAAGTGGGGGGCTCTCTGGGGACCCTGATGTAAGCCGGAGGCTCTCTGGGGAACCTGATGTAAGAGAGAGGCTCTCTGTGGACCCGTATGTAAGGGGGGGCTCTGCGGGGAGCTGGATGTAAGGGGTTGGCTCTCTAGGGACCCTGATGTAAGGCGGATGATCTCTGGGGACTCTGATGTAAGAGGGGCTCTCTGGGGACCCTGATGTAAAGGGAAGGCTATATGGGGACCCTGATGTAAGTGGGTGGCTTTCTGGGGACCCTGATGTAAGTGGGGGGCTCTCTGGGGACCCAGATGTAAGTGGGGGGCTCTCTGGGGACCCAGATGTAAGGAGGGGCTCTCTGGGGACCGAGATGTAATGTACTGTTTTTTGCGTGTTTGCGAAATTAAAGTGGGCCGGTCTGGATGAAGTCCAGGGCCAAATTTTTGTCCCAGTCCAGCCCTGCTTGTGGTTACCTAGTGAGGATTAACCCATGGTGTGCTGACGTGAAGGAAAATTACGGTAAGTATTTGATAACAGTTTTCCATAATATTGCAATCTTTCCGAAAACAAAATTCAATATTTTTCAAATCCACCCGGATCAGCGAATATGTATACGAAGCAAACGCCAAACATAGTTAGACTGATTCTGAAAGCGAATCCTTTCAGCATAACGAATGACATAACAATATTCTTCGATGAACGAATGCATCTGAAATGAAAAAAAAAAATAAAAAAAAATTTGGCACGCACAGTTCACACTACGAGACGTTTTTCGGGGACTGCAGTTCCTCTGAGCTCCACAAGATGGTGATCTTCTCACTTCTACTCAGATAGGAAGTCTCTATGGAAGACAGGCAGGAAGTGATGTCAGGTACAGACAGGAAGTGATGTCAGCTATAGACAATAGGCTCCTTGTACAAATTGGAGAGGAGGCATTGCTGGAAGGTAATAAGATCTTTCTTTTCTATTTACACCCAGTAACCCCCCCGTCATGTCCGTCCTCTTCCTCCATAGTCACTGTGACGTCTTTTATCTCCAGCAGATGATGATATACACATATATAGTGTGGGAACCTAGATTAACCCCTTCAGGGTCAGAACATTTCTTTATTTATGGGGCCGGAGGATAGGAGTCTTATTTAGATATAAAGGGCAAAGGGAAAGAGGCTACCGGACCCCAAAAACAATAAAAACCCTAAACTGAATGTTCCTATGTGTGTAATACTACTAAGGAACATTCTTCCATGATAGAACCCCTTATATCATCCCCCATACATCCCCATCCTAATATTGTACAACCAGTACAGTCCAGATCATTCTCTGTTATCAATTATTGGTCTACAGGAAACCTGTATAGATCACATGACCAATGAGGATGGAGGAGGACCGGAGTCACGTGACTGAGAAGATACTAAACCTCACCCTGGAGATCATCTACCTGCTGACCGGAGAGGTGAGGAGGATTCTGGGGGGTCACATGACATCACTCTTATCTCTATTAATAAAACACAGACCTGACCGGAGAGGTGAGGAGGATTCTGGGAGGTCACATGACATCCCTCTTATCTCTATTAATAAAACACAGACCTGACCGGAGAGGTGTGGAGGATTCTGGGAGGTCACATGACATCACTCTTATCTCTATTAATAAAACACAGACCTGACCGGAGAGGTGAGGAGGATTCTGGGAGGTCACATGACATCACTCTTATCTCTATTAATGAAACACAGACCTGACCGGAGAGGTGAGGAGGATTCTGGGAGGTCACATGACATCACTCTTATCTCTATTATATAAAACACAGACCTGACCGGAGAGGTGAGGAGGATTCTGGGAGGTCACATGACATCACTCTTATCTCTATTAATAAAACACAGACCTGACCGGAGAGGTGTGGAGGATTCTGGGAGGTCACATGACATCATTCTTATCTCTATTAATAAAACACAGACCTGACCGGAGAGGTGAGGAGGATTCTGGGATTCTAACATGATATTCCTATTGGTTCTCCAATACAGAGATTTCCTCTTGTGAAGTCCGGTGATCATATGACCATCACAGTGCCTCCATGTGACTCCCTAAAACCTGAGAGACACAACATGGAGAAGATTCTAGAAGTCACCAAGAAGATGATGGAGCTGCTGACAGGAGAGGTGAGCGGTGCCGGGAATTCTGGGACATTATCCAGTAAAAGAAAAGGGAAGTACCTGGATGGTGACATCATGATGGCCAATCAGCCGCCCCTCACATCACCGGGTAAGAGGAGACTTTATTGTAAAGGAGAGAGCAGTACGGAGGCTCCACCTAGATCCCCCATCATCTGATAAACACATAGAAACAATGTATTCAGTCAGTGTGTGTGTTTCCTACAGATGGATCCAGTAATGGGAACCCACCAGAGAGATGTCCCCGTCCTCTGTATTCCCGGGATTCCACACAGGAAGGTCACACCATCCCCCACCATCATCAGGTAGATGAGGAACAATCACTGGTGGTTATAAATGATATAAAAACATGTTTGTTACAATGAATGTTTTTTTTTTGTATATTCAGAGTGGGAACCTTAGTGATAGTGATATTGATGTTAAAGAAGAGAATAAGGAGGAGGATGAGGAGTATGGTGTGATGAAGGAGCTTTCAGTAGGGCACAAGAATGTGATGGAGTCTTCTAGCAACAGAAACCCCCCAAAGAGATGTCCCCGTCCTCTGTATTCCCGGGATTCCACACAGAAAGATCACACCATCCCCCACCATCATCAGGTAGGTGATCAAGGATTATTGGTAGTTATGATTTATACACAAGCATGTTTGTTACAATGAATGTTTTATTATATATTTAGAGTGGAAACCTTGGAGGTCATAAAATTGTTGTTAAAGACGAGTATATAGAGGAGGATGAGGAGTATGGTGTGATGAAGGAGCTTTCTGGAGGACACAAGGATGTGATGGAACCATCCTGTAACAAAAACCTATCAGAGAGAGGTCCCCGTCCTCTGTATTCCACACAGGAAGGTCAAACCAGCCCTCATCATGATCAGGTAGGTGGAGTTGAAGGTCACCCCATCCCCCACCATCATCAGGTAGGTGGAGTTGAGGGTCGGGAACATAAAGTGATTGAACACTCTGACATGTGGAGATGATGTGTGGACTCTACAAGATGATATTTTCTATGTGATCTCACATCATAAATACTTCTATGTTACAGATGTTATTTTCTGCCATTCTGTTGGTTTAGGTTGAAGATCTGATTATGAAAGTTGAGTGTGACGCAGAAGAGACGTATGAGAGGGATGATCAGCAATATACGGAGGAGGCTGGAATGACGAGGACATTCATAGAGGAGGACACTCCTACAGAGATCAGCACAGGTGACCCATCATATATTCTTCTCTTATCTCTGCTCTGTTACTCCTCACTGATTGGTCCCAGAGTAGGGCGGGAGCCGAGTTATATCAGCCAATAATAGGTTGATAACGGTCCCCTCCCTGTACTGATACCCTATTTGTGGTTCAGCTGGCAGTATAAGGTGGATGATGGTCCCCTCCCCGTACTGATACCCTATTTGTGGTTCAGCTGGCAGTATTAGGTTGTGGGTCACTCCTAGTTACAGTAGCACAGATATGATAACACAGATTGAGCCTTTCTTAGGTTGGTTCCTCTTCTTCCAGCCGACTTATAGCTAAATGTTACCATAAAACTCTATTACCAGTCTTGTTGGGATGAAAAGTAACGAGTAAAAGAGACTGAAGCACCTATCTTTCTAGGAGAAAATATTGCTAAAAGGTCCCCCCAGTGCTGCATATCACCAGAAGTCTAGGCCTATGGTCACTTGTTCTATGGTAAAAGGTCTACAAGTCTGAACTTGGACCTCTTGTCAATCACAGATCACATGACCCAGTGCCTAGGCTTGTGGTTGTGTGAAGAGCATGGACCTCCCAGCCCCCATTGGTTCCTGCTCTTCTGACAAGGCTGTGTAAATGTAGAAGTGATCTGGGAGGAGGACCAAAGGACTGAAGAGGGGGGAAAAGTCCCGGCTGGTTGGGACCTCCACAGAGAACATCTCCTCACTCATATCTACCTGATCCAGATGGGATCTTGATGGAAGTGAACTAACCCTCTCATATCTATTGATGATGTTTTTATATTTTTCCAGGACACGCCATGGAGAATCCCTCAAAGGATCGTCCCATTTTGTGGAGAATACAAGATAAGGACATCGCAGGAGATGCCGGAGAAAACAGCTCCACTATGGATGGTGGACTTCACGGTGTGGACAGGCCATGGAATGCCTCCGACTTTGAGCATCCATACGCTACGTGGGATGGTGCCGGAATCCCAGGGGAGGAGACCTTTTCCTGTCCTGAATTTGGGGAGAGTTTTTTCTCCGAATTAAGATTTTCTCTACATCAGAGGTCTCACGCGGGTGAGAAGCTTCATTACTGCCCCGAGTGCGGAAAAGGTTTCCCTCGTAAATCAACGCTGGTCATCCATCAGAGGTCTCACACGGGGGAGAAGCCGTATTCCTGCCCTGAGTGCGAGAGAAGTTTTTCGCAGAAATCAAACCTCATCACGCATCAAAGATCCCACACGGGGGAGAAGCCGCATACCTGCCCCGAGTGCGGAAAATGCTTCTCACACAGGACCAGCTTCTACAGACATCAGTTGATCCACGCCAGCGAGAAGCCGTTCTCCTGTCCCATGTGCGATAAATGTTTCGCACGGCAAGTGGACCTTGTTATGCATCAAAGATGTCACACAAGGGAGAGGCCGTATACCTGCCCCGAGTGCGGGAAATGTTTTGCGAGGCAGTTAGACCTCGATATGCATCAGAGAACTCACACGGGTGAGAAGCCCTTTTCCTGTCCCGAGTGCGGGAAAAGTTTTGGACAGAAATCGGTACTTGTCAGGCATCAGAAGTCTCACACGGGGGAGAGGCCGTATTCCTGCTCTGAGTGCGGGAAATGTTTTGGACAGAAATCCGTACTTGTCAGGCACCAAAGATCTCACACAGGCGAGAAGCCGCAAAACCTGCCCTGAGTGCGGGAAATGTTTTCCATGGAAATCAGACCTCATTATGCATCAAAGGACTCACACAGGTGAGAAGCCGTATTCCTGCTCTGAGCGTGGGAAATGTTTTGGACAGAAATCATACACTTGCCAGACTTCAAAGATCGCACACGGGGTGGGGAAACCATGTTCTTGCCCTGAGTGCGGTAAATGTTTTGCATGGAAATTAGACCTCATTATGCATCAAAGAACTCACACAGGTGAGAAGCCGAGTGCGGAAAATGTTTTTGGAAATAAATCGGTACTCGTCAGTCATCAAAGATTTTCACACACACACACACGGGGGAGAAACCGTAAAACCTGCCCTGAGTGCGGGAAATGTTTTCCATGGAAATTTAGACCTCGTTATGCATCAAAGAACTCAGACAGGTGAGAAGCCATTTTTCCTGCTCTGAGTGTGGGAGATGTTTTGGACAAGAAATCAGCACGTCAAAGATCTCACACAAGGGAGAAACTGTATTCCTGCCCTGAGTGCGGGAAATGTTGTTGTTTTTACAGACGTCTGATCTTATCAGACATCAGAGAACTCACGCAACCCTCAAGATTTATTGTTGTCCTGAGTGCGGGAAATGTCTTCTACACTGTATTACCAAAAGTATTGGGACACCTTCCTTTACACAAATGAACTTTAATGGCATCCCAGTCTTAATCCGTAAGGTTCAATATTGAGTTGGCCCACCATTTGCAGCTATAACAGCTTCAACTCTTCCGGGAAGGCCGTCCACAAGGTTTAGGAGGGTGTCTATGGGGATGTTTGACCGTTCTTCCAGAAGAGCATTTGTGAGGTCAGGCACTGCATCCCAAAGGTTTTCCTGTGATCACTTGCAACAGGGAGTCCTGTTCATTAAGGAAATTGTGGACCAGCTATAGCGGAGGTTAAATGACATTTAGCTTTCCCCTATTGTATAGAGATTATTGTCAATTTTCTTCAGCTATAAAGGATAGCTAGCATTTGAATGTGTGTATGTATGTAACTCTATTAACAAAAGTATTGGGACGCCTGCCTTTACACACACATGAACTTTAATGGTATCCCAGTTTTAGTCCGTAGGGTTCAATATTGAGTTGGCCCACCCTTTGCAGCTATAACAGCTTCACCTCTTCTGGGAAGGCCGTCCACAAGGTTTAGGAGGGTGTCTATGGGGATGTTTGACCGTTCTTCCAGAAGAACATTTGTGAGGTCAGGCACTGATGTTGGATGGGAAGCTCTAATTCATCCCAAAAGGTTTTCCTGTGATCACTTGCAACGGGGAGTCCTGTTCATTAAGGAAATTGTGGACCAGCTATAGCGGAGGTTAAATTACATTTAGCTTTCCCCTATTGTATAGAGATTATTGTCAATTTTCTTCAGCTATAAAGGATAGCTAGCATTTGAATGTGTGTATGTATGTAACTCTATTAACAAAAGTATTGGGACGCCTGCCTTTACACACACATGAACTTTAATGGTATCCCAGTTTTAGTCCGTAGGGTTCAATATTGAGTTGGCCCGCCCTTTGCAGCTATAACAGCTTCAACTCTTCTGGGAAGGCCGTCCACAAGGTTTAGGAGGGTGTCTATGGGAATGTTTGACCGTTCTTCCAGAAGAACATTTGTGAGGTCAGGCAACTGATGTTGGATGGGAAGCTCTAATTCATCCCAAAGGTTTTCCTGTGATCACTTGTAACAGGGAGTCCTGTTCATTAAGGAAATTGTGGACCAGCTATAGCGGAGGTTAAATGACATTTAGCTTTCCCCTATTGTATAGAGATTATTGTCAATTTTCTTCAGCTATAAAGGATAGCTAGCATTTGAATGTGTGTATGTATGTAACTCTATTAACAAAAGTATTGGGACGCCTGCCTTTACACACACACACATGAACTTTAATGGTATCCCAGTTTTAGTCCGTAGGGTTCAATATTGAGTTGGCCCACCCTTTGCAGCTATAACAGCTTCACCTCTTCTGGGAAGGCCGTCCACAAGGTTTAGGAGGGTGTCTATGGGGATGTTTGACCGTTCTTCCAGAAGAACATTTGTGAGGTCAGGCACTGATGTTGGATGGGAAGCTCTAATTCATCCCAAAAGGTTTTCCTGTGATCACTTGCAACGGGGAGTCCTGTTCATTAAGGAAATTGTGGACCAGCTATAGCGGAGGTTAAATTACATTTAGCTTTCCCCTATTGTATAGAGATTATTGTCAATTTTCTTCAGCTATAAAGGATAGCTAGCATTTGAATGTGTGTATGTATGTAACTCTATTAACAAAAGTATTGGGACGCCTGCCTTTACACACACATGAACTTTAATGGTATCCCAGTTTTAGTCCGTAGGGTTCAATATTGAGTTGGCCCGCCCTTTGCAGCTATAACAGCTTCAACTCTTCTGGGAAGGCCGTCCACAAGGTTTAGGAGGGTGTCTATGGGAATGTTTGACCGTTCTTCCAGAAGAACATTTGTGAGGTCAGGCAACTGATGTTGGATGGGAAGCTCTAATTCATCCCAAAGGTTTTCCTGTGATCACTTGTAACAGGGAGTCCTGTTCATTAAGGAAATTGTGGACCAGCTATAGCGGAGGTTAAATTACATTTAGCTTTCCCCTATTGTATAGAGATTATTGTCAATTTTCTTCAGCTATAAAGGATAGCTAGCATTTGAATGTGTGTATGTATGTAACTATATTACCAAAAGTATTGGGACGCCTGCCTTTACACACACACACATGAACTTTAATGGTATCCCAGTTTTAGTCCGTAGGGTTCAATATTGAGCTGGCCCACTCTTTGCCGCTAGAACAGCTGCTTCTGCGAAGGCCGTCCTCAAGGCTTTGGAGTGTGTCTATGGGAATGTTTGACCATTCTTCCAGAAGAACATTTGTGAGGTCAGGCACTGATGTTCGACAAGAAGGCCTGGCTCACAGTCTCCGCTCAAATTCATCCCAAAGGTGTTCTATTGGGTGCATGGCAGTCAAGTTCCCCCACCCAAAACTCACTCATCCATGTCTTTATGGACCTTGCTTTGGGCACTGGTCCAAATCATTTGATGGAGGGGGGATTATGGTGTGGGGGGTTTGTTTTTCAGGGGTTGGGTTTGGTCCCTTAGTTCCAGTGAAGGGAACTCTTAAGTCGTCAGCATAGCAAGACATTTTGGACAATTTCATGCTCCCAACTTTGTGTAGGCCAGCCAGTTCCTCCACCCCAAACTCGCTCATCCATGTCTTTATGGGCCTTGCTTTGTGGTCCAAACCATTTCGTGGAGGGGGGATTATGGTGGGGGGTTTGTTTTTCAAGGGTTGGGCTTGGTCCCTTAGTCCAGTGAAGGGAACTCTTAAGGCGTCGGCATAGCAAGACAGTTTGGATAATTTCATGCTCCCAACTTTGTGGGAACAGTTTGGGGACGGCCCCTTCCTATTCCAACATGACTGCTCATCAGTGCACAAAACAAGGTTCATAAAGACATGGATGATCGAGTTTGGGGTGGAGGAACAAAGGTGTTCATCCAAAAGGTGTTCTATCGGGTAGAGGTCAAGACCCTGTGAAGGCCAGTCAAGTTCCTCCACCCCAAACTCACTCATCCACGTCTTTATGGTCCTTGCTTTGTGCACTGGTCCAAATCATTTGGTGGAGGGGGGATTATAGTGTGGGGGTTGTTCTTCAGGGGTTGGGCTTGGTCCCTTACTTCCAGTGAAGGGAACTCTTAAGGCGTCGGCATACCAAGACATTTTGGACAATTTTATGCTCCAAACTTTGTGTAGGCCAGCCAGTTCCTCCACCCCAAACTCGCTCATCCATGTCTTTATGGGCCTTGCTTTGTGGTCCAAACCATTTCGTGGAGGGGGGATTATGGTGTGGGGGTTGTTCTTCAGGGGTTGGGCTTGGCCACTTAGTTCCAGTGAAGGGAACTCTTAAGGCGTTGGCATAGCAAGACAGTTTGGACAATTTCATGCTCCCAACTTTGTGGGAACAGTTTGGGGACGGCCCCTTCCTGTTCCAGCATGACTGCTCATCAGTGCACAAAACAAGGTTCATAAAGACATGGATGATCGAGTTTGGGGTGGAGGAACAAAGGTGTTCATCCAAAAGGTGTTCTATCGGGTAGAGGTCAAGACCCTGTGAAGGCCAGTCAAGTTTCTCCACCCCAAACTCGCTCATCCATGTCTTTATGGACCTTGCTTAGTGGTCCAAATCATTTGGTGGAGGGGGGATTATAGTGTGGGGGTTGTTCTTCAAGGGTTGGGCTTGGTCCCTTATTTCCAGTGAAGGGAACTCTTAAGGCGTCGGCATACCAAGACATTTTGGACAATTTCATGCTCCAAACTTTGTGTAGGCCAGCCAGTTCCTCCACCCCAAACTCGCTCATCCATGTCTTTATGGGCCTTGCTTTGTGGTCCAAACCATTTAGTGGAGGAGGGATTATGGTGGGGGGGTTTGTTTTTCAGAGGTTGAGCTTGGTCCCAGTGAAGGGAACACTTAAGGCGTTGGCATACCAAGACATTTTGGACAATTTCATGCTCCCAACTTTGTGTAGGCCAGCCAGTTCCTCCACCCCAAACTCGCTCATCCATGTCTTCATGGGCCTTCCTTTGTGGTCCAAACCATTTAGTGGAGGAGGGATTATGGTGGGGGGGTTTGTTTTTCAGAGGTTGGGCTTGGTCCCAGTGAAGGGAACACTTAAGGCGTCGGCATACCAAGACATTTTGGACAATTTCATGCTCCCAACTTTGTGGGCACAGTTTGGGGACGGCCCCTTCCTGTTCCAGCATGACTGCCCACCAGTGCACAAAGCAAGGTCCATAAGGTGAAGCTTCTGTAGAAGATCTTTAGCAGAAGATCTTCAGTAGAAGCTTCAATGGAAGACGTCATTGTTAATTATGGATAAGCCAAACGCACCTGGTTTGGGTTTGGATTGGTTCGGGCCAAGCATATCAAATGTTGAGCTGCCGGATCCAAACTTCCCTTTGAAGTCAACAGTAGCCAAATCCGTTTTCTCAATTTTTTTTTTAGGCTAATAGCCAAGGGATTGGCAAAAAAAAAGAGATGATTGGGGGACTGTGCACTGCCCTAGGGGACATTTTGCTTTTGAATTTAATAATACTTGAGGTCATTGCTACAGCCAACTAGGAACTGGCAGAAAACATCATCTTTACTCCTTCCCGGTACTAATATTTACAATTTATGGCTGTTTTTCTATTTTCCGGCCTCTATATTCCATATAAATAATTGGAAAAAAAAATGTCATCTTTTTCGGCATGGCCCGGCTATAACTTTTAATGTTATTTTTGGGGGGTTGATCCATGTCTTGTATATGTCACTTTTTTATTAGTATGTTTTAGAATTGTATTACTAAAGTTTGTTGTATAGTTGTATATATACATTGTTACAATGCTGGACCCTACCACAGTGTTAGTTTAGGGGGAAAAAAAAAAAACGCAAAGTGTTATTAAGGTGGAGTATGAAGCTCCACAGGAATATTTCTGAGTGGGGAAGACTGGCTAGTCAGTGTTAACCAGGTTTTGCCCGGTAATCCCTAATTGGGGTCTGGTTATATAAGAGATGAACCATAAAGGAAAGCACCAAACTTTCCAATATCATTGCTGCCGACATCCCAAAAACGTGTAAATACGTTAGGGGATCTTTCTATTTACTAATTGGGGTCTGGAGACTTTTCGAGAGGTTTTGGTGGAATGAAGTCTTCATTCCTGTGTCCGGGTCTTATCGAAGACCTGCAAATTGTGTGGTTATGAAGGTGTCCAGGCTCGTTATGAGCCAAGCCTGAGCTTAGGACTCCAATTTTAGAGACAGAGCTCTATCACCAGAGGATTATTTCTGAGTAGAGAAGATTGGCTAGCTAGTGTTAACCAGGTTTTGTAATCTCATGTGGGTTCTGGAGCTTGGAGGCTTTAAAGAGATTTGGGTGGGAAGAAATCTTCATTTTTGTGTCCAGGTCTTACTGGAGACCTGCAAATTGTGTGGGTATGAAGGTTTCCAGGCTCGTTATAAGCCAAGCCTGAGCTTAGGACTCCAATTTTAGAGACAGAGCTCTATCACCAGAGGATTATTTCTGAGTGAAGACTGGCTAGCTAGTGTTTACCCGGTTGTGTAATCTCATGTGGGGTCTGGAGCTTGGAGACTTTAAAGAGCTTTTGGTGGGAAGAAGTCTCCATTTCCTGTGTCCAGGTCTTACTGGAGATCTGCAGGTTGTGTGGGTATGCAGGCGTGCATGCTCATTATAAGCCAACCCTTAGCATAGCTTAGGGCTGTCGTTTGTAAAGACAGATCTCCATCTCCGGAAGTTCTGAGTGGGAAAAAACTGGCTAGTCAGTGTTAACCGGGTTATGTAATCCTGGATCGGGGGCTGGAGCTTGGAGGTTTTAAAGAGATTTTGGTGGGAAGAAGTCTCCATTCCTGTGTCCAGGTCTTACTGGAGATCTGCAGGTTGTGTGGGTATTCATATATCCACCCTTATTATAAGCCAAGTCTGAGCATAGCTCAGAGCTCCCATTTTGGAGCCAGGGCCCTGTCTCCAGATGATTATTTCTGAGTAGAGAAGAATAGCTAGTCAGTGTTCTATGGGTTTAGTAATCCTGGATTGGGGTCTGAAGCTTGGAGACTGTAAAGAGATTTGGATGGGAAGAAGTCTCCAATCCTGTGTCCAGGTCTTACTGGAGACCTGCAAGTTGTGTGGGTAGGAAGGTGTCCAGCCTGAGCTCAGTACTCCCATTTTAGAGACGGAGCTCTATCTCCAGGTTATTATTTCTGAGTGGAGAAGACTGGGTAGTTTGTGTTAACCAGGTTAGATTGGGGTCCAGAGTTTGGAGGCTTTATAGAGGCTTGGGTGGGAAGAAGTCTTCATTTTTGTGTCCAGGTCTTACTGGAGACCTGCAAATTGTGTGAGTATGAAGGTGTCCAGGCTCGTTATAAGCCAAGTCTGAGCTCAGGACTCCCATTTTAGAGACAGAGCTCTATCACCAGAGGATTATTTCTGAGTGGAGAAGACTGGCTAGCTAGTGTTTACCCGGTTTTGTAATCTCTAGTGGGGTCTGGAGCTTGGAGGCTTTAAAGAGATTTGGATGGGAAAAAGTCTCCAATCCTGTGTCTAAGTCTTATTGGAGACCTGCAAATTGTGTGGGTATGAAGGTTTCCAGGTTCGTTATAAGCTAAGCCTGAGCTCAGGACTCCCATTTTGGAGACAGAGCCCTGTCTCCAGAAGATTATTTCTGAGTAGAGAAGAATAGCTAGTCAGTGTTGGTTTAGTAATCCTGGATTGGGGTCTGAAGCTTGGAGACTGTAAAGAGATTTGGATGGGAAGAAGTCTCCAATCCTGTGTCCAGGTCTTATTGGAGACCTGCAAGTTGTGTGGGTAGGAAGGTGTCCAGCCTGAGCTCAGGACTCCCATTTTAGAGACGGAGCTCTATCTCCAGATTATTATTTCTGAGTGGAGAAGACTGGGTAGTTTGTGTTAACCAGGTTAGTTGGGGTCCAGAGTTTGGAGGCTTTATAGAGGCTTGGGTGAGAAGAAGTCTTCATTTTTGTGTCCAGGTCTTACTGGAGACCTGCAAATTGTGTGAGTATGAAGGTCTCCAGGCTCGTTAAAAGCCAAGCCTGAGCTTAGGACTCCAATTTTAGAGACAGAGCTCCATCACCAGAGGATTATTTCTGAGTGGAGAAGATTGGCTAGCTAGTGTTTACCCAGTTTTGTAATCTCTAGTGGGGTCTGGAGCTTGGAGACTTTAAAGAGATTTTGGTGGGAAGAAGTCTCCATTTCCTGTGTCCAGGTCTTACTTGAGATCTGTAGCTTGTGTGGGTATGCAGGCGTGCATGCTCATTATAAGCCAAGCCTTAGCATAGCTTAGGGCTGTCGTTGTAAAGACAGATCCCTGTCTCCGGAAGTTCTGAGTGGGAAAAAACTGGCTAGTCAGTGTTAACCGGGTTATGTAATCCTGGTCGGGGGCTGGAGCTTGGAGGTTTTAAAGAGATTTTGGTGGGAAGAAGTCTCCATTCCTGTGTCCAGGTCTTACTGGAGCCCTGCAGGTTGTGTGGGTATTCATATATCCACCCTTATTATAAGCCGAGTCTGAGCATAGCTCAGAGCTCCCATTTTGGAGCCAGGGCCCTGTCTCCAGATGATAATTTCTGAGTAGAGAAGAATAGCTAGTCAGTGTTCTCTGGGTTTTGTAATCCTGGATTGGGGTCTGAAGCTTGGAGACTTGAAAGAGATTTGGATGGGAAGAAGTCTCCAATCCTGTGTCCAGGTCTTACTGGAGACCTGCAAGTTGTGTGGGTAGGAAGGTGTCCAGCCTGAGCTCAGGACTCCCATTTTAGAGACGGAGCTCTATCTCCAGGTTATTATTTCTGAGTGGAGAAGACTGGGTAGTTCGTGTTAACCAGGTTAGATTGGGGTCCAGAGTTTGGAGGCTTTATAGAGGCTTGGGTGAGAAGTCTTCATTTTCGTGCCCAGGTCTTACTGGAGACCTGCAAATTGTGTGGGTATGAAGGTGTCCAGGCTCGTTATGAGCCAAGCCTGAGCTTAGGACTCCAATTTTAGAGACAGAGCTCTATCACCAGAGGATTATTTCTGAGTGGAGAAGATCGGCTAGCTAGTGTTAACCAGGTTTTGTAATCTCATGTGGGGTCTGGAGCTTGGAGGCTTTAAAGAGATTTGGGTGAGAAGAAGTCTTCATTTTTGTGTCCAGGTCTTACCGGAGACCTGCAAATTGTGTGAGTATGAAGGTGTCCAGGCTCGTTATAAGCTAAGCCTGAGCTCAGGACTCCCATTTTAGAGACAGAGCTCTATCTTCAGATGATTATTTATGAGTGGAGAAGACTGGCTAGCTAGTGTTTACCCGGTTTTGTAATCTCTAGTGGGGTCTGGAGCTTGGAGGCTTTAAAGAGATTTGGGTGGGAAAAAGTCTCCAATCCTGTGTCTAAGTCTTATTGGAGACCTGCAGGTTGTGTGGGTATGAAGGTGTCCAGGCTCGTTATAAGCCAAGCCTGAGCTCAGAACTCCCATTTTGGAGACAGAGTTCTATCTCCTGAGGATTATTTCTGAGTGGAGAAGACTGGGTCGTTTGTGTTAACCAGGTTTTGTAATTTTAGATTGAAGTCCAGAGCTTGGAGGCTTTAAAGAGTTTTGGGTGGGAAGAAGTCTTCATTCCTGTGTCTAGGTCTTACTGGAGACCTGCAAGTTGTGTGGGTATTCATATATCCATGCTCGTTATAAGCCAAGTCTGAGCATAGCTTGGGGCTCCCATTTTCATCTCCAGATGATTATTTCTGAGTGGAGAAGATCGGCTAGCTAGTGTTAACCAGGTTTTGTAATCTCATGTGGGGTCTGGAGCTTGGAGGCTTTAAAGAGATTCGGGTGGGAAGAAGTCTCTATTCTTGTGTCCAGGTCTTACCGGAGACCTACAAGTTGTGTGGGTATGAAGGTGTCCAGGCTCGTTATGAGGCGCCCTAGAGCTCAGGGCTCCCATTTTGGAGACAAGGCCCCGTCTCCAGACAATTATTATTTTGAGTGGACAAGACTAGCTAGTCAATGTTAACCAGGTTTTGTAATCCCGGATACGTGTCTGTAGCTTGGAGACTTTTAAGGGATTTGGGTGGGGAAGAAGTTTCCAACCCTGTATCCAGGTCTTACTGGGGCCCTGCAGGTTGTGTGGGTATGCAGGTGTGCATGCTCGTTATAAGCCAAGCCTGAGCATAGCTCACAGCTCCTATTTTGAAGACAAAGCCCTGTCTCCAGGTCATTATTTCTGAGTAGAGAAGACTGGCTAGTCAGTTTTACCAGGGCTTTGTAATCCCTGATCGGGGGTCTGGAGCATGGAGACTTTAAAGAGATTTGTGTGAGAAAAAGTCTCTGTGTCCAGGTCCTACTGGAGACCTGCACGTTGTGTGGGTATGAAGGTGTCTAGGCTCGTTATAAGCCAAGCCTGAGCATAGCTTCCAGACTTTCAGTGGGGATATCTGAATGATGCCTACAGCTGCAGGCATCATTCAGATATCATTCTTTTCTGTTGGCGATTCTGTGCACCGTACGAATCATCATAGTGGCAGTTCAGCCGCTTGATCGTTCTCACAGGCGACTGGAGGGGCCTCCCGCCGCCCTCCAGTGCTTCTGTGGGCTCCCCCGTGCCATCGGGGACCCAGAGAAAGAATCTGCCGCCGGATGAAGAGCATAGAGTTTTCCGGTGACAAGATGGGCACCAATCATCTCTATGACCGTCAGAGACCCGGGCGCAATGTTATGACGTCACCCTGCAGGTCTCCATTAGGACCTCAACACGGGATTGGAGACTTCTTCCCACCCAAACCTCTTTACAGCCTCCGGGGTCTACAAAGCGGCGATCTCGGCTGGAAAGCATCAGATCTGTAAAAAAATTTTGTAAATTTTTTTTTTTTTCTGATCTTCCAGCCTGGAGGAGAAGAGATGTGCAAAAGAGGTTTGGGTGGGAAGAAGTCTCCAATCCTGTGTCCAGGTCCTACTGGAGACCTGCAGGTTGTGTCGGTGTGCAGATGTCCATGCTCATTATAAGCCAAGCCTGAGCATAGCTTAGGGCTCCAATTTTGGAGACAGAGTCCTGTGAGGAGAGGGAGCGACTCATTTCCACTAAGAGGCTGCATCCCATGTTGGAGGGATTCCTTGCCAAGGACTGGCGAGAATTGGGACAGCTGCGTAAGTCTGTGGAGACCGAGAAAGCCGAGGCGGGCTAGTGCGTTCAGGGGACTGGAGGAAAGTTCCTAGGTCTCGGGAGGAGCGTGAGGAATCCTGGGTACTTGGAGACCCCTTATTGAGAAGGTCAAGGAGTGGTCCCTGTGTAGCAGGGGTGCTGCATCTGTTCCAGCTGATTGAGCCAAGAGGAGTTGGGTGGGACAAGTCTAAGAGACCAAAGAGAAGTAGAGGTGCTGCTGACCAGGTGGCTGTCTTGGCTAGGGGATTTCCTCTGCATTTTTTTCGGGAGGGGGGGGTTGGCTGTACAGAGTACCTAAAAGAGTAGTAGTACACATAGCTGTGAACACCATTCTATGTATCACTTCGAAGACAAGACTCAACGTAGTGTACTTTGTAAATTATAGCAATTCGAAAAACCACTGTAGATAATGCGATGTAATGCGATGTAGTACCATTCATGGCGTCAATAGGTGAAAGCACATCTTCCACATACATTAACCGATGTTCCTCAACACTCGAAATAACAATTTAACGATCCAAACCAGGAATTACCTGAGAGGAGAACAAGAACAGGAACAAAAATTGAGTAAAGGAATAGTTGAAGGAAAAGAGAAGAGTCAGAAGTTGTAGGAGAACCACAATCCACCACGCCAGACCGTATTCTAGTTTCCATTAGAGATAATGTATCCATGGATCCCATGTTTTACCAAAAATAAAATACGTTTTGTAATTAGGAACTGCTGTTCATTTCTCATTTACCATGATCCATGAAAATTTTTATATGACCAAGATCTAAAGGGGATGGAGGGTGATTTCCAGGATCTTGGCTATGCTGGCTGCTAAAAAGATGAAGATCAACCTTTTTTTTTTTTGGTATGTCTCGGTGCCTCCTCGATGGGCCGATTAACCACTTTCAGACCGGACCATTTTGCTGGCCAAAGACCAGACCACTTTTTTGCGATTCGGCGCTGCGTCGCTTTAACTGACAATTGCGCGGTCGTGCGACATGGCTCCCAAACAAAATTGACCTTTTTTTTCCCACAAATAGAGCTTTCTTTTGGTGGTATTTGATCACCCCTGCGGTTTTTATTTTTTGCGCTATAAACAAAAATAGAGCGACAATTTTGAAAAAAACACATTATTTTTTACTTTTTGTTATAATAAATATCCCCCAAAAATATATAAAAAAACATTTTTTTCCCCTCAGTTTAGGCCGATACGTATTCTTGTACATATTTTTGGTAAAAAAAAATCGCAATAAGCGATTATTGATTGGTTTGCGCAAAAGTTATAGCGTTTACAAAATAGGGATAGTTTTATAGCATTTTTATTAATAATTTTTTTTTATTTTTTATTTTTTACTAGTAATGGCGGCGATCTGCGATTTTTATTGTGACTGCGACATTGTCGGGGACCCATCGGACATTTTTGACACATTTTTGGGACCATTGTCATTTATACAGTAATCACTGCTATATAAATGCAGTGATTCCTGTGTAAATGACACTGGCAGTGAAGGGGTTAACCAGTGGGTGGCAGTGTAGGGGTTAAGTGTTCCTAGGGATGTGTTACTAACTGGGGGGGGGTTGGGCTTTCATTTAGTGAACACTGATCTCTGCTCCAATCACATGGAGCAGAGATCAGCGTCACTAGTTGCTAGGCAGAATGGAGAAACGTTGTTTACAACGGCACTTCTCCATTCGGCCGCTCCGTGAGACGATCGCGGGGATGCCCGCCGCGATCGAGTCCACGGGTCCCGCGACCGGACTCACGGGGGTCCCGACCAGCGCGGAGCGCTCCCGATGGCAGGGCCGCAAATTTAAAGGGACGTACATGTACGCCCATTTGCCTGCCCGTGCCATTCTGTCGACGTACATCGTCGTGCGCTGGTCGGCAAGTGGTTAAGGACCGAGCCCGTTTCTGAGATTTGTTGTTTACAAGTTAAAAACATTTTTTTTTGCTAGAAAATTACTTAGAACCTCCAAACATTATACATTTTTTTTTTCTAACACCCTAGAGAACAAAATGGCGGTCGTTGCAATACTTTCTGTCACACCGTATTTGCGCAGCGCTCTTACAAGCGTACTTTTTTTTTTTTTTTAATTAACCACTTTAAGAACGGGCCTCTTTTTCAGACTAGGTGTTTACAAGTTAAAAACACGTTTTTTTTGCTAGAAAATTACTTGGAACCCCCAAACTTTTTTATACATTTTTTTTCTAACACCCTACAGAATAAAATGGAGGTTGTTGCAATACTTTGTCACACCGTATTTGCGCAGCGGTCTTACAAGCGCACTTTTTTTTTCATGAAAAATTAAGACAACTGTAAAGTTAGCCCAACTTTTTTTTTTTTTATTGTGAAAGATAATGTTACGCCGAGTAATTTGATACCCAACATGTCATGCTTCAAAATGTGCGCCCGCTCGTGGAATGGCGACAAACTTTTACCCTTAAAAATCTCCGTAGGCGACGTTTTTAAAAAATTCTACAGGTCCCATGTTTTGAGTTACAGAGGTGGTCTAGGGCTAGAATTATTGCGCTCGCTCTACCGATCGCGGCAATCCCTCACATGTGTGGTTTGAACACTGTTTTTTTATATGCGGGAGCTACTCACGCTTCTGCACGCGAGCTCGGCAGGACGGGACGCGTTTACATATTTTTTTCTTTTACTTTTTATTTTTACACTGTTTTTTTATATTTATTTTTTTAAATTGCCACTTTCATTCCTATTACAAGGAATGTAAACATCCCTTGTAATAGAAAAAAAACATGACAGGACCTCTTAAATATGAGATCTGGGGGTTCAAAAAGACCTCACGTCTCATATTTACACTAAAATGCAAAAAAAAAAAAAATGTGTAATTTAAAAAAAAAAAAAATGGCCCTTTAAGAGCTATGGGCGGAATCAACGTTTTTGGCGTCACTTCCGCCCTCCATTGTTATGGAGACGGGTGGAGGCCATCTTCCCCTCACTTGTCTCCATACCCAGGAAGGGAGAAGATCCAATTGCCTCTGCCGGCAAGCGGCGGAGAGCACCGGAGCGCGTCGGGAGCCCCTCTCCCGCGCCAATAAAAGTGATCTTGCGGCGAATCCGCCGCAGAGACCACTATTATTGGAAAGAGTACCGCCGGCCAAAGAAGAGGATACCGGACTTATGGTAGCTAGCTGCTGCCATAACAACGATATTCCTCTTCAGAGTACCGACGTATAACGACGGTGGGCGGTCCGGAAGTGGCTAAGAGGGGCTTGCCAAGGGGGAATTCTTGAGATTAATGTGTCACAGAATAGATGAAGTTATAAACTCCAATCCAAAATATTCAGATTTTCGGACATGTCCATCAAATGTGGTGTGTGGTCCCCCTCTTGTCTGCCCCCCCCCCCCCCCCGAGACATACAAGGCCACTCTCGCGGGTACCATATAGTAGCACAATAATACTTCGAAATTCACATCTGTAATAGAGGTATTTTTGAAGGATTTTGAAGCTAAGAGAGCTAAATTATGCCATTCAGCAAGATCCAGCTCCTCGGCCAAAACGCTTTCCCAGAGCGTAGAGGTAAGAAGGCCGTGTGTAGCTAAAATGCGTCCAAGGGTCTGATCGAGGTTTTTACACAAATTTTTCCACTCCGTCATTGTGGTGAGATCAGTTGTGCCGCCATCTGAAGTAGACCCTTATTAGTCCACCAATGAAAAAGTTGTGGGGAGAGACCCAGGGTGAAGGCCGGGTTGGTAAAGTAAGAAGGCCATGTGTAGCTAAAATGCATCCAAGGGTCTGATCAAGGTTTTTACACAAATTTTTCCACTCCATCATTGTGGTGAGATCAGTTGTGCCGCCATAAGTAGACCCTTATTAGTCCACCAATGAAAAAGTTGTGGGGAGAGACCCAGGGTGAAGGCCGGGTTGGTAAAGTAAGAAGGCCATGTGTAGTTAAAATGCGTCCAAGGGTCTGATCAAGGTTTTTACACGAATTTTTCCACTCCGCCATTGTGGTGAGATCAGTTGTGCTGCCATCTGAAGTAGACCCTTATTAGTCCACCAATGAAAAAGTTGTGGGGAGAGACCCAGGGTGAAGGCCGGGTTGGTAAAGTAAGAAGGCCATGTGTAGCTAAAATGTGTCCAAGGGTCTGATCAAGGTTTTTTTACACAAATTTTTCCACTCCGTCATTGTGGTGAGATCAGTTGTGCCGCCATCTGAAGTAGACCCTTATTAGTCCACCAATGAAAAAGTTGTGGGGAGAGACCCAGGGTGAAGGCCGGGTTGGTAAAGTAAGAAGGCCATGTGTAGCTAAAATGCGTCCAAGGGTCTGATCAAGGTTTTTACACAAATTTTTCCACTCCGTCATTGTGGTGAGATCAGTTGTGCCGCCATCTGAAGTAGACCCTTATTAGTCCACCAATGAAAAAGTTGTGGGGAGAGACCCAGGGTGAAGGCCGGGTTGGTAAAGTAAGAAGGCCATGTGTAGCTAAAATGCGTCCAAGGGTCTGATCAAGGTTTTTACACAAATTTTTCCACTCCGTCATTGTGGTGAGATCAGTTGTGCCGCCATCTGAAGTAGACCCTTATTAGTCCACCAATGAAAAAGTTGTGGGGAGAGACCCAGGGTGAAGGCCGGGTTGGTAAAGTAAGAAGGCCATGTGTAGCTAAAATGCGTCCAAGGGTCTGATCAAGGTTTTTTTTACACAAATTTTTCCACTCCGTCATTGTGGTGAGATCAGTTGTGCCGCCATCTGAAGTAGACCCTTATTAGTCCACCAATGAAAAAGTTGTGGGGAAAGACCCAGGGTGAAGGCCGGGTTGGTAAAGTAAGAAGGCCATGTGTAGCTAAAATGCATCCAAGGGTCTGATCAAGGTTTTTACACAAATTTTTCCACTCCGTCATTGTGGTGAGATCAGTTGTGCCGCCATCTGAAGTAGACCCTTATTAGTCCACCAATGAAAAAGTTGTGGGGAGAGACCCAGGGTGAAGGCCGGGTTGGTAAAGTAAGAAGGCCATGTGTAGCTAAAATGCGTCCACGGGTCTGATCAAGGTTTTTACACAAATTTTTCCACTCCGTCATTGTGGTGAGATCAGTTGTGCTGCCATCTGAAGTAGACCCTTATTAGTCCACCAATGAAAAAGTTGTGGGGAGAGACCCAGGGTGAAGGCCGGGTTGGTAAAGATAGGAGGCAATGGGGGGGGGGGGGGACTTAAGTCCATAAGTAAAAACCTATGAGGTCCCATGAGTTAAGAGCAAATGATAAGGTGGGGCACATGATTAGGGGGGTCGGTCTTTTGCCAGCAAATAGAGAAGATGGTCAATAATCCACTTTGGGCTGCAAGAAGAGAATTATATTTGCATCCAAACTAAGCGAAGTTGTTTAGAATGAAGTTAAAGAAGCTGTGCCGCCTGGAAATATTTAAGAAAATTTTGAACCTTCAATCCTCCCCTCTGTCTTGGTGTACACAACATGCTCTTACCCGCTCTAGGTCTCTTGTCCCTTCCGTATGAATTTAAATATCTTGGTCTGGTAAACCTGGAGATTTACGGCTCAGGACGTTAATTTCCAAATTTTTTCAATTTCCGAAATTTAGAATTTCTGAAATTTAGAATTTTCCAATTTCAAATTTCCAAAAGTTCATAAATTTGAATATTCTGAAATTCGAAAAATTCGGAAATTCGTAAATTGGGAGGAATAGTGCCACATTATTGGTGTTAATGGGAAGAATACCGCTCCATCATTGGTGTTAATGAGAAGAATACCACTCCATCATTGGTGTTAGTGGGAAGAATACCACTCCATCATTGGTGTTAGTGGGAAGAATACCACTCCATCATTGGTGTTAATGGGAAGAATACCACTCCATCATTGGTGTTAATGGGAAGAATACCACTCCATCATTGCTGTTAGTGGAAGGAATAGTGTCCCATCATTGGTGTTAATGGGAAGAATACCACTCCATCATTGATGTTAATGGGAAGAATACCACTCCATCATTGGTGTTAATGGGAAGAATACCACTCCATCATTGGTGTTAATGGGAAGAATACCACTCCATCATTGCTGTTAGTGGAAGGAATAGTGTCCCATCATTGGTGTTAATGGGAAGAATACCACTCCATCATTGGTGTTAATGAGAAGAATACCACTCCATCATTGGTGTTAATGGGAAGAATACCACTCCATCATTGGTGTTAATGGGAAGAATACCACTCCATCATTGGTGTTAGTGGAAGGAATAGTGTCCCATCATTGGTGTTAATGGGAAGAATACCACTCCATCATTGCTGTTAGTGGAAGGAATAGTGTCCCATTATTGGTGTTAATGGGAAGAATACCGCTCCATCATTGGTGTTAATGAGAAGAATACCACTCCATCATTGGTGTTAGTGGGAAGAATACCACTCCATCATTGGTGTTAATGAGAAGAATACCACTCCATCATTGGTGTTAGTGGGAAGAATACCACTCCATCATTGGTGTTAATGAGAAGAATACCACTCCATCATTGGTGTTAATGGGAAGAATACCACTCCATCATTGGTGTTAATGGGAAGAATACCACTCCATCATTGCTGTTAGTGGAAGGAATAGTGTCCCATCATTGGTGTTAATGGGAAGAATACCACTCCATCATTGGTGTTAATGGGAAGAATACCACTCCATCATTGGTGTTAATGGGAAGAATACCACTCAATCATTGGTGTTAATGGGAAGAATACCACTCCATCATTGCTGTTAGTGGAAGGAATAGTGTCCCATCATTGGTGTTAATGGGAAGAATACCGCTCCATCATTGGTGTTAATGGGAAGAATACCACTCCATCATTGGTATTAATGGGAAGAATATCGCTCCATCATTGGTATTAGTGGAAGGAATAGTGTCCCATTATTGGTGTTAATGGGAAGAATACCGCTCCATCATTGGTGTTAGTGGGAAGAATACCACTCCATCATTGGTGTTAATGAGAAGAATACCACTCCATCATTGGTGTTAGTGGGAAGAATACCACTCCATCATTGGTGTTAATGAGAAGAATACCACTCCATCATTGGTGTTAATGGGAAGAATACCACTCCATCATTGCTGTTAGTGGAAGGAATAGTGTCCCATCATTGGTGTTAATGGGAAGAATACCGCTCCATCATTGGTGTTAATGGGAAGAATACCACTCCATCATTGGTGTTAATGGGAAGAATACCACTCCATCATTGGTGTTAATGGGAAGAATATCACTCAATCATTGGTGTTAATGGGAAGAATACCACTCCATCATTGCTGTTAGTGGAAGGAATAGTGTCCCATCATTGGTGTTAATGGGAAGAATACCGCTCCATCATTGGTGTTAATGGGAAGAATACCACTCCATCATTGGTGTTAATGGGAAGAATACCACTCCATCATTGGTGTTAATGGGAAGAATACCACTCCATCATTGGTGTTAATGGGAAGAATACCACTCCATCATTGCTGTTAGTGGAAGGAATAGTGTCCCATCATTGGTGTTAATGGGAAGAATACCACTCCATCATTGGTATTAATGGGAAGAATATCGCTCCATCATTGGTATTAGTGGAAGGAATAGTGTCCCATCATTGGTATTAATGGGAAGAATACCACTCCATCATTGCTGTTAGTGGAAGGAATAGTGTCCCATCATTGGTGTTAATGGGAAGAATACCGCTCCATCATTGGTGTTAATGAGAAGAATACCACTCCATCATTGGTGTTAATGAGAAGAATACCACTCCATCATTGGTGTTAGTGGGAAGAATACCACTCCATCATTGGTGTTAATGAGAAGAATACCACTCCATCATTGGTGTTAATGGGAAGAATACCACTCCATCATTGGTGTTAATGGGAAGAATACCACTCCATCATTGCTGTTAGTGGAAGGAATAGTGTCCCATCATTGGTGTTAATGGGAAGAATACCGCTCCATCATTGGTGTTAATGGGAAGAATACCACTCCATCATTGGTGTTAATGGGAAGAATACCACTCCATCATTGGTGTTAATGGGAAGAATACCACTCCATCATTGGTGTTAATGGGAAGAATACCACTCCATCATTGCTGTTAGTGGAAGGAATAGTGTCCCATCATTGGTGTTAATGGGAAGAATACCACTCCATCATTGGTATTAATGGGAAGAATATCGCTCCATCATTGGTATTAGTGGAAGGAATAGTGTCCCATCATTGATATTAATGGGAAGAATACCACTCCATCATTGCTGTTAGTGGAAGGAATAGTGTCCCATCATTGGTGTTAATGTGAAGAATACCACTCCATCATTGGTGTTAATGGGAAGAATACCACTCAATCATTGGTGTTAATGATAAGAATACCACTCCATCATTGCTGTTAGTGGAAGGAATAGTGTCCCATCATTGGTGTTAATGGGAAGAATACCGCTCCATCATTGGTGTTAATGGGAAGAATACCGCTCCATCATTGGTATTAGTGGAAGGAATAGTGTTCCATCATTGGTATTAATGGGAAGAATACCACTCCATCATTGGTGTTAATGGGAAGAATACCACTCCATCATTGCTGTTAGTGGAAGGAATAGTGTCCCATCATTGGTATTAATGGGAAGAATACCACTCCATCATTGCTGTTAGTGGAAGGAATAGTGTCCCATCATTGGTGTTAATAGGAAGTATACCGCTCCATCATTGGTGTTAGTGGAAGGACTAGTGCCATATCGTTTGTGTCACTGGAGGAAATAATGCCTCGATGTTGCCGTTAGTGTCCTATTGCTGGTGTCAGTAGAAGGAATAGCGTCCTATTGCTGGTGTCACCTCAACACTGATGGAAAGCCTAGTCTACTTCCAGCAACAACTTTTGACAGCTGAGGAAATCTACTAGCCAAATCCGTATCCCTCTGGAACCTGTACTACAAACAGAGGGGGGGATGACGACATGGATCTCTGCTCAAGGTAGGATGAGATCCACCTCTTCTTGGGTTGCCCAGCTTCTGGTGCCTCTCTGATAATCAGTATAGGCCACAGCTGTGGCATTGTCCAACTAAAGTGTCTGCAACTACAATCGATTTGCCTAATGCAGGAGAACAAAGTATATAGTATATGGGTAGGGTGCAGAGTGAGGCACCAGGCAGCGAGCACACAAAGTCCACATTGATAAGGCCCCTTTCACACTGGGGCAGTTTTCAGGTGCTACAGCGCTAAAAATAGCGCCTGAAAAAAACGGCCCCTTTCACTCCAGTGTGAAAGTCCGAGGGCTTTCATACTGGAGCGGTGTGCGGGCAGGACAGTGAAAAAAGTCCTGCTAGCCGCATCTATGGAGCGGTGAAGGAGCCATGTATTCACCGCTCCTACCCATTGAAATCAATGGGGCAGCGCGGCTATGTCGCGAGCAAAGCGCCGCTGCAGCGGTGCTTTGCGGGCGGTTTTAACCCTTTTTCGGCCACTAGTGGGGGTTAAAATGAGCCAAACCCGGGAGACATGGTCCCTTAATAGACTCTGCCTGATCCAAGATGACTGCAAAGTCACATCCAGAATCCAGTCAGATAGCTGTCTCCCTGTGACCAAAGAGGAACCGAGTTCCTCTCAACTTCCTCTCCATCTGTATTGCCACTGTGGTCGAGCACCACCTGCAGTGGAGAAAATAGACTGCACCTGCCTACAGGTGTATATAGTGTATGATGAGCTGTACAGACTTTCAGGACACACTGTTTTAAATACTATAGCTCTGCTACACATAGACTGTTCTGTGATCGCTCAGCTCCTGCACACTCTGCCTATCAATCATATACCTGGTGACGACTGGAATGTTTGTGGAGGCCTCTCTTGCACCTCCTGGCCAACACTCCTGAAGGTGTGGACAGAGCGTGTGAGGGCATGGAGTGGCACGAGTGCCTGGTCTGCACTTAGGTGGAAGGAGCTGGGAGTTGTAGTCTTAGGAAGAGGACACTGAAGCAGCCTGGCCCTGGAGCAGGAGATGGTAGCAGAGCCGATATGCAGACAGCGATCACCAGCCGCCGGGAATCAAGGCACTGAGTCAGGGGACAAAGCAAGCCCAGGAAGCAGGCCAAGGTAGGTAACAGCCGGGCAGCACAGTACAGAATCAGCTGTGTATTGAGGAAAACAGCGCTCACGAACATTGCCTGCATTGAAAAAGCATGGAACTGCAGAGGTGGGCGGGAGCGATCTTCTGGATGGGGGAGGGCAGGTGCAGGGCGTGTGTGTTTCATAGTTTCATAGTTAGTAAGGTTGAATAAAGACACCAGTCCATCCAGTTCAACCTGAGTGAGTGTCTACAATTATCCCTATCCCTGTACATTGCACACTCACATCGGTCCCTACCCTCAAGGAGCCCACAAGCCAAGGCCCCCATTCATATACTAAGCCAATTAACCTACCTGCATGTCTTTGGATTGTGGGAGGAAACCGGAGTACCCGGAGGAAACCCATGCAGGCACAGGGAGAACATGCAAACTCCAGGCGGGTAGTGTCATGGTTGGGACACAGGGAGGCTGGAATTTAGAAAAATAGGTGAACTTAGCCTTTAATGCAGCCTTTCTCAACCTTTTAACACGGAGAAACCCTTGAAATAACTTTTCGGTCCTAAAAGTTCTATATCTACAACCCATGATACATTAGTGAATGAGCGGACTTTTCCCGCCCGGAGAAAAGTCCGCTCATTTCGAGCGGGTATCCAGGTAGGCGGGGCTCTCTCCAGCCACAATGCCAGAGACGCGCTGTGCTGCCACTTATATAGGGACAAGGGGCGGTGTCACATGGCTTTATGTCACATGGGTTGGTGTCACATGGTGACCCCGCCCCCTTACAATGTCATAGTCCCCATGTGACATCAACCCATGTGACCAACCCATGTGACATAAAGCCATGTGAAACCGCCCCTTGTCCCTATATAAGTGGCCGCGCAGCGCGGGTCTGGCATTGTGGCCGGAGAGATCGCCGAGTCAACATCTCCTGGAGATGAAGGAGAAGAAGAAGAACGGAAGGCGGCGGCGGCGGCGACAGAAGACCGGGCCACCGCCTGTAAAAGAGCTATAAGAAGGTGCGGTGGCCCGGTAGAAGAACCGAAGAGGGGGACAAGACCCCCGAAGTCGGGAGAAGAGGCTGGCGGCGAGGAAGAAAGCCGGACTCCTCCGCTAGCAAAAGAGCTACAAGAAGATAGCGGAGGAGTCCGGCGAGAAGACCCCCGAAGACGGAAGACCCCCGGAGCTGTGCAATAAAGTATTTTATCTCTTGTGTTTTTTTTTTTGTACTTTTATTTTACAGGTGAATGGGTAGGGGTACATTGTACCCCATACTCATTCACATAGGGTGGGGGGCTGGTATCCGGGGGCCCCCTTATTAAAGGGGGCTCCCGGATTCCGATAAGCCCCCTGCCCGCAGACCCTGACAACCAACGGCCAGGGTTGTCAGGAAGAGGCCCTTGTCCTCATCAACATGGGGAGAAGGTGCTTTGGGGTGGGGGGCCGCGCGGCCCCCCCTTCCCCAAGGCACCCCCCATGTTGAGGGCACGCGGCCTGGTACGGCTCAGGAGGGGGGTGGGGGGCGCTCGCTCACCCCCCTTTCCTGGCCGGCCGGGTAGCGTGCTCGGACAAGGGTCTGTTGTGGACTTGGGGGGGACCCCCACGCCGATTTTTTTCGGCGTTGGGGTTCCCCTTTAAGTCCATACCAGGCGGCGGGGCAAGCGACGTCTCCTTCACGGGCCCCGCCTACCTGGAGACGCGCTCGAAATGAGGACATTCCTCAGCGTGTGTGGGCGAGTCCGTTCATTTCAAAAGTAGGGCGGATAGTACGGCAGACTTATTACGCCTTATTAGTCCGCTCAAAAAGTGCCGTGTGTGGTCAAGTCCGTTCATTCGAAAGTATGACGGACTGTCCGTCGGATTGTATGACGGACTAAGTAGGCCATACAGTCCGCCCGTGTGTACGCGGCTTTACACTTGTGGTAGTTGGGAAGCATTACCCCTTTAGAGATAGCTAAAAAGATTAACGCTGTCAGTGGGAACTTATCTGAGAGGTTGAAATGGCTCATTCCTCAAGGAACCCATGGGTTTCATGGAACCCTGGTTGAGGAAGAATGCTCCTTACACTTGTGGTCATTGGGAAGAATTACCCCTTTACAGATAGCTAAAAAGATCAACACTGTCAGTGGGAACTTATCTGAGAGGTTGAAATTGCTCATTCCTCAAGGAACCTCTGGAGTAACCCAATGGTTTCATGGAACCTTGGTTGAGGAAGAATGCTCCTTACACTTGTGGTCATTGGGAAGAATTAATCCTTTATAGATAGCTCCAAAGATCAACGCTGTCAGTGGGAACTTATCTGAGAGGTTGAAATGGCTCATTCCTCAAGGAACCTCTGGAGTAACCCAATGGTTTCATGGAACCTTGGTTGAGGAAGAATGCTCCTTAAACTTGTGGTCATTGGGAAGAATTAATCTTTTACAGATAGCTAAAAAGATCAATTGCTGTCAGTGGGAACTTATCTGAGAGGTTGAAATGGCTCATTCCTCAAGGAACCTCTGGAGGAACCCAAGGGTTTGATGGGACCCTGGTTGAGGAAGAATGCTCCTTACACATGTGGTCATTTGGAAGAATGACCCCCTTATAGATAGCTAAAGAGATCAGTGGGAACTTATCTGAGAGGCAGAAAATGCTCATTACTCAAGGAACTCCTGGCAACCTCTAAAGGAATCCTAGTTGAGAAACCCTACTTTAATGTCTTGGGGCTTTGTTGATGTTGTCTGATCTGCATACTATACACAATCAACAGTCACACCTACACATTCAATGCAGGAATGCTAAAAATGTCTGCTTATTATGACTCTTCCATACTGCCGTTTAGGAGTCCTGCCAACTCTTAATGCCTTTAGGAGAAGCTAGTCTTCATCAATCCTTAACACGGGTCCCCTAGTGCATTCCATCTTGATTCTATTAAAATCAACTGCTCAAACTCTGAAAGGGGACTGCCTTTTGCCCTAAAATGTGTTGGCAGTATTTGATGCTCTATACCAGGGATCCTCAATCCGTGCCAGCCCATGGCCTGTTGGGAGCTGGGCCATGCAGCTGGATGGCAGGTGAGCTAGTCAGCATAACCTGCACTGCCACCCTCCAGAGGGTGCCCTTTCCTCCTAGCACCACTACTCCATACCCTCTCTATAGTTACCTTAACTACGGAGAGGAAAGGGGAGCAGAAAATATGGAGGGTGGAGAACCAGTCTGGCCCAGAGGTGACAGGCTGCACATGCCCACACCCTCCAGAGGTGACAGGCTGTGCCAACACAAGCCCCCCATCAGGTGACAGACCGCGCACACACACACACACACACACACACACCTTCCCCCTGGAGGTGACAGGCAATGCTCACACCACCCCTTACCCTGGAGGTAAAAGGCAGCACCCCCCCCCCCATGTAGGTAACAGGCTGCCCCCACCCGCTCACCAAGTAACAGGCAGCACCAATCCCCCTCCCCAGGCAGCACCAAACAGTTAAGAGGTTGCCATCGCTGAGGCCAGCCCCTGGTGCCGAGGAGATTGGGGACCACTGCTGTATACCAATAAGCATTTCAAAAAGACCTTAACCACTTGCCACCCAGGCCAATTCCGAATTTTCTCTCCTACATGTAAAAAAATCATAATTTGTTTGCTAGAAAATTACATAGAACCCCCCAAACATTAATTATTTTTATTTAGCAGACACCCTAGAGCAGGGGTTTCCAACCCTCTGATGTGGCCCGCCATCTCAGAGCAAGATGTGGTCGGCAAGCCCAGTTCGCGGGTTCCCGACCCCACCATCTCCGGGCATTAGTGTGAAGAACGGAGCCGCCTTAGAGAAAGCAGAGCCGATGCTCCCTGTATAGCGCCGACTCCTGCTGCATGCTTCTGTTACAATTATACTCAGGGATGGCAAGTCGGGACACAGGAACCCACAATCCAGGACAGCAGCCACCAGTATCAGTACCAGCCACCAGTACCAACCAACAGTAATAGTACCAGCCAGCAGTACCAGTACCTGCCAGCAGTATCAGTACCAGCCACCAGTATCAGTACCAGTACCCACCAGCAGTACAGTCATCGGTACCAGTACCAGCCAGCAGTACTAGTACCTACCAGCAGTACTAGCTAGCAGTACCAGTCAGCAGTACCAGTACCCGCCAGCAGTACTAGTACCAACCAGCAGTACCCACCATCCATACCAACCAGCAGTACCAGTACCCACCATCCGTACCAGCCAGCAGTACCCGTCACCAGTATCAGTACCAACGAGCAGTACCCATCAGCAGTACCAGTACCCGCCAGCAGTATCAGTACCAGCCAGCAGTATCAGTACCAGACAGCAGTATCAGTACCAGACAGCAGTATCAGTACCAACCAACAGTACCAACATTACCAGTACCAACCAGCCGTACCAGTACCAGCCAGTAGTACCAGTCACCAGTACCAGTACCCGCCATCCATACCAGTCATCAGTACCAGCCAGCAGTACCTGCCACCAGTACCAGCCACCAGCAAGCAGTACCAGTACCCACCAGCAGTACCAGTCATCAGTACCAGCCAGCAGTACCTGCCACCAGTACCAGCCACCAGCAAGCAGTACCAGTACCCACCAGCAGTACCAGTCAACAGTACTCACCAGCAGTAGTAGTACCAGTACCAGCCAGCAGTATCAGCACCTGTCAGCAGTACCCACCGGCACTACCAACCAGCTACAGGAATCCTGAGGAGGAAGTGAAGATTGAGGTCAGTTGAGGAGCAAGTAAACCGCTATACATCAGTGTGAAAGCAGCCTTAGGCACCTTTCACATGATCGGTTCGATCATGTCCGCCTGTCTGTTTTTCAGGTGGACTCACACGGACTCTCCATTCACCTCTTTAGAGCAGCAGATGTAAACAGACTCGTGTCCGTTTACACCCGCCTATCTGCAATCCGATCTCCTTAAAAAAAAAAAAAAAACAGAAGGAGATCTGTCCCCTTCTGTCTGGGCAGATCGGAGGGCCCTTAGGGTAGAGCGGGTTGCATCCGCGTCTGTTCTACATATGCAGAGCGGACACAGACCTGCCATCCAGACCATCGGACCTTTGCTGTCCAAAAATCTGACGGACTTTAGAAATAGAACATGTTTCAAATCTTTCCGACGGACTCGAGTGCGGTCGAAAAATCCATTCGTGTGTATGCTGGTCCGACGGACAAAAACCAACGCTAGGGCAGCTATTGGCTATGAACTTCCTTATTCTAGTCCGGTCGTACGTCATCACGTTCGAAAACTGTCGGACTGTGGTGTGATTGTGTGTGGCCAAGTCCGTTCATTCGGAAAGTCTGTCGGAAATCCTCCGAAAGTCCGTCGGACCTAGTCCGTCGAAAAGTCCGCTCGTGTGTACGCGGCATAAGGGAGTCTGACGCCAGAGCCCGTCACTGGCCGTGCTGCAGTGTCTGCAAGGCCCGTATGGCGTCCGTAGAATGGAGATAACACGGCCGTGTGTTCATTGCCAGAACGAGGCTTGAGAAGCACAACACATCGTGGCGCCGGGCTGTGACGTCACAGCTATGCGACGCGTTTCGGAGTACACACGCCAAAGGGCGTAACCGCATGTCCCTACGTAACCCCCGAGCCGCGGAAGCGTGCCTGCGAGTCCCACAGGCTCGATGTCTGCCGGGGGCCTGCAATCGCGACGAGGGCAGCACAGTGGTGTAGTGGTTAGCACTCTCACCTAGCAGTAACAAGGGTCGCTGGTTCAAATCCCAACCATGACACTACCTGCCTGGAGTTTGTATGTTCTCCCTGTGCCTGCGTGGGTTTCCTCCGGTTTCCTCCCACAAACCAAAGACATGCAGGTAGGTTAATTGGCTTCTGTCCAAAATTGGCCCTAGTATGATTGGGGACTTTGGCTTGTGGGCTCCTTGAGGGTAGGGACCAATGTGAGTGTGTAATGTACAGGGATGGGGACAATTGTAGACACTCAGGTTGAACTGGATGGACTGGTGTCTTTATTCAACCTTACTAACTATGAAACTATGAAGAATGGGGAAATGTAAACAAGGATGTCCGCGGGTAGAGCATCTCCCTGTTCTGCCTAGTGACATGACAGGGGTCTACTGCTCCCTGTCATCGGGAGCAGTGATCGATGTCATCTCAGTGGTAGCCCCTCCCCGCTACAGTTAGAACACATTTAACCCCTTGATCGCCCCCTAGTGTTTAATCTCTTCCCTGACAGTGAATTTTACACAGTAATCAGCGGCTATTTTTAGCTCTGATCGCTGTATAAATGTCAACGGTCCCAAAAAAATTTCTAAAGTGTCCGATCTGTCCGCTGCAATGTTGCAGTCCAGAGAAAAAGATTACTTCCATTACTAATAAAAAAAAATGCCATAAATCTATCCCCTATTTTGTAGAAGCTATAACTTTTGCGCAAACCAATCAATATACGCTTATTGCGATTTTTTTACCAACAAATATGTAGAAGAATACGTATCGCCCCAAACTGAGAAAGAAATAATTTCTTTATATTTTCAAAATTGTCTTTTCTTGTTTATGGTGCAAAAAATAAAAAACGCTGAGGCGATCAAATACAACCAAAAGAAAGCTCTATTTGTAGGGAAAAAAAAGGAACTTCAATTTTGTTTTTAGGGAGCAGCATCACACGACCGCGCAATTGTCAGTTAAAGCGACGCAGTGCCGAATCGCAAAAAATGCTCATCATTAAGGGGGCAAAATCTTCCGGGGCTAAAGTGGTTAACGACCAGAGCATTTTTTTTTGTAATTGCCCCATACACACGACCGGTTTTCCCGTCGGAATAAATTCTGAAATATTTTTCCGTCAGATCGTCAAGAACGCAATGACGTATAACAGGACTAGAAAAAGGAAGTTCAATGGCCAGTAGCCAACAGCTTCCGTCTCGTACTTGCTTCAGAGCATGCGTCGCTTTTGATCAGTCGGGACAGCGTACAGACAACGGTTTTCCCCGATAGGAATTGGTTCCGTCGGAAATATTTAGAACATGTTCTATTTCTAGGTCCGTCAGAATTTTCTACATGGGGCATACACACGATTGGAATATACGATGAAAAGCTCCCATCCGGCATTCCGCTCATTTGTACGCGGCATTATAGGCTCAATACTTATCGAAAAGGAATGTGGGAAAAGAAAAGGAGCATTTCTCAATTAGCTTAGAAGGAATATCACGATTTTAGGGATCGAACAATGCAATCTTTATTTGTTTCATCCAAAAAAAAAAAAAAAAGTTAACATTTCATCAGCTAGATATGAAATGGTACATCTGATATGGTCAATATTGACATTTTCCACTTTCAGACAGCAGAGCCGAACCCGCATCCTACGGAAGATCTCGAGTGGTGTGCCATAGAGAGCCGAGAACGGAGGTTGCCGACAAATGGGGGATTTGACTGGAGAGGAAAGACTGCATATGGAGCCAGGGACCACTGTGCTTCTTCTCAATGGGAGATCCCTGATGTACAGCAAAAAATATGGCTCCTACAGAAGACCTTACCCTTCACCTCAAAAGGGTTGTTTGGGTTCTCTGACGTTTGGTAGGCCAAGACACATTTCGAGGGGAGATCCTGAGGAACACGGGGGGGGGGGGGGGAGTTCTGTGGGGATCTCCCCTCGAAACCTGTCTTGGCCTACCAAACATCAGAGAACCCAAACAACCCTTTTGAGGTGAAGGTAAGGTCTTCTGTAGGAGCCATATTTTTTTGCTGTACATCAGGGATCTCCCATTGAGAAGAAGCACAGTGGTCCTTGGCACCATATGCAGTCTTTCCTCGAAAATGAGTCAGCCATCTGAAAGGTCCTCTGGTTTACTGGAAACAGTGACCTGGTTGCTTTGTGTCTACCATGGAAACTCTCTGGGATCAGGAAGGAATTGTTTCCCCTGCTGTAGCAAATTGGATCGTGCTTTTCTGGGGGGGGGGGGGGGGGGAGGAGGGGTTTCGCCTTTGTTTCAGAAGAGGTGGGTCTTGAGCTTCTTCCTGAAGGCCAGATCGTTTTCCTCCAAGCGGATGTCCGCGGGTAGAGCATTCCATAGCTGTGGTCCTTGGACTGCGAACCTTTGTTCACCTTTTAATTTATAACGGGTCTTGGGGATGTGGAGGAGGTTCTGGTTAGTTGGCCGGAGAGGGCGACCTGGGGGTGTAGTGCTTTATTTTGTCACAAGGGTATTGCGGGGCTTTTCCTTGTGCGCATTTGTGAGTGAGGCAGAGGGTCTTGAATGTAACTCGATCCTTCACGGCTGGCCAATGGAGGGTCCTCAGGGATGATCGATTCCCATGTTTTTTTTTTCCAGTTACCAGTCTGGCTGCTGTGTTCTATATGTTTTGTAGACGTGAAATTTGGTATTTTGGAAGTCCTAGGTAGAGGGAACTTGCGTAGTTGAGTCGGGAATTGATGACTGTTCCAACTACTGCTGCTGTATCTCCTTCCGGGATGAAGAGGATGAGTCTACGCAGTAGGCGAAGAAGGTGGTAGGATCCGCTGACTACTGATCCTATTTGTGCGTCCATCATGTTTGAGTCAAAGACGACTTGGAGGGTTTTGGCTTTAGTGCCGGGGGGCGATGGGTTGGCCGAAGATTGGTGAATGGTGTGGACATCGTGCCTCTGGATCAACTGTGGGTATAGGATTGGGTATATGGGGTGATGGGTTGGCCGAGGATAGTGAATGGTGTGGACATTGTGCCTCTGGATCAACTGTGGGTATAGGATTGGGTATATGGGGTGATGGGTTGGCCGAAGATTGGTGAATGGTGTGGACATCGTGCCTCTGGATCAACTGTGGGTATAGGATTGGGTATATGGGGTGATGGGTTGGCCGAAGATTGGTGAATGGTGTGGACATTGTGCCTCTGGATCAACTGTGGGTATAGGATTGGGTATATGGGGTGATGGGTTGGCCGAGGATAGTGAATGGTGTGGACATTGTGCCTCTGGATCAACTGTGGGTATAGGATTGGGTATATGGGGTGATGGGTTGGCCGAAGATTGGTGAATGGTGTGGACATCGTGCCTCTGGATCAACTGTGGGTATAGGATTGAGTATATGGGGTGATGGGTTGGCCGAGGATGGTGAATGGTGTGGACATCGTGCCTCTGGATCAACTGTGGGTATAGGATTGGGTATATGGGGTGATGGGTTGGCCGAAGATTGGTGAATGGTGTGGACATCGTGCCTCTGGATCAACTGTGGGTATAGGATTGGGTATATGGGGTGATGGGTTGGCCGAGGATGGTGAATGGTGTGGACATCGTGCCTCTGGATCAACTGTGGGTATAGGATTGGGTATATGGGGTGATGGGTTGGCCGAGGATGGTGAATGGTGTGGACATCGTGCCTCTGGATCAACTGTGGGTATAGGATTGGGTATATGGGGTGATGGGTTGGCCGAGGATGGTGAATGGTGTGGACATCGTGCCTCTGGATCAACTGTGGGTATAGGATTGGGTATATGGGGTGATGGGTTGGCCGAAGATTGGCGAATGGTGTGGACATCGTGCCTCTGGATCAACTGTGGGTATAGGATTGGGTATATGGGGTGATGGGTTGGCCGAAGATTGGCGAATGGTGTGGACATCGTGCCTCTGGATCAACTGTGGGTATAGGATTGGGTATATGGGGTGATGGGTTGGCCGAGGATGGTGAATGGTGTGGACATCATGCCTCTGAATCAACTGTGGGTATAGGATTGGGTATATGGGGTGATGGGTTGGCCGAGGATGGTGAATGGTGTGGACATCATGCCTCTGGATCAACTGTGGGTATAGGATTGCGTATATGGGGTGATGGGTTGGCCGAGGATGGTGATTGGGGTGGACATCGTGCCTCTGGATCAACTGTGGGTATAGGATTGGGTATATGGGGTGATGGGTTGGCCGAGGATGGTGAATGGTGTGGACATCATGCCTCTGGATCAACTGTGGGTATAGGATTGGGTATATGGAGTGATGGGTTGGCCGAAGATTGATGAATGGTGTGGACATCGTGCCTCTGGATCAACTGTGGGTATAGGATTGGGTATATGGGGTGATGGGTTGGCCGAGGATTGGTGAATGGTGTGGACATCGTGCCTCTGGATCAACTGTGGGTATAGGATTGGGTATATGGGGTGATGGGTTGGCCGAGGATTGGTGAATGGTGTGGACATCGTGCCTCTGGATCAACTGTGGGTATAGGATTGGGTATATGGGATTGTATGATTTTTTTTTTTATGGTGGAACTAGATGGACTTGTGTCTTTTTTTTTTTGCAACCTGACTAACTATGTAACTTATTTGTTTGCGAGTACACTTCTTTTTATCCATTATTAAAGATAGAACTTGGGTAATGCGCAAGGCTGGTGCGCTCTCTCTTCTTTGTTTTACAAGGTCTCTGATGTGTGTTGGGAAGGGATTTCCATGGAAAAAAAAAAAATCTCAGCAGTAATACGACTTCTTCCCTGAGTGAGATCTTGCAAGGTCTTATTTCTGTGCATAACATAAAACAGAAAGCCAGGCGCAAAAACAAAAAAAAATTAAAACCAAGGAAGCCAAATAATGGTGCCGCTACACCCAAACTCAAGTGACCAAATGAGGAAAAGTAAAAAAAAAAAAAAAAAAATAGTGGAGCGCTGATCCAAGGAATGGCAAACAGTCAATAGAGGATAAAATCCATGCAAAAGAAACAATTTATTGATAAGAAAGGATAAAAAAATTGTATATCCAAAAAGTACAATTGGCAATGAAAACAATTACTAAAAAACAGTGTTACCTTGGATTACAAGCATAATCCGTTCCAAAGCACTTGCATATCAAAGCGATTTTCCCCATAGAAGTCACTGGAAATGAAGATAATTCGTCCCACATTGACTTCTATTGCATGCAATACCGCGTTTGGCCAGAGGTTGGGGGGGGGGGGGGGCGGAGAGCCTCAGAAATACTCAAAAAGACAGCTCGGCTGAACTAGGAAAGGCTCGGAAACACTTGGCAACAGAGTATTTCCCAGTGATTCAGAGTATTTCCGAACGGCCCCAAACAGTTCAGAGTGTCACCAACGCCCACTCCCTGCCCTTGTGGCCAAATGCAGTACTGCACACCCTATTAGCTTGAATTCTGCTAATTTTGCGAGACAACACTCGCAAACCAAGTCAGAATTTAAAAAGTTGCTCATCTTTGAAAACGCTTGTTAACCACATTACTTGTAAACCAAGGTTCCACTGTAATGAGAAGTGCCCGAAGACCACGTGGACTCACAGTAGTCGTGCCAGACATTGAGCCAGAGATGGTAGTGGCTGTCCCACCTTAGAAGCTGTCTGGGGGAAGGGAAAGGCACACCACGAGACAGGGGCGCCAGATGGAAAACTTTTCTCCAATTACATGTATGCATATATTCTTTACTTATTGTTTTTCTTTATGAATTGCAGATATCATATAATACTTATACCGCTTTCTCCTGATGAAGCCTCGAAACGCGTTGAGTTTCACTCTGTCTGTCCAGAGGTTCTTCTGTTGTTTTTTGGGGTGCCAGATGGAATCCTTTCAGAGTGTAGATGCAGGGATCATGGCCAGGTCTCCAGGCAGCATCAGAGAAGGGAGATTTAGCAAGAGCCCCGAGGTTCCAGATCACAGGGCGCCCAAGGGAGAAGGAGGAAGGAGTTGGCACAGTAACTAGAGGAATCCGGGAGAGGATAGGTGCTGGAGAGGTTACCAGAGGACCCGACAGGAGCAAACACAGCTCGATTTCTGGGTGTCCGGACTCCCGGAATCCTCTGGTTACTGTACCGGCTCCTTCCTTCTTCTCTCCAGATGCCCTGTGGTCTGGAACCTCGGGGCTCTTGCTAAATCTCCTGCCTTTGATGCTGCCTTGAGATCTGGTCATGATTTCTACATCTACAGTCTGGAAGGATTCCTGCTGGCATGCTTGTCTCTTGGTGTGCCTGTCCCTTCCCCTAGACAGCTTCTAAGGTGGGACAGCCATCCATCTACCATCTCTGGCTCTATGAAGTGGCCAGGGAGCTCCTACCTTAGGGTTACTTCAGACACTCCAACCACGGGCAGGTTCCAGCAGACCACAGATGGTCGTGTGACCCCAGGAACAGAGGGAGAGGAGAAGGAATCAGGAACACAAAGCGAAGCGGTGCCGGAGCTTGAGCAGCATAAAATCACGTTTCAGCATATAACCTGAGGAAGGGGTTCAAGCCCCGAAACATGTTGTTTTCCAGGGAGGAGCTCCAGTGTCCAGACACCCAGAAGTTGAGCTGTATTTGACTCCTGTCGGTCCTCTAGTAACATCTCTAGCACCTAGCCATCTCCCAGATTCCTCTGTTTACTGTACTGGCTCCTTCCTTCTTCTCCCTGGGCGTCCTGTGGTCTGGAACCTCTGGGCTCTTGCTAAATCTCTCTCCTCTGACGCTGCCTGGAGAATTGGCCATGATTTCTACATCTACAGTCTGGAAGGATTCCTGCTGGCATGCTTGTCTCTTGGTGTGCCTGTCCCTTCCCCCAGACAGCTTTTAAGGTGGGACAGCCATCCATCTACCATCTCTGGCTCTATGAAGTGGCCAGGGAGCTCCTACCTTAGGGTTACTTCAGACACTCCAACCACGGGCAGGTTCCAGCAGACCACAGATGGTCGTGTGACCCCAGGAACAGAGGGAGAGGAGAAGGAATCAGGAACACAAAGCGAAGCGGTGCCGGAGCTTGAGCAGCATAAAATCACGTTTCAGCATATAACCTGAGGAAGGGGTTCAACCCCCGAAACATGTTGTTTTCCAGGGAGGAGCTCCAGTGTCCAGACACCCAGAAGTTGAGCTGTATTTGACTCCTGTCGGTCCTCTAGTAACATCTCTAGCACCTAGCCATCTCCCAGATTCCTCTGTTTACTGTACTGGCTCCTTCCTTCTTCTCCCTGGGCGTCCTGTGGTCTGGAACCTCTGGGCTCTTGCTAAATCTCCCTCCTCTGATGCTGCCTGGAGAATTGGCCATGATTTCTACATCTACAGTCTGGAAGGATTCCTGCTGGCATGCTTGTCTCTTGGTGTGCCTGTCCCTTCCCCCAGACAGCTTTTAAGGTGGGACAGCCATCCATCTACCATCTCTGGCTCTATGAAGTGGCCAGGGAGCTCCTACCTTAGGGTTACTTCATACACTCCAACAACGGGCAGGTTCCAGCAGACCACAGATGGTCATGTGACCCCAGGAACAGAGGGAGAGGAGAGGGAATCAGAATCACGAAACGAAGCGGTGCTGGAGCTTGAGAGGCGTAAAACCACATTTCGGCATATAACCTGAGGAAGGGGTTCAACCCCCGAAACATGTTGTTTTCCAGGGAGGAGCTCTGATGTCCGGACACCCAGAAGTTGAGCTGTGTTTGCTCCTGCCAGTCCTCTGGTAACCTCTCCAGCACCTAGCCATCTCCCAGATTCCTCTGTTTACTGTACCATCTCCTTCCTTCTCCCTGGGCATCCTGTGGTCTGGAACCTCGGGGCTCTTGCTAAATCTCCCTCCTCTGACGCTGCCTGGAAATCCGGCCACAATTTCTACATCTACACTTTGAAAGGATTCAAGCTGAGTCCCATGTCTTTTGGTGTGCCTGTCCCTTCCCCCAGACATCTTCTAAGGTGGGACAGCCATCTATCTACCATCTCTGGCTCTATGAAGTGGCCACAGAGCTCCTACCTGGCTCCCTGGCCACTTCAGACACTCCCATCACTGGCAGGTTCCAGTAGACCACAGAGGGAGAGGAGAGGGAATCAAGAATGTGAAGTGGTGCCGGAGCTTAAGCAGTGTAAAACCACGTTTCGGCGGAGAACCTGAGGAAGGGGTTCAACCCCCGAAACATGTCGTTTTCAAGGGAGGAGCTCCGATGTCCGGACACCCGGAAGACAAGCTGCGTTTGCTTCTGGTAACCTCTCCAGCACCTATCATCTCCTGGATCCTCTGGTTACTGTACCGGCTCCTTCCTTCTTCTCCCTGGGCGTCCTGTGGTCTGGAACCTCTGGGCTCCTGCTAAATCTCCCTCCTCTGATGCTGTCTGGAGAATTGGCCACGATTTCTACATCTACACAGTTTCTAAAGGTGGGACAGCCATCCATCTACCATCTCTGGCTCTATGAAGTGGCCAGGGAGCTCCTACCTGGCTCTCTGGCCACTTCAGACACTCCAACCACGGGCAGGTTCCAGCAGACCACAGATGGTCACGTGACCCAGGAACAGAGGGAAAGGAGAGGGCATCAGAAATGTGAAGCGGTGCCGGAGCTTGAGCGATGTGAATCTACATGTTTTGGGGTTTAACCCCTTCCTCAGGCTGCCTGGAGATCTGGCCATGATTTCTACATCTACACTCTGGAAGGATTCCAGCTGAGATAAAAAAAAAACACTTGTTTTACATCACTCATGTATGAATGGACAGACAGAGTGAAACTCAACGCGTTTCGAGGCTTCATCAGGAGAAAGCGGTATAAGTATTATATGATATCTGCAATTCATAAAGAAAAACAATAAGTAAAGAATATATGCATACATGTAATTGGAGAAAAGTTTTCCATCTGGCGCCCCTGTCTCTTGGTGTGCCTGTCCCTTCCCCCAGACAGCTTCTAAGGTGGGACAGCTATCCATCCACCATCTCTGGCTCTATGACTGGCATGACTACTGTAATTCCATGTGGTCTTCAGGCACTTGACCACCATTGACTGTTTGCCATTCCCTGGATCAGGGCCCCCCCCCCCCCCTATTTATTTTTTATTTCTGCGTGTAACATTTCCCGCACTCAGGTCAGGCCTGCAGCTTCTTGCCCATGTGCGTTCTCCGATGTTTGGCAAGACAGGTCTCCAGTGAAAACGTTTTTCCGCACTCAGGGCAGGAATATGGCCTTTCCCCCGTGTGCGATCTCTGGTGTCTGGTAAGACAGACCTTCTGCGAGAAACACCTTCCGCACTCGAGGCAGGCGTACGGCTTCTCGCCCGTGTGCGATCTCTGATGCCTGGAGAGGTGGGCCTTCCGGGAAAAACATTTTCCGCACTCAGGGCAGGAATACAACTTCTCATCCGAGTGCATTATCTGATGATTGGAAAAGCTGGAACTCTGGGAAAAACATTTCCCGCAGACAGGACAGGAATACGGCTTCTCGCCGGTGTGGGATCTCTGATGTACAAGAAGGTCCGATTTACACGGGTAGCATTTCCCGCACTCGGAGCAGGGATACGGCTTCTCGCCAGTGTGCGATTTCTGATGTCTGGAAAGGTGGGCCTTCAGCGAAAAACGTTTCCCGCACTCGGAGCAGGAATACAGCTTCTCGCCCGTGTGCAAAACCTGATGTTTGGAAAAGCTGGATTTCTGCGTGAAACATTTCCCGCAGTCAGGGCAGGAGTAAGGCTTCTCCCCCGTGTGAGTTCTTTCATGCACGCGAAGGTCTGATTTCCGTAAAAAGCATTTTCCGCACTCAGAGCAGGAATACGGCTTCTCTTCCGTGTGTAAACTCTGATGTACGGAAAGAGGGGACTTTTGTGGGGGGGCGTTTGTGTGTTCCTGTCCCGAGTTCCAAAACTCGGGACAGGAATACAGATTCTCCTCCATGTGAAAACCATAATGCATGTCCAGTTCTGATTTATGAAGGAAACACTTCCCGCACTCATAACAGGAATGAAGCTCCTCCCCCGTGTCATCACTCTGAGGCCGATTTCGATTGGATTCCGAGCTAAAACTTTCCCCCCATTCAGGACAGGGAAATGTCTTCTCCCTCGGAATTCCGGCACCATCCATAGTGGAGCTCGTCGTCTTTTCCCCGCCACAATCTCCTGTGATGTCCTCATCTTCCATTTTACAACCTGAAGATAAAGTGAGACGATTGTTAGAGAAATTCTCCATGGCGTGTCCTGGAACGATATTAAAACATCATCAATAGATATGAGAGGGTTAGTTCACTTCCATCAAGATCCCATCTGGATCAGGTAGATATGACTGAGGAGATGTTCTCTGTGGAGGTCCCAACCAGCCGGGACTTTTCCCCCCTCTTCAATCAAAGGTTCTTTGGTCCTCCCAGATCACTTCTACATTTACACAGCCTTGTCAGAAGAGCAGGAACCAATGGGGGACTGGGAGGTCCATGCTCTTCACACAACCACAAGCCTAGGCACTGGGTCATGTGATAGACAAGAGGGTCAACGTTCTGACTTGAAGACCCTTTACCATAGAACAAGTGACCATAGACCTAGGCTTCTGGTGATATGCAGCACTGGAGGGAACTTGGAGCAGGATTTCCTTCTGGAAAGTTGTGTTTCAGTTTTATGTTACTCCTTACTTATCATCCCAATAGAGTTTTATGGTAACATTTAGCTATAAGTCGGCTGGAAGAAGAGGAACCAACCTAAGAAAGTCTCAATCTGTGTTATCATATCTGTGCTACTGTAACTAGGAGTGACCCACAACCTAATACTGCCAGCTAAACCACAAATAGGGTATCAGTACAGGGAGGGGACCGTCGTCAACCTATTATTGGCTGATATCACTCAGCTCCCGCCCTACTCTGGACCAATCAGCGAGCAGTAACAGAGCAGAGATAAGAGAAGAATATATTATGGGTCACCTGTGCTGATCTCTGTAGGAGTGTCCTCCTCTTCGAATGTTCCCATTTCAGCCTCCTCCACATCCGTCTCTTCTGCTTCACTCTCAACTTTTATTTTAATCAGATCTTCATCCTAAACCAACAGAATGGCAGAAAATAACATCTGTAACATAGAAGTATTTATGATGTGAGATCACATAGAAAATATAATCTTGTAGAGTCCACACATCATCTCCACATGTCAGAGTGTTCAATCACTTTATGTTCCCGACCCTCAACTCCACCTACCTGATGATGGTGCGGGATGGTGAGATCTTCAACTGTACCTACCTGATGATGGTGGGGGGTGGGGTGATCTTCCTGTGTGGAATCCAGAGGACGGGGACATCTCTCTGGTGGGTTTCTCTTATTAGGTGGCTCCATCATATCCTTGTGTCCTTCAGAGAGCTCCTTCATCACTCCATATTCCTCATCCTCCTCTTTATATTCTTCTTTAACAACAATATTGTAATCCCCGAGGTTTTCAATCTAAATATATATAAACAACATTTATTGTAACAAACATACTTGCGTATAAAACATAACTACCAATAATTGTTCCTCATTTGCCCGATGATGGTGGGGGATGGTGTGACCTTCCTGTGTGGAATCCCGGGAATACAGAGGACGGGGACATCTCTCTGGTGGGTTTCCATTACTGGATCCATTCTCCACGATTATGACGCTGTCCAGACACATCCCTTGTCTGTTACTGGATAATGTCCCAGAATTCCCAGAATCCTCCTCACCTCTCCTGTCAGCAGCTCCATCATCTTCTTGGTGACTTCTAGAATCTTCTCCATGTTGTGTCTCTCAGGTTTTAGGGAGTCACATGGAGGCACTGTGATGGTCATATGATCACCAGACTTCACCAGAGGAAATCTCTGTATTGGAGAACCAATAGGAACATCATGTTAGAATCCCAAAATCCTCCTCACCTCTCCGGTCAGGTCTGTGTTTTATTAATAGAGATAAGAGTGATGTCATGTGACCTCCCAGAATCCTCCTCACCTCTCCGGTCAGGTCTGTGTTTTATTAATAGAGATAAGAGTGATGTCATGTGACCTCCCAGAATCCTCCTCACCTCTCTGGTCAGGTCTGTGTTTTATTAATAGAGATAAGAGTGATTTCATGTGACCTCCCAGAATCCTCCTCACCTCTCTGGTCAGGTCTGTGTTTTATTAATAGAGATAAGAGTGATTTCATGTGACCTCCCAGAATCCTCCTCACCTCTCCGGTCAGGTCTGTGTTTTATTAATAGAGATAAGAGTGATGTCATGTGACCTCCCAGAATCCTCCTCACCTCTCCGGTCAGGTCTGTGTTTTTATTAATAGAGATAAGAGTGATGTCATGTGACCTCCCAGAATCCTCCTCACCTCTCCGGTCAGGTCTGTGTGTTTTATTAATAGAGATAAGAGTGATGTCATGTGACCTCCCAGAATCCTCCTCACCTCTCCGGTCAGCAGGTAGATGATCTCCAGGGTGAGGTTTAGTATCTTCTCAGTCATGTGACTCTGGTCCTCCTCCATCCTCATTGGTCATATGATCTGTACAGTTTTCCTGTCAACCAATAATTGATAACAAAGAATGATTTGGGCTGTACTGGTTGTACAATATTAGAATGGGGATGTATGGGGGATACAAATACAAAATAACTATAGGAATAAAGCCAAATGGTGGGTGTGGCCAAACTGTGCTTACAATGGGAGGGGCTTAAAGACCAATTGAATTCTTTGAAGTGTATTTTTTCCTAAAATTGCATTTTAAAGACCGCTGCACAAATACAGTGGAACCTCGGATTGCGAGTAACGCAGATAACGAGCGTATCGCAATACGAGTTAATATTTTTTTAAAATCCTGACTCAGGTGCAAGCTTTGTCTTGCAAGACTAGCAGGATTTAAGCCTCTGCAGTGTGCAGTACCGCATTTGGCCAGAGGTGCGCACAGGGGGGGGCGCTGGTGACACTTAGAGCCGTTCGGAAATACTCCGTTCCCGAGTGCAGCCGAGCGGTCTCCAAGTATTTCCGAGGCTCTCCAGCGCCCCCACACCTCTGGCCACCTGTGGTATTGCCTGCCATAGAAGTCAATGTGGAACCAATTATCTTCATTTCCATTGACTTCTATGGGGGGGGAAACTCGCTTTGATATGAGAGTGCTTTGGATTACAAGCATTCTCCTGGAATGGATTAAGCTTGTAATCCAAGATTCCACTGTACAGTGTGACTTAAAACATTGCAACAATCGCCATTTTTTTCACTAGGGTCTCTGCTAAAAATAAAATATATATAATGTTTGGGGCTTCTAAGTAATTTTCTAGCAAAAAACACAGATTTTAATTTGTAAGCAACAAGTGTCAGTAAAAGGTTTCGTCTTTAAGTGGTTAAACTGCCCTTATTCATAGACCAAAGTTCATCCCTTTGATCTCTAAGAGAACCCCCCAATACAGTTTTCCCACCCAACCTACCCCTCAGTACATTTCCCCCCTCCCAGCCCAGCCCTTTAATACAGGTTTCCAAGTACAGACCTGCCATTCCACCTATCCCCTCTGTGACGGAACCGATCCCACACTCCAATCGAGTGCTTCCGTCACTATACCGATTCCTGAGTCTGAATATAGATATCAGATATTCCAACCGCTCACAAGCACAAAACAAGGCGACACTTGCTTAGCTGCTCAACATGGACTGATTTATTAAAACCAAAATGCTAAGTATTTATAATACAGTAGAAGACTAAAACCTAACCTAATTAGCAGGAGCTAATTATCTAAATCAACACTCAGACTAGTTGACTGAGGGATAAGACTTTTCGGCTCCTAGCTCACTAACAATTCAATAAACATTACCATAAACATCAACACAGAGTTAATTGGCTCCTAGCTCACTAACAATTCAATAAACATTACCATAAACATCAACACAGAGTTAATTGGCTCCTAGCTCACTAACAATTCAATAAACATTACCATAAACATCAACACAGAGTTAATTGGCTCCTAGCTCACTAACAATTCAATAAACATTACCATAAACATCAACACAGGGTTAATTAGCCCAAATGTGTGGAATACTATTACAAGCCAGACTAGACTCATTTACATTATAAAAGCCAACAGACAGGTGGTGGAGTTCATGACATTAGCCACTAACAGTGTATGTCCTAACAGCATGAGACAACACACATTATATATACATATATACATATATACAGCATTGAATCTGAACTAGCACAGATTATAGTGGGTTTCTCATTCACCCTGTGCCCCTTAAAATCCAGGGCCCATAATCAGTTGGCAAGAGGCTCGCATTCAGTCCTCTTAAAAAGCCTGTGTCCCGGCTAGGTCTGGCACACCCTCAGTAAAGATACCTCATAATTCAGAAAGCCTCCAGTACAGACGACCCCCCCAGCATAATTCCTTAGTACAGACACCCCCTCTATACAAGTCTAACCCCCTCAGTAAAGACACCTCATAATACAGACGGCCTCCAGTACAGACACCCCCCCCCCAGCATAATTCCTTAGTACAGACACCCCCTCCCAGCATAATTTTTTCAGTACAGACACCCCCTCCCAGCATAATTCCTCAGTACAGACACCCCCTCTCTCCAAGTCTAACCCCTCATTATAGACACCTCAAAATACAAACATCCTCCAGTACAGACACGGATCAAGCTCCTTGAGGCGATTCAGTTCGCAATTTCAGTGCTATACAAGTCTTCCTTCATTCATTCAGACACCCCCCCAGCATAATTCCTCAGTACAGACAGCCCCTCTATACAAGTCTAACCCCCTCAGTAAAGACACCTCATAATACAGACGGCCTCCAGTACAGACACCCCCCCCCCCAGCCTATTCTCTCAGTATAGACACCGCAGTACAGAATCCCCTTCCAGCCTACTTCAGTATAGACTAGAGATGCAACTAACGATTATTATAACATAAAAACCGGGGTATCTGGCGCTACCTATGAATAAGTAAAAATTAGATAAAGTATAGAGTAGAGATACAAAGTGAGTATTTTTATAGTCCCTAAAAATACCAGCAATCTCATAAAATGCGCTCTATTCTCAGATATCCTATTCCCACTCTAATGGGAATATTAGCCTCTATCAGGGACAAGGTTCAATAATCCCAAAGACTGCTGGGCGCCAAAAGCTCTATGTGATTTAACCAATGTGAACCCCTATGCGACTTTAACAATAAAAATCACATAGATAATCTTTGGGGGAAAAAAAAATACTGCGCTAAAGAAATCTCTCAACAATCAATTTAAATATCTAAAGGCCGCGGAGCGCTCCGCGGAATTGCGGCATGTGCCGATCCGAGCGGGGTGACCCGTTCGGATCATGGATCGGTGACGATCCGTTGCACCCCTAGGGACGGCGGCACGGAGGGGGGGAGAAGAGAGGGGGGAGAAGAGAGGGGTACGGTGGCACGGAGGGGGGAGAAGAGAGTGAGGAGAAGAGAGGGGGACGGCGGCACGGAGGGGGGAGAAGAGAGTGAGGAGAAGAGAGGGGGACGGCGGCACGGAGGGGGGAGAAGAGAGTGAGGAGAAGAGAGGGGGACGGCGGCACGGAGGGGGGAGAAGAGAGTGAGGAGAAGAGAGGGGGACAGCGGCACGGAGGGGGGAGAAGAGAGTGAGGAGAAGAGAGGGGGACGGCGGCATGGAGGGGGGAGAAGAGAGTGAGGAGAAGAGAGGGGGGACGGCGGCACGGAGGGGGTAGAAGAGAGTGAGGAGAAGAGAGGGGGACGGCAGCACGGGAGGGCAGCGGTAGATACTAAGCACTGCCACTGTGACGCATCGACGCCCAGCACGCAATATCTAAAGGCTGCGATTGATGCGATGTAATGCACACCTATAAAGCATATAAATCAGGAATTTCAACCGCGCTCACAATTACAAAAATCTAAAAAACAAAATATATCTAAAACCTATAACAGAATAATATGTATACACTATAACTAGTCAAAAATTATAATATAAAAACACAACTAAGTGAATAATAAGAATATACTCTATAACTCATACAATAATCAATTGTACAGAAAAAAAAAAATATATATATATATATATATATATATATATATATATATATATATATATAGTGCTCAAAAATTATATATAAGCAACAGTTCCTCATAAAGACGTAGTAATGAGCATACAGTGGTAAAGGGCACAGAATTTTTTGTGAACAATCAGAAATATTATGAATAAAGTGCTCAAAAATTATATATAAGAAAACAGTTCTTCATCAAGATGTAATCGTGGGCATAACAGTCCAATAACCAGTGTTTCTTCTCAAGAAATCCTATGCGGGTACAATCCTATGCGGGTACAATCCTATGGGGGTACAATCCTATGCGGGTACAATCCTATCGGGGTACAATCCTATCGGGGTACAATCCTATGGGGGTACAATCCTATGGGGGTACAATCCTATGCGGGTACAATCCTATGGGGGTACAATCCTATGGGGGTACAATCCTATGCGGGTACAATCCTATGCGGGTACAATCCTATGGGGGTACAATCCTATGGGAGTACAATCCTATGCGGGTACAATCCTATCGGGGTACAATCCTATGCGTGTACAATCCTATGCGGGTACAATCCTATGGGGGTACAATCCTATGCGGGTACAATCCTATGGGGGTACAATCCTATGGGGGTACAATCCTATGCGGGTACAATCCTATGCGGGTACAATCCTATCGGGGTACAATCCTATCGGGGTACAATCCTATGCGGATACAATCCTATGGGGGTACAATCCTATGGGGGTACAATCCTATGCGGGTACAATCCTATGCGGGTACAATCCTATGCGGGTACAATCCTATGGGGGTACAATCCTATGCGGGTACAATCCTATGCGGGTACAATCCTATGGGGGTACAATCCCATGCGGGTACAATCCTATGCGGGTACAAAAGAGAGAATTTCCTTCACCAACACCGCGCTGATAAATGGTAAAAAACGCACGCTTACCAAATCCCAGAATCAGAAAGGCATTTGATATCAGAAATCTTAGGGGGTCATCACACAGGGACATCACCTCGTTTTTCACGTGGTTGGACCATTCATAAAAAGGCAAGCAAAGACTCCCATAGCGTAAAACCGTAAACCAAAATCTTTTTCTTCCATAATAAAAAACGTACTCACAAACATAAAGGTCAAATCAGCGTTAAGAAAAGCCGGCCGGGCAAAGCGAACGCCCCAAACGTCACGTGATTTGCGTCAAGCACGTCAAGACCACCCTACGTACGTTTCGTCAAAAGTGGCGTCGTCTGGGGCATAAATAATGTTGGATGTGGCCTGGTCCGGAAATAATACGCACTTGTATCAGAAGGACCTAGACCTCAGCTTCCAAAAGGGTGCTTATGTGCAAAAATATATAGAAATATGTGGATATGGTGCTCACATGCAACTTATGTCAGAAAAAGCATAGATGTTGGTGCATGTGAACTCATCCAGCGACATCTCACCCTCACGTATAGGCAAATCTACTCCTAAAGTGCACATGTGTAACAGATTAAATCAAACATACAAAATGCGTGTGCCTCTATCCGCAGTGAATCAGAATTATAAAGTGCAAATTATTGTAAACATAGTGTCATGGTTATGCAGTGATCTTCCTGTTTGCTTACCTCCCCTCATGTGTTCAGACTAAGAGGCCAGCCACTTCCACCTGGTGGTTTTTATAACCTCTCCTCTAAGCATGGCTCCACCCCAGGCCCTATCAGGGAGCCCTATATTAACCTGTGCACTGTGGGCCTCAGTGCTGATCAACCATTGTGTATTCTTTGTGTGTTAGCTTCCTGGTTCCTGCCATGTGCTCTGCTACTGGTTTCCATTATCGACTTTGGCGTGTCCTTGACTATCCCTGTTTGCCTGTGATCCTGACCTTTTGGCGAGGTCCTTGACTATCCCTGTTTGCCTGTGATCCTGACCCTTTGGCGTGTCCCCGACTATCCCTGTTTGCCTGTGATCCTGACCCTTTGGCGTGTCCCCGACTATCCCTGTTTGCCTGTGATCCTGACCTTTTGGCGAGGTCCTTGACTATCCCTGTTTGCCTGTGATCCTGACCCTTTGGCGTGTCCCCGACTATTCTTGTGACCTCGTGTGCTCTGCTACTGGTTTCCATTATCCACTTTGGCGTGTCCTTGACTATCCCTGTTTGCCTGTGATCCTGACCTTTTGGCGTGTCCTTGACTATCCCTGTTTGCCTGTGATCTTGACCCTTTGGCGTGTCCCCGACTATTCTTGTGACCTCGTGTGCTCTGCTACTGGTTTCCATTATCGACTTTGGCGTGTCCTTGACTATCCCTGTTTGCCTGTGATCCTGACCTTTTGGCGTGTCCTTGACTATCCCTGTTTGCCTGTGATCCTGACCTTTTGGCGTGTCCTTGACTATCCTTGTTTGCCTGTGATCCTGACCTTTTGGCGTGTCCTTGACTATCCCTGTTTGCCTGTGATCCTGACCTTTTGGCGTGTCCTTGACTATCCTTGTTTGCCTGTGATCCTGACCCTTTGGCGTGTCCCCGACTATCCCTGTTTGCCTGTGATCCTGACCCTTTGGCGTGTCCCCGACTATTCTTGTGACCTCGTGTGCTCTGCTACTGGTTTCCATTATCGACTTTGGCGTGTCCTTGACTATCCCTGTTTGCCTGTGATCCTGACCTTTTGGCGTGTCCTTGACTATCCCTGCTTGCCTGTGATCCTGACCTTTTGGCGTGTCCTTGACTATCCTTGTTTGCCTGTGATCCTGACCTTTTGGCGTGTCCTTGACTATCCCTGTTTGCCTGTGATCCTGACCCTTTGGCGTGTCCCCGACTATTCTTGTGACCTTTTGGCGTGTCCTTGACTATCCCTGTTTACCTGTGATCCTGACCCTTTGGCGTGTCCCCGACTATTCTTGTCTGCTTGTGGCCCCGACCTTGGCTTTGTCTCTCACCATCCCTATCCTCCTGTTGCCTACTGTGGGTGTGAGCTGGGGGACCCTGGGGAGCCAGTTGCAGCCAAGTCCATCCTCACCACTCGAGGCTCTGGTGAACACCTGCTGGCTCTTAGACTCCACGCCCCAGGGAATCTTACGCTCTAACCCCCAGTGGGATCTGCCCCCCCCCGTCTGCAGCAGTCAGCCGTAGGGAACACAACCTTGCGGTGCACCCCTAAACCCTACAGTGTGCATCTGTCACCTGGGCTCTAGGTGACCTGACACATAGGCTCCAAAATCTTCCTAGTGAAATACCCAACCACAAAAAAATATATTGAGTAATGCAGGCCATACACGGTCGAATTTCGAACGAATTTTCTTTTCAAAATCAGAAAATTCGTTTTTTTTTTGTGATCCGATGATGCCACCATTGATTTTCGAAATTCGGCCGACCAAGCCTTCAATTTCACCTCATGTTGCTACAGAAAAGAATTTTCTTGGCTGGGAATCTTCTTTTCTCTCTGTAAATTTTCTTTTATCTCCGCACATTTTCTTTTCTTATTACGTTTCTCGCACGATTCTCCCATCATTGATTAGAAAATCGTTCGTTTTTCTAAAAATTTCCAACATGTCCGATTCCTCAAATTTTATTTCCGCACGAAAATCGGCTGTTGCTGCAGCCGCCACTAATGGTGCGAAATTCATACGAAAATTCTTAGATACGATTTTCGAAAGAAAATTCTTTCGAAATTCGAACCGTGTATGGCCGGCATAAGACTGAAAAATAAATAAAATGATTAAAAAAATAGAAAATAGTCAGAATCTAGAAAAAATAAAATAAAAAAAAAAAGGTCTGAAAACAAGAAGAAAAAAGCACAAAACAAACAGGCACCACACCCTAGATTGAGGTGTATATAGAAAAGACCTAGAAATCATAGGCCAAAAATCCTACCACAAAGTGTAAATGTATATTACAGATCAAAAGTCTATATATAAAAAGGAAAAAAAAGAAAAAATGAAAAAAAAAATCCAAAATATAAAAATGTTTGGATAAGTGTAAAAAATATATATAACCAAAAAAAAATATATATATATAACCAAAAAAAAAAAATATATATATATATATATATATATATAACCAAAAACCAAAAAATATATATATAACCAAAAAAATATATATATAACCAAAAACCCCAAAAAATATATATAACCCAAAAAAAAAAAATATATATAACCAAAAAAATATAAATATAACCAAAAACCAAAAAAAATATATATATAACCAAAAACCAAAAAAATATATATATAACCAAAAAAATATATATATAACCAAAAACCCCCAAAAATATATATAACCAAAAACCAAAAAAAATATCTATAACCAAAAACCCAAAAAAATATATATAACCAAAAACCAAAAATATATATATATATAACCAAAAAAATATATATATATATAACCCAAAAAAATATATATAACCAAAAACCAAAAAAATATATATATATAACCAAAAAAATATATATATAACCAAAAAAAATATATATATAACCAAAAAAAAAATATATATAACCAAAAACAAAAAAAAAAAATATATATAACCAAAAAAATATATATATAACAAAAAACCCCAAAAAAATATATATAACCAAAAAAATATATATATAACCAAAAACCAAAAAAATATATATAACCAAAAACCAAGAACCACAAAAATTAAATTAATAAATTAAATGTCCATTGTTGAACAATCTTCTATTATGCAAGTCCAAAAATTATATTCATAAGGTGACTTTCCTGCTTGCTGTATACCCTTCAAAATGGACTCCCGTGCTCCCCCCACAAGGTTCCCCACTCACCAGAAAGATGCACCCCAGCTGGGGCAATTCGCCTTTAATCAGCCTGTTAAAATTCCGGCTCCTCGTCCATGTAATCCTTCACATCCAGATGGGGGGTTCCGTTTTTGTCGTGGTAATTCAGCTGCTATGCTATCCACACAGCCCCATCTACTGCTGTGCTTCCAATAAGCACCTATTTCCGTCTTAATGATATAATGCTTTAGGTTACCTCCCAACACATTCAGCCCAATGAACAGACTCAATCATCCTTCTACGTTCTCAGTTCCATGCTTCTGCCCCCCCCCCCCCCCCCCCCGGGGGGCACAACCTCGACTTTTATTATCTCCCAAAGAATGACAAAACAGGAAGTCCTGCCCCCAACAGGCAGGCACTCCCTTAGTACAGAAAATGACATCACAGGGAATGACATCACAGGAAATGACATACATTAAAAGGGGAGGGCATTCACAAGAGGAAATGCACACGCCCCCTTTTAGTCAGTATGGCGCACAGACCATAGTGCTTTCAAAGTAAACAGTATGGGGTGAGCTCATTATGATTAGAAAAAAGATTAAAAGCTTGAGACAATCTGCGGGGACGTTGCTACTGGTGTTGTCAACATACGGTACTAGTATATTAACAAGGCCGATACCAACGTCCTCTTATTAACCACTACAATACAGGGCACTTTCGCCCCCCCTTCCTTCCCAGCCCAATTTTCAGCTTTCATCGCTCTCGCGCTTTCAGTGACAATTGTGCGGTCGTGCTACGCTGTACCCAAATGAAATTTTTATCATTTCGTTCGCACAAATAGAGCTTTATTTTGGCGGTATTTATTCACGACTCCGTTTTTTATTTTTTTTTGCGATATAAGCGCAAAAAAAAGCGGAAATTTGGAAAAAAAACAACAATATTTTCTTTTTTCTATTTTAAAAGAAATCCAATAAAATCAAATTTTGTCATAAATTTAAGCCAAAATGTATTCTGCTACATGTTTTTGGTAAAAAAAAAAATTCCGTTAAGTGTATAATAATTGGTTTGTGTGATCACGGACATATGTACGCAAATGATCATGTACAGATGTGTGCAGGTGATCACGTACATATGTGTGCAGATAATCATTGGGACATGTGATTTTAGTGGGACATATGTGGGGGACATGTTTTTATTATTAGGGACATGTGTTTTTATTATATGGGGACATGTATGTTTTGGGGACATATGTGTTATGGGGACATATGTGGGGACTGTGTTTACACCAGGGCTCGACAAAACCCGGGCGCCAGGTCGCATTTGCGACTAGAATTAGCGACCTGGCGCCTGGGGCATCACAGCTGGGGGTATCCTGTCACCGTGGACCCCCCGCGGCGTGATCGCGTCGGGCTGCGCCGCCAGCGGCCGGTAATTGAGCCCCCGGCTTTGAGGCCTTCTACGATCCTATGGTTCCTTCTGGAATCTGGCGCCCTCTTGTGGTGGCCGTTGGAATTACAACCAGCAATGCTAACAGGCTGGCAGGCAGGGGAAGCTCCATCTCCTTCCCTTTACTCAGAACCCCTAAACATTATATATATATTTTATTCTAACAACCTAGAGAATAAAATGGTGGTCGTTGCAATACTGTCTGTCACACCGTATTTGCACAGCGGACTTACAAGCGCACTTTTTTTGGGGAAAATGTATTTAATAAAAAAATAAGACAACAGTAAAGTTATTCCAATTTTTTTTTATATTGTGAAAGATAATGTTACGTCGAGTAAATCGATACCCAACATGACATACTTCAAAATTGCGCCCGCTCATGGAATGGCGACAAACTTTTACCCTTTAAAATCTCCATAGGCGATGTTTAAAAAAATTCTAAGAGCTATGGGCAATGACTTGGAGACAGGCGGGGGGCTGGGGGGCATCTGCCCCTCACTCGTCTCCATGTCAGGCCAGGGACAGGTCCGGATCGCCGTCACGGACCTGGCTCCTAACTTTTTTTAGCTGGCTCCTAGATTCCAAACAAATTTGTCAACCCCCGATTTAGGCAAAAAAACTGTTTATTTCCACAAAAATGTATAAAAATATAAAAAAATATATATATATATCAAAACAAGCTACGTATAGCATATATATGTATATAAGAAAATATAGTCCAGGACTCCCACTTTCTATAACATCCGTGGCTCAGTGACCATCAGAAAAATCAGAGAGCCCACAAGCAGATCAAGATATGAGTTGGGAGATATAGAAATACATTTTTAACCATAAAAATGAAAAAATAAAAGAAAAAAAAAATATATAAAAATAAAAAAATGTAAAAAATAATAAAAAGCTGCACAAAGGGATCAGGCTCAGTTCTTACTTACGGTCACACTTCACTATAGGAAAACTCAAGTAGTTCATTTTGGTTAGTGAGCCTTTCTTAGTTGTAGGTGACCTTTAAATTCCAGTACTATCCCGTGTGCAAACTGCAATTGTAGATTCCCCTTAGGGTAGGGCCATGTATTTCGCCTTCATAGCATATGTTAAAATACTCCAGGGTTCGCTCAGTGGATGCGTTGCGTGCGTGTCATCTGCGCTCCACCATTCAAACCGGCCCGGAAGTAACGTAGTGTGCGTGGTTCCGTCAGACGCGTTTCGTCATAGACGTCTTCAGCGGCGGTCCGATTAATGATTAATGACTAACGATTAATTTGTCTGTCGACTAATCTATCGATTATTTTTTCGATTAGTCAACGACTATCCGATTATTTTTTTATTTTTATTTTTTAATGAATCTAGTGGGTTTTTTTTTTTTGATTAGCTAATTAATCCTTTGGATAACCTTGAGAGTATTGGCTGGCAGAGTATTGTATTGTATTGGCTGGCAGAGTATTGTATTGTATGGCATTGGCTGGCAGAGTATTGTATTGCATTGGCTGGCAGAGTATTGTATTGTATGGCATTGGCTGGCAGAGTATTGTATTGCATTGGCTGGCAGAGTATTGTATTGTATGGCATTGGCTGGCAGAGTATTGTATGGCATTGGCTGGCAGAGGATTGTATTGCATTGGCTGGCAGAGTATTGTATGGCATTGGCTGGCAGAGTATTGTATTGTATGGCATTGGCTGGCAGAGTATTGTATTGCATTGGCTGGCAGAGTATTGTATGGAAGAGTATTGTATGGCATTGGCTGGCAGAATATTGTATGGCATTGGCTGGCAGAGTATTGTATTGTATGGCATTGGCTGGCAGAGTATTGTATTGCATTGGCTGGCAGAGTATTGTATTGCACTGGCTGGCAGAGTATTGTATGGAAGAGTATTGTATGGCATTGGCTGGCAGAGTATTATATGGCATTGGCTGGCAGAGTATTGTATTGTATGGCATTGGCTGGCAGAGTATTGTATTGTATTGCAGAGTATTGGCTGGCAGAGTATTGGCTGGCAGAGTATTGTATTGTATTGGCTGGCAGAGTATTGTATGGAAGAGTATTGTATGGCATTGGCTGGCAGAGTATTGTATTTTATCGGGCTGGCAGAGTATTGGGTTGGGTATAACGGGACGGCTGCTTCCATCTGACCTCTCCGCTCCACTGCACAGATCAGTACAGAGAGGGGAGAGAGAAACCGGCGTCGTGTCATGACGCCGGTTTGTTTACAAGTGATCGCTCTGTCGGAGCGATCACATTGTAAACGCCTGGGTGTAGAAAGATGGCCGGCGCTTCGGAGCTAGGCCGAAGCCGCGGCCTCTCCTAAGGCCGAGACCACGGAGCGCTCCGTGGATGGCGGCATGTGCCGATCCGAGCGGGGTGACCCGTTCGGATTATGGATCGGTGACAATCCGTTGCACCCCTAGGGACGGCGGCATGGAGGAGGAGAGGAGAGGGGGACGGCGGCACAGAGGGGGAGAGGAGAGTGAGGAGAAGAGAGGGGGACGGCGGCACGGAGGGCAGCGGTAGATACTAAGCACTGCCACTGTGACGCATCGACGCCCAGCACGCACGTCAATGTATTTTTGTAGTCGACGTAATCGATTACATCGACTCGTCGTGGCAGCTCTAGTATAGACCCTCAATACCATCCCCCCCCCCCCATAGCATAGCCCCTCAGTACAGATTTCCAAGTACAGACCCGCCCTTTTACCTAACCCCTCAGTACAGACGCCTCATAATATGGACACTCTCCAGTAAAGACACCCCCTCTCTCCAAATCTAACCCCTCAGTACAGACACCCCCTCTCTCAGAGTCTAACCCCTCAGTACAGGCACCCCCTCTCTCCAAATCTAACCCCTCAGTACAGGCACCCCCTCTCTCCGAGTCTAACCCCTCAGTACAGGCACCCCCTCTCTCCAAATCTAACCCCTCAGTACAGGCACCCCCTCTCTCCGAGTCTAACCCCTCAGTACAGACACCCCCTCTCTCAGAGTCTAACCCCTCAGTACAGGCACCCCCTCTCTCAGAGTCTAACCCCTCAGTACAGGCACCCCCTCTCTCCAAATCTAACCCCTCAGTACAGACACCCCCTCTCTCCGAGTCTAACCCCTCAGTACAGGCACCCCCTCTCTCCAAGTCTAACCCCTCAGTACAGACACCCCCTCTCTCCAAGTCTAACCCCTCAGTACAGTCACCCCCTCCCTCAGAGTCTAACCCCTCAGTACAGGCACCCCCTCTCTCCAAGTCTAACCCCTCAGTACAGGCACCCCCTCTCTCCAAGTCTAACCCCTCAGTACAGACACCCCCTCTCTCAGAGTCTAACCCCTCAGTACAGGCACCCCCTCTGTCCAAGTCTAACCCCTCAGTACAGACACCCCCTCTCTCAGAGTCTAACCCCTCAGTACAGGCACCCCCTCTCTCCAAGTCTAACCCCTCAGTACAGGCACCCCCTCTCTCCAAGTCTAACCCCTCAGTACAGACACCCCCTCTCTCCAAGTCTAACCCCTCAGTACAGACACCCCCTCTCTCCGGGTCTAACCCTCCAGTACAGACACCCCCTCCCAGCATAGTTCCACAGTACATACACCCCCTCTCTCCAGGTCTAGCCCCTCAGTACAAACACCCCCTCCCAGCCTATCCTCTCAGTACAGACACCCCATCTCTCCAGGTCTAACCCCCCTCAGTACAGACACCCCCTCTCTCCAGGTCTAACCCCCCTCAGTACAGACACCCCCTCTCTCCAGGTCTAACCCCCCTCAGTACAGACACCCCCTCTCTCCAGGTCTAACCCCCCTCAGTACAGACACCCCCTCTCTCCAGGTCTAGCCCCTCAGTACAGACACCCCCTCTCTCCAGGTCTAGCCCCTCAGTACAGACACCCCCTCTCTCCAGGTCTAGCCCCTCAGTACAGACACCCCCTCTCCCCAGGTCTAGCCCCTCAGTACAGACACCCCCTCTCTCCACGTCTAGCCCCTCAGTACAGACACCCCCTCTCTCCAGGTCTAGCCCCCCAGTACAGACACCCCCTCTCTCCAGGTCTAACCCCCCTCAGTACAGACACCCCCTCTCTCCAGGTCTAGCCCCTCAGTACAAACACCCCCTCCCAGCCTATCCTCTCAGTACAGACACCCCATCTCTCCGGGTCTAACCCCCCTCAGTACAGACACCCCCTCTCTCCAGGTCTAACCCCCCTCAGTACAGACACCCCCTCTCTCCAGGTCTAGCCCCTCAGTACAGACAGCCCCTCTCTCCAGGTCTAGCCCCTCAGTACAGACAGCCCCTCTCTCCAGGTCTAGCCCCTCAGTACAGACACCCCCTCTCTCCAGGTCTAGCCCCTCAGTACAGACACCCCCTCTCTCCAGGTCTAGCCCCTCAGTACAGACACCCCCTCTCTCCAGGTCTAGCCCCTCAGTACAGACACCCCCTCTCTCCAGGTCTAGCCCCCCAGTACAGACACCCCCTCTCTCCAGGTCTAGCCCCCCAGTACAGACACCCCCTCTCTCCAGGTCTAGCCCCCCAGTACAGACACCCCCTCTCTACAGGTCTAACCCCCCTCAGTACAGACACCCCCTCTCTCCAGGTCTAACCCCCCTCAGTACAGACACCCCCTCTCTCCAGGTCTAACCCCCCTCAGTACAGACACCCCCTCTCTGCAGGTCTAACCCCCCTCAGTACAGACACCCCCTCTCTCCAGGTCTAACCCCCCTCAGTACAGACACCCCCTCTCTCCAGGTCTAACCCCCCTCAGTACAGACACCCTCTCTCTCCAGGTCTAGCCCCTCAGTACAGACACCCCCTCTCTCCAGGTCTAGCCCCTCAGTACAGACACCCCCTCTCTCCAGGTCTAACCCCCCTCAGTACAGACACCCCCTCTCTCCAGGTCTAGCCCCTCAGTACAGACACCCCCTCTCTCCAGGTCTAACCCCCCTCAGTACAGACACCCCCTCTCTCCAGGTCTAGCCCCTCAGTACAGACACCCCCTCTCTCCAGGTCTAGCCCCTCAGTACAGACACCCCTTAGTGCAGATCTCCTTGTTGATTGGTGACAGTTGAGAGTGAGGAATGTCCTGCGTTGGAGTGAGGAGGAGCCTCCTCTTGGATCTCAACTGCCACCTTCTGCCAGACAGATGCTGTGCGGCAATGCCTATAAACACAAGACCTACTGTCACTTCTGCCCGTTTTACTAAAACTCAAGGAGCGATACGGGCAACTCGCCAGCACCCCCAGAGTGCCTTTACCTGGTGCGAACCCCCCCCCCCCAGCGGTATGTCCCTTCATTTTCTATGTAAATTCTGTTTTGTGTTGAGCTTAGGGTGGCCACCTCATCCCTTTAAACCCAAACACATATTAATAACACGGGTTCTGTGGCTGATTAAGGTGGTAATTGAGCTCACTCGGTGCCTCATCTGCATTAAAATTAGTCTCAGAACCCGTGTAATTCATATGTGTTCGGGTTTAAAGGGATGAGGTGGCAACCCTAAGTTGAGCTGTTTATTTCTACCCAACTTTGAATCTCCCGGCAAAGAAAAAACCGAAGAAGAGTCCTTTTACATCCAAATAAACCTCCCATCCCCCGCCACTAATATAAGTCATATAATCCGTTAATATAGACCAGTGGTGGCGAACCTTGGCACCCCCGGGTGTTTTGGGACGACATTTCCCATGATGGTCAACTTCACTGCTGAGTGCCGGAGCACCATGGGAAACGTAGTTCCAAAACATCTGGGGGTGCCAAGGTTCCGCCATCACTGGTCTAGACTGATGAGGTGAGAAGGTGATTGGTGGGAAAGGCGACACATCTCCAACGTGGAGAGAATGTTCCGGCCCGGTAAGTTGGGGGAATGTTCTGCCCCCACAAGGGGTTAATCTAGGTTTCCGCACTATATATGCGTGTATCATCATCTGCTGGAGATAAAAGACGTCACAGTGACTATGGAGGAAGAGGACGGAACATGACGGGGCGGATTATGGGGTGTAAATAGAAAATAAGATCTTATTACCTCCTCTACTGCCAAGTTCCAGCAATGTCTCCTCTCCACTTCCTCCCAACTCACCTCTCACCCGGAACTTCCTGTCTGTACCTGACATCACTTCCTGTTTGTAGGTATCATAGAGACTCTGTTTACGTGAGGGCCCCATCTTGTGGAGCCCCAAGAAACGCCTCGTAGCGTAGTGTGAATGCGCGGCCCTTAGTCATGGAGACTGTCAACAAAAACAGAAAAGTGCGAAAGGGGACATTGTATTGCCTCAGAGTTACACTAAACAATTGTTTTATTCCCCTAAAAAAAAATAAAAAAAATCTATACACATCTAGGGTTGCCACCTCACCCCTTTAAACCTGAACATATACGAATTACACGGGCTCTGTGGCCGATTAAGGTGGTAATTAAACTCACGTGGTGCCTTATTTGCATTAAATTAGCCTCAGAGCCTGTGTAATTCAGATGCTTTCAGGTTTGGAGGGATGAGGTGGCAACTCTATCCACATCCATTAGGTAATAGCTCTGCAATCTGTTTTTCATGAAATCATTTGTAGCGGCCATAACCCTTGGCAGGGCGGCCTTAACTTTTTGGGCTTACCGGCTACCTCCGCTTGGCTTGTTCTTCCACGTCTAGGGGTTCCCATGGTTAGCACCCAACAACTTTGGAAGCTGACACCAATAAAGTCCTTTTGAAAGGTTCTTATTTGCAGGAGTAACGTCCAACAAACACAGTCTCGTATGGGAACAGAGGGCAAGGGTGAAAAAACTCGGGCTCCTTGAACTGCAGGTATAACAAAATCTCTATTACCACCCAGAGAATAGCCACAGATCTCTAGCCAGAGATTATGGCAGCCAGCGCTTTGACCCAAAACTTGTGAAATCTCCGACCTTGAACAAGTTGTAACTGAAAGTGAACAGGAACCTTTTTCCTCAGTACCTGGAACGTTCTCCGTCTCCTTAACTATACTGGAAAAAGTGTGGATTCATCAATGTCCTTCACAACTCAGTAACCAGGCACTTCTCAGGATGCCAGCTTGTTGGCCTTCCACCGAAGAGTCCTCCCCCGGTCACTTACACAAGCTGCGGTGCCCCTCCAAGCCGAGAGCACACCCAGACGCCTTGAATCCTCCCTCAGTTATTGCGCCTTGGACCAGCCGGTTCCGAGACTCGGGAACGGACGGATCCCCACCCCAGACCAGGCGGGTCTATTGGGGTTAACCAACCGAAGCATGTTGCGGAGCGACGAACGCTCCCGTGACCAGGACCCCTCGCGGGGCTACCCCGGTCCAGAATCAGGAACAGACCGCTAGGGCCTCACCAACGAACCACACGGAACACGTGATCTCAACATCTTAAGTACCCTTCCCCAGACTCCTCAGCGGGGCCCGGCACTCCCACTGATTGGCTCCGAGGAAGCTGATACCCAAAACGTCCAACCAGGCCTGGTTCTGGCCTCACGTGCCCCTCACCGTACACATGACCAGGCAGAACTCTAACACAGCCCAGCCAAACTGATGTCAAAGTTAACCTACGCAATTAACCCTCAGAACCCCATTACCCTTCTGAGGCAAAAACTACGTTTACACACAAATGACACTTTGTCCAAAATGTCACCGCTACCCATTTACTATTTTTTCTTCCTCCTTGTCAGGGCTGGGCTCATCCACAGTGGCTCACCTGGTGATCATTTCCTGCTCGTCAGTTCTGGCTATTTAAACTGCCTGGTTCATTCCTTCCGTGCCTTCGCCTTGGTCAAACATATCTGGAGACCCTCTGCTGCAGTCCTGATGAAGACTTGCCTGGCTGACGTCCCTTCTGGTTCCTGATCCGGTCTGCTGCCTCCAACTATGCTGATCTCTGGCTTCATATTTACTGGCTTGTTCTGACTACCCGCTTTTGGCTACCGTACCCTGGGTTTGTTTTGACTACATTTACTGATTTGTACTGTTTTTACCATTATATCAAAAGGTGTTATTTTTACTACATTTTCTTACTTTTTTTTTTATTTAAACAAAGATTCCAAGGATCCATTGAATACATAATCAAATTCAATATGCCACAAAATAAATGTCAAATCCACCAATTTCATAATTACCTAATGTTATATGGCAGATTAATGCACCCTAACCACACCAACGGCTATCTCCCCCTCCCCCCTTTTTCCCCTTTCCCCCGAAAAATGTAAATAAAAGGGAAGCCTCTAACCCCCCTATTTAAATTCCCCTCCCCCTCCTCTTCCCCTCCCCACACAGAGGGCCACGAACATGCAACAACTTCCGGAGAAGGGATCGGGGGTCACCTCCCTCTCGCAATAAACTCTCCAAAAGTAATTTCCCTTCATCCGAACATACAAATTCCACCCAGGGCGACCATGTTTTAATATATTGTCCTCTTCTGTCCTGGGAGGGGTGCACTAGGTCCTCCATTGCATTAATATTCCTGACCTTATTAAGCCACATAGCGATAGTAAGGGGGGGGGGGGGGTTAGGATCGTATCAAGCCACATAGCGATAGTAGGGGGGGTTAGGATCTTATTAAGCCACATAGCGATAGTAAGGGGGGATTAGGATCTTATTAAGCCACTTAGCGATAATAGGGGGGTTAGGATCTTATTAAGCCACATAGCGATAGTAGGGGGGGGTTAGGATCTTATTAAGCCACATAGCGATAGTAGGGGGGGTTAGGAACTTCTTAAGCCACATAGCGATAGTAGGGGGGGGGGGTTAGGATCTTATTAAGCCACATAGCGATAGTAGGGGGGTTAGGAACTTATTAAGCCACATAGCGATAGTAGGGGGATTAGGATCTTATTAAGCCACATAGCGATAGTAGGGGGGGGGGGGTTAGGATCTTATTAAGCCACATAGTGATAGTAGGGGGGGGGGTTAGGATCTTATTAAGCCACATAGCGATAATAGGGGGAGTTAGGATCTTATTAAGCCACATAGCGATAGTAGGGGAGGTTAGGATCTTATTAAGCCACATAGCGATAGTAGGGGGGGGGGGTTAGGATCTTATTAAGCCACATAGACCAGACCAGCCCACTTACATTTTGAGTGTCCCATCAGCACCCCTTACATCAGAGTGTCCCATCACCAGCCCCCTTACAACAGAGTGTCCCATCAGCACTCCCTTACATCAGAGTGTCCCATCACCAGCCCCCTTACAACAGAGTGTCCCATCAGCACCCCTTACATCAGAGGGTCCCATTACCAGCCCCCTTACATCAGAGGGTCCCATTACCAGCCCCCTTACATCAGAGTGTCCCATCAGCACCCCCTTACATCAGAGTGTCCCATCAGCACCCCCTTACATCAGAGTGTCCCATCAGCACCCCCTTACATCAGAGTGTCCCATCAGCACCCCCTTACATCAGAGTGTCCCATCACCAGCCCCCTTACATCAGAGTGTCCCATCACCAGCCCCCTTACAACAGAGTGTCCCATCACCAGCCCCCTTACAACAGAGGGTCCCATCAGCACCCCTTACATCAGAGGGTCCCATTACCAGCCCCCTTACATCAGAGTGTCCCATCAGCACCCCCTTATATCAGAGTGTCCCATCAGCACCCCCTTACATCAGAGTGTCCCATCAGCACCCCCTTACATCAGAGTGTCCCATCAGCACCCCCTTACATCAGAGTGTCCCATCAGCACCCCCTTACATCAGAGTGGCCCATCACCAGCCCCCTTACATCAGAGTGGCCCACTGAGCCATCGGCCCACCGGGAAACTCCCAGTAGTCCCAATGGCTAGTACATGCCTGCCTCTACAGCCTGTCCATGTGACTCATGAGACTGCTCCGTTGACCATGGCCGTAGGGGCTCTTCGCTATGAGATAATCCAATTCCAAGTCATTTCCTCACCTCATTTCCCAGTGGTTATTCTTGGTTATAGATGCAATCTTTTGATTGGCTTCGTGCTGAGGTTCTTTCCTGGTTGCCACAATGCACTAAAACATCTAAGTGGCTAAAGTCTAGTGCACCACCTCCTTGCCAGAGGAGTAACACAACTTTAGCGATGTCTTTGACAAAGGTCAAGTCGGTAGTTTGCTTCCACGCCGGTTGTATGATTGCCCAAATGACCCTCGTGGCCAGGTTTACCCTTTGTCTGTTTTGGAGGATAAAGCCATGGAGGACTATGTTGCCGATGCACTTTCTCGAGGGTTCATCAGCAAATCCTTGTCTCCTGCTGGTGCTGGCTTCTTCTTCTTCTTTGTGAAAAAGAAGAGTGGTGAAGTGAGACCTTGTATCGATTATAGGGGTCTCAATCGCATCGCGATTAAAACACGTATCCCACAGGATGAGCGTACTTTGCGAGAATCCTAAAAATATGGAGATGGTGAAATGACTCATGTAATAGCATACCGTTTTTGTATTTGGTATTTGTCTCAATAAAAATCTCTTTGACTTAGAAAAAAAAAAAGAACGCAGAGAAATTGTCTCCTGCCGAATGCAATTTCCGAGATTGGGGACAGAGAATTGTTAGCTATCATTTTAGGTCTTGAAGAATGGAGGCATCTTCTCGAAGGTACCACTGTGCTGGTCCTCGTTTTGACTGACCACGAGAATCTCACTTTCTTGTCTACGGCAAAACGCTCATCTCCCAGAAGGGCGCGATGGGCTCTTTTTCTGTCAACATTACATTGTCTCATTCTTACCCAGTACTAAGAATGTAAGGGCTGACGCATTGCCACAACAATTTTCCTCTGTACCTTCACCTTTCTCAAACTCTGGAGACTCTCTGCTCTGTTCCTGTTTAAGCCCTTGCACACACGGTCGGAGATTCCGACAACCAAATCCGTCAGGCCGCGTACACACGCGCGGACTGTTCGCCCAACCTTGTCCGCTGAACAGTGTTTGGGCGGACAGTCCGCTCGTGTGTGGGGCTTCAGCGGACAGTTTCAGCGGACAGTTGGCCGAACAAGGTCTTACGGAAATTCCGAAAAACTGTCCGCTGAAACAAGGTTTCAGCGGACTGTTCGCTCGTGTGTAGGCTTGTTCGGCCAACTAAGTCTCGCGCATGCTCAGAAAGGATTTCCACGTCGGAAGGTTGCATTGCAGTGTATAGGACGTCGTATTTTTCGTCCCGTCGTACGTGCCGTTCACGTCATCGCGCACGGTTTCAGCAAACTGTTCGTCCGTCGTGTGTGGCCATGTCCGTCCATGCTAAATTTGAGCGGACTGTTTGCCGAAACTGTTGGACGGACAAAGTTGGGCGAACAGTCCGCGCGTGTGTACGCGGCCTCAGAGTTATTCCGACGGATTAATTCCCGGAAGAGGTCCGGAAGTGATGTTGCATACACAAAGTCGGACTAAGTTGTCGGAAAATCCGATTGTACATAACGTGATGATGTTATTTCGTTACGACGGGACTACGTTCAGGCTAGTAACCAATAGCTTTGGTCTAGGAATTTGATCTGAGCATGCGTGGCACTTTGTCCGTCGGAGTAGGCTAAACATGATCGGAGTATGTCCGATCAGAGCATTTTGTCGGAAAATTTTACCGGCAAGTTGGAAAAGTTGGTCCATCGGATATTCCGACGGAAAACAGTCCGATGCAGACCACACACAGTCGGAATATCCGACAAGATGGTCCGATAGGAAACATTCCGTCAGAATCTCCGACCGTGTGTACAAGGGCTAAGACTTGCCTGGCTGACGTCCCTTCTGGTTCCTGATCCTGTCTGCTGCCTCCGACTACGCTCATCTCTGGCTTCCTAAATTTCCTGGCTTGTTCTGACTACCCGCATTGGCTACCGCACCCTGGCTATGTTTTGACTTTAGTTTACTGATTTCTAAAAATGGCCCCTGGTGCAAGTGGAAGGCAGGGACTGTTCTGTGCCTGGGACCCGCCTATAAGTCTATCAAGAGTAAGCCCTTGTACACACGGTCAGAGATTCCGACGAAACGTGTCCGATCGGACCGTTTTGTCGGATATTCCGACTGTGTGTGGTCTACATCGGACTGTTTCCGTCGGAGTATCCGACGGGCCAAGTTTTCCAACTTGTTGGTAAAATTTTCTGACAAAATGCTCCGATCGGACATACTCCGATCATGTGTAGAGAATTCCGATCGGACAAAGTGCCACGCAAGCTCAGATCAAATTCCTACACCAAAGCTATTGGCTACTAGCCTGAACGTAGTCCCGTCGTAATGAAATAATGTCATCACGTCGGATTTTCCGACAACTTTGTCCGACCGTGTGTATGCAACAGTTGCGGACAAAATCCGTCGGACAAAATCCGACGGATTTGGTTGTCGGAATCTCCGACCGTGTGTACAAGGGCTTAGTTGTGGTCATGTACACTGCTCTATGCACACTACACATCCCATGGTCCATAGTCCATCTGGGAAGTGAGCAAGAGAGGGTAGCTATGTTCCTATCTACAGTGGGTCCATGGAGGATAAACATAGCCATCCTGTAAGGTGGGGGGTAGTAGGTGGGTGATGATGATGGACCTTTCCTCCATGCTTCCTGTTTCTTGTTGGGCACCAAATTCTGGGTCACATAAAAGCAATACCCCTGAGGTGGGTTCTTTGACCTACACCAGGTGGTGTCTGGGGCAACTCATATTAGCACAGGGGTAACATCTTGCTGAAGGTGTGCTTACCAATGCACAAGACCAGGTTATGTGAAGAGCCAAACATTAAGGCAGTCCCCCAACTTAGAAATGAGAAACTGGTGTGTAGTGTTATATGCAGAGTCCCGCCAGATGATGTTGTTCCTTGTGCTACACACTTGTTTAGGTGTATGTGTTGCATTAGGAGGAGCATGCGAATCCTATGCTTACTCCATCAGTTAGCATACCTCTACCTCACTCCCAGTAAAAGAATGGGGTCCCGCTGTGCACTTAGAGCGGGCCTCATTCTCAGGTGACCAGGCCATAGATCTCCGTAATGCTGTTCTACTCCAGGTGACCAACTGAGACAGACAGCTAGGAAGGGAGTCGGAAAACACCAAAACCCCCTCACTACTGAAGAACCCGTCACCTAACTAGGTACCCCACCAACAACTGGTTGTTGTTCCCATTTGCGGTTACCCATAGCAACTTCTTCTTCTCTTAGCCCTTGTACACATGGTCGGAGATTCCGTCTGAATGTGTCCTAGCGTTTTGTCGGATATTCTGACTGTGTGTGGTCTGCATCGGACTGTTTCCGTCGGAGTATCCAACGGACCAACTTTTCCAACTTCCGACAAAATGCTCCGATCGGACATATTTCGATCATGTGTAGCCTACTCCGACAGACAAAGTGCCACGCATGCTCAGATCAAATTCCTAGGCCAAAGCTATTGGCTACTAGCCTGAACGTAGTCCCGTCGTAAAGAGAGTTCTGCAGCCATACCCCCCCCCCAAAGGGGGGTCAGCGGAAGGACGGCATGACAGGTGCAGGACAGCCCTGTCGCCGTTTTAATTAGCTGCCCGGGAGAGGCCGCTTTAAGACGTGGGGTCAGGCGGAGGTAAGGGGCGGAGCTACGGCATGGTACGCGATAGCGGCGTACCATGCTTTCACTCGGAGAGTGGAGGAGGAAGCGATTCCCACCCACCCTCCCTGGTTTATGTCAAGTGTGTTAGGTTGGGGGTTAGACGGGTGGAGCTGCAGGCGGCGCTTGGGGATTTTTGGGTAGGAAAGGGGAGGTTTTTCCAGGTAGAAAAGACTGTTGTACCCATCCATGGGATGGGGGTGGTTAATGTACTTTCGGGTTAAGAGTTGTTAACCTGGAAGGGTTAAAAGGGGTAGGTCACTGCGATGGTTTGGGTATAGCCTCCGAGACAGGGGATACCGTCTGGAGGTCAAGAGGTCAAAAGTGGGAAGTCGTTCGCAGTGACCAGTGTGTTGTTATGCTGGTACCCATGACCCGTTTAAAGGCTGGGAATGTTTACATTTTTGAAAGTTATTTATGGTATTTTATTAAACTATATATATTTTTGTTAATAAATTAAGGCCAGTTGGCCATTTACTCTATACCTTGTCCGTGGTTTATTAAAGGTGGGGATCAGGTTTTGGAGGCGGGTGTCTGTCATGGGTGGGAGGTTACGGATACGCATCTAGGGGGGCTTAAGTCCTTACAAATGACAACTTAGTCCGACTGTGTGTATGCAACATCACTCCCGGACCTCTTCCGGATTTAATCCGACAGATTTGGTTGTCGGAATCTCCGACCGCGTGTACAAGGGCTAAGACGCTCAGACTAACCTTGCGTTGCAGTGATGTTTCACAGACCCCCAATGTGTTATTTACACCCCCGGTGTGAAGAGACGTCAGGACCCCACATGCATCCTTTGAGTAAATTCAGACCAGGCCTTGAGCAGTTAAAACAACTTTCAAGGAAAACAGGTGTCTAGGCGCTACAACCTTCACACATAAAAGCTTTGCCCGATGCTCAGACCTTGAGGCTGCTGCCACCTCCATCATACCAGAGTAAGGAAAGGGATGGTCGAAAAGGAAATGGAAAGTTAAAAAAAAAACGTATCTGAGCTTTTGGTAGAAAATGTTTAACATGCAGTAATGTCGTTTCCCTAAGTAAATCTATACGTGGCTGCCCCATGTTACCTGCATGGGCAACGTCTCCCAGAGAATAGTCTAAACTTGGCGCCGCTCTAATGAAGAATTCCATATCCAGGTTTTTTTCTGAGCAATTGGCAGTTTGCCTCCACACCGGTCGTATGGATTGCACAAATGACCCTCGTGGCCAGGTTTACCCTTTGTCTGTCTCGGAGGATAAAGCCATGGAGGACCATAACAGACCACAGGTCCCAGCGAGTCTTTAGTATACTGTAGGTTCCCCATGAGTTTCCCCAAATGTTCCCCCGGAACCCTCCTCCTCCAGGATCTGGACCTTTTCCCTTTTATAGAACACAGGAGGGAGGCTGGACCCCAGCGTTATTTCGTTACGACGGGACTACGTTCAGGCTAGTAGCCAATAGCTTTGATGTAGGAATTTGATCTGAGCATGCGTGGCACTTTGTCCGATCGGAATTCTCTACACATGATCGGAGTATGTCCGATCGGAGCATTTTGTCGGAAAATTTTACCAACAAGTTGGAAAACTTGGTCCGTCGGAGTATCCGATGTAGACCACACACAGTCAGAATATCCGACAAAACGGTCCGATCGGACACATTCAATTGGAATCCCCAACCGTGTGTACAAGGGCTTACTCTCGATAGACTTATAGGCGGGTCCCAGGCACAGAACATTCCCTGCCTTCCACTTGCGCCAGGAGCCACCCAAAAGTACAGAGGCTCGTTGTTCAGGCATAACTCAGTCCACATGGTCAGTCCGTAGCCACCTAAACACGCTTATTTGCACTTGCACGTATGATGTGCCTCAGACAAGAGTTTATTCAGCATTATCACACTCTCACCATACTCCCGGTCCTCACGTCACTCTGACTGGGGATACTCACTGCACCGGATCTGATGACTTGAGCGCGATCACAGGACAGGCTTCCAATTTCCCTATCCACCATCATCCCCTAGTCCAGTGGTGGCGAACCTTGGCACCCCAGATGTTTTGGAACTACATTTCCCATGAAGATCACCATACTCCCGGTCCTCACGTCACTCTGACTGGGGATACTCACTGCTTCCAATTTCCCTATCCACCATCATCCCCTAGTCCAGTGGTGGCGAACCTTGGCACCCCAGATGTTTTGGAACTACATTTCCCATGAAGATCACCATACTCCCGGTCCTCACGTCAATCTGACTGGGGATACTCACTGCACCGGATCTGATGACTTGAGCGCGATCACAGGACAGGCTTCCAATTTCCCTATCCACCATCATCCCCTAGTCCAGTGGTGGCAAACCTTGGCACCCCAGATGTTTTGGAACTACATTTCCCATGAAGATCACCATACTCCCAGTCCTCACGTCACTCTGACTGGGGATACTCACTGCACCGGATCTGATGACTTGAGCGCGATCACAGGACAGGCTTCCAATTTCCCTATCCACCATCATCCCCTAGTCCAGTGATGGCGAACCTCGGCACCCCAGATGTTTTGGAACTACATTTCCCATGAAGATCACCATACTCCCGGTCCTCACGTCACGCTGACTGGGGATACTCACTGCACCGGATCTGATGACTTGAGCGCGATCACAGGACAGGCTTCCAATTTCCCTATCCACCATCATCCCCTAGTCCAGTGATGGCGAACCTCGGCACCCCAGATGTTTTGGAACTACATTTCCCATGAAGCTCAACTACACTACAGAGTGCATGAGCATCATGGGAAATATGGTTCCAAAACATCTGGGGTGCCAAGGTTCGCCACCACTGCCCTAGTCCAACCAAGGTTTGCATACACGGGGTTCCCTCTTCACCAAGTGGGTACTTCATGAGGTTCACTGTCTATCATAGCTTAACAGTATGCTATCTCACTTCATAACAGCGAGGATACTAAGGTTCCGCTTCCGACACAAGAAGCAGCCATAGGCTCGGTCCAACTCCATCTTATTTGAACAAGTTTCTTCGAAAAATCCACTAGATCATGTCTCCTTCATTGTAGTCAACACTTCTCAGTTAAACAGCCAACCACTATTTCTCTCTGAGATAGTGGTGTACCTAAAGCCTCGCACACCACCGAATGAATGAATGAATGAAATGCTTGTATAGCGCACAATGCGAACTGAATCGCCTCTAGGCGCTGTGGCGAGCTTTGATCATCTGCTAAAAGAGGAAGGTCTTGAGTTTTTTCCTAAAAGCCAGGTGATTTTCTTCCAGGCGGATGTTGATTGGTAGAGCATTCCATAGCCCGAGGCCCTTGGACAGCGAATCTCCGATCCCCCTTGGATTTATACCGGGCTTTGGGCACGAGGAGGAGGTTTTTGTTGGCTGATGGAAGACTGCGGTTTGGTGTGTAATGATTTATTTTCTCCATTAGGTATTGCGGAGCTTCTCTATGCACGCATTTGTGGGTGCGGCAAAGGGTCTTGAACGTGATCCGATTTTTTTACGGTTAGCCAATGTAAGCTCCTCAGTGAAGGAGAGATGGATTCCCAGGGTTTTTTCCCTGTTATCAGCCTTGCCGCCGTGTTTTGGATCAGTTGGACCGATAAAATGTTAGCTCTTCAGTCAATACTTGAGCTACTTTTTTCCGTTAAATGGGGTCTCTTTCTTTCGGAATTTGCTCCCTCTCCCCCATAGAGCACTCCCATATAACACACCCCCTATCCCCATAGATCAGCCTTTCTCAACCTTCTCAACACAGAGGAACCCTTGAAATAGTTCTCCGGTCTCGCGGAACCCCCCTGCTAAAAATTTGAAATCTACAACTCATGATACATTAGTGCGATGGTTGGCGGGAAGAATGCTCCTTACACTTGTGGTCATTGGGATGAATTACCTCCTTACAGATAGCTTAACCGGTTCCCGACCGGCGCACACCGATGTACGTTGGCAGAATGGCACGGGCAGGCATATTGGCGTACAGCTACGTCCAATCTTTAATGCCACCCGTGCCGGTCGGGGCCCCCGTGAGTCCGGTCGCGGGGGTCCCGCGGACTCGATCACCGCGGGCATACCCACGATCGTCTCACGGGGCGGCTGAATGGAGAAATGCCATTGTAAACAGCATCTAGCCCGTTCTGCCTAGCAACTAGTGATGCTGATCTCTGCTCCATGTGATTGGAGCAGAGATCAGTGTTCACTAAATGAAAGCCCAACCCCCCCACAGTTAGTAACACACCCCTAGGAACACTTAACCCCTACACTGCCACCCACTGGTTAACCCCCTTCACTGCCAGTGTCATTTACACAGAAATCAGTGCATTTGTATAGCAGTGATTGCTGTATAAATGACAATGGTCCCAAAAATGTGTCAAAAATTTCCAATGTGTCCGCCGCAATGTCGCAGTCACAATACAAATCGCTGATCGCCGCCATTACTAGTAAAAAAAAAAAGAAATTATGAATAAAAATGCCATAGAACTATCCCCTATTTTGTAAACGCTATAACTTTTGCGCAAACCAATCAATAATCGCTTATTGCGATTTTTTTTTTTTTTTACCAAAAATATGTAGAAGAATACGTATCGGCCTAAATTGAGGGAATAAAAATGTTTTTTATATATTTTTGGGGGTTTTTATTATAACAAAAAGTAAAAAATAATGCGTTTTTTTCAAAATTGTCGCTCTATTTTTGTTTATAGCGCAAAAAATAAAAACCGCAGAGGTGATCAAATACCACCAAAAGAAAGCTCTATTTGTGGGGAAAAAAGGACGTCAATTTTGTTCGGGAGCCACGTCGCCACGACCGCGCAATTGGCAGTTAAAGCGACGCAGTGCCAAATCGCAAAAAGTGGTCTGGTCTTTGGCCAGCAAAATGGTCCGGGGCTGAAAGTGGTTAATAGATCAATGGTGTGAGCGGGAACTTCTCTGAGAGGCAGAAATTGCCCAATGCCCAAGGAACCCCTACAACCTCTGGAAGAACCCTGGTTGAGAATCACTGCCATAGATAAAATAAAAGTTAGGTATACACAATATTACCAAAAGTATTGGGACACCTGCCTTTACACGCACATGAACTTTAATGGCATCCCAGCCTTAGTTTGTAGGGTTCAATTTCGAGTTGGCTCCGCCCTTTCCAGCTATAACATCTTCAACTCTTCTGGGAAGGCCGTCCACAAGGTTTAGGAGTGTGTCTATGGGGAATGTTTGACCATTCTTCCAGAAGCGTATTTGTGAGGTCAGGCACTGATGTTGGACGCAAAGGTCTGGCTTGCAGTCACCGCTCTAATTCATCCCAAAGGTGTACTATCAGGTTGAGATCAGGACTCTGTGCAGGCCAGCCAAGGTCTTCCACCCCAAACTCGCTCACCCACGTCTTTATGGACCTTGCTTTGTGCAAAGTCATGTTGGAACAGGAAGGGGCCGTCCCCAAACTGTTCCCACAAATTTGAGAGCATGAAATTGTGCAAAATGTCTTGGTATGCTAATGGCTTAAGAGTTCCTTTGACTAGAACCAGGGCTTTTTTTTCCCCTCAAACAATAGGTGCTGGAACTCAACCACGACCCCCCCAAAACCCCAAAATCACATCAAATAGTGGGTGTGGTCAGTCAAATTTTACGAACAGTAGGAGGGTCTTAAAGGGGCATTAAATACCAAGGTTGCATTACATACGAGTGCAGAGTTCAGGGGTGTTACACACAGAGTGTAGAGCTGTCACTTGTAAACACAGAAACAGGACTTCTGTGTTTACAAGTGATTGTGGTGAGCAGACCCCCCCCCCCCCCCCAATGGTCTGAGCCAGGGGTGGTGGAACTGAGTGCCACCAAGTTCCCCCTGAAAAAAAAGCCCTGATTAGAAATAAGGGAGCCAAGCCCAACCGCTGAAAAACAACCCCCCACATAATCCCCCCTCAGAGGACTTCTGTGTTTACAAGTGATTGTGGTGAGCAGACCCCCCCCCCCCCCAATGGTCTGAGCCAGGGGTGGTGGAACTGAGTGCCACCAAGTTCCCCCTGAAAAAAAAGCCCTGACTAGAACTAAGGGAGCCAAGCCTAACTGAAAAACAACCCCCACACCATAATCCCCCCTCCACCAAATGATTTGGACCAGTGCAGAAAAGCAATGTCCATAAAGACATGGATGAGCGAGTTTGGGGTGGAGAAACCTGACTGGCCTGCCTGACCACAACCCAATACTTGAGCTACTTTTTCTGTTAAATGGGATCTTTTTCTTTCTTTTAGAATTTGCTCCCTCTTTCCATAGATATCACAATATCACTCCCATTTACCACACCCCCTATCTCCATAGATAATATAAAAGTTAGGCATACATTGGTTAGGCCTACAACAAAAAGAAAAGAACATTTCATAATACAAATCTGAAGGCCAACTTTTATCAGTCAATTTACAAATAATATCATGATTTTAGGAACATAAAAATGTCATCTTTATTTGGTTTATATTAAATATAAAATGTGTTTTACAGTTTTAATCAGGTAAATATGAAACGTTGAATATTTTCCACATTCAGCCAGCAGGTGGCTCTCTGCATACAAATTAAGCTGCCGGTGACCCACTGAAATGGCCAATCCTGTCATGGAGTCTGATCTCCCCTTTTCTTCACCCATAATAAGTAATATTTAGAGTCTCTCATCATGACGTCTTCCTTCAAATCTGCTGCTTAAGAGCAGGGCAGTAGAGGGACTCAGCCAGGAGTGACACCCCCTCCTCCTCTCTACTAGAGGGACCCAACCGGAAGTGACACCCCCTCCTTCTCTCTCCTAGAGGGACCCAACCGGCAGTGACACCCCCTCCTCCTCTCTCCTAGAGGGACCCAACCAGCAGTGACACCCCCTCCTCCTCTCTACTAGAGGGACCCAACCGGAAGTGACACCCCCTCCTTCTCTCTCCTAGAGGGACCCAACCGGCAGTGACACCCCCTCCTTCTCTCTCCTAGAGGGACCCAACCAGCAGTGACACCCCCTCCTTCTCTCCCCTAGAGGGACCCAACCAGCAGTGACACCCCCTCCTTCTCTCCCCTAGAGGAACCCAACCAGCAGTGACACCCCCTCCTTCTCTCTCCTAGAGGAACCCAACCAGCAGTGACACCCCCTCCTTCTCTCCCCTAGAGGAACCCAACCGGCAGTGACACCCCCTCCTTCTCTCTCCTAGAGGAACCCAACCGGCAGTGACACCCCCTCCTTCTCTCTCCTAGAGGAACCCAACCGGCAGTGACACCCCCTCCTTCTCTCTCCTAGAGGAACCCAACCGGCAGTGACACCCCCTCCTTCTCTCTCCTAGAGGAACCCAACCAGCAGTGACACCCCCCTCCTTCTCTCTCCTAGAGGGACCCAACAGGCAGTGACACCCCCTCCTTCTCTCCCCTAGAGGGACCCAACAGGCAGTGACACCCCCTCCTTCTCTCTCCTAGAGGAACCCAACCAGCAGTGACACCCCCTCCTTCTCTCCCCTAGAGGGACCCAACAGGCAGTGACACCCCCTCCTTCTCTCTCCTAGAGGAACCCAACAGGCAGTGACACCCCCTCCTTCTCTCTCCTAGAGGAACCCAACCAGCCATGACACCCCCTCCTTCTCTCTCCTAGAGAGACCCAACCGGCAGTGACACCCCCTCCTTCTCTCTCCTAGAGGGACCCAACCGGCAGTGACACCCCCTCCTCCTCTCTCCTAGAGGGACCCAACCGGCAGTGACACCCCATCCTTCTCTCTCCTAGAGGGACTCAACCGGCAGTGACACCCCCTTCTCTCTCCTAGAGGAACCCAACCGGCAGTGACACCCCCTCCTTCTCTCTCCTAGAGGGACCCAACCGGCAGTGACACCCCCTCCTTCTCTCTCCTAGAGGGACTCAACCGGCAGTGACACCCCCTTCTCTCTCCTAGAGGAACCCAACCGGCAGTGACACCCCCTCCTTCTCTCTCCTAGAGGGACCCAACCGGCAGTGACACCCCCTTCTCTCTCCTAGAGGAACCCAACCAGCAGTGACACCCCCTCCTTCTCTCCCCTAGAGGAACCCAACCAGCAGTGACACCCCCTCCTTCTCTCTCCTAGAGGAACCCAACCGGCAGTGACACCTCCTCCTTCTCTCTCCTAGAGGAACCCAACCGGCAGTGACACCCCCTCCTTCTCTCCCCTAGAGGGACCCAACCAGCAGTGACACCCCCTCCTTCTCTCCCCTAGAGGAACCCAACCAGCAGTGACACCCCCTCCTTCTCTCTCCTAGAGGAACCCAACCGGCAGTGACACCCCCTCCTTCTCTCTCCTAGAGGAACCCAACCGGCAGTGACACCCCCTCCTTCTCTCCCCTAGAGGGACCCAACAGGCAGTGACACCCCCTCCTTCTCTCCCCTAGAGGGACCCAACAGGCAGTGACACCCCCTCCTTCTCTCTCCTAGAGGAACCCAACAGGCAGTGACACCCCCTCCTTCTCTCTCCTAGAGGAACCCAACCAGCCATGACACCCCCTCCTTCTCTCTCCTAGAGGGACCCAACCGGCAGTGACACCCCCTCCTTCTCTCTCCTAGAGGGACCCAACCGGCAGTGACACCCCCTCCTCCTCTCTCCTAGAGGGACCCAACCGGCAGTGACACCCCCTCCTTCTCTCTCCTAGAGGGACCCAACCAGCAGAGACACCCCCTCCTTCTCTCTCCTAGAGGGACCCAACCGGCAGCGACACCCCCTCCTTCTCTCTCCTAGAGGGACCCAACCGGCAGCGACACCACCTCCTTCTCTCTCCTAGAAGGACCCAACCGGCAGTGACACCCCCCCTCCTTCTCTCCTAGAGGGACCCAACCGGCAGCGACAGCCCCTCCTTCTCTCTCCTAGAGGGACCCAACCAGCAGTGACACCCCCTCCTCCTCTCTCCTAGAGGGACCCGACCAGCAGTGACACTCCCTCCTTCTCTCTCCTAGAGGGACCCAACCAGCAGTGACGCCCCCTCCTTCTCTCTCCTAGAGGGACCCAACCAGCAGTGACACCCCCTCCTTCTCTCTCCTAGAGGGACCCAACCAGCAGAGACACCTCCTCATTCTCTCTCCTAGAGGGACCCAACCAGCAGTGACACCTCCTCATTCTCTCTCCTAGAGGGACCCAACCAGCAGTGACACCCCCTCCTTCCATATCCTAGAGGGACCCAACCGGCAGTGACACCCCCTCCTTCTCTCTCCTAGAGGGACCCAACCGGCAGTGACACCCCCTCCTTCTCTCTCCTAGAGGGACCCAACCAGCAGTGACACCCCCTCCTTCTCTCTCCTAGAGAAACCCAACCAGCAGTGACACCCCCTCCTTCTCTCTCCTAGAGGGACCCAACCAGCAGTGACACCCCCTCCTTCTCTCTCCTAGAGGGACCCAACCAGCAGTGACACCCCCTCCTTCCATATCCTAGAGGGACTCAGCCAGGAATGACATTCCTTCTTCTATCTCCTAGCAGAGAATGCCAGATTGAATTGTAAGGTCTCTAGTGTCTGGGACAGATGGATGTCCCCTGTCCCATTTCTAGATTACAAGATTACTTGCTATAAGAGTTAAATCTTTATTCAGAACATATAAAAAAAAGGTCAAAGGAGCACTCAGCCACATATTTTGTGAGGTGTATATCAAGATTTGACCCAATCTCGCCCCAGCAGAAACATATAAACAGAAGAGTGGCGACAGAAAAAGTACCAAGTGGCCCATCGAGTCTGCCCCCCTATATAGGCCTGTGTTTGTCCCAAACATATTTGAAGCCATTTACTGTTGATTTTCTACCTCTGCTGGAAGTCTATTCCAAGCATCAACTACTCTTTCAGTAAAATAATACTTTCTAAGATTAGTTTTGAACTTTCCTCCAGTTACTTTAAGGCCATGTCCCCGTGTTCTTGATCTTAGCTTCAGATTGAGAATCCTGCCCTCCCGAGCCTTGTTCACCCCCTTCATGTATTTAAAGGGTTCAGTCATGTCTCCCCTTTCGGACTGTACATATTAGGTTCCTGGAAATCTCTCCTGATACGTATTATCCCCCAAACCTTTCACCATTGTTTATGTTTCGTCTCTGTACCTGTTCTGTCTTATCAATATCTTTTTGTAAGTGAGGTCTCCAGAACTGGACACAATATTCTAAATGAGGTCTAAGGAAAGATATATATGGAGGAATAAGGACCTCCTTCTTCCCGCTGGAGATATAAAGGTCTATATAGAGAAATCAGGACCTCCTTCCTCCTGCCGGTGACCCCTCTAGTGATATAAATATCTATATAGAGGAATCAGGACCTCCTTCCTCCCATTGGTGATCCCTCCGGTGATATAAAGATCTATATGGAGGAATCAGGACCTCCTTCCTCCTGCTGGTGACCCCTCTAGTGATATAAAGATCTATATAGAGGAATCAGGACCTCCTTCCTGCTGCTGGTGATCCCTCTAGTGATATAAAGATCTATATAGAGGAATCAGGACCTCCTTCCTCCTGCTGGTGATCCCTCTAGTGATATAAAGATCTATATGGAGGAATCAAGACCTCCTTCCTCCTGCTGGTGAACCCTCTATTGATATAAAGATCTTTATAGAGGAATCAGGACCTCCTTCCTCCTGCTGGTGATCCCTCTAGTGATATGAAGATCTATATAGAGGAATCAGGACCTCCTTCCTCCTGCATGTGACCCCTCTAGTGATATAAAGATCTATATAGAGGAATCAGGACCTCCTTCCTCCCGCTGGTGACCCCTCTAGTGATATAAAGATCTATATAGAGGAATCAGGACCTCCTTCCTGCTGCTGGTGACCCCTCTAGTGATATAAAGATCTATATAGAGGAATCAGGACCTCCTTCCTCCTGCTGGTGATCCCTCTAGTGATATAAAGATCTATATAGAGGAATCAGGACCTCCTTCCTCCTGCTGGTGATCCCTCTAGTGATGGCAACATCTATATAGAGGAATCAGGACCTCCTTCCTCCTGCTGGTGATCCCTCCGGTGATATAAAGATCTATATGGAGGAATCAGGACCTCCTTCCTTCTGCCGGTGATCCCTCTAGTGATATAAAGATCTATATAGAGGAATCAGGACCTCCTTCCTCCTGCCTGTGACCCCTCTAGTAATATAAAGATCTATATAGAAGAAGCCGGACCTCCTTCCTCCAGTGATATAAAGATCTATATAGAGGAATCAGGACCTCCTTCCTCCCGCTGGTGACCCCTCTAGTGATATAAAGATCTATATAGAGGAATCAGGACCTCCTTCCTCCTGCATGTGATCCCTCTAGTGATATAAAGGAATCAGGACCTCCTTCCTCCTGCACGTGACCCCTCTAGTGATATGAAGGTCTATATAGAGGAATCAGGACGTCCTTCCTCCCATTGATGACCCCTCTAGTGATATAAAGATCTATATAGAGGAATCAGGACCTCCTTCCTCCTGCATGTGATCTCTCTAGTGATATAAAGGAATCAGGACCTCCTTCCTCCTGCACGTGACCCCTCTAGTGATATGAAGGTCTATATAGAGGAATCAGGACGTCCTTCCTCCCATTGATGACCCCTCTAGTGATATAAAGATCTATATGGAGGAATCAGGACCTCCTTCCTCCTGCTGGCGTGTAGCAAGTAATAAAATCCGGAGGCAGAGGTCAGGGCAGGAGACAGCAGCCTAATCTAGAGACAGGAAGAGGTCATGATAGGTGGCAGGAAGCAGCATTATCCAGAGAAAGACTGAGGTTAGGGTAGGCAGCAGGTAGTACCAGCATTCAAAGAGCAGTTGTATATTTTAGAGAAAAAAAAAAAGTCCGGATAGGCAGTAGCATAATCCACAGCCAGGTAGAGGTCAGCTCAGAAAGTAAAGAGTAGGGTACTCTAGGGAAAGGAAGAGGTCAGGATAGGTGGCAGGCAGTAGCATAATCCAGAGCAAGGCAGGGGTCAGGGCTGGCAGCAGTGTCAACTAGAGAAAGGAAAAGGTTAGCATAGGCAGCAAACAGCGAGGCTCAGGAATGGCAGCAGACAGCAGTGTCAACTAGAGAAAGGTAACAGGTCAGGATAGGCAGCAGACAGTGAGGCCAAGGCTGGCAGTAGACAGTGAGTGTCAACTAGCGAAAGGTAAAAGGTTGGAATAGGCAGCTGACAGCGAGGCCAAGGCTGGCAGCATTGTAAACTAGAGAAAGGAAGTGGTCAGGATAGGCAACAGACACGGTTGTAAGCTAGGCAGTAGCATAATCCAGAGCCAGAAAGGGGTCAGGGCTGGTAGCAGACAGTAATGTAAACTAGAGAAAAGGAGAAGGCTCAGGATAGGCAGCAGACAGTGAGGCCAGGGCAGGGCAGGTCAGGTCAGGATAGGCAGCACACAGTGAGGTCAGGGCAGGTCAGGATAGGCAGCACACAGTGAGGCCAGGGCAGGTCAGGATAGGCAGCACACAGTGAGGCCAGGTCAGGATAGGCAGCACACAGTGAGGCCAGGGCAGGTCAGGATAGGCAGCACACAGTGAGGCCAGGGCAGGTCAGGATAGGCAGCAGATAGTAACATAATCCAGAGCCAGGCAGAGATCGGGCTAGGCAGCAGACAGTGAGGCCAGGGCTGGCAGAAGACAGCAGTGTGAACTAGAGAAAGGAAAAGGTCAGTATAGGCAGCAGACAGTAAAGCCAGGAGACAGCAGTGTAAACTAGATAAAGGAAAAGGTCAGGATGGGCAGCAGACAATGAGGCCAAGGCTGGCATACACAGCAGTTTAAACTAGAAAAAGAAAAAAGGTCAGGATGGGCAGCAGACAGTGAGGCTAGGTCAGGATAGGCAGCAGATTGTAACATAATCCATGGACAGGCAGAGATCGGGCTAGGCAGCAGACAGTGAGACCAGGGCTAGCAGAAGAAAGCAGTGTAAACTAGAGAAAGGAAATGGTCAGAATGGGCAGCAGACAGTGAGGCCAAGGCTGGCATCAGACAGCAGTATAAACTAGAGAAAGAAAAAAAAGGTCAGAATAGGCAGCAGAGAGTAACGTAATCCACAGGCAGGTCTTGCCCGGTAGCAAACAGTTGTTGATTCCAGAGAATCAGGACCTATCACATGCCTAGATCCCAATCCCGAGGCACATTGGCCAATAAGGGCAAAGAAAGCTGGAAAAGCCGAGCTGACCTGTTGGCAAGCACCGAGGAAGATCTTAAGCGGAGTGCCAGCAGTGACCAGAGAGATCTGAGGGGCTGCTGCTGCCTGCGCCTTGTCTGTTGCCTAGCAACTGACACACAGTCCAGGGATTGGACAGGAGATGAGCAGCAGGATACAGAAAGGGGGCGGCTTAGGAACCAGAGACGCTCCTAGGAGGGGGCTTCTTCCCAGTGTAGGATCTCCGGTGTACAGCAAAATATGGTTCCTATAGAAGACATCTCCTACACCTTGAGGGTTCTTTGGGTTCCCCCCGATGGTTTGGTGGGGTTAGACTTCTGTGGGAAATATTTAAAGCAGGAACACGGCTTGTTATTTGTGCGAGATCTCTCATGTGTTAGAACAGGGTTTCCTTGAAAAACATTTCCCGCACACAGTGCAGTAACACAACTCCCCTCCCCCGAGTGAGATCTTTTGTGTGCAGCAAGGCCTGATTTCTGTGTATAACATCTCCCACACTCAGGTCAGGCACACAGCTTCCTGCCCGCGTGCAACCTCTGATGTCTGGAAAGACAGGACTTCTGCGAAAAACATTTCCCGCACTCGGGGCAGGAATACGGCTTCTCGCCCGTGTGCAGTCTCTGATGTCTGGAAAGGCAGACCTTCTGTGAGAAACATTTCCCGCACTCGGGGCAGGCATAAGGCTTCTCCCCCGTGTGCGATCTCTGATGTCTGGAAAGATGGGCCTTCTGCGAAAAACATTTCCCGCACAGAGGACACGAATACAGCTTCTCGCCCGTGTGCAATCTCTGGTGTTTGGAAAAGCTGGATTTCTGTGAAAAACACTTCCCGCACTCGGGACAGGAGTAAGGCTTTTCCCCCGTGTGAGATCTCTGATGTACAAGAAGGTCCGATTTCTGCGGATAAGATTTCCCGCACTCGGGGCAGCCGTACGGCTTCTCGCCCGTGTGCAGCCGCTGATGTCTGGAAAGATGGGCCTTCTGTGAAAAACACTTCCCGCACTCAGGGCAGGCATACGACTTCTGGCCCGTGTGCAGTAGCCGATGTTTGGAGAAACTGGATTTCTGCGAAAAACATTTGCCGCACTCGGGGCAGGAGTAAGGCTTTTCCCCCGTGTGAGCTCTTTGATGTACAAGGAGGTCCGATTTCCGTAAAAAACATTTCCCGCACTCAGAACAGGAATACGGCTTCTCGCCCGTGTGTAAACTCTGATGGAACGTAAGATTGGACTTTAGTGAAAAACATCTTCCAACCTCAGGACAGGAGTACACGTTCTCCTCCGTGTAAAATCTGTAATGCGAGACCAGCTCTGATTTGTGAAGAAAACACTTCCCGCACTCAGGACAGGAATTAAGCTCCTCCCCCGTGTGAGAGCTCTGATGTACTGAAAGACGTGACTCAGAGCTGAAACTTTCCCCACATTCAGGACAGGGAAATGTCTTCTCATCCTGAACTCCGGCACCATCCCCCACAGTACGAGGTTGCTCAGAGTCGGAGGGACTCCATGGTCTATCCACACTGTGAAGTCCACCATCCATAGTGGAGATCATTGTCTTTTCTCCTCCACAATCTCCTGTGATGTCCTCATCTTCCATTCTACAACCTGGAGATAAAGTGAGACGATCCTTTGAGGGTTTCTCCATGGCGTGTCCTGGAAAAATAGAAAAACATCATCAATAGATATGAGAGGGTTAGTTCACTTCCATCAAGATCCCATCTGGATCAGGTAGATATGAGTGAGGAGATGTTCTCTGTGGAGGTCCCAACCAGCCGGGACTTTTCCCCCCTCTTCAGTCCTTTGGTCCTCCCAGATCACTTCTACATTTACACAGCCTTGTCAGAAGAGCAGGAACCAATGGGGGCTGGGAGGTCCATGCTCTTCACACAACCACAAGACTATTTTTATAAAAAAAAAAATTAGCGATAAGTCTTCTGGAAGAAGAGGAACCAGCCTAATGATAATCAAGACAGTCGCTAGACGTTACTGTTAACATTTAGTTATAAGGAAGGAAGAAAAGAAAAAAAAGGCTCAATCTGTGTTATCATATCTGTGCTACTGTAACTAGGAGTGACCCACAACCTAATACTGCCAGCTGAACCACAAATAGGGTATCAGTACAGGGAGGGGACCATCATCAACCTATTATTAGCTGATATCACTCAGCTCCCGCCCTACTCTGGACCAATCAGTGAGCAGTAACAGAGCAGAGATAAGAGAAGAATATATGATGGGTCACCTGTGCTGATCTCTGTAGGAGTGTCCTCCTCTATGAATGTCCTCGTCATTCCAGCCTCCTCCGTATATTGCTGATCATCCCTCACATACGTCTCTTCTACTTCACCCTCAACTTTCATGTTCATCAGATCTTCACCCTAAACCAACAGAATGGCAGAAAATAACATCTGTAACAGAAGTATTTATGATGTGAGATCACATAGAAAATATCATCTTGTAGAGTCCACACATCATCTCCACATGTCAGAGTGTTCAATCACTTTATGTTCCCGACCCTCAACTCCACCTACCTGATGATGGTGGGGGATGGGGTGACCTTCAACTCCACCTACCTGATGATGGTGGGGGATGGGGTGACCTTCCTGTGTGGAATACAGAGGACGGGGACATCTCTCTGGTGGGTTCCTGGTATTAGGTGGCTCCTTCATAGCATCCTCATAGAGACCCGGGTGTCCTTCAGAAGGCTTCTTCATCATATACTCCTCATCCTCCTCTATATACTCTTCTTTAACTACAATATTATAATCCCAGAGGTTTTCACTCTGAGTATATAATAAAATATTTATTAGAAGAAACATGTTTGTGTATAAATCATAACTACAAATAAGTGTTGATCATCTACCTGATGATGGTGGGGGATGGTGTGACCTTCCTGTGTGGAATCCCGGGAATACAGAGGACGGGGACATCTCTCTGGTGGGTTCCCATTACTGGATCCATCTGTAGGAAACACACACACTGACTGAATACATTGTTTCTATGTGTTTATCAGATGATGGGGGATCTAGGTGGAGCCTCCGTACTGCTCTCTCCTTTACAATAAAGTCTCCTCTTACCCGGTGATGTGAGGGGCGGCTGATTGTCCATCATGACGTCCTTGTAGAGATCCTTGTGTCCTTCTAAATACTCCCACTCCTCCATGGAGAAATAGACAGTGACATCCTGACACCTTATAGGAACCTGACACACACAATGATACAGTCACCATCCAGACACATCCCTTGTCTGTTACTGGATAATGTCCCACAATTCCCAGAATCCTCCTCACCTCTCCTGTCAGCAGCTCCATCATCTTCTTGGTGACTTCTAGAATCTTCTCCATGTTGTGTCTCTCAGGTTTTAGGGAGTCACATGGAGGCACTGTGATGGTCATATGATCACCGGACTTCACCAGAGGAAATCTCTGTATTGAGGAACCAATAGGAACATCATGTTAGAATCCCAGAATCCTCCTCACCTCTCCGGTCAGGTCTGCGTTTTATTAATAGAGATAAGAGTGATGTCATGTGACCTCCCAGAATCCTCCTCACCTCTCCGGTCAGGTCTGTGTTTTATTAATAGAGATAAGAGTGATGTCATGTGACCTCCCAGAATCCTCCTCACCTCTCCGGTCAGGTCTGTGTTTTATTAATAGAGATAAGAGTGATGTCATGTGACCTCCCAGAATCCTCCTCACCTCTCCGGTCAGGTCTGTGTTTTTATTAATAGAGATAAGAGCGATGTCATGTGACCTCCCAGAATCCTCCTCACCTCTCCGGTCAGGTCTGTGTTTTATTAATAGAGATAAGAGTGATGTCATGTGACCCCCCAGAACCCTCCTCACCTCTCCGGTCAGGTCTGTGTTTTATTAATAGAGATAAGAGTGATGTCATGTGACCTCCCAGAATCCTCCTCACCTCTCCGGTCAGCAGGTAGATGATCTCCAGGGTGAGGTTTAGTATCCTCCTCTCAGTCATCTGACTCCGCTCCTCCTCCATCTTCATTAGTCATGTGATCTTTCCAGGTTTCCTGTAGACCAACAATTGATAACAGAGAATGATGTGGACTGTACTGGTTGTACAATATTAGGATGGGGGTGATATGAGGGGTTCTATCAATGAGAGAACGATTACCCACAGAGAAATAAAGAAATAAAGCCAAATTGTGGCAACAATGGGAGGGTCTTAAAGGGTCATTGGTAAATAAAACACGAGCCTACTCTCTGTATACACAGCACATATACACTATGTTACCAAAAGTATTGGGACACCTGCCTTTACACGCACATGAACTTTAATGGCATCCCAGTCTTAGTCCGTACAGTTCAATACTGAGTTGGCTCCGCCCTTTACAGCAGGGATATGCAATTAGCAGACCTCCAGCTGTTGCAGAGCTACAAGTCCCATGAGGCATAGCAAGACTCTGACAGCCACAAGCATGACACCCAAAGGCAGAGGCATGATGGGACTTGTAGTTTTGCAACAGCTGGAGGTCCGCTAATTGCAGATCCCTGCTTTACAGCTTCATTTCTTCTGGGAAGGTTGTCCACGGGGATGTTTGACCATTCTTCCAGAAGCCCAATTTTGAGGTCGGGCTCTGATGTGGACGAGCTAGGCCTGGTTCGCAGTACAGACCCCCCCCCCCCCCCCCCCCAGGTACAGCCCCCATCTCCCCCATCCTAACCTATTGATACAGCCCCTCCCATCCTAACCTCTTGGTACAGACCGGGGGGGCTGGTGCAGAACCCCCAGTACAGACCCCCCCCCCCACCCTAACCTCTTGGTACAGATCCCCAGTACAGACCCCCCCATCCTAACCTCTTGGTACAGACCCCCCCATCCTAATCTCTGGTGCAGAACCCCCAGTACAGACCCCCCCCACCCTAACCTCTTGGTACAGATCCCCAGTACAGACCCCCCCATCCAAACCTCTTGGTGCGGATCCCCCCACACCAGTACAGACTTCCTCCTCCCCCATCCTAACCTCTTGGTATGGACCCCACAGGACAGTCCCTCTTCCCAGCATAACCCTTCAGTTGAGACCCCCCCCCCCCCCTCCAGCCTAACTCCTCATTTTAGACCCCCGACTCCTATCCCCTCAGAAAAAACACCCCTCTTTGCCTAAATTCTCAGTACATATTTTCAAATACATACCCACCCTTGCACATAACCCCTTAGTCCAGTAACCCCTCAGTAAAGCACCCCCAGGACTAACCTACCTGTGTAGACTCCCCCTTCTTGCAGATCATTTACGGTGGATCAGCAGCAGCACAGAGCGACACAGACCCTCAATAGAGCACCCCCCTCCTGGCTTGTCCCCTCAGTACAGACCCCACCCCCCATCCTTTCATTACAGACCCTCCCTGAGTAAAACCCTGCAGTAAAGACCCCCTTTTAGTGCAGCCATCCCTACTAATAAGCGGCAGTTCAGGGTGACCAGAGCTGAGGAGGAGCCTCCCCTTCGATCTGAGCTGCCGCTGTCAAGAAAAAAAATAGACGTGGCCCAACAATGCCTATAATAATATCTCTACAGAGACTCTTCTGCCTGTCTGACAGCAACACAAAAAAACAAAAATGTCGGGCGGGTGAAATAGGGTTCCCTTTAAAACCGAACGCATGTGAATTACACGGGTTCTGAGGCTAATTTAAGGCAGATAAGGAACCAAGGGAGTTTAATTTGCCACCTTAACCACTTCCCGACCAGCGCACGACGATGTACGTCGACAGAATGGCACGGGCAGGCATATTGGCGTACAGGTACGTCCAATATTCAATGCCACCCTGCCATCGGGAGCGCGCCGCCGGCGGCGCGCTCCCGCGCTGGTCGGGACCCCCGTGAGTCCGGTCGTGGGACCCGCGGACTCGATCGCTGCGGGCATCCCCGCGATCGTCTCACGGAGCGGCCGAATGGAGGAAATGCCGTGTAAACAACATTTCTCCATTCTGCCTAGCAACTAGTGACGCTGATCTCTGCTCCATGTGATTGGAGCAGAGATCAGTGTTCACTAAATGAAAGCCCAACCCCCCCACAGTTAGTAACACACCCCTAGGAACACTTAACCCCTACACTGCCACCCACTGGTTAGCCCTTTCACTGCCAGTGTCATTTACACAGGAATCACTGCATTTATATAAGCAGTGATTGCTGTATAAATGACAATGGTCCCAAAAATGTGTCAAAAATGTCCGATGGGTCCCCCACAATGTCGCAGTCACAATAAAAATCGCTGATCGCCGCCATTACTAGTAAAAAAAAAAAAAATAATAAAAAATTATTAATAAAAATGCTATAAAACTATCCCTATTTTGTAAACGCTATAAATTTTGCGCAAACCAATCAATAATCGCTTATTGCGATTTTTTTTACCAAAAATATGTAGAAGAATACGTATCGGCCTAAACTGAGGGAAAAAAATGTTTTTTTATATTTTTTGGGGGATATTTATTATAACAAAAAGTAAAAAATAATGCGTTTTTTTTCAAAATTGTCGCTCTATTTTTGTTTATAGCGCAAAAAATAAAAACCGCAGGGGTGATCAAATACCACCAAAAGAAAGCTCTATTTGTGGGAAAAAAAGGACGTCAATTTTGTTTGGGAGCCACGTCGCACGACCGCGCAATTGTCAGCTAAAGCGACGCAGTGCCGAATCGCAAAAAGTGGTCTGGTCTTTGACCAGCAAAATGGTCCAGTCTGCAAGTGGTTAGTCAGCCACAGAACCCGTGTAATTCATATGTGTTTCGGGGGTTTAAAGGGATGAGGTGGCAACCCTAGGGTGAAATGCAGACCACAATCACCCGCAACCCCACCCAAGTATGCCATTGTCTGCCGGATGAGAGATTCCATTTTATATGTCGAGTTGGTTTTTATTTGAGCCGTTTACTTTTACTTCGTTTTGAATCTCCCGGCAAAGAAAAACCAAAGAAGATTCCCTCAAGTCCAAATGAACCCCCCCACCTCCCAAGAAAAGTGATATGATACGCTAGGCGGAAAAGGTGACATCTCCAAAATGAAGAGAAGGTTCCGACCCCGTAAGTGGGGCAAATGTTCTACCTCTGAAGGGGTTAACCTAGGTTTCCACATTATATATGTGTCTATCATCACCTGCTGGAGGAAAAAAAAGACGTCACAATGACTATGGAGGAAGAGGATGGACAGGCCGGGGGGGGGTTATTGGGTGTAAATACAAAATAATATCTTATTACCTCCTCTACTGCCAGTTTCAGCAATGTCTCCTCTCTACGTCCTCCCGACTCACCACTCACCCGGAACTTACTATTTATACCTAAAATCACTTCCTGTCTTTACCTGACATCACTTCCTGTCTTCCATAGAGACTTCCTGTCTCTATGGTATAAGAGAGATCACCACCTTGTGGCGCTCAGAGGAACTGAAGCCCCCACGAGCAACGTCTCGTAGTGTGAACACGACCCCTATCCCCATAGATCAACCTTTTCAACACAGAGGAGCCCTTGAAATAGTTCTCCAGTCTCGGGGAAAAACGAGACGTCTACAACTCATGATACATTAGTGTGATGGTCGGTGGGAAGAACGGTCCTTACGCTTGTGGTCATTGGGAAGAATTACCTCCTTACAGAGAGCTAAAAAGATCAATGGTGTCAGTGGGAACTTATCGGAGAGGCAGGAATTGCCCAATGCTGGAGGAACCCCTACAACCTCTGGAGGAACCCTGGTCGAGAATCACTGCTCTAGCCTGATGCCGCATACACGCGATCGTAATTCTCGTTGGAAAAATCTCTGATGGTTTTCCCGTCGGGATTCCGACAGAATTCCGCTCAAAATGTCTTGCCTACACGCGGATACACCAAATTCCGACCACCGAGAACGCGGTGACGTACAACGGGACTAGAAAAAGGAAGTTCAATACCCAGTAGCCAATAGCTTCCATCTCGTAGTTGAATCTGAGCATGCGTGAGTTTTTGCGTGTCGGAATTGCATACACGCGCTATCGGAATTTTCCGATAGAAAGTTTTTCCATTGGGAAAATTAAGAACACGCTAACAAATTTTTGCTGGCAGGAATTCGGACAGCTAAATTCCGATAGAGCGTACACACGGTCGCATTTTCCGATTGAAAAGCTCTCATCTGTCTTTTTGCTGGCCGAAATTCCGATCGGGTGTGCGCGGCATTATAGATTGCTCCACCGCCTCTCCTTCCACCACCATTTTCCCGATAATTACAACAATGACTCTATCAGCAAAAGAAGGAGGTCCTGGTTGAACAACACAAAAAAAACGTATGAGGAGCACTAAGCTATCCTTCGCTTCAAGACACATGTGGCCACTCGTTAAAATTAGAAGGAAAGAGGTTTAACCTTAACCACTTGCCGCCCGCCCTATAGGGAATTGACGGCGGCAAAGTGGTTTCATAATCCTGACCGGACGTCATATGACGTGATCAGGATTATGAGCCGCTGCGCGCCCCCGGGGGCGCGCATCGCGGCGATCGTTGTTGCGGGGTGTCAGTCTGACACCCGGCAACTACGATCTCGGTAAAGAGTCTCCGACGGAGACTCTTTACCACGTGATCAGCCGTGTCCAATCACGGCTGATCACAGTGTAAATGGGAAGAGCCGGTGATCGGCTTTCCCTCACTCGTGTCTGTCAGACGCGAGTAGAGGAGAGCCGATCGGCTGCTCCTCTGACAGGGGGGGCCTATGCTGATCGATTATCAGCACAGCCCCCCCGAGGATGCCCACACTGGACCACCAGGGACGCCACCAGACCACCAGGGAAAAGGTAATCCTCCCTAGACCACCAGGGATGCCAGTCAGCACAATGGATGCCAATCAGTGCCCATAATGGATGCCAATCAGTGCCCACAATGGGCATCACTGATTGGCATGCATTATTGTTTGGCACTGATTGGCATCCATTAGTACAGTATAACACCAATGCCGCCTATGAGTGCCCACCTGTGCCGCCTATCAGTGCCCACCTGTGCCGCCTATGAGTGCCCACCTGTGCCGCCTATCAGTGCCCACCTGTGCCGCCTATCAGTGCCCACCCGTGCCCATCTGTGCCGCCTATCCATGCCCATCTGTGCTGCCTATCCATGCCAATCTGTGCCGCCTATCCATGCCCATCTGTGCCGCCCATCCATGCCAATCTGTGCCGCCCATCCATGCCAATCCGTGCTGCCCATCCATGCCAATCCGTGCCAGCTATCAGTGGCAATTTGTGCCACCTATCAGTGTCCATCCATGTCGCCCATCAGTGCCACCTATCAGTGCCACATATCAGTGTGCATCAATGCCACCTCATCAGTGCCACTTCATTGGTGCCACCAGTGCCGCCTTATCAGTGCCCATCAGTGTAGCCCCATCACTGCCCATCAGTGAAGGAGAAAACGTACTTATTTACAAAGTTTTGAAACTGAAACAAAAAAAACATTTTTTTTTTCAAAATTTTCGGTATTTTTTTATTTGTAGCGCAAAAAATAAAAACCGTAGAGGTGATCAAATACCACCAAAAGAAAGCTCTATTTGTGGGGAAATAATGATAAAAATTTCATTTGGGTACAGTGTAGCATGACCGCGCAATTGTCATTCAAAGTGCGACAGCGCTGAAAGCTCAAAATTGGTCTGGGCAGGAAGGTGTTTAAGTGCCCGGTATTGAAGTGGTTAAACTACGTAGAGGGTTCTTTACTGTAAGAGCGTCAAGGATGTGGAATTCCCTTCCACAGGCGGTGGTCTCAGCAGGGGGGGGGCATCTATAGTTTGAAGAAACTATTAGATAAGCACCTGAACGACCCCAACATACAGGGATATACAATGTAATACTGATATATAATCACACACACAGGTTGGACTTGATGGACTTGTGTCTTTTTTCTGCCTCACCTACTATGTAACTCTTCATAGAGCAGAAGTGGATCTTCCTAGTTCCCTAAAGTTATTCTATGTGCTTAAGGGTAGTAAATGATATCCTACTGTGAGGACACTTAGTGTATAAACATAAGGAATGTCCTAAAAATATAGGAAGTTATGGAACAACTGGTTGGAGACTCCAGGGTTAGCTCCCCCTCAGTTGATCCTTAATAGGGTTCTAGGCTAACATATACTGTATTTATCTAGCCCTAATATGCAAAAATGACCCCTCTTTTAAGTACTATACACCAATCAGCATCACTGGTCATAAAATTATGACCACCCACCATAAACCATCAAGGCATGGACTCCTCTAGACCTCTGAAGGTCATGCTGTGGTATCTGGCACCAAGCCGTCAGTAGCAGATCCTTTACGTTCTGTAAGTCGTTAAGTGGGGCCTCTGTAGATCGGGCTTGTTTTTCCAGCTCATCCCACAGATACTTGATTGGATTAAGATCTGGAGAATTTGGAGGCCAAGTTAATATCTCAAACTCATTGTTGTGTTCCTCAAACTATTTGTGAATCCATCAGGCCAGGCCACCTTCTTCTATTGCTCCATGCTCCAGTTCGAGATGCTCACACACCCATTGTAGGCTCTTTTGGCTGTGGAAATGGGTCAGCATGGACACCGTGACCGGTCTGCGCCTACACAGCCCCATACACAACAAACTGTGATGCTCTGTGTGTTCTAAAACAATTCTATTAGAACCAGCATTCACTTTTTCAGCAGTATGAGCTCCAGTAACTCTTCTATTGGATCAGACTACACAGGCAAGCCTTCACTCCCCACCTCCATCAATGAGCCTTCCTTCCCCACCTCCATCAATGAGCCTTCACTCCCCACCTCCATCAATGAGCCTTCCTTCCCCACCTCCATCAATGAGCCTTCACTCCCCACCTCCATCAATGATCCTTCACTCCCCACCTCCATCAATGAGCCTTCACTCCCCACCTCCATCAATGAGCCTTCACTCCCCACCTCCATCAATGAGCCTTCACTCCCCACCTCCATCAATGAGCCTTCACTCCCCACCTCCATCAATGAGCCTTCACTCCCCACCTCCATCAATGAGCCTTCCTTCCCCACCTCCATCAATGAGCCTTTCCTCCCCACCTCTATCAATGATCCTTCCCTCCCCACCTCTATCAATGAGTCTTGCCTCCCCACCTTCATCAATGAGCCTTCCTTCCCCACCTCCATCAATGAGCCTTTCCTCCCCACCTCTATCAATGAGCCTTTCCTCCCCACCTCTATCAATGAGTCTTGCCTCCCCACCTTCATCAATGAGCCTTCCCTCCCCACCTCCATCAATGAGTCTCCCCTCCCCACCTCCATCAATGAGCCTTCCCTCCCCCCACCTCCATCAATGAGCCTTCCCCACCCCACCTCCATCAATAAGCCTCCCCTCCCACCTCCATCAATGAGTCTTTCCTCCCCACCTCTATCAATGAGCCTCCCCTCCCACCTCCATCAATGAGCCTTGCCCACCCCACCTCCATCAATGAGCCTTCCCCACCCCACCTCCATCAATGAGCCTTCCCCACCCCACCTCCATCAATGATACTTCCCCACCCCACCTCCATCAATGAACCTTCCCTCCCACCTCCATCAATGATCCTTCCCCACCCCACCTCCATCAATGAACCTTCCCTCCCACCTCCATCAATGATCCTTCCCCACCCCACCTCCATCAATGAACCTTCCCTCCCACCTCCATCAATGATCCTTCCCCACCCCACCTCCATCAATTAACCTTCCCTCCCACCTCCATCAATGAGCCTTCCCCACCCCACCTCCATCAATTAACCTTCCCTCCCACCTCCATCAATGAGCCTTCCCCACCCCACCGCCATCAATGAGCCTCCCCTTCCACCTCCATCAATGAATCTTTCCTCCCCACCTCTATCAATGAGCCTTCCTCATCCCACCTCCATCAATGAGCCTACCCTCCCCCACCTCCATCAATGAGCCTTCCTTCCCCACCTCCATCAATGAGCCTTCCCTCCGCACCTCCATCAACGAGCCTTCCCCACCCCACCTCCATCAATGAGCCTTCCTTCCCCACCTCCATCAATGAGCCTTCCCTCCCCACCTCCATCAATGAGCCTTCCCTCCCCACCTCCATCAATGAGCCTTCTCTCCCCCACCTCCATCAATGAGCCTCCCCTCCCCACCTTCATCAATGAGCCTCCCCTCCCCACCTTCATCAATGAGCCTCCCCTCCCCACCTCCATCAATGAGCCCCCCCCAACTCCTCCATCAATGAGCCTTCCCTCCCCACCTCCATCAATGAGCCTTCCCTCCCCACCTCCATCAATGAGCCTTCCCCTCCCCACCTCCATCAATGAGCCCCCCCCAACTCCTCCATCAATGAGCCTTCCCTCCCCACCTCCATCAATGAGCCTTCCCACCCCACCTCCATCAATGAGCCTCCCCTCCACATCTCCATCAATAAGCCTTCTCCCCCATTCTACATCAATGAGCCTTTTCCCACACCTCTATCAATGAGCCTCCTCCACCCCACCTCCATCAATGAGCCTTCCCTCCCCACCTCCATCAATGAGCCTTCCTTCCCCATCTCCATCAATGAGCCTTCCCTCCCCACCTCCATCAATGAGCCTTCCCTCCCCACCTCCATCAATGAGCCTTCCCTCCCCACCTCCATCAATGAGCCTTCCTTCCCCACCTCCATCAATGAGCCTTCCCTCCCCACCTCTATCAATGAGTCTTCCCTCCCCGCCTTCATCAATGAGCCTTCCCTCCCCACCTCCATCAATGAGCCTTCCCTCCCCACCTCCATCAATGAGCCTCCCCTCCCCACCTCCATCAATGAGCCTCCCCTCCCCACCTCCATCAATGAGCCTTCCCTCCCACCTCCATCAATGATCCTTCCCCACCCCACCTCCATCAATGAACCTTCCCTCCCACCTCCATCAATGATCCTTCCCCACCCCACCTCCATCAATGAACCTTCCCTCCCACCTCCATCAATGATCCTTCCCCACCCCACCTCCATCAATTAACCTTCCCTCCCACCTCCATCAATGAGCCTTCCCCACCCCACCTCCATCAATTAACCTTCCCTCCCACCTCCATCAATGAGCCTTCCCCACCCCACCGCCATCAATGAGCCTCCCCTTCCACCTCCATCAATGAATCTTTCCTCCCCACCTCTATCAATGAGCCTTCCTCATCCCACCTCCATCAATGAGCCTACCCTCCCCCACCTCCATCAATGAGCCTTCCTTCCCCACCTCCATCAATGAGCCTTCCCTCCGCACCTCCATCAACGAGCCTTCCCCACCCCACCTCCATCAATGAGCCTTCCTTCCCCACCTCCATCAATGAGCCTTCCCTCCCCACCTCCATCAATGAGCCTTCCCTCCCCACCTCCATCAATGAGCCTTCTCTCCCCCACCTCCATCAATGAGCCTCCCCTCCCCACCTTCATCAATGAGCCTCCCCTCCCCACCTTCATCAATGAGCCTCCCCTCCCCACCTCCATCAATGAGCCCCCCCCAACTCCTCCATCAATGAGCCTTCCCTCCCCACCTCCATCAATGAGCCTTCCCTCCCCACCTCCATCAATGAGCCTTCCCCTCCCCACCTCCATCAATGAGCCCCCCCCAACTCCTCCATCAATGAGCCTTCCCTCCCCACCTCCATCAATGAGCCTTCCCACCCCACCTCCATCAATGAGCCTCCCCTCCACATCTCCATCAATAAGCCTTCTCCCCCATTCTACATCAATGAGCCTTTTCCCACACCTCTATCAATGAGCCTCCTCCACCCCACCTCCATCAATGAGCCTTCCCTCCCCACCTCCATCAATGAGCCTTCCTTCCCCATCTCCATCAATGAGCCTTCCCTCCCCACCTCCATCAATGAGCCTTCCCTCCCCACCTCCATCAATGAGCCTTCCCTCCCCACCTCCATCAATGAGCCTTCCTTCCCCACCTCCATCAATGAGCCTTCCCTCCCCACCTCTATCAATGAGTCTTCCCTCCCCGCCTTCATCAATGAGCCTTCCCTCCCCACCTCCATCAATGAGCCTTCCCTCCCCACCTCCATCAATGAGCCTCCCCTCCCCACCTCCATCAATGAGCCTCCCCTCCCCACCTCCATCAATGAGCCTTCCCTCCCCACCTCCATCAATGAGCCTCCCCTCCCACCTCCATCAACGAGCCTTCCCTCCCCACCTCCATCAATGAGCCTTCGCTCCCCACCTCCATCAATGAGCCTTCCCTCCCCACCTCCATCAATGAGCCTCCCCTCCCCACCTCCATCAACGAGCCTTCCCTCCCCACCTCCATCAATGAGCCTTCCCTCCCCACCTCCATCAATGAGCCTCCCCTCCCCACCTCCATCAACGAGCCTTCCCTCCCCACCTCCATCAATGAGCCTTCCCTCCCCACCTCTATCAATGAGTCTTCCATCCCCGCCTTCATCAATGAGCCTCCCTCCCCACCTCTATCAATGAGTCTTCCATCCCCGCCTTCATCAATGAGCCTTGGCCGCCCATGACCCTGTCACTAGTTGGCTGGTTTTCCTTCCTTGGGCCACTTTTGGGTGCTCCTGACCACTGCAGACCGGGAACATCCCACAAGCACTGCAGTTCTGGAGTTGCTCTGACCCAGTCGTCTAGACATTACAGTTCGGACCTTATCAAAGTCCCTCAAATTGTTGGTCTCACTGGGAGGAATAGTGCCCCATCTTTGGTGTCAGTGGGAGGAATAGTGCTCTATCGTTGGTGTGAGTGGGAGAAAAATCCCCCCCTTTGTTGGGGTCAGTGGGAGGAATAGTGCCCCCTTGTTGGTGTCACTGGGTGGAATAGTGCCCTATTGTTGGTGTCACTGGCAGGAATAGTGCCCCCTTGTTGGTGCCACTGGGAGGAATAGTGCCCCATCATTGGTGTGAGTAGGAGAAAAATTTCCCCCTCCATTGTTGGTATAACTGGAAAGAATAGTGCCCCATTGTTGGTGTCAGTGGGAGGAATAGTACTCCATTGTTGGTGTCAGTGGGAGGAATAGTGCCCTGTTGGCTTCAGTTTGAGGAATAATGCCCCATCGTTGATGTCAGTGGGAGGATTAGGTCCCCATTGTTGGCGTCAGTGGGTGGAATTATGCCCGGTTGTTGGTGTGCCCCAAGGGCCTGATAAAGGCAAGCAAAGGGCAACATTCAGCCACCGGGCCGCAGTATGAAGACCACTAGAATAAAGCACACAGCAGCTCCATAGCACTCTCCATATGAAAGTATTTTATTAAAAACATGATCCAGGGCGCCTTGTCATGTGCCCTGAGGGTGTTCACAGGAGTTCACGCACTCCCTGAGTGTGATGCTTTATGCATAACAAGTCCCGATTTCCGAGTATAACATTTCCCACACTCAGAGCAGGCATGCGGCTTCTCGCCCGTGTGCGATCTCTGATGACTGGAAAGGCAGGACATATCCGAAAAACATTTCCCGCACTCAGGACAGGAATACGGCTTCTCCCCCGTGTGAGACCTCAGATGTTTAGCAAGATCCGATTTACTCAGAAAGCATTTCCTGCACTCAGTGCAGAAATACGGCTTCTCCCCCGAGTGAGATCTCCTGTGTGCAACAAGGTCTGATTTCTGTGTAAAACATTTCCCGCACTCGGGGCAGGAGTATGGCTTCTGGCCCGTGTGAAAACTCTGATGTCTGGAAAAAGCGGACCTCTGCGCAAAACATTTCCCGCACTCGGGGCAGACATACGGCTTCTCGCCCGTGTGGGATCTCTGATGTATGGAAAGAACGAACTTCTTTGAGAAACATTTCCCGCACTCCGGGCAGGAGTAAGGCTTCTCCCCCGTGTGGGATCTTTGATGTACAACAAGGTCGTATTTCCTCTGATAACATTTGCCGCACTCAGAACAGCAAAACGGTTTCTCGCCCGTGTGTAATCTGTAATGTGTGACCAGCTTTGATTTATGAAGGAAACATCTCCCGCACTCAGAACAGGAATAAAGCTTTTCACCCGTGTGATATCTCTGATGTACAGAAAGACTTAATTCGGAGCTAAAACTTTCACCACATTCAGAGCAGGGAAACGTCTTCTTCCTCTGAATCCCGGCACCATCCCACATAGAGTGAGGTTCCTCAGAGTCGGAGGGATTCCATGGTCTATCCACACTGTGAAGTCCACCATCCATAGTGGAGATCATTGTCTTTTCTCCTCCACAATCTCCTGTGATGTCCTCATCTTCCATTCTACAACCTGGAGATAAAGTGAGACGATCCTTTGAGGGTTTCTCCATGGCGTGTCCTGGAAAAATATAAAAACATCATCAATAGATATGAGAGGGTTAGATCACTTCCATCAAGATCCCATCTGGATCAGGTAGATATGAGTGAGGAGATGTTCTCTGTGGAGGTCCCAACCAGCTGGGACTCTTCCCCCCTCTTCAGTCAAAGGTTCTTTGGTCCTCGTCCAAGAGAAGACATTGGATGATACCACTCAGCTCCCGCCCAATCAGTGTGCAGTAACAGAGATAAGAGAAGAATATATGATGGGTCACCTGTGCTGATCTCTGTAGGAGTGTCCTCCTCTATGAATGTCCTCGTCATTCCAGCCTCCTCCGTATATTGCTGATCATCCCTCACATACGTCTCTTCTACTTCACCCTCAACTTTCATGTTCATCAGATCTTCACCCTAAACCAACAGAATGGCAGAAAATAACATCTGTAACATAGAAGTATTTATGATGTGAGATCACATAGAAAATATCATCTTGTAGAGTCCACACATCATCTCCACATGTCAGAGTGTTCAATCACTTTATGTTCCCGACCCTCAACTCCACCTACCTGATGATGGTGGGGGATGGTGTGACCTTCCTGTGTGGAATCCCGGGAATACAGAGGACGGGGACATCTCTCTGGTGGGGTTCTGTAATTAGGTGGCTCCTTCATATCCTTACAGAGATCTTTATGTCTTTCAAAAAGCTTCTTCACCACTCCATACTCCTCATCCTCCACTTTATATTCTTCTTTAGCAATATTATAGACCCCAAGGTTTTCACTCTAAATATATATATTAAGACATTTATTGTAACAAACAAGCATGTGTATAAATCAGAACTACCAATAGTAGTTATTTACCTGATGATGGTGGGGGATGGTGTGACCCTCCTGTGTGGAATCCCGGGAATACAGAGGACGGGGACATCTCTCTGGTGGGTTCCCATTACTGGATCCATCTGTAGGAAACACACACACTGACTGAATACATTGTTTCTATGTGTTTATCAGATGATGGGGGATCTAGGTGGAGCCTCCGTACTGCTCTCTCCTTTACAATAAAGTCTCCTCTTACCCGGTGATGTGAGGGGCGGCTGATTGGCCATCATGACGTCCTTGTAGAGATCCTTGTGTCCTTCTAAATACTCCCACTCCTCCATGGAGAAATAGACAGTGACATCCTGACACCTTATAGGAACCTGACACACACAATGATACAGTCACCATCCAGACACATCCCTTGTCTGTTACTGGATAATGTCCCAGAATTCCCAGAATCCTCCTCACCTCTCCTGTCAGCAGCTCCATCATCTTCTTGGTGACTTCTAGAATCTTCTCCATGTTGTGTCTCTCGGGTTTTAGGGAGTCACATGGAGGCACTGTGATGGTCATATGATCACCGGACTTCACAAGAGGAAATCTCTGTATTGGGGAACCAATAGGAACATCATGTTAGAATCCCAGAATCCTCCTCACCTCTCCGTTCAGGTCTGTGTTTTATTAATAGAGATAAGAGTGATGTCATGTGACCTCCCAGAATCCTCCTCACCTCTCCGGTCAGGTCTGTGTTTTATTAATAGAGATAAGAGTGATGTCATGTGACCTCCCAGAATCCTCCTCACCTCTCCGGTCAGGTCTGTGTTTTATATAATAGAGATAAGAGTGATGTCATGTGACCTCCTAGAATCCTCCTCACCTCTCCGGTCAGGTCTGTGTTTTAATTAATAGAGATAAGAGTGATGTCATGTGACCTCCCAGAATCCTCCTCACCTCTCCGGTCAGGTCTGTGTTTTTATTAATAGAGATAAGAGTGATGTCATGTGACCTCCCAGAATCCTCCTCACCTCTCCGGTCAGGTCCGTGTTTTATTAATAGAGATAAGAGTGATGTCATGTGACCTCCCAGAATCCTCCTCACCTCTCCGGTCAGGTCTGTGTTTTATTAATAGAGATAAGAGTGATGTCATGTGACCTCCCAGAATCCTCCTCACCTCTCCGGTCAGGTCCGTGTTTTATTAATAGAGATAAGAGTGATGTCATGTGACCTCCCAGAATCCTCCTCACCTCTCCGGTCAGGTCTGTGTTTTATTAATAGAGATAAGAGTGATGTCATGTGACCTCCCAGAATCCTCCTCACCTCTCCGGTCAGCAGGTAGATGATCTCCAAAGTGAGGTTTAGTATCTTCTCAGTCATGTGACTCCACTCTTCCTCCATCCTCATTGGTCATGTGATCTATGCCGGTTCCCTGTAGACCAATAATTGATAAGAGAGAATTATCTGGACTGTACTGGTTGTACAATATATCCCCCTCCTGCCAGTACAAACCCCCCCAGCCCATGTTCCCTACAGTACAAATCCCACCAACAGCTCCAATCTCTCTCTTAGTACAGTCCCTCTCCCACAGCCCTGTATCCCCCCTTCCAGTCTAACCCTTCAGTACAGACACTGTTCCCTGCCTATGACCTCAGTTCAGATCTCTTCCCATCCCCCTCGTACAGTCTCCCTTTTAGTGCAGATCTCTGTGGATCAGTGGCAGTTCGGAGTGAAGGAAGTCCTCCCCCCTCTTGGCCGTGTCATGTGACGGGATCTAAAGAGGAGCCTCCCCTTGGATCTGAACCGCCACTGTCTGCAATGTCTATATTAATAGCACTAGAGAGCCACTTCTGCCTTTCTGACATCAATACAAAAAAAATGTCACGTTTGAAATGGATCAGAACCCCCAGAATGCCGTTCCCTGGTGGGAACCGCACTCCCTGCGCCCCTCGCAGTACGCCATTGCCCGCTGGATCAGAAATGTAATTTCTCTATGTAAAGTCGGTTTTGTGTTGACTCTTTTGTTCCTTTTTTTATACTTCATTTTTAATCTCCCGGCAAAGAAAACCGAAGAAGATTCTCTTTACGTCCGAATAAAACCACCATCCCCCACTCCCAAGTGGTATAATTCAATAGGTGGAAAGGGTGACACCTCTCCAAAATAAAGGAAATGTTGAGACCTTCTCAGTGGGGGAATGTTCTGCCCCCCTGAAGGGGTTAATCTAGGTTTCCACACTATATATGTGTGTATCATCATCTGCTGGAGATAAAAGACGTCACAGTGACTATGGAGGAAGAGGACGGAACATGACGGGGGGGGGTTACTGGGTGTAAATAAAAAATAAGATCTTATTACCTCCTCTGCTGCCAGTTTCAACAATGTCTCCTCTCTACTTCCTCCCGGCTCACCTCTGACTCGGAACTTCCTGTCTGTAACTGACATCACTTCCTGTCTTCCATAGAGACTTCCTGTCTGGGTAGACATGAGATCCCCACCTTGTGGAGCTCAGAGGAACTGCAGCCTCGAGAAACATCTCGCAACGCAGTGGTCATCAACTCTGTCCTCAGGGCCCACTAACAGGCCCGGTTTTATGCATTAGCTTGGGGGAGATGCAGACTAGAATACTCCAATCACTGAGCAGCAAATGATATCACCTGTGATGTATTTCAGTTATCTTGCAAACCTGGCCTGTTAGTGGGCCCTGAGGACAGGGTTGATGACCACTGTCGTGGCGTGAACACAGTGTTTCATCAGTCTAGGTTACCAGTTCGATTTTGTAGCGGAAGTGACGTTCCGTCGCCGCCATTAGGGATGAGCTTTGTGTTCGAGTCGAACATACGTTCGACTCGAACATCAGCTGTTCGCCCGTTCTGCGAATACCGCACATTATGGGCCATTCGCACCAAATTCGTGTGGCGCTCACGGCCCACAATGCACTGCGATGGCGCAGTGCATTGCTGGTTCATGATTGGCCAAGCATGCACTGTGACCCGCATGCTTGGCCAATAACAGCGCCGGCAGCGAGGAGAGCCATGATTGGCCACAGGCAGGATGCCTGTGGCCAATCATAGCTCAGGCTGTGTAGTACACTCCCCACACTATATAAGGCCACCAGCGCGGCGGCCTTGTGTAGTGTGTTGGCGTCTGTAGCAGTTAGTGGGTGTTCTGTGTACCTTCAACACAGTATACACCGATCGTTATCGGCCGATTTTTCATTCTTGCTCTTCTGTAGTGGTTGTTGTCTGTGTGCTCTGAACGCAGTATACACCGCTATATCCACCTATATAGCTAACTATCTTGCTCGTTTTAAATAGAGCTTTCAGTCAGTGTTAGGAGATTGTGCGTGCTGTCTGCGTGCTCTGAACCCAGTATACACCGCTATATCCACCTATATAATGTAATAATATATATATATAATGCTTTGCAGCAGGGCTAATTCCTGCACTAAAACTAGAGTATATGGGAGATGTTGCAGTGTCGTGGCACCAGCACCAGTGCCTAAGGCCCAATTTTTCTGCCCCTGTTTAACAGGGACATGTAATTACAATTCTTGATATAATATTTCACAGGAGGGCCCCTTCCTGTGCCCACCCAGAGTAACTGTGAGGACTTATAGTGTTGTGGCACCAGCACCACAACCACCAATGGTCAATTTTTCTACCGCTGTTCAACAATGGCATGTAATTACAATTCTTGATATAATCGTTCACAGCAGGGCGCTCCAGCGCCCACCAAGAGTCACTTTGAGGGCTTACAATGTTGTGGCAAAACCAACACCTTGTTCCGCCATTTCTGCAGAGCATATAGGGCAGGCCCCTACTTTCAAACATCCAACTTACAAACATGTACCAGTTGAAAATTACAAACAGATTCAACTTAACACAACAAACCTACACAGTCCCTGTCTTGTTTGCACCGCCTGTATACTGCTGTTCTGAGTATATAGGGCCTGGGGGCCACACGCATTTCCTTTTATTAATATGGGTACGGGGTTCTCCTTAATATCCGTACAAGACCCAAATAGGCTGGTAATGGGCAGGGAGGGCTACCCATGCCATTTTTCTGAATGATTTTCAACCATATTGCAGGAACCAGATATAACATTAAAACCGCAAGCAGTTTTAAATGATGTTATTTCCGTTAAATGTCATTTTGTGCAGGGACTGTTCTAAACACGGGAAACACGTGGCACTTCACAGGCATACTACAGACACCCCCCAGGCACCATATTTAAAGGAATATTTCACTTTTTTTTCACTTTAATCGTCATGAAAATCAGTGCTCCCGCCAAAATGGCCGTTTTTGAAAACATTTTTTGCATTGACCCATGTCCCCTGAGGCAGGAGCCAGGTCCCCAAACCCTTTTTAGGACACTATCTTGCATATTAGCCGTTAAAATTAGTACTTTTAATTTCGAACGTTCGAGTCCCATAGACTTCAATGGGGTTCTAACGTTCTTACGAATTTGGGGTCCGTTCGAAAGTTCTGGTGCGAAGCGAACCGGGGGGTGTTCGGCTCATCCCTAGCCGCCATTTTGCTACACCGCACACTCGTCCACAGTAAGGATACAGTGAATGATGACAATAGCATGTGGTCCTCCTTGTCCAATAGAGAAAAGGAGGGCAAAATAAGTCAAGAGGGGACACTCTAGGGTAGAGGGAGGACCCAGACTGTTGTAAAAGCGCCAAAACGTTAACACTTGATTGCCCGAAATTTCAGATGCCCGGGATAAGCGGCAAAATTCGGGACAATAAACAGGACAAATTAAAATTGGGCCAAGTCTCGAAAATTCAGGATTGTCCCGTGATTTTCGGGACTATTGGCAACTATGGAAGAGGCGGCAAGCGGACATCTTGTTACTATGTGGCACTGCTTAGGAGAAAATTTTCTGTCTTTGGTGAAAACTTTCCCACGTGGCTTTGCAAGCCTTGTGATTCCCCCATTTATCCAAAGAGGATGTCCGAAGAAGGCACCGGGGATGTGGGTCACTCCCTCGCTGCAAGATTTCCACGTCTGCTGCGGCAAAGCAGCCACGGAGAGTCCCATACCCCAGTATAGATGGGATGGAGAATTACTCCTTCTCTTTCAGCATATCCCATGGCATTGGATGCAAGGAACCTATGTCTCCTGAAGGATGTCCTTACTCTCTAACATCTCCTATAGCAATGTCTGCTGTCTCTGACCATCTCTTTCATAATGTCCATAGTCTCTCCTGTTGTGTGTCTGCTGTCTATGAAACTGTATATTACGTGTGGCCTTTTGGCAAGGTCATGGGCCACACATAAGGTCCCACTTATGAAGAAAGTTGACCACCACTAATGTAATGTATAATATCTTTGTGCTGACACCTAGTGGCATCCAGTGTAACTAGTGTTTTTCTGAAGAAGTGGCCCAGTCCAGTTAACCTATAAGTCTAGGTCAGTTGTTTTAATCCATAGATGGTCCCCTCCCTTCTTCTACATGTTCCCTCAGTTAGTTTCCAGCCTTCGTATTGGCATAGATGTAACGATGCTCCCATAGGAGCCAGAGGTATTCCCAAACTTCACCCCCCGCAGCCAGACACACAAAAGGCTCATTTACTCTTTCTTCGAGGACCAGTCTAGGGGATGTTGTTTTTGTGGTTTTTATTTTTGGAGAACTTGGGTAGGGTTGAGGGAAGTGCTGGGACCTCTCTATGACACCGTTTGAAAAGCTGTGCAAATCCGCTGATCCCGTCCCCTCATTCTATTTCAGTACTTTATGAAATGTTGCGGAGCGCGGAGTCCCGAAATAAACCAACATACATTCGAGGGTGGGAGAGAGACCTGCAGCATACGCAGTGGCGTAACTAGAACCTTCAGGGCCCCGATGCAAGAAACCATGAAGGGCCCCCCCTGAACCCCCAGCCAGGGCCCTTCCCTCCGAGTCCAGCGGTGGAACTCCAGGGTGTGGTCACAGGTATGACCTTTGTGAGCCCTGTAGTTCCACCACTGGTATTTTTAGGTGCCCCATTTGTGGACTGTCCCTAGGCAGGATGGGGTCCTTTTCTCCAGGGCAGATGAAGTTACTGCCCCCAGGTGAGAAGGGGTCCCTGTCCCCAGGGGAGGTGGGGGTCCCTGTCCCCAGGGGGAGATGGAGGGGGTATGTAATGGTGTGTGGGGGATGGGGTCCTCTCACTCACCATGACCAAGCTGCAGGCCGCGCACTCATCCATGTTGGCCTGGGCTCCATCCAGTGTGCTGGATGGGCGATCAACATATCTCCCAGAAAGACCTTTCATCATCTGTGTATGACGGGGGAGGAGGGGGGCTGGCAGACAAGCCTGCAGTGTCCTCCGGGCGGCTCTCATAGGGCTGCACTGCATCTGTGTGCTTAAAGTTTGTTTACCCGGGAGAAGTATGCAGTGCAGTGTGGGCCGGACTCGGGGGGGCGGGACTCTGGCTGGGAGAACAGACATTGGACTGAGCGGCAATGCATGGAGCAGGAGAGGGGTACTCTGAGGAGCCGGCCGAGGACACAGGTCATGCAGGGAATGCACAATTAAGGAGCAGCCAGTGCGATAGTCGAGCATGGAGCTCTGCTAGTCACCCTCCACCTCCAGCCACCCGTGTGCATGGTGCACTGGTACCACTAGCTGCCTATGCTGCTGCCGGCCATATGTAGAAGGGGGCTGTATGGGCCCCCTGCATCACAGGGCCCGGTTGCGGTTGCAACTGCTGCACCCCCTATAGTTACGCCCCTGAGCATACGTTTACAGAAGCCCAACTGGACCACCTATATCGGCTGATTTACAAGAGCTCAGTGAATACTAAAATGCAAGAAAATAGCTTTAAGCTACTGACAAGATGGTACAGAGTTCCCACAACTCTGGCTAGGATGTTCCCTACAGCCTCGGCTGTATGCTGGAGAGGCTGCTGCGGCCTTTCTGGCAAGATATTAGGCAGCAGATTAAAACCATTACAGATGTAGACCTGCCATGGTGCCCATGGTGTTCCTGCTGCACGTGCCGTCCACTCCTCTACGTACCTACAGTAAATCAGTTCTTCCACACCTTCTGAACGCTGCCCGACGGTTGGCCCCTATACACTGGAAGTCAGCCCAGGTCCCAGGTCGCTCTGAATGGGTGCACTTGTTAAATTCTATAATGGCGGCGGAGGAGTGGATGGCAAAATGCAGGGACAGGTACGATAAATTTTATGCCATTTGGGCCACATGGTTACATTATACATCTTCCATAACTCGGACAGCACCTGTAGCCGTCCAGACGCAAGCAGTTCAATAGGCCATATGTGAGTGATTAGGGTGAGACTAAACCACTCCAATGTCTCAAGGATCCCGATAATGGCTGATGACCCAAACCCAGGGGCGTAACTATAGGGGGTGCAGCAGTCGCGACCGCAACCGGGCCCTGTGATGCAGGGGGCCCATGCAGCCCCCTCTACATATGGCCGGCAGCAGCATAGGCAGCTAGGGGTACCAGTGCACCATGCACACGGGTGGCTGGAGGTGGAGGGTGACTAGCAGAGCTCCATGCTCGACTATCGCACTGGCTGCTCCTTAATTGTGCATTCCCTGCATGACCTGTGTCCTCAGCCGGCTCCTCAGAGTACCCCTCTCCTGCTCCATGCATTGCCGCTCAGTCCAATGTCTGTTCTCCCAGCCAGAGTCCCGCCCCCCCCTGAGTCCGGCCCACACTGCACTGCATACTTCTCCCGGGTAAACAAACTTTAAGCACATAGATGCAGTGCAGCCCTATGAGAGCCCCCCGGAGGACACTGCAGGCTTGTCTGCCAGCCCCCCTCCTCCCCCCGTCATACACAGATGATGAAAGGTCTTTCTGGGAGATATGCTGATCGCCCGTCCAGCACACTGGATGGAGCCCAGGCCAACATGGATGAGTGCGCGGCCACACCATTACATACCCCCTCCATCTCCTCCTGGGGACAGGGACCCCTTCTCACCTGGGGGCAGTAACTTCATCTGCCCTGGAGAAAATGACCTCATCTCTTCTGGGGACGGGGACCCCATCCTGCCTAGGGACTGTCCCCCAATGGGGCACCTAAAAAAATTAAATAATAAAAAAAAAACTACTGATACCAGTGGTGGAACTACAGGGCTCACAAAGGTCATACCTGTGACCACGCCCCCTGGAGTTCCACCGCAGGACTCGGAGGGAAGGGCCCTGGCTGGGGTTCAGGGGGGCCCTTCATGGTTTCTTGCATCGGGGGCCCTGAAGGTTCTAGTTACGCCACTGGCCAAACCTATTACCGTTACACCAAGTGATTAACCTTTGATGTGCCCACTTTTCCCCCACCCCCCCTCCCCTATTTGTTACTTCGGGTTGTGCAAGTGCAAACAGGCGAAATGCTATATTTTGCAATTAAAGCGTGACTTTGTATAGCAATAAAGGTCCCTGCATCGTGAACCCCCCATAATGGGGGAACAACTTGATGACATCATATGAGGCGTACTTACTTTATGCTGTTCTTTTTAAGACCTTTGTACTGCATGCCACTCAAACCCCCTCCCCCCCCCCCATGTCTGTCCCATTTTTGTTTCATGTAAATGTTGTGTTGCACTATGTTTGCTTTTTTGACAAAATGAAATAAAGATTATTAAAAAAAACAAAAAACTGCTGTGTCTTATTTTAGAGTTATGCTGTCTGGGGGGGGGGGGGGCTTATTCAGCAGGTGATCATTCTGGCCGGTTGGACCAAGATCTAAAGGAGGTATTGTGAAGGAATCTAATGTACATAATGATAATCAGAAAAATGTCTATTTGCTTATGTGTATACATTTTTCGATGCTCCTTACTTATTATGTAGTATACAGATTGGCTCTCTGTTCGGAGTTTAAGATGGCGCCTGTACCCTACATCCCCCGCGCTAGAAGAATGCATTTGAGATAACAGAACCAGCTTCAACCAAACTTCAAGCATCAAGTTTCTCCATTTCTCTTGTATTTTAACCAATAAGATGTACCAATTAGACTGACATAGCAATGACGTATCTCTCTGTATAAAATATTAACCCCGCCCACGAATAAATCAGAAGTTAGAAGTAACCGAGCTGAACGTGTCTCAGAGAGTGTTTACTTCTAATGTGCTGCACATTTATACTTTTTAATTAGAAATAGCAGCAGATAACCTTGAACTAATTTGTAGTTCTTAACCATTTCATTTGGCGCCCAACGTGGGGCGCCAAATGATTTATCACACAAGATTCCTCTCTGTTTCTTTAGCAGCAGATAACCTTGAACTAGTTTGTAGTTCTTAACCATTTCAGTATATCATTGCTTAAAACAAAACACTGACAACATCACTCCGTTTAACCAACCCCCCTATCCCAACAAATAAAAATATAAGTTAGGCACACACTAGTGAGGCCTGTTATCCTTGATTCCCATGTAATTGCCCCAACAAAGTAAGCTGGATAAAAGATCTTTTGCAGATGATCAACTGTAATGGTCAGTCCTGTCATGTAGTCTGATCTCACCTTCCCTTCACAAGCAATATCTAGCTCCTCTATCACCAAACTCAACCGGCAGTGACACCCCCTTCTTCTCTCTCCTAGAGGGACCCAACCGGCAGTGACACCCCCTCCTTCTCTCTCCTAGAGGGACCCAACCAGCAGTGACACCCCCTCCTCCTCTCTCCTAGAGGGGCCCAATCAGCAGACACTCCCTCCTTCTCTCTTCTAGAAGGACCCAACCAGCAGTGACACCCCTCCTCCTCTCTCCTAGAGGGACCCAACCAGCAGTGACACCCCCTCCTTCTCTCTCCTAGAGGGACCCAACCAGCAGTGACACCCCCTCCTTCTCTCTCCTAGAGGGACTCAACCGGCAGTGATACCCCCTCCTTCTCTCCCCTAGAGGGACCCAACCAGCAGTGACACCTCCTCCTTCTCTCTCCTAGAAGGACCCAACCAGCGGTGATACCCCCTCCTTCTCTCTCCTAGAGGGACCCAACCAGCAGGGACACCCCCTCCTTCACTCTCCTAGAGGGACCCAACCAGCAGTGGCACCCCCTCCTTCTCTTTCCTAGAGGGACCCAACCAGCAGTGACACCCCCTCCTTCTCTCTCCTAGAGGGACCCAACCAGCAGTGACACCCCCTCCTTCTCTCTCCTAGAGGGACCCAACCAGCAGTGACAACCCCTCCTTCTCTCTCCTAGAGGGACCCAACCAGCAGTGACACCCCCTCCTTCTCTCTCCTAGAGGGACCCAACCGGCAGTGACGCCCCCTCCTCCTCTCTCCTAGAAGGACCCAACCAGCAGTGACACCCCCTCCTTCTCTCTCCTAGAATGACCCAACCAGCAGTGACGCCCCCTCCTCCTCTCTCCTAGAGGGACCCAACCGGCAATGACACCCCCTCCTTCTCTCTCCTAGAGGGACCCAACCAGCAGTGACACCCCCTCCTCCTCTCTCAGAACTTTGAAGTCTTGAGTGTCTGGGATCAGTGGACTTCACCCCTACAGGAACAAGCACTCCTTGCTTTGGAAGTTAAAACTTTATTGAATAGTTGTGTGAGAACAATCCAATATGTCTAATGAATAAGATTCTGTAGATGTTCATCAAATGGATTCTTCATCTAACATGGAAAAGGTCTTTTGTATAAATGAGGGGGAGGGGGGGGGGGGCATTGAATTATCCATGATAATGATCATTCCCTATTAAAAAAAAAGATAAAATCCATATCATTAGTAAATTCTGATTTTGTGACATGATAAAGAAAGGCTACATAGATTCATCACTAAGGGGTCAGAAAAACAGAGGGCAGTTCCAGCGTGGTTAGAAGACTTATTACATGCCCAGAGCCTTGGGCTTCATTCTGATGTCTGGGTAGAGAGCATGGGGCTTTGGCCAAGAAGGGCATAGAAGATGGGAAAGGTGGAGCTGACCTGCGTCTTAGCACCGAGGAAGAACCTGAGTGGCAGCTGGTGAGATCCGAGGGAGCCGTTTCTGCTAGAGCCTGGGCTGTTGCCCGAGTACGAGCCTGAGACACGATCCTAACACTGTGCTTCTTCTCAGCTTCTCTGATGTATACCAAAATATGGCTCCTACAGAAGATGTTAGCTACACCTTTAGGGTTGTTTGGGTTCTCTGAGGCTTGGAAGGCCAAGTCTTCTACTCGTCTGCGTTAAGATGGGATTTCCAGGAAAACGAATGAGTTTGTAATCAGGCTTCTCCCCCCGGCGTGAGATCCTTTAGCTGCAACAAGGTCGGATTTTAACGCGTAACATTTTCTGCACTTGGGTCAGGCCCATGGCTTGTTTCAGAGTGCGATCTCTGATGTCTGTAAAGACAGGACTTCTCGGAAAAAGATTTCCTGCACTCGGAGCAGGAATACGGCTTCTCGCCCGTGTGCGACCTCTGATGCCTAGAAAGATGGGCCTTCTGCGAAAAACATTTCCCACACTCAGGGCAGGGAAAAGGCTTCTCACCCGTGTGAGACCTCTGATGTCTGAAAAGATGGGCCTTCTGCGTAAAACATTTCCCGCACTCGTAACAGGAATACAACCTCTCGCCCGTGTGCAATATCACGTGTTTGGAAAGAGTGGATTTCTGTGAAAAACATTTACCGCACTCAGGACAGGAGTAAGGCTTCTCCCCCGTGTGGGACCTCTGATGTATGAGAAGATCTGATTTCTGCGGGTAACATTTCCCGCACTCGCCGCAGGCATACGGCTTCTCGCCCGTGTGCAATCTCTGGTGTTTGGAAAGACTGGACTTCTGCGAAAAACATTTCCCGCACTCAGAACAGAAATACAACTTCTTGCCTGTGTGCAATCTCTGATGTCTGGAAAGATGGGCCTTCTGTGAAAAAACGTCTCCACACTCAGAGCAGGAATAGCGATTCTCCTCCGCATGAAATCTGTAATGTGTGACCAGTTCTGATTCATTAGGAAAACACTTCCCACACTCAGAACAGGAATGAAGCTCCTCCCCCATGTGAGATCTCTGATGTACAGAAAGACTTTGTTTGGAGTTAAAACGTTCCCCACATTCAGGACAGGAAACTTTCTTCTTTCTCTGAATCCCGGCCCCATCCCCCACAGTACGAGGTTGCTCAGAGTCGGAGGGACTCCATGGTCTATCCACACTGTGAAGTCCACCATCCATAGTGGAGATCATTGTCTTTTCTCCTCCACAATCTCCTGTGATGTCCTCATCTTCCATTTTACAACCTGGAGATAAAGTGAGACGATCCTTTGAGGGTTTCTCCATGGCGTGTCCTGGAAAAATAGAAAAACATCATCAATAGATATGAGAGGGTTAGTTCACTTCCATCAAGATCCCATCTGGATCAGGTAGATATGAGTGAGGAGATGTTCTCTGTGGAGGTCCCAACCAGCCGAGACTTTTCCCCTCTCTTCAGTCCTTTGGTCCTCCTCCCAGATCACTTCTACATTTACACAGCCTTGTCAGAAGAGCAGGAACCAATGGGGACTGGGAGGTCCATGCTCTTTACACAATCACAAGCCTAGGTTTTAGATCTCAAAAAGACCGGTAGTAGAGTTTTATGGTAACATTTAGATATAAGTCGGCTGGAAGAAGAGGAACCAACCTAAGAAAGGCTCAATCTGTGTTATCATATCTTTGCTACTGTAACTAGGAGTGACCCACAACCTAATACTGCCAGCTGAACCACAAATAGGGTATCAGTACAGGGAGGGGACCATTATCAACCTATTATTGGCTGATATCACTCAGCTCCCGCCCTACTCTGGACCAATCAGTGAGCAGTAACAGAGCAGAGATAAGAGAAGAATATATGATGGGTCACCTGTGCTGATCTCTGTAGGAGTGTCCTCCTCTATGAATGTCCTCGTCATTCCAGCCTCCTCCGTATATTGCTGATCATCCCTCACATACGTCTCTTCTACTTCATCCTCAACTTTCATCTTCATCAGATCTTCACCCTAAACCAACAGAATGGCAGAAAATAACATCTGTAACATAGAAGTATTTATGATGTGAGATCACATAGAAAATATCATCTTGTAGAGTCCACACATCATCTCCACATGTCAGAGTGTTCAATCACTTTATGTTCCCGACCCTCAACTCCACCTACCTGATGATGGTGGGGGATGGTGTGACCTTCCTGTGTGGAATACAGAGGACGGGGACCTCTCTTTGGTGGGTTTCTCTTTTTAGGTGGCTCTATCATAACATCCTCATAAAGATCCTCGTGTCCTTCAGAAAACTCCTTCATCACACCATACTCCGCATCCTCCTCTTCATACTCTTCTTTAACTACAATATTATAATCCCTGAGGTTTCCACTCTAAATATATAAAAACATTTATTATAAGAAACAAGCTTGTGTATAAATTATAACTACCAATGATTGTTCCTCATCTACCTGATGATGGTGGGGGATGGCGTGTTCTTCCTGTGTGGAATCCCGGGAATACAGAGGACGGGGACATCTCTCTGGTGGGTTTCTTTTATTAGGTGTTTTCATCATATCCTTATAGAGATCAGTGTGTCTATTGAAAAGCTCCTCCATTACTCCATACTCCTCATCCTCCTCTATGTACTCTTCTTTAACAATAATACAGTCCCCGAGGTTTCCACTCTAAATTTGTAATAAAACATTTACTGTAACAAACATATCTGTGTATAAATCATAACTACCCGTTATTGTTCCTCATCTACCTCATCATCGTGTGGGATGGTGTGACCTTCCTGTGTGGAATCCCGGAAGTACAGAGGACGGGGACATCTCTCTGGTGAGTTCCCATTACTGGATCCATCCATGACGTCCTTGTAGAGATTATGTTCTTCTAAATACTCCTACATACAGAAGTAGACATATATGATACAGTCACCATCCAGACACATCCCTTGTCTGTTACTGGATAATGTCCCAGAATTCCCAGAATCCTCCTCACCTCTCCTGTCAGCAGCTCCATCATCTTCTTGGTGACTTCTAGAATCTTCTCCATGTTGTGTCTCTCAGGTTTTAGGGAGTCACATGGAGGCACTGTGATGGTCATATGATCACCGGACTTCACAAGAGGAAATCTCTGTATTGGAGAACCAATAGGAACATCATGTTAGAATCCCAGAATCCTCCTCACCTCTCCAGTCAGGTCTGTGTTTTATTAATAGAGATGAGAGTGATGTCATGTGACCTCCCAGAATCCTCCTCACCTCTCCGGTCAGGTCTGTGTTTTATTAATAGAGATAAGAGTGATGTCATGTGACCTCCCAGAATCCTCCTCACCTCTCCGGTCAGGTCTGTGTTTTATTAATAGAGATAAGAGTGATGTCATGTGACCTCCCAGAATCCTCCTCACCTCTCCGGTCAGGTCTGTGTCTTATTAATAGAGATAAGAGTGATGTCATGTGCAGGGCTGGACTGACAACTCATGGGGCCCCCGGACAATAGGTGATTATGGGGCCACACAGTATACACAGACATGTTTCTATTGGCTGAGAAGGTACTGGAGAGGCGGGGCAGCTATAATCTTGTGATTTTTAGACCGAAAGGATGTCGGTAAGGGACATTTCAGACACAGAGGTAAATAAAACACAGATTTTTACATACTGTCCCTATTTTTACTGAGGCTGACAACCCTGATGGGGCCACCTAGTGGCCCAGGGCCCTCGGGCAGTGCCCAAGTGGCCGAATGGTCAGTCCGCCCCTGGTCATGTGACCTCCCAGAATCCTCCTCACCTCTCCGGTCAGGTCCGTGTTTTATTAATAGAGATAAGAGTGATGTCATGTGACCTCCCAGAATCCTCCTCACCTCTCCGGTCAGGTCTGTGTTTTATTAATAGAGATAAGAGCGATGTCATGTGACCTCCCAGAATCCTCCTCACCTCTCCGGTCAGGTCTGTGTTTTATTAATAGAGATAAGAGTGATGTCATGTGACCTCCCAGAATCCTCCTCACCTCTCCGGGCAGGTCTGTTTTATTAGTAGAGATAAGAGTGATGTCATGTGACCTCCCAGAATGCTCCTCACCTCTCCGGGCAGGTCTGTTTTATTAGTAGAGATAAGAGTGATGTCATGTGACCTCCCAGAATCCTCCTCACCTCTCCGGTCAGGTCTGTGTTTTATTAATAGAGATAAGAGTGATGTCATGTGACCTCCCAGAATCCTCCTCACCTCTCCGGTCAGCAGGTAGATGATCTCCAGGGTGAGGTTTAGTATCCTCTCAGTCATGTGACTCCGGTCCTCCTCCATCCTCATTGGTGGAGTCATGTGATCTATGTGGGTTTCCCTGTAGACGGATAACAGACAATGATCTGGACTGTACAATATTAGGATGGGGGTGGACGGGGGATAATATGAGGGCCTCTATCATGTAAGAATGGTCCCCAGTTTGATTACACACAGAAGCACATGCGGTTTAGTGTTCGCTATGGTTTTGGGACTACAGACTCCCTCAGTACACATCTTCCCCCCAGGCTGACCTGTACAGACTCCCCCCAGTTCACCCCCCCAAACTACAGATCCTCCCCCTCCCAGTCTGTCTGCAGTAAAGTTTCAGATGCAGTGAAGCAAAGACTTGGCATTCCTGCCGGTATTCTACACAGTCACATTCCTTTTTCGGAGGAATGCGCACATGGCCGATGCACGAGGTGCACTAGGAATGTGCCACCATGCACTGGTGCATGTGTTCGAGCAAAATTTATCTCAAATGGCCTTTATAAAGGGAGTTTGCTGCCTCCAGAGATTGCTGGTTGATCTTCCTCTCTCCAGTGGGCTTGCTCCTGTGTTTGTGGATTCTCCGTTACCGACTCAGCTTGCTCTTGGACTGGTCTTCTGCCTGCCCCGTGGTTTGGCCCCCGCCTTGCTTAACGGACTTGCTTGCTCTGCTCTCCTGTCTATTACTCTGGGCGATCCTCCTTACTACGCGTTGTCCTAACATCCATACCTGGTACCCGACCTCGGGTCGGAACTGGCTGTGCTTTTGCCTTCTACTCTACCTGTGACCTGCTACTTACCACAGGGGCCACCTGCCTCCAGTCGCTGCACCAGTCCTCCTTCATCTGCTCCAGTGCCTCCGCTGACGACCTGCATTCCTTGACCAGCAACGCTCCAGTCGGGACATCCTCTCCAGCAGTTCCAGGAGGCGGCTGCTTCTTTTAGCCCAGCACCTCCTGTTCTCCCTTTCAGGGGTGCCTGGAGCATAGCCGCAAAGGGAAGCCCTCTCACCATTTAGCCTCCAATTGGGTATGTGATAACAACTCTTCAGTAGAGACACGCTTCCCTGCCTAATCCTTAGCACAGACCCCCCCCCCCCAAAAAACAGACTCCCTCAGTGCAGACCCCCCCAGAACAGACTCCCTCAATAGAGACACCCCCCCAGTCCAGACCTTCCTCTCCCAGTCCAAAGCCTCCATACAGACCTCCCCAGTACAGCCCCCTTCCCGGTCTATCCCCTCTGTACAGACCCTCCCCAGTACAAACCTTCCTCTCCCAGTCCAAAGCCTTCATACAGAACCCCCCTCATTACAGCCCCCTTCTTGGCCTATTCCCTCAGTACAGACCTTCTCCTCCCAGTCCAAGGCCTCCATACAGACCCCCCCCTCCCCAGTACAGCCCCCTTCCCGGTCTATCCCCTCAGTACAGATCCTCCCCAGTACAGACCTTCTTCTCCCAGTCCAACCCCTCCCCCCCAAGTACAGCCCCCTTACCGGTCTATCCCCTCTGTACAGACCCTTCCCAGTACAAACCTTCCTCTCCCAGTCCAAGGCCTCCATACAGACCCCCCCCCCCCCCAGTACAGCCCCCTTCCTGGTCTATCCCCTCAGTACAGATACTCCCCAGTACAAACCTTCCCCTCCAAGTCCAAAGCCTCCATACAGAACCCCCCTCATTACAGCCCCCTTCATGGCCTATTCCCTCAGTACAGACCTTCTCCTCCCAGTCCATCCCCTCCATACAGACCTCCCCAGTACAGCCCCCTTCCCGGTCTATCCCCTCTGTACAGACCCTCCCCAGTACAAACCTTCCCCTCCAAGTCCAAAGCCTCCATACAGACCCCCCCATCCAGTACAGCCCCTTTCATGGCCTATTCCCTCAGTACAGACCTTCTCCTCCCAGTCCATCCAGTACAGCCCCTTTCATGGCCTATTCCCTCAGTACAGACCTTCTCCTCCCAGTCCATCCCCTCCATACAGACCCCTCCCCATCCAGTACAGCACCTTTCATGGCCTATCCCCTCAGTACAGATCTCCCCAGTACAGACCTTCCCCTCCCAGTCCAACCCCTCCATACAGACCCCCCCATCCAGTACAGCCCCTTTCATGGCCTATTCCCTCAGTACAGATCTCCCCAGTACAGACCTTCCCCTCCCAGTCCAACCCCTCCATACAGACCCCCCCCATCCAGTACAGCCCCTTTCATGGTCTATTCCCTCAGTACAGATCTCCCAAGTACAGACCTTCCCCTCCCAGTCCATCCCCTCCATACAGACCCCCCCCCATCCAGTACAGCACCTTTCATGGCCTATCCCCTCAGTACAGATCTCCCCAGTACAGACCTTCCCCTTCCAGTCCAACCCCTCCATACAGACCCCCCCATCCAGTACAGCCCCTTTCATGGCCTATTCCCTCAGTACAGACCTTCTCCTCCCAGTCCATCCCCTCCATACAGACCCCCCATCCAGTACAGCCCCTTTCATGGCCTATCCCCTCAGTACAGATCTTCTTCTCCCAGTCCAACCCCTCCCCCCAGTACAGCCCCCTTACCGGCCTATCCCCTCAGTACAGAACCTTTCCAGTACAAACTTTCCTCTCCCAGTCCAACCCCTCCATACAGACCCCCCCCCCCCAGTACAGTCCCCTTCCTGGCCTATCCCCTCTGTACAGACCCTCCCCAGTCCAGATCCCCAAAGTACAGATCCTCCTTCTAGTAAACCCTTCGCTACAGAACTCCCCCCAGTACAGTCCCCTCTCCCAGTCTAAGCCCTGCATACAGAGCCCCCCCAATACAGTCCCCTCTCCCAATCTAAGCCTTGCATACAGAACCCCCGCAGTACAGTCCCCCCTCCTGGACTATCCCCTCAGTACATCCCCCCCTCCTTTAAGCCTATACCACCCCTCAGTACAAACCCCTCCCCAATCAAAAGCCATTGCAGACTTCCTTTTAGCTTAGATCTCATTTCCAATCATTGGCAGTTCCCGAGTGAGGGAAGTCCACCCCTCGGCTGTGTCACATGACCCGGAGCCGAGAACAACTGCCGCTGTCAGTAGGGTGGCCACCTCATCCCTTGAAACTCGAAACCCCTATGAATTACACGGGTTCTGCGGCTGATTAAGGTGGTAATTAAACTTACTCGGTGCCTTATCTCCATTAAATCGGCCTCAGAACCCGTGTAATTCATATGTGTTGGGGTTTAAAGGGATGGAGGTGGCCGCCCTGGCTGTCAGACAGAAGTTGTGGCGCAAAGGCCTATAATAAGAGCCCTACAGTGCCACTTCTGCCTGTCGGACAGCAACACAAAAAAAAGGAAAAATGTTGGGTGAGTGGCCGTCCAGCACTGCAGAGTATCGGTAACGAGTGCGGTCGGCGACCCACCCCCCTGCCCCCCCCACAAGAGCGCCACTGTCTGCTGGATCTGAAATTCCATTCTCTATGTAAAGTCTGTTTTGTTTTTGAAATTTTTTTACTTCATTTTTATTCTCCCTTTCAAAGAAAACCGAAGAGGATTCCCTTTATGTCCAAATAAAAAACCCCCGATCCCAGAATCTGAGAACATTGAATCTCCAAATTGAAGAGAACCTTGCGGCCCGGTAAGTGGGGGAATGTTCTGACCCTGAAGGGGTTAATCTAGGTTTCCACACTATATATGTGTGTATCATCATCTGCTGGAGATAAAAGATGTCACAGTGACTATGGAGGAAGAGGACGGACATGACGGGGGGTTACTGGGTGTAAATAGAAAATAAGATCTTATTACCTCCTCTACTGCCACTTCCAGCAATGTCTTCTCTTTACTTCCTCCCGGCTCACCTCTCACCCGGAACATCCTGTCTGTACCTGACATCACTTCCTGTTTGTCTTCCATAGAGTCTTCCTATCTCTATGGTAGGTGAGAGCCCCACCTTGTGGCGCTCAGAGGCAACGCACCCTCCGAGAAACGTCTCGTAGTGTAAACACCGTGTTTCGTCAGATTAGGCGACAATTAGTCGCGGAAGTGACGTTCCGTCGCCACCATCTTGCTGCACCCAGCACTCGACCGCGGTAAGGATACACTGAGAAGGGGGTGTTTCGTCAAATATGGCAACCTACGGCGCCGGATTCCCCCGAGCCGTCAGAATACGTAACAGAGGTGAAGTTCCGTCGCCGCCATCATCTTGCTACATCTTGCACTTCCCTACAGTAAGCATACGCTGAGAAGGGGAAAGCGGACATCTTGTTACACCCACCGGAGTTGTGCATTTTATACTTATTTTTAACATTAAAGTGAGTTTCTATAGTGAAATACAGGACTTAGAACTCCGTCTGATTGGTTAGATGTTGAATTTTAAAAGCAGTGGCAAGCTTGCTCACCTCAGTTTGCTGATCTGACAGAAGTTCGCTGCTTTTAAAATTCAACATCTAACCCAGTGATTCTAAACCAGGGTTCCTCCAGTGGTTGCTAGGGGTTTATTTAGCATTGGGTAATTTCTGCCTCTCAGATAAGTTCCCACTGACACCATTGATCTTTTTAGCTCTCTGTAAGGAGGTAATTCTTCCTAATGACCACAAGTGTAAGGACCATTCTTCCCACTGACCATCACACTAATGTATCATGAGTTGTAGATTTCTCATTTTTAACAAGGGTTCCCTGAGCCCGGAGAACCATTTCAAGGGTTCCTCTGTGTTGAAAAGGTTGAGAAAGGCTGTTCTAACCAGTCAGACGGAGTTCTAAGTACTGTATTTCACTATATAAACTCACTTTACTGCTAAAAATAAGTGTAAAATGGAAAACTCCGGTGGGTGTAACAAGATGTCCGCTTTCCCCCTTCTCAGTATGTCCTTACTGTAGAGCAGTGCGGGGTGTAGCAAGATGGCGGCGACTAAAGGTCACTTCCATTACACATTCTGACACGTGGTTTAATCTGATTAATCATATGGGCAAGCTATGCATACACAGTGCGAAATTTCTCAGCGGAAAACGTCACTTCCGTAGCCAAATGTGATGGGTCGCTGAATGTGACGAAACAGGGGCAAGCGGACATCTTGTTACACCCACCGAAGTTTTACATTCCTGTCAGAAACCATGAAATCAAGGAAAGACAGAAGTACAGTTAAAACACACTTGTTTATAATAATAAAAGTAAAAAGAACAAACGTAGTCAAAACTTAGCCAAAGTTCAGTAACCGTCGGGAACGGATAGTCAGCCAAGCCAGAAGTCAGGGATCGATGTAGTGGAACAGTAAGCAGGATCTGGAGCCAGAAGGGACGTCAGCAAAGCAAGTCTTGAAAAGGAATGCAGGAGATAGTTTCTGTGATGTTGACCAATGCGAAGGCAGAGATCATCTGGACTGGACGGCTTAAGTAGGCAGGATGGACGAACCGGATCATCAACAGCTGAGTAACTGTGGAGAGATAGGAGCTGGCAATTAGCCGGTGGGTGTACCAAGATGTCCGCTTGGCTCCTTCACGGTGTATCCTTACTGTGGAGGAGTGCTGGGTGTAGTAAGATGGCGGCAACAGAACGTCACTTCTGTGACAAATTTTGATGGCTCACCAAATCTGATGAAACACTGGCCTTGTGCTGTGTGTTTATGTACAGTACATCCTTACAGATGGGGTCATCTCCACTCCCTCCAAAGGGGAATAGGAATATATTACTTTTCGGGATGAGCGGAGGCAGTTTCTTTTGCCAAACGCTTGTTGAAATTAGCCTCTTATTTGCCTCGCAGAGATGCTTTGGTGAATGTTGAAAAGAACTGTCTACCTTGAGAAAAAAAAAACCTTCCCATGTTGCTTTGGAAGACCTCTGACACCCCTGAAGACCCTCCTGGTAACCAACCAGTGACTGTTCACCCTTTAAAAGCCAGGCTTCCTGCCCTTGTTCCCTTTGTAGGTTAGTGGCTGAGGTCGGGGGTGTTGGAGAGCTCAAGAAGCTGTATTTTCTGGACTATACTATAAAAGTTGTATACAGTATGTATATATAACCTTTTGATGTTCCTATATTTATGAAAGAAGGCATCCTATAGAGCAGCCATCTCCAAACTGCGGCCTGGGGGCTGGATGTGGCCCTTTGCTTGCTTTTATGCCCCCCTCTGTCAGCAACCAATGGCACTATTACTACCACTAACACCAATGATGGAGTACTATACCTCCCACCAACACCAATGATGGAGCACTATACCTCCCACTAACACCAATGATGGAGCACTATACCTCCCACCAACACCAATGATGGAGCACTATACCTCCCACTAACACCAATGATGGAGCACTATACCTCCCACTAACACCAATGATGGTGCACTATACCTCCCACTAACACCAATGATGGAGCACTATACCTCCCACCAACACCAATGATGGAGCACTATACCTCCCACCAACACCAATGATGGAGCACTATACCTCCCACCAACACCAATGATGGAGCACTATACCTCCCACCAACACCAATGATGGAGAACTATACCTCCCACTAACACCAATGATGGAGCACTATACCTCCCACCAACACCAATGATGGAGCACTATACCTCCCACCAACACCAATGATGGAGCACTATACCTCCCACCAACACCAATGATGGAGCACTATACCTCCCACCAACACCAATGATGGAGCACTATACCTCCCACCAACACCAATGATGGAGCACTATACCTCCCACCAACACCAATGATGGAGCACTATCCTAATACCAATCATGGGGAATTGTTTACTCCCACTGATGACAGGACTTTTTCTTCTCCCACTGGCCAAAGTTTGAAGGGCGGTTAACTGGCCCTTTCTTTAGAAGGTTTGTAGACCCCCAGCTATTGAGACCTAACGGTAAATCAGAGTCAATGCACAAGATCTCCCACACAGTTCCTCCATCTAGACCAGCCTTTCTCAAACTTTTCAACACAGAGGAACCCTTGAAATAGTTCTTTGGTCTCGGGGGGAACCTCTGCTAAAAATTAGAACATCTACAACTCATGCTTTATTAGTGTGATGGTCAGTGGGAAGACTTACACTTGTGGTCATTGGGAAGACTTACCTCCTTACAGAGAGCTAAAACGATCAATGGTGTGAGTGGGAACTTATCTGAGAGGCAGAAATTGGCCAATGCTGAAGGAACCCCTACAACCTCTGGAGGAACCCTGGTTGAGAATAATACACCATATACAGTGCCATGTTAAAATCAAAAACGTAAATGTATTGTATTGGGATTTTATGTGATGGACCAACAGAAAGTGGCCCATAATTGTGAAGTGGAAGGGAAATTATAAATAGTTTTCAACATTTTTTACAAATAAATATGTGAAAAGCACAGCGTGCATTTGTATCCGGCCCCCTTAACTCTGACACCCCCTAACTAAAATCTAGTGGAACCAATTGCCTTCAGAAGTCACCTAATTAGTAAATAGAGTCCACCAATCAACATCCGCCTGGAAGAAAATCACCTGGCTTTTAGGAAAAAACTCAAGACCTTCCTCTTTTAGCAGATGATCAAAGCTCGCCACAGCGCCTAGAGGCGATTCAGTTCGCATTGTGCGCTATATAAGTATTTCATTCATTCATTCATTCACCTGTAATGTGCGTAAATTCAAGCTCAGTATAAAGATAGCTTCTTTTTTTTTTAAAGCCCGTGGTGTGTGAACACACTCCAAAAACTCCACCCGGTGCAAAGAAAAAGTGCACACCATAAAGTGAGACACAAAAACTGCACACCATAAAGTGAGACACAAAAAGTGCACAGGTTGTACACATGGTCCTCCTCCGAAGAGAAGGGACCTTTGCCCTGATCCTCCGGGGCGTTAGGCTCCCAACGGGGACTGAGGTACGTCACGTGGTCCATCTGTCCGAAAGCAGATGTACCCCACTCTCTAGACCAGTGATTCTCAACTAGGGTTCCTCCAGAGGTTGCTAGGAGTTCCTTCAGCATTGGGCTATTTCTGCCTCTCAGATAAGTTCCCACCGACACAAAAAGTGCACAGGTTGTACACATGGTCCTCCTCCGAAGAGAAGGGACCTTTGCCCTGATCCTCCGGGGCATTAGGCTCCCAACGGGGACTGAGGTACGTCACATGGTCCATCTGTCCGAAAGCAGATGTACCCCACTCTCTAGACCCGTGATTCTCAACCAGTGTTCCGTGGAACCCTAGGGTTCCTCCAGAGGTTGCTAGGGGTTCCTTCAGCATTGGGCCATTTCTGCCTCTCAGATAAGTTCCCACCGACACAAAAAGTGCACAGGTTGTACACATGGTCCTCCTCCGAAGAGAAGGGACCTTTGCCCTGATCCTCCGGGCCGTTAGGCTCCCAACGGGGACTGAGATACGTCACATGGTCCATCTGTCCGAAAGCAGATGTACCCCACTCTCTAGACCAGTGATTCTCAACTAGGGTTCCTCCAGAGGTTGCTAGGAGTTCCTTCAGCATTGGGCCATTTCTGCCTCTCAGATAAGTTCCCACCGACACAAAAAGTGCACAGGTTGTACACATGGTCCTCCTCCGAAGAGAAGGGACCTTTGCCCTGATCCTCTGGGGCGTTAGGCTCCCAACGGGGACTGAGGTACGTCACATGGTCCATCTGTCCGAAAGAAGATGTACCCCACTCTCTAGACCAGTGATTCTCAACCAGTGTTCCATGGAACCCTAGGGTTCCTCCAGAGGTTTCTAGGGGTTCCTTCAGCATTGGGCCATTTCTGCCTCTTAGATAAGTTCCCACCGACACAAAAAGTGCACAGGTTGTATACATGGTCCTCCTCCGAAGAGAAGGGACCTTTGCCCTGATCCTCTGGGGCGTTAGGCTCCCAACGGGGACTGAGGTACGTCACATGGTCCATCTTTCCGAAAGCAGATGTACCCCACTCTCTAGACCAGTGATTCTCAACCAGTGTTCCATGGAACCCTAGGGTTCCTCCAGAGGTTTCTAGGGGTTCCTTCAGCATTGGGCCATTTCTGCCTCTTAGATAAGTTCCCACCGACACAAAAAGTGCACAGGTTGTATACATGGTCCTCCTCCGAAGAGAAGGGACCTTTGCCCTGATCCTGCGGGGCGTTAGGCTCCCAACGGGGACTGAGGTACGTCACATGGTCCATCTTTCCGAAAGCAGATGTACCCCACTCTCTAGACCAGTGATTCTCAACCAGTGTTCCGTGGAACCCTAGGGTTCCTCCAGAGGTTGCTAGGAGTTCCTTCAGCATTGGGCCATTTCTGCCTCTCAGATAAGTTCCCACCGACACAAAAAGTGCACAGGTTGTACACATGGTCCTCCTCCGAAGAGAAGGGGCCTTTGCCCTGATCCTCCAGGGCGTTAGGCTCCCAACGGGGACTGAGGTACGTCACATGGTCCATCTGTCCGAAAGCAGATGTACCCCACTCTCTAGACCAGTGATTCTCAATCAGTGTTCTGTGGAACCCTAGGGTTCCTCCAGAGGTTGCTAGGAGTTCCTTCAGCATTGGGCCATTTCTGCCTCTTAGATAAGTTCCCACCGACACAAAAAGTGCACAGGTTGTATACATGGTCCTCCTCCGAAGAGAAGGGACCTTTGCCCTGATCCTCCGGGGCGTTAGGCTCCCAACGGGGACTGAGGTACGTCACATGGTCCATCTTTCCGAAAGCAGATGTACCCCACTCTCTAGACCAGTGATTCTCAACCAGTGTTCCGTGGAACCCTAGGGTTCCTCCAGAGGTTGCTAGGAGTTCCTTCAGCATTGGGCCATTTCTGCCTCTCAGATAAGTTCCCACCGACACAAAAAGTGCACAGGTTGTACACATGGTCCTCCTCCGAAGAGAAGGGGCCTTTGCCCTGATCCTCCAGGGCGTTAGGCTCCCAACGGGGACTGAGGTACGTCACATGGTCCATCTGTCCGAAAGCAGATGTACCCCACTCTCTAGACCAGTGATTCTCAATCAGTGTTCTGTGGAACCCTAGGGTTCCTCCAGAGGTTGCTAGGAGTTCCTTCAGCATTGGGCCATTTCTGCCTCTCAGATAAGTTCCCACCGACACAAAAAGTGCACAGGTTGTACACATGGTCCTCCTCCGAAGAGAAGGGACCTTTGCCCTGATCCTCCGGGGCATTAGGCTCCCAACGGGGACTGAGGTACGTCACATGGTCCATCTGTCCGAAAGCAGATGTACCCCACTCTCTAGACCAGTGATTCTCAACCAGTGTTCCGTGGAACCCTAGGGTTCCTCCAGAGGTTGCTAGGGGTTCCTTCAGCATTGGGCCCTTTCTGCCTCTCACATAAGTTCCCATCGACACCATTGATATTTTTAGCTATCTGTAAGGGGGTAATTCTTCCCAATGACCACAAGTGTAAGGACCATTCTTCAAACTGACCATCACATCAAATTTTTAGCAGGGGGTTCCCCGAGACCAGAGAACTATTTCAAGGGTTCCTCTGTGTTGAAAAAGTTGAGAAAGGCTGCTCTAGGAGGTCTGAAGAAAACAGAGCACCCCAAGTACTAGGTGGAGCTCCCCCGAAGAGAGATCCCACGAAAGAGGGCGAACCAAGCCAGAAGGCCATGTCCACCCCCTCCCAAGACGTTCAGGGCAGGCCCGAGGACCTAAACCCTACTAATCAAATGTGAAACGTGTACAAACCCAACAACCAAAAAAAAAAAGATATAAAGTGACAGACACAACAAACAACAAAAAGGAAAAGGGAGTTACGGCTCCCCTGGACTGCCACTCCAGGGGCACATACACCACGGGCTTCTTTCGGGACCCGGCCTTTGGCCAGACCTAGTGCCTCTCCATCCCCATCAGGAGGTAACCCTTCCGGCTTTCTCTGGCGGAGACCTATTAACGGCCCTCAGTTTGCCGAGCAGTCCGGTTTTGGCTCTCCCCGATACTAACCATCCAGGTTACCATTACACCAAGTGGATTTGCATAGCCACCGCCACCCCTAACCTACTGCCGCAGGTCAGGGACAATAGCACAGCGTCACCACTTGGTATCTTACAAGAACAGATACTACACTTGATCTTAGCCAAAAGGCCGAAAAGCTTTTTCACAGAATAGCTGACTTAATTCTGTGATAGTGAATACCTGTATCAGTATAACTACAACTGTTCTTTGAAACCCTCAGAGATCTGAGAACCTTAGTGAACAAACCGCACCACGAAGTCCAAGGAACACACCAGGCAGGTCAGGGATAAAGTTGTGGAGAAGTTTAAAGCAGGGTTAGGTCATAATAAAAAATCACAGAGCACTGTTTAGTCCATCATCCAAAAATGGAAAGAGTATGGCACAACTGCAAACCTACCAAGACATGGCCGTCCACCTAAACTGACCGGGCCGGGCAAGGAGAACATTCATCAGAGAAGAGCCAAGAGGTCCATGGTAAGTCTGGAGGAGCTGCTGAGATCCACAGCTCAGGGGGGAGAATCTGTCCACAGGACAACTATTAGTCGTCTCTCCACAAATCTGCCCTTTATGGAAGAGTGACAAGAAGAAAGACATTGGAGAAAGAAAGTCATAAGAAGTCCTGTTTGTAGTATGTGAGAAGCCATGTGGAGGACACAGCAAACATGTGGAAGAAGGTGATCTGGGTAAATGAGACCAAAATTGATCTTTTTGGCCTAGAAGCAAAACGCTATGTGTGGTGGAAAACGAACACTGCCCATCACCCTGAACACACCATCCCCACCGTGAAACATGGTTGTGGCAGCATCATGTTGTGGGGATGCTTTTCTTCAGCAGGGACAGGGAAGCTGGTCAGAGTTGAAGGGAAGATGGATGGAGCCAAATACAGGGCAGTCTTATGCCGCGTGCACACGACCCGACTTTTCGACAGACTAGGTCCGACGGTCTTCCTGACAGAATTTTGGAGGAGGTCCGACGGACTTTATGAACGAGCGGACTTGGCATCACACATGACCGGACTAAGTCCGTTCGAAAGTCTGTTCCTTTTGAACATGATGACGTAAAACGGGACTAAACAAGGAAGTTTAGCCAGTAGCCAATAGCTGCCCTTGCCTCGTATTTGGTCCGTCAGACTAGCACACAGACGAACGGTTTTCAGGCTAGAAAGCCGAGTCCATCGGACAGATTTGAAACGTTTTATTTCTAGGTCCGTCTGACTTTTGGGAAAAAAAGTCAGTTGGAGCCCACACACGATCGAATTTTCCGAAAAGGCAGACTTCTCCTTTTAGAGCTGAACGCGCACTGCGTTCTCATGTTAGCTCTCAGGTCCCCGTGACGATGTACACCTACTCTGTAACTTGGACGCTGAGCCTTGTGCATATCCACCTGTCTAGCGTACCACCGTTACCTCACTACCAGTAACGGTATTGGCTCCTGCCGTACACTTCACTTAACTCCTTCGTACCTGAGCACAGGCTGGAGACCTCGGTGGTACGAGTCTGCTCCCGTAGCTGTGGGAGACAGACTGCTCACAACAACAACCCCCCCCCCCCTCCTGCAAGAGGCTATACCACCCATCTCAGGCTTATCGACAGGCTACTAGTAGCTTCCGTTACCCTTGTGTCCTCACACTGTATTACTCTTCTACTGATGTCTTTGTACCCCAAAATACCTTAGTGACCTGAACTATGAAATGGTGATGGTTACTTGCATTACACCCCTTCCAGTAACTTCAGACCAGGCGGGAACAAGGTTTCAAAACTAACATGCGGGGACATTATTCTTCTCAACCTCCCTAATCCTAACTCAGGCTATGTGCTGCCCCGGCATACCTGCAAAGGAAGTTTCCATGTGTAGTACAGAGTCCATCAGTGGTATACTCCAGCAGTACTGATAACTTTTACATTTTCGACAGGGGTAAGCGACATTCTTCTAGTCCACACGGGTGCTGTTCTCCGTCTTTCTATCTTATAGGCACTCGGCCTCTGTGCTCGGGGGACTCAGGCCCGAGGGTTCCCTTTCTCCACACCACAGGCTCTGGACCTCTGTCCCTCCTTTTATAACACATGATAAGTGGGTTAGACCCAGAGAAAAACCCACCAAATTCTAAGAAAGGGGAAAGTATGAACTCCTACCCGCCCGCATCTAACTCCGGACAGGTCTGTGTTTTATTAATAGAGACAAGATGTCATGTGACCTCCCAGAATCCTCCTCACCTCTCCGGTCAGGTCTGTGTTTTATTAGTAGAGATAAGAGTGATGTCATGTGAGATAAGAGTGATGTCATGTGACCTCCCAGAATCCTCCTCACCTCTCCGGTCAGGTCTGTGTTTTATTAATAGAGATAAGAGTGATGTCATGTGACCTCCTCCCAGAATCCTCCTCACCTCTCCGGTCAGGTCTGTGTTTTATTAATAGAGATAAGAGTGATGTCATGTGACCTCCCAGAATCCTCCTCACCTCTCCGGTCAGGTCTGTGTTTTATATAATAGAGAGAAGAGTGATGTCATGTGACCTCCTCCCAGAATCCTCCTCACCTCTCCGGTCAGGTCTGTGTTTTATTAGTAGAGATAAGAGTGATGTCATGTGACCTCCTCCCAGAATTCTCCTCACCTCTCCGGTCAGGTCTGTGTTTTATTAGTAGAGATAAGAGTGATGTCATGTGACCTCCTCCCAGAATCCTCCTCACCTCTCCGGTCAGGTCTGTTTTATTAATAGAGATGAAAGTGATGTCATGTGACCTCCCAGAATCCTCCTCCCCTCTCCGGTCAGGTCTGTGTTTTATTAATAGAGATAAGAGTGATGTCATGTGACCTCCCAGAATCCTCCTCACCTCTCTGGTCAGCTCTGTGTTTTATTAATAGAGATTAGAGTGATGTCATGTGACCTCCCAGAATCCTCCTCACCTCTCCGGTCAGGTCTGTGTTTTATTAATAGAGATAAGAGTGATGTCATGTGACCTCCTCCCAGAATCCTCCTCACCTCTCCGGTCAGGTCTGTGTTTTATTAATAGAGATAAGAGTGATGTCATGTGACCTCCCAGAATCCTCCTCACCTCCCCGGTCAGGTCTGTGTTTTATTAGTAGAGATAAGAGTGATGTCATGTGACCTCCTCCCAGAATCCTCCTCACCTCTCCGGTCAGGTCTGTGTTTTATTAATAGAGATGAGAGTGATGTCATGTGACCTCCCAGAATCCTCCTCACCTCCCCGGTCAGGTCTGTGTTTTATTAGTAGAGATAAGAGTGATGTCATGTGACCTCCTCCCAGAATCCTCCTCACCTCTCCGGTCAGGTCTGTGTTTTATTAATAGAGATAAGAGTGATGTCATGTGACCTCCCAGAATCCTCCTCACCTCCCCGGTCAGGTCTGTGTTTTATTAGTAGAGATAAGAGTGATGTCATGTGACCTCCTCCCAGAATCCTAATCACCTCTCCGGTCAGGTCTGTGTTTTATTAATAGAGATGAGAGTGATGTCATGTGACCTCCCAGAATCCTCCTCACCTCTCTGGTCAGGTCTGTGTTTTATTAATAGAGATAAGAGTGATGTCATGTGACCTCCCAGAATCCTCCTCACCTCTCTGGTCAGGTCTGTGTTTTATTAATAGAGATAAGAGTGATGTCATGTGACCTCCCAGAATCCTCCTCACCTCTCCGGTCAGGTCTGTGTGTTATTAATAGAGATAAGAGTGATGTCATGTGACCTCCCAGAATCCTCCTCACCTCTCCGGTCAGGTCTGTGTGTTATTAATAGAGATAAGAGTGATGTCATGTGACCTCCCAGAATCCTCCTCACCTCTCCGGTCAGGTCTGTGTTTTATTAATAGAGATAAGAGTGATGTCATGTGACCTCCCAGAATCCTCCTCACCTCTCCGGTCAGGTCTGTGTTTTATTAATAGAGATAAGAGTGATGTCATGTGACCTCCCAGAATCCTCCTCACCTCTCCGGTCAGGTCTGTGTGTTATTAATAGAGATAAGAGTGATGTCATGTGACCTCCCAGAATCCTCCTCACCTCTCCGGTCAGGTCTGTGTGTTATTAATAGAGATAAGAGTGATGTCATGTGACCTCCCAGAATCCTCCTCACCTCTCCGGTCAGGTCTGTGTTTTATTAATAGAGATAAGAGTGATGTCATGTGACCTCCCAGAATCCTCCTCACCTCTCCGGTCAGGTCCGTGTTTTATTAATAGAGATAAGAGTGATGTCATGTGACCTCCCAGAATCCTCCTCACCTCTCAGAAGGTAGATGATGAGGCACACTTTTTGTCAATCAACTTAGAAAGAATAAATTATTCATAATTGTGTTTAATATAGATACATTTTTAAAAGCTAAATATCAAATATTCCATAAAAAAAGTCATATTAACCACTTTTAACCAGCAGGTGGCACCCTCTGAGCAAATGCACCTTATAAGACAACTATTGCACTGGAATTGTCCTCTTATGTAGACTGATCTCCTCTGCTCTTCATCCACAAGCAATACTTAGCTTCCTTCTCACCACAGTTTTTTTTTTCCTTCGAAGCCTCTACTGAAGAGCAGGGGAGATCAGACTACAGCCGTGGCCAAAAGTTTTGAAGAATGACACAAATATTCATTTTCACAAAGTCTGCTGCTTGATTGTTTTTAGATCTTTTTGTTGCTATGGTATACGGAAGTATAATTACAAGCATTTCATAAGTGTCAAAGGCTTTTAGTGACAATGACATGAAGTTTATGCAAAGAGTCAATATTTGGCAGTGTTGACCCCTTTTTTTTTAAGACCTCTGTAATTCCCCCCCCCCCCCCCCGACATGCTGTCCATCAACTTCTGGGCCACCTCCTGACTGATGGCCGCCCAGTCTTACATAACCAAGGCTTGGAGTTTGTCAGAATTTGTGGGGTTTTATTTTGTTCACCTGCCTCTTGAGCATTGACCACAAGTTCTCAATGGGATTAACTTCTGAGGAGATTCCTGGCCGTGGACCCAAAATGTCCGTGTTTTGTTACCCAAGCCACTTAGAACACCTTGCCATAAGACAAAAGTGATAACTATCCTCATGGATAAGGCATTGTTCCTCACCAAACTGTTCTTGGGTGGTTGGGAGAAGTTGCTTTCGAAGGATGTTTTTGTACCACCCTTTATTCATGGATGTGTTCTTAGGCAAAATTGTGAGGCATTGTTCCTCACCAAACTATTCTTGGATGGTTGAGAGAGGTGCTTCTCGAAGGATTTTCTTGTACCATTCTTTATTCATGGATGTGGTTTTAGGCAAAATCGTGAGGCATTGTTCCTCACCAAACTATTCTTGGTTGGTTGGAAGAAGTTGCTTTCGGAGGATGTTTTTGTACCATTCTTTATTCATGGATGTTTTCTTAGTCACAATTGTGAGGCATTGTTCCTCACCAAACTATTCTTGAAGGATGTTCTTGTACCATTCTTTATTCATGGCTGTGTTTTTAAGCAAAATTGTGAGGCATTGTTCCTCGTCAAAATATTCTTGGATGGTTGGGAGAAGTTGTTCTTGGAGGATGTTTTTGTAACATTCTTTATTCATGGATGTTGTCTTAGGCAAAATTGTGAGGCATTGTTCCTCATCAAACTATTCTTGGATGGTTGAGAGAGGTGCTTCTCGAAGGATGTTCTTGTACCATTCTTTATTCATGGATGTTGTCTAAGGCAAAATCGTGAGGCATTGTACCTCGTCAAACTATTCTTGGTTGGTTGGAAGAAGTTGCTTTCGGAGGATGTTTTTGTACCATTCTTTATTCATGGATGTGTTCTTAGTCACAATTGTGAGGAATTGTTCCTCATCAGACTATTCTTGGAGGATGTTCTTGTACCATTCTTTATTCATGGCTGTGTTCTTAGTCACAATTGTGAGGAATTGTTCCTCATCAGACTATTCTTGGATGGTTGAGAGAAGTTGTTCTCGAAGGATGTTTTTGTACCATTCTTTATTCATGGATGTTGTCTAAGGCAAAATCGTGAGGAGTTGTTCCTCACCAAACTATTCTTGGATGGTTCAGAGAAGTTGTTCTCGAAGGATGTTCTTGTACCATTCTTTATTCATGGATGTGTTTTTAAGCAAAATTGTGAGGCATTGTTCCTCGTCAAACTATTCTTGGATGGTTGAGAGAGGTGCTTCTCGAAGGATGTTCTTGTACCATTCTTTATTCATGGCTGTGTTTTTAAGCAAAATTGTGAGGCATTGTTCCTCACCAGACTATTCTTGGATGGTTGAGAGAAGTTGTTCTTGGAGGATGTTTTTGTACCATTCTTTATTCATGGATGTTGTCTAAGGCAAAATCGTGAGGAGTTGTTCCTCACCAAACTATTCTTGGATGGTTGGGAGAAGTTGCTTTCGGAGGATGTTTTTGTACCATTCTTTATTCATGGCTGTGTTTTTAGGCAAAATTGTGAGGCATTGTTCCTCGTCAAAATATTCTTGGATGGTTGGGAGAAGTTGTTCTTGGAGGATGTTTTTGTATTATTCTTTGTTCATGGATGTTGTCTAAGGCAAAATCGTGAGGCATTGTACCTCGTCAAACTATTCTTGGATGGTTGGGAGAAGTTGCTTTCGGAAGATGTTTTTGTACCATTCTTTATTCATGGATGTGTTTTTAGGCAAAATTGTGAGGAATTGTTCCTCACTAAACTATTCTTTGATGGTTGGGAGAAGTTGTTCTCGAGGAATGTACTTGTACCATTCTTTATTCATGGATGTTTTCTTCGTCGCAATTGTGAGGCATCGTTCCTCATCAAACTATTCTTGAAGGATGTTCTTGTACCATTCTTTATTCATGGATGTGTTTTTAAGCAAAATTGTGAGGCATTGTTCCTCGTCAAAATATTCTTGGATGGTTGGGAGAAGTTGTTCTTGGAGGATGTTTTTGTACCATTCTTTATTCATGGATGTTGTCTTAGGCAAAATTTTGAGGCATTGTTCCTCATCAAACTGTTCTTGGGTGGTTGAGAGAAGTTGGTCTCGGAGGATGTCTTTGTACAATTCTTTATTCATGGATGTTGTCTAAGGCAAAATCGTGAGGAGTTGTTCCTCACCAAACTATTCTTGGATGGTTCGGAGAAGTTGCTTTCGGAGGATGTTTTTGTACCACCCTTTATTCATGGTTGTGTTCTTAGTCACAATTGTGAGGCATTGTTCCTCACCAGACTGTTCTTGGATGGTTGAGACAAGTTGTTCTCGAAAGATGTTCTTGTACCATTCTTTAGTCATGGATGCTGTCTAAGGCAAAATCGCGAGGCATTGTTCCTCACCAAACTGTTCTTGGGTGGTTGAGAGAATTGCTTCTCGAAGGATGTCTTTGTACCATTCTTTATTCATGGCTGTGTTCTTAGGCAAAATCGTGAGTGAGCCCACTCCCTTGGCTGAGAAGCCACCCCACACATGGACGGTCTCAGGATGCTTTACTGTTGGCATGACACAGGACTGAATGTAGCACTCGCCTTTTCTTCTCAGGACAAGCTCCGCACTGGGGGTGCCCCCGATTCCGCAGCTGAATCAACTGTAGGAGACGGTCCTGGTGCTTGCTGGACTTTCTTGGGCACCTCTGAAACCTTCTTCACGAATGCAGTTGAAATGTTTTTTTTTTTTGTGGGATTAAGTTAATTTTTATGGCAAAGAGGGACTTTGCAATTAATTCTAATTCATCTGATCGCTCTTCATAACATTCTGGAGTCTATTCAAAATGCCATCATAGAAACTGAGGCAGCGGACTTTGTGAAAATGATTATTTTGGGTCATTCTCAAAACTTTTGGCCAGGGCTGTACACTACACGGGGAGGGGGTCTCAGCCATCAGTGCTACCTTCCCTTGTTTCTTTTCTAGCAAAGTAAACCAAACAAAACCCTTTCTGAACTAGACAGCCTTTTGTGAGCTCAGACTTCTCTATGAATTGTTCCTTCCATGATAAAGATCAGAGGAGCGCTCTCAGCCACGTGTTTTCTGAGGTGTAGATCAAGGTGGAGCTTCTTCCCAGTGTGAGATCTCTGACGTACGCCAACATATGATCCATATAGAAGACATTTCCCGCACTCAGGACACTAATACACCTTCAACGGTCATGTGGATTCTCTGATGTTTGGTGAGATAAGACTTCTGTGAAAAACATTTCCCGCACTCTGAGCAGGAATACGGCTTCTCCCCCGTGTGAGACCTCTGATGTTTGACCAGTTCTGATTTCCGTAGATAACGTTTACTGCACATAGAGCAGGTAAACAGCCTTTCCCGCGTGTGACAAATCTGATGTACGGTAAGAATGGATTTTCGTGAAAAACATTTCCCGCACTCGGAACAGGAATACGGCTTCTCGCCCGTGTGACATCTCTGATGTTTGCTAAGACCGGCCTTATCTGAAAAGCATTTCCCGCACTCAGGGCAGGAATACGGCCTCTCTCCCGTGTGGGATCTGTGATGTACGATAAGATCTACTTTCCGTGAAAAACACTTCCCGCACTCGAGGCAGGCAAAAGGCTTCTCGCCCATGTGCAGCCTCTGATGTCTTGAGAGATTGGTGCTCTGTGTAAAACATTTTCCGCACTCAGTACAGGGATACAACTTCTCACCTGTATGCAATGTCTTATGCCTGGAAAGACAGGACTTCCGAGAAAAACATTTACCGCACTCGGGACAAGAATACGGCTTCTCTCCTGTGTGAGATCTGTAATGTGTGACAAGTTTTGATTTGTGAGGAAAACATTTTCCGCACTCAGAACAGGAATAAAGCTCATCACCTATGTGAGATCTCAGATGAACAGAGAAAATTTGATCACAGTGGAAGGTTTCCCCACATCCAGGACAGGAATATTTCTTCTTCCTCTGATTTCCGGCCCCATCCCCCACAGTACGAGGTTGCTCAGAGTCGGAGGGATTCCATGGTCTATCCACACTGTGAAGTCCACCATCCATAGTGGAGATCATTGTCTTTTCTCCTCCACAATCTCCTGTGATGTCCTCATCTTCCATTTTACAACCCGGAGATAAAGTGAGACGATCCTTTGAGGGTTTCTCCATGGCGTGTCCTGGAAAAATATAAAAACATCATCAATAGATATGAGAGGGTTAGTTCACTTCCATCAAGATCCCATCTGTATCAACCTAAGAAAGGCTCAATCTGTGTTATCATATCTGTGCTACTGTAACTAGGAGTGACCCACAACCTAATACTGCCAGCTGAACCACAAATAGGGTATCAGTACAGGGAGGGCACCATCATCAACCTATTATTGGCAGATATCACTCAGCTCCCGCCCTACTCTGGACCAATCAGTGAGCAGTAACAGAGCAGAGATAAGAGAAGAATATATGATGGGTCACCTGTGCTGATCTCTGTAGGAGTGTCCTCCTCTATGAATGTCCTCGTCATTCCAGCCTCCTCCGTATATTGCTGATCATCCCTCACATACCTCTCTTCTACTTCACCCTCAACTTTCACGATAATCAGATCTTCACCCTAAACCAACAGAATGGCAGAAAATAACATCTGTAACATAGAAGTATTTATGATGTGAGATCACATAGAAAATATCATCTTGTAGAGTCCACACATCATCTCCACATGTCAGAGTGTTCAATCACTTTATGTTCCCGACCCTCAACTCCACCTACCTGATGATGGCGGGGGATGGGGTGACCTTCCTGTGTGGAATACAGAGGACAGGGACATCGCCGTGGTGGGTTTCTCTTACTAGGTGGCTCCACTATATTGTCTTTGTAGAGATCCTTGTGTCCTTTAGAAAGTTCCTTCATCACACCATACTCCTCATCCTCTTTCTTGTACTCTTCTTTAACAACAATACTACAATCTCTGAGGTTTTCACTCTAAATATATAATAAAACATTTATTATAACAAAAATGTTTGTGTATAAATCAAAACTACCAATAATTTTTATTTATTTACCCAATCATGGTGTGCATAATTATGATCTTCCTGTGTGGGATCCCGGGAATACAGAGGACGGGGACATCTCTCTGGTGGGTTCCCATTACTGGATCCATCTGTAGGAAACACACACACTGACTGAATACATTGTTTCTATGTGTTTATCAGATGATGGGGGATCTAGATGGAGCCTCCGTACTGCTCTCTTCTTTACAATAAAGTCTCCTCTTACCCGGTGATGTGAGGGGCGGCTGATTGGCCATCATGACGTCCTTGTAGAGATCCTTGTGTCCTTCTAAATACTCCCACTCCTCCATGGAGAAATAGACAGTGACATCCTGACACCTTATAGGAACCTGACACACACAATGATACAGTCACCATCCAGACACATCCCTTGTCTGTTACTGGATAATGTCCCAGAATTCCCAGAATCCTCCTCACCTCTCCTGTCAGCAGCTCCATCATCTTCTTGGTGACTTCTAGAATCTTCTCCATGTTGTGTCTCTCAGGTTTTAGGGAGTCACATGGAGGCACTGTGATGGTCATATGATCACCGGACTTCACCAGAGGAAATCTCTGTATTGGGGAACCAATAGGAATATCATGTTAGAATCCCAGAATCCTCCTCACCTCTCCGGTCAGGTCTGTGTTTTATTAATAGAGATAAGAGTGATGTCATGTGACCTCCCAGAATCCTCCTCACCTCTCCGGTCAGGTCTGTATTTTATTAATAGAGATAAGAGTGATGTCATGTGACCTCCCAGAATCCTCCTCACCTCTCCGGTCACGTCTGTGTTTTATTAATAGAGATAAGAGTGATGTCATGTGACCTCCCAGAATCCTCCTCACCTCTCCGGTCACGTCTGTGTTTTATTAATAGAGATAAGAGTGATGTCATATGACCTCCCAGAATCCTCCTCACCTCTCCGGTCAGGTCTGTGTTTTATTAATAGAGATAAGAGTAATGTCATGTGACCTCCTCCCAGAATCCTCCTCACCTCTCCGGTCAGCAGGTAGATGATCTCCAGGGTGAGGTTTAGTATCTTCTCAGTCATGTGACTCCGGTCCTCCTCCATCGTCATTGGTTGTGTGATCTATACAGGTTTCCTGTAGACCAATATGTGATAACAGAGAATGATCTGGACTGTACTGGTTGTACAATATTAGGATGGGGATGTATGAGGGATAATATGAGGAAGAACAATCTCCAGTGGGATTACACAGAGCTACATTCAGTTTTTTTTTCCTATGTTTTTTGGGTCCGGGTGCCTTTTCTATGTAGAATTTTTCTATGTAAAGTCTGTTTTGTTTTTAGCTTTTTACTTTTGCTTCATTTTTGATCTGCCGGCAAAGAAAGTTGCCCTGTCTTCGACCCCCTATCCCTCTAACCAGCAAACATTTACCGAACACACACCTTTACTCTCCTCTATTCCGCATTCAAACGAACCCCCATACAGTTTGGCTTTCATCCACGCTCCACAGAAACTGCCCTAATGAATCCCATTACTAACCTAAGTGTCAAAACCTATGGTCACTATTATTATTATTATTCACGATTTATATAGCGCCAACAGTTTACGCAGCGCTTTGCAATGTATAAGGGGGGGGGACAACACAATTACAGTACAATACAAAAGGTACAAGAGGGCCCGGCTTGTAGAGCTTACATTCTAAAGGGAGGGGGTGGTGGTACAAAAGGTAATAGCTGCAGAGAATGATTTGATGGGGGCGGCTCGGGGACAGTTAGGAGGGTGTGGGATAGGCTTCCCTGAATAAATGAGTTTTCAGGGAACTCCTAAAGGTGGACAAGGTAGGGGCTGAGCAGACAGACTGGGGCAGGGAGTTCCAGAGGATGGGAGAGGCTCTGGAGAAATCCTGAAGGTGGACAGGGTAGGGGCTGATCGGATATACCGGGACAGGGAGTTCCAGAGGATGGGAGAGGCTCTGGAGAAGTCTTGAAGACGAGCACGAGAGAAGGTAACAAGGGATCTAGAGAGCAGGAGGTCCTCGGAGGAGCGGAGGGGAAGATTGGGGTGATATCTGCAGATGAGGTTGGTGATGTAGATGGGGGGCGATGTTGTGGATGGCTTTGTATGTTATGGTTAGCACTTTGAATTTTATACAGTGGGGGAGGGGAAGCCAGTGAAGGGATTGGCAGAGAGGGGCGGCAGTCACAGATCGGTTAGTGAGGTGTATTAGTCTAGCAGCAGCATTCATAATAGACTGGATGGGGGAGGAGCCTGCTTAAGGATGAGGAGCCTGTGTAAGGGTCGGCCATTAAGGAGGGAGTTGCCGTAGTCAAGGCGGGAAATAATCGCGGAGTGAACGAGTTGCTTTGTGGTGTCATTAGTCAGGAAGGGTGGAATTCTGGAGATGTTGTGGAGGTGAAGGCGGCAGGATTTAGCCAGTGATTGGATATGGGGGCCGAAGGAGAAGTCAGAGTCAAGGATTACACCCAGGACCCTGGCATGTGTGGAGGGACCAATGGTTGTGTTGTTGATATTAATGGTGAAGTCATGGGGGGAGGGGATCGTGAAGGAGGAAATATAAGAAGCTCAGTTTTAGAAAGATTGAGTTGGAGGAAGTGGTGTGACCTCCATACCGATATGTCATTCAGTAAGTTGGAGATCGGTGAGGAGATCGAGGGGGTGAGTTGAGAGATAGATCTGGGTGTCGTCGGCATAGAGGTGGTATTGGAAACCATAGGAAGTTATCAACTGGCCCAGGGAAGAGGTACTACACTACTCTATACTCAAATTAATAAACCTTTCTGCTGGGTTGATATAGTTGATCACCTGCTCCTCCTCAAAAATCTCCACTCCCGTGGCCCTCAAGGCTCCTTCTTGGTTCTCCTCCTACCTATCTAAGCACCCCTACAACTCTACCTCCTCTTTCATAGGGGTTCTTCAAAGGCTATCCTCACAGCCATTCTATTCTACGTTCTAAAAGGACACAACGGTCACAGAACCGGCCCCCCCCCCCCCCCATGGGTGTTCATGGGAGGTGCGGTTCTGGAAGGTCGTCCACGGAACTGGAGAGCCGCGCTGTAGCCGTCTTTTGGCTATAGCACGGGCGGGAAGGGGTTAAACTACTAAAAAGAAAATCGCTGTTCCCAGCCAAATTGAACTTCATTAAAATAAAATCTCGTTACCTCCTCTGCTGCAGGTTCCAGCAACGTCTCCTCTCTCTTCTCTACTTTATCTCTGTGCCTGACGTCACTCCTGTCCTTTTTTTCCATAGAGCCTTCCTGCCTGTGCCTGACATCACTTCCTGTCTTCCATAGAGACTTCCTGTCTGGGTAGAAGTGAGATCACCATCTTGTGGAGCTCAGAGGAACTGCAGCCCCCGAGAAACATCTCGTAGCGTGAACACGGCCTTTTGCTGTGTGTGTTTACGTACTGTATATCCTTATAGATGGGGGTCATCTCCGCTCCCACCAAGCGGGATAGAAATATATTACGGCTCGGGTTTTGGTGAAATTGATTTTGCTGCAAAATTATTGATGTTGCCTGAAGTTTGTTGTATCGAGATCAGCATTTCTCAACCTTTTCAACATAGAGGAACCCTTGAAATAGTTCTCTGGTCTCGAGGAACCCCTGATAAAAATTAGAAATCTACAACTCATGATACATTAGTGTGATGGTCGGTGGGAAGAATGCTCCTTACACTTGTGGTCATTGGGAAGAATTACCTACTTACAGAGAGCTAAAAAGATCAATGGTGTCGGTGGGAACTTATCTGAGAGGCAGAAATTGGCCAATGCGGAACCCCTACAACCTCTGGGAGGAACCCTGGTGGAGAATCACTGATCTAGATGCTATTTAGTCATGATGACATAACATATGTGGCTTAAAAAAACATCATCTGCCTTGAGGAAAACCTTCACATTTTGCTTGGCAGATCACTTGACACCACACGCCCCTCCTAGTAACTGATCCATGAATGCCTGTCACCATACCTTTATAAGCCAGGCTTCCTGCCTTTACCCCCTCTGTAGGTTATAGCTAGTGGCTGTGATCGAGGAGCAGGCATGTACTGGCCATTGGGACTACAGGGAGTTTCCCGGTGGGCCGATGGCTCAGTGGGCCACTCTGATGCAAGGGGGCTGGTGATGGGACACTCTGATGCAAGGGGGCTGGTGATGGGACACTCTGATGTAAGGGCGCTGATGAGACACTCTGGTGTAAGGGGGCTGCTGATGGGACACTCTGATGTAAGGGGGTGCTGATGGGACACTCTGATGTAAGGGGGTGCTGATGGGACACTCTGATGTAAGGGGCTGCTGATGGGACACTCTGATGTAAGGGGCTGCTGATGGGACATTCTGATGTAAGGGGCTGCTGATGGGACACTCTGATGTAAGGGGCTGCTGATGGGACACTCTGATGTAAGGGGGTGCTGATGGGACACTCTGATGTAAGGGGCTGCTGATGGGACACTCTGATGTAAGGGGGTGCTGATGGGACACTCTGATGTAAGGGGGTGCTGATGGGACACTCTGATGTAAGGGGCTGCTGATGGGACACTCTGATGTAAGGGGCTGCTGATGGGACACTCTGATGTAAGGGGGTGCTGATGGGACACTCTGATGTAAGGGGCTGCTGATGGGACACTCTGATGTAAGGGGGTGCTGATGGGACACTCTGGTGTAAGGGGGCTGCTGATGGGACACTCTGATGTAAGGGACTGCTGATGGGACACTCTGATGTAAGGGGCTGCTGATGGGACACTCTGATGTAAGGGGGCTGCTGATGGGACACTCTGATGTAAGGGGGCTGCTGATGGGACACTCTGATGTAAGGGGGCTGCTGATGGGACACTCTGATGTAAGGGGGCTGCTGATGGGACACTCTGATGCAAGGGGGCTGGTGATGGGACACTCTGATGTAAGGGGGCTGCTGATGGGACACTCTGATGTAAGGGGGTGCTGATGGGACACTCTGATGTAAGGAGGTGCTGATGGGACACTCTGATGTAAGGGGGCTGCTGATGGGACACTCTGATGTAAGGGGGTGCTGATGAGACCCTCTGATGTAAGGGGGCTGCTGATGGGACACTCAAAATGTAAATGGCCGGTTTGGATGAAGTCCAGGGCCAAATTTCTGTCCCAGTCCAGCCCTGTCGAGGAGATGTATTGATCGGTGAGGGAGTTTTAGATGGTCTTTGTAGCATGAGAACCAGCTTGGGGGTCAGCAAGATTGCAAGGGTGAAACGCCTCATGGAGACTTGAGGCACCTCATGTATGGCAAATAGGCGTGCTGGCTAAAGGTGGTTTCGGTTTTTCCCATCTTTTTTGCACTACCCATGAAAGGAGAAGTATGGGACTCACGTCTATGCTGCAGCTGTCTCACATCAGCTTTAAGCCTGAGAACTGAGTAATCACGTGAATGTTGATCGCACAGTTCTTGGTCGTCTGTCAGGGCTGGGCTCAGCCCTTCTTTCTCTGAGCTGGCCGCCTAGCTGTCGGCTAAATGCCAGCTCCCATCTCTCTCCACAGTTACTGTTGATGATATCCTGTTCGTCAGTCCTGCCTACTTAAAGTGGCTGTAAACCCTTACAAACCACTTTGACCTACAGGTAAGCCTAGATTAAGGCTTACCTGTAGGTCCAAGAAATATCTCTAAACCTATACGGTTTAGGAGATATTTGCCCGAAGACAGGCACCGCTGTCTACGGCGCATGCGCACTGAGCGCGGCTTCGTCACTGACGAAGATGCCGCGCGTGTCGGCTCCCTGCGCATGAGCGGGAGTGACGTCATTGCGGCTTCACCGAATCGGCGGAGCTGCGAGACCCCACCGAGAAGATGGATGCGCCAGACTACAGGGGACATCGGTGACATCGCTGGCTCCTGTGTCAGGTAAGTGACACATAATGGACTACTATGCGATGCTTAGGCATAATGGACTACTATGCAATGGTCCCTTATGCTTTGCCGGGAATGAAAGAGGAAGTAAACCCATCAGGGTTTACTTCCTCTTTAAGCTGCCCAGTCCAGAGGAGCTCTGCCTTTGCCTTCGCTTTCAACATCACAAGAAACTTTGCCTTTGCTTTCAACATCACAAGAAACTTTCTCCTGCATTCCTCTTTAAAGACAGGGTTTGCTGACATCCCTTCTGGCTCCAGATCCTGCTTGCTGTTCCACTACATTGATCCTTGACTTCTGGCTTGGCTGACTATCCGTTCCGGTTACTGAACTTCGGCTATGTGTTGACTACATTTGTTCTTTTTACATAGTTGCATAGTTAGTGAGGTTGAATAAAGACACCAGTCCAACCTGAGTGAGTGTCTACAATTGTCCCTATCCCCGTACATTGCACACCCACATCAGTCCCTACTCTCAAGGAGCCCACAATCCAAGGTCCCCATTCATATACTAGGGCCAATTTCGGACAGAAGCCAATTAACCTACCTGCATGTCTTTGGAGTGTGGGAGGAAACCGGAGTACCCAGAGGAAACCCACGCAGAACATGCAAACTCCAGGCAGGTAGTGGCGCAGTTGGGATTTGAACCAGCAACGCTTTTTACTGCTAGGTGAGAGTGCTAACCACTACACCACTGTGCCGCCCAATAATACTTTTATTATTAAACAAGTGTGATTTAACTGTACTTCTGTCTCAATCTGATTTAATCTCACAGTTCGGGAGTGGAGAGCAGTGACTGTCAGTCCACGCTCTCTGCCTCTCCAGTGCTCATGGGAGAGCCCTGAGCTGGAGAGGGGGCGGGGCGTAGCTGACTTTGGCTCTCAGTCACTCACTGAGAGATCTGGAGCCAGCAGTCGATTAGGCACTTGGGTGGGGCCCAACAACCTGGTCGGCATTCTTCCAGAGCCTGTAGCGGCTCTGTGACATCAGCTGAGAGCGGGGCAATAGCGCCTTACAAATTGACTCTGGGTCACAGGAACGCTTCTGTAAGAATGGTCAAACATCCCCATAGACACACTCCTAAACCTCGTGGACGGCCTTCCCAGAAGAGTTGAAGCTGTTATAGATGCAAAGGGTGGGGGCCAACTCAATATTGAACCCTACGGACTAAGACTGGGATGCCAATTAAATTTAATGTGCGTGTAAAAGCAGGTGTCCCAATACTTTTGGTTATATGGTGTATGAGCCGAGTATAACTTTTGTGTCTTTCTTTTGAGGGCACTTTTGTTTCAATATCAATTGTCTTAAGGACAGGATCTCTCTACAGATGTTACTTATCAGCCTGAAATCGACTTTGTCTCCTGAAGAAGTGAACTTTGCTTCACAAAACGATCTTATTTTATTGTATATTAGCGCATATTTATTTATTTTTTTGGTGCCCCGCGTGGGGAACGAAACCGCATATTTTTTAATATTTCTGTTTTGCTTTTTAACGCCTTATATGAAAATTTGAAAAGATGCAAAATTGTTTTTTTTATACATTGTTTGAAATATATTTGCCTGATGTGCCCCCACTCCATTGTTCTTCTGTTTCTGTCTGCCTTGGGAGCAACCTATTATGGGATGTACCGTATATACTCGAGTATAAGTCGACCCGAATATAAGCAGAGGCACCTACTTTTACCACAAAAAAACTGGGCAAACCTATTGACTCGTGTAGAAGCCTAGGGTGGGAAATGCAGCTGGTAAATGTAAAAAAAAAATAAAAAAAATAGATACATATAAAATTACATGAACCACTTCCGGACCGCCGATATACCTCCTTATATACGTCGTTGTTATGACAGCAGCTAGCTGCCATAACCCCGCTATCCTCTTGTTTGACCGGCGGTCCGGTTTCTGACAATAGTGGTCTCTGCGAGCGGATGCGCCGCAAGATCACTTTAATCAGCCCCTCCCGCCACGCTCTGGTGACCTCCGCCACTTACCAGAGCCGTCAGCAGCGGCGGAGGCGATCGGATCTTCATCTTTGCTGGGGAGGGGGAAGATAGCACCCACCTGTCCGACGGAGACTCTTTACCGCGTGATCAGCCGTGTCCAATCATGGCTGATCACAGTGTAAATAGGAAGAGCCGGTGATCGCTCCTTTCCTCACTCGCGTAAGACACGAGTAGAGGAGAGCCGATCGGCTGCTCCTCTGACAGGGGGGTCTGTGCTGATCGATTATCAGTGCAGCCCCCCCGAGGATGCCCACACTGGACCGCCAGGGACACCACCAGACCACCAGGGATGCCCAGGACAAGGTATGCCACCCTAGACCACACCAGGGATTCCAGTCAGTGCCACAATGGATGCCAATCAGTGCCCATAATGGATGCCAATCAGTGCCCACAATGGGCATCACTGATTGGCATGCATTATTGTTTGGCACTGATTGGCATCCATTAGTACAGTATATTATAATACAATGCCGCCTATCAGTTCCCATCTGTGCCGCCTATCGGTGTCCATCCGTGCCACCTATCAGTGCCCATCCATGCCCATCTGTGCTGCCTATCCATGCCCATCTGTGCCGCCTATCCATGCCCACCTGTACAATGCCGCCTATCAGTTCCCATCTGTGCCGCCTATCGGTGTCCATCCGTGCCACCTATCAGTGCCCATCCATGCCCATCTGTGCCGCCTATCCATGCCCACCTGTACCGCCTATCCATACCCATCCATGCCACCCATCAGTGCCAATTCGTGCCACCTATCAGTGCCACCCATCAGTGCCGCCTATCAGTGCCCATCAGTGCCACATATCAGTGTCCATCAATGCCACCTCATCGGTGCCCAAGTGTAACCCCATCAGTGCCCATCAGTGAAGGAGAAAACGTACTTATTTACAAAGTTTTGAAACTGAAACAAAAAAAAAAACATTTTTCTTCAAAATTTTCGGTATTTTTTATTTGTTTAGCAAAAAATAAAAAACCGTAGAGGTGATCAAATACCACCAAAAGAAAGCTCTATTTGTGGGGAAAAAAATGATAAAAATTTCATTTGGGTACAGTGTAGCATGACCGCGCAATTGTCATTCAAAGTGCGACAGCGCTGAAAGCTCAAAATTGGTCTGGGCAGGAAGGTGTTTAAGTGCCCCCCGGTATTGAAGTGGTTAAATGTTTCTGAATATTTATTTCAAAAGAAAAACAGTAAACTAAGCTCCGTAAGTGGAAAAAGAGGGTCAACAAAAACAATGTGGTATCAACAGGCACTTTAAAAAGTACAAAAATCTTAGTTCAAATCCTTCAAAACGGGATTCCTCCTCATCATCTGTATGTCCAAGCAGAGCTTCGGCATCGGCTGGTGTGAGGTCACCAGCGCAGACATTGTCATTATCACTGAGTTCGCGGTCATCACCATCACTGCCGCCGTTCTCATACAAAGTGCCGCCTTCACTGCCACCCATAGCGTTACCAATGCCGCATTTCTTGAAGGCCCCGTAGCACCACCAATCTCTTCCCATGCATCACGGACCCAACTTTGCTATCAATTCTATGTCGGGGGCTTCATCAGATTTCAAACTTTTGGTCGGTCGGTGGCTTGACCAGACGACATCCATTCACGCCACATCTTTCGCACGCCGGTCTTTTGAACGTTTTATTTATAAACCCACGTCTAGGGGCTGCACTACGGATGTAAGCCCACCTGGAAGAACGGCCAAAGAGACTCGAGAAGAGACTTTGCCGATTTTTTTTTTTTATATCATCGGTTGTGTGGGCTCTGAACGTATCCCAAACTAGCAATGATGGGTTTTTTTCTTCTTCGGGGGCCGCCCCGGGTCGCCCGTTCCAAATTTCTTCCAGCCATTTTTTCGTTCCGTCTTCATCCAACCAGCCTTTAACATGTACCGTAATTAGTGGTGGGAACTTGACCTTTTTTTCGGCAAGGTCTCTCTTTTTAAAAATAACGACGCTTAGTTCCATTGGCCATACACGACGGAACGACCGTGAAATTTTTTATTTTTTTTTCATTTCCTGTGGTCCTGATGGAAATTGTTTTTTGTCCCCCGAACTTGCCGCAGTTCTGTGGCTTGGAAGATCGAAGGTCATCAGTGTTAGGCTTGTGCAATTCGTCTCGTAACTAATCGAAATTCGGACGAATTTTGCATCTTTCGGACATTCGGATGCATCCGAATGACCGAATAAAAAAATAACAAATTACAACGAATACGAAAGAAATATAACGAATGAATTCGAAATGATTCGAAATTATTTCAACCACATTCGAAATTATTTCAGCATGATTCGACATTATTTCAACCGCATTCGAAAATATTTTGTGACCCAACTTTAGGGCCATGTATCTCGAAATCACTTGGTGCTAGACACTTCAAATTTGGGGTTTCTAGCTATAAGTGACCCCGAGATATGTGGCCCCAAAATCGGGTCGCAAAATGTTATTAGAGCAGAGAATGACATTTTGCGACCCGATTTTGGGGCCACATATCTCGGGGTCACTTATAGCTAGAAACCCCAAATTTGGTATGCAAACACAATGGTACTAGCTCTACAACATATCCGAATTTGAAGTGTCTAGCACTAAGTGACCCCGAGACACATGGCCCTAAAGTCGGGTCACAAAATATTTTCGAATGCGGTTGAAATAATGTCGAATCATGTTGAAATAATTTCGAATGCATTCGAAATTATTTCAGCATGATTCGACATTATTTCAACTGCATTCGAAATGATTTCAACATGATTCAACATTATTTCAACCGCATTCGAAAATATTTTGTGACCCAACTTTAGGGCCATGTATCTCGGGGTCACTTGGTGCTAGACACCTTAAATTTGGATATGTTGTAGATTGTATTTGCATACCAAATTTGGGGTTTCTAGCTATAAGTGACCCCGAGATATGTGGCCCCAAAATCGGGTCGCAAAATGTTATTAGTTAATAGAGCAGAGAATGACATTTTGCGACCCAACATATCCAAATTTAAGGTGTCTAGCACCAAGTGACCCCGAGATACATGGCCCTAAAGTTGGGTCACAAAATGTCATTCTCTGCTCTAATAACTAATAACATTTTGCGACCCGATTTTGGGGCCACATATCTCGGGGTCACTTATAGCTAGAAACCCCAAATTTGGTATGCAAACACAATAGTACTAGCACTACAAAATATCCAAATTTGGAGTTTCTAATAATGTCGAATCATGTTGAAATCATTTTGAATCCGGTAGAAATATTTTCGAATTTCGTTGAAATATTTTCGAATTTCGTTGAAATATTTTCGAATGTGGCCGATTTTTCGAATTCGGTAGAAAACTAAACGAAATCCGAAAACGAATTTAAGGAAGTTAACAAATATAACTAAACGAAATTAATGAATTAACGAATTAAAACGAAACGAAACTAAACAAATTTTTTCCTTTTGCACATGTCTAATCGGTGTTTCATCCATATTTCCAATATCTCTCAGGTCATAGTTATGGATCCGTCTCTGTTTGATGATAAATGAACGGAAGGACTTTGCTTTTTTTTCGTCAAGGACTTTTTTTCGGCAACTTCTTTGTTCTTTGCCGCAAACATAGGGCAAACCTATTCATGAAGCGGGTACACCATCCCGCCGACGCAACAAAATTTTCAATGCCCGGCGCCTTTAATTTGTCATCTTTAGCCATCTGAAGGGCACGCAAGCGAATTTCCTTGCGGGTTACGCAGCAACCGTTTTGCCGACACTCCGTGACCCATTTTTGCAATTCGGTCTCTAGAGCCCCGTATGACGTCGTTAAACCGCGCCGGGCTTTTTTTGCCTTTGGAGTCTTTTTCAAGTCAGCTTTCGTCCTCCGCCACTCCCTCACTTGTTTTTCGTTGACGCCAAATTCCCGGCTTGCAATGCTGTTGTTGCTTTCTTCTGCTCTTGACACAACCTTGAGTTTGAAACTGGCTTCGTAGGACCTGCGTTTTTGTTTTGGTCCAGGATTAGAAGTATCGGGATCCATTGCTAACAGAATAATAATAAAAAAAAAGACTTGTATAGTTTGAGGCCTAACGAAGGCTGACGATATTCCAGAACGTGACTGTTTGCATAGAGCAGCCTGCGTTAGGGCTCATAATATTCACGTTGCGTTGTGTACGCACTGTGTTACTGCATGCGCTGCGTTACCATATGTGCATGGGAAGTGCCAACGCAAAACTTGCAGTAACGCAGTGCGTACACAACGCAGCGTGTACATTATGAGCCCTAACACAGGCTGCTCTATGGCATACATAGTTGCCAACATCGTAACAATAAATAAATAAATCCGGGACACTTTTTTTGGCAGTAGGCGGAGTTGTATTATAATTAGGGGGCGAGGCATGCGGTTATAGGTGTGGCATAGGAAAAGGCGAAGATTCGGCGTGCGGAAAAGCGGCAAAATATGGGCGGGTTTACGTAAAATAGTGGGCGTGGCTCAAAGGGGTGTGGTTAGAGTCTGAGCTGAATACAGGATGGAGAGGGAAAGGGGGGGAGGGATGGAGAGGGAAAGGGGGGGAGGGATGGAGAGGGAAAGGGGGGGAGGGCTGGAGAGGGAAAGGGGGGTTAGGGAGGGATGGAGAGGGAAATGGGGGTGAGGGAGGGATGGAGGGACAGCAGCCCCTGATCCTACACCACAATAGCAATATGTTTTTTCCAGAGTTTGACAATCAGCAGATAAAGATACTCCAAATACCTGGTGTTAGCGCTTTAATCATCCCGGCGCCATGATTGTTATGGTGTCAGAATGATTGAAGCGCATTATTTCTATTATTACATTGTAATATTAACTCACCATAATGCAGAATCAGTGGGAGCCCTGAGCGCGTCACTAGCCACGTTGCCTGCCACCGGATGCCATCAGGTGCCCCCAGCAGAGTACCTCCTTACATCAGGTGCCCCATCAGAGCAGCCTTCCTCACATCTGTCTCCATCAGCGGAGCCCCTCCTTACATCTGGTGTCCCCATCAGTCCTCCTAACATCTGGTGCCCCCCTGTGACATCCAGACTGGCCCCCGACAACCAGACTGGCCCTCGACACCCAGACTGGCCCCTCTGATATCTAGACTGCCCCCCGACATCCGGACTGGCCCCCGACATCCAGACTGCCCCCTCTGACATCCAGACTGGCCCCCGACATCCAGACTGGCCCCCGACATCCAGACTGGCCCCCGACATCCAGACTGGCCCCTCTGCATATCGGGGGCCAGTGTGGTTGTCAGAGGGGGCAGTTTGGATGTTGGGGGCCAGTTTGGATATCGGGGGCCAGTCTGGATGTCAAACTGGCCCCCAACATCCAAACTGCCCCCTCTGACAACCACACTGGCCCCCGACATCCAGACTGCCCCCTCTGACATCCATACTAGCCCCCCACATCCAGACTCTGACTGGCCCCCAACATCCAGACTCACTGGCCCCCGACATCCAGACTGGCCCCCGACATCCAGACTCACTGGCCCCCGACATCCTCCAGACGCCGTCGTTGCCGCGCCAAAATATTCTGAACTGCGGTGCCGCAGCATCTCTATTGAAGACCAGCATCTGGTCTTCTTTAAAATGGCGGCCGGCAGAGACATTGTCTCCACCGGCCGTGGACCTCTAGCTGCCGGCGGCGAAAAACGGGGACAAACCAAATTTCCCGGGACATATAATTAAATCGGGACAAAGGTCCTAATCCCGGGAACGTCCCGAGAAATTCGGAACAGTTGGCAACTATGGGCATAGTCAACACTGGGTCCAGATAGGTGTTAATAAGAATTTGTGCCTGTGTTTCAATAAACAGTCTTATGATTTTTTACCACCCTACACGGATGTCGCGACAAGTGGCTGGATGAGCTAAGGGATCTTGGATCGTGCCGGTACCAGGCAAGGGAAGCTTATACGGTGGACATACTCCTCTCGAGTCCGTCATAGTAAGGGCTCATTTACACCTGCTTTGGCTTCAAACACACATTAAGGGCTAGTTTACACTGGCTTCCGAACGAGGCTTCCCACAGGCTTTGTTAAAGCTCTTTGAACGCTGTCACTAAATAAAATGGTTAGCTTACAGTCCTTTTTACACCTTGCTTTTGTTTTGGCTTTGCTTCAAAAATTATACCTCATGTAGCTTTAGTTGTGCTTCAAAGCCTCCATAGAAGTCTATAGCAAAGCTCGCTTGAAGCCCCACGAAGCCTCATCGAAGCCCCCACCAAAGCCTCATCGAAGCCCCCACCAAAGTCTCTTTGAAGCCCCCACCAAAGCCTCATCGAAGCCCCACCAAAGCCTCATTGAAGCCCCGCCAAAGCCTCTTCGAAGCCCCACCAAAGCCTCATCAAAGCCTCATCAAAACCTGATCGAAGCCCCACCAATGCCTCTTTGAAGCCCCACCAAAGCCTCATCGAAGCACTACCAAAGCCTCATCGAAGCCCCCACCAAAGCCTCATCGAAGCCCCCACCAAAGCCTCATCGAAGCCCCCACCAAAGCCTCATCGAAGGCCCGCCAAAGCCTCATCGAAGCCCCACCAAAGCCTCATCGAAGCCCCACCAAAGCCTCTTTGAAGCCCCACCAAAGCCTCTTTGAAGCCCCACCAAAGCCTCATCGAAGCCCCCACCAAATCCTCATCAAAGCCCCACCAAAGCCTCATCGAAGCCCCCACCAAAGCCTCATCGAAGCCCCCACCAAAGCCTCATCTAAGCCCCCACCAAAGCCTCATCTAAGCCCCAAAGCCCCATTGAAACACCAAGCAAAAGCAAGGTGTAAACAGGACTGTAAGCTAACCATTTTATTCAGTGACAGGAGCTTCGACTGGAGCTTTGAGAGCTTTAACAAGGCCTGTCCAAAGCCTTGTTTTGAAGCAAGTGTAAACTAGCCCTAAGCCCTTGTACACACGGGTCGGACATTCCGACAAACAAATCCGTCGGATTTTGTCCGAAACTGTTGCATAAACACGGTCGGACAAAGTTGTCGGAAAATCCGATCGTTCAGACCGTGATGACGTACGTTCAGGCTAGTAGCCAATAGCTTTGGTGTAGGAATTTGATCTGAGCATGCGTGGCACTTTGTCCGATCGGAATTCTCTACACATGATCGGACAAGGTCCGATCGGATCATGTTTTTGGAAAATTCTACCGACAAGTTGGAAAACTTGGTCCGTTGGATACTCCGACGGAAACAGGCCGATGTAGACCACACACAGTCGGATTATCCGCCAAAACGGTCTGATCGGACACATTCCGTCGGAATCTCTGACCGTGTGTATAAGGGCTAAGTGTTTATGAACTCTTCCACCACAAAATGTACTCAGCCAATGAGAGGTGAGGACTCCATTTTTATTTTTCTCCTGCTATCAATGGCCGACACGGTACAACACTTCATCCATGTCTTTGGTGATCTCTGATCTCCTTATCAACTGTTTCTTGCCGTTTCTTATGTTGTTGCCTTTTTATTTAGAAAGGTTTTTTATCCCCCCCACATGGGTGTGGCCCCTTTCTCAGTACTATGTTTCAATGGGAGAAACATTTACCAATCTGACCTCCAGATGGCACTGTTGTATCATCCATTCCATAGGACATCTTTGTAAAAAGGTCAGGCTATGGTTGAGGTCTATAAACTGTTTCTTCCATGATGAAGATCAGTCATGGAGTATATCTGAGGTGTATATCAGGGTGTGCTTCTTCCCCACATGTCCAGCAACATTCATATACAAGACATTTCCAACACTCAGGGCACTAATACACCTTATGAGTTGAGTGGGCTCTCTTATGTACAGAGCAACGCTGGTGAAGAACATTTCCCGCAATAGGAATACGGCTTTTCCCTATGCGAGACCTTTGAAGTTCTGATTTATATACAAAACATATATAAAATATTTCCTGCACTCGGGACAGGAATGTGGCTTCCCGCCTGTTACATAGTAGGTGAGGCTGAAAAAAGACACAAGTCCAACCTGTGTGGGTCTTCCTTTAGATACACCACGTCTACGGGTCTTCCTTTATCTAGATACACCACGTCTACGGGTCTTCCTTTATCTAGATACACCACGTCTATGGGTCTTCCTTTATCTAGATACACCACGTCTAGGGGCCTTCCTTTATCCAGATACACCACGTCTACGGGCCTTCCTTTATCTAGATACACCACGTCTACGGGCCTTCCTTTATCCAGATACACCACGTCTACGGGCCTTCCTTTATCTAGATACACCACGTCTACGGGCCTTCCTTTATCTAGATACACCACATCTACGGGCCTTCCTTTATCTAGATACACCACGTCTACGGGCCTTCCTTTATCTAGATACACCACGTCTACAGGTCTTCCTTTATCCAGATACACCATGTCTACTGGTCTTCCTTTATCTAGATACACCACGTCTACGGGCCTTCCTTTATCTAGATACACCACGTCTACGGGCCTTCCTTTATCTAGATACACCACATCTACGGGCCATCCTTTATCCAGATACACCACCTCTACTGGTCTTCCTTTATCCAGATACACCATGTCTACGGGCCTTCCTTTATCTAGATACACCACGTCTACTGGTCTTCCTTTATCCAGATACACCACGTCTACGGGCCTTCCTTTATCTAGATACACCACGTCTACGGGCCTTCCTTTATCTAGATGGCCACTCACCTCCTCATAGAAGGTTAGTAGATTGGTTTAGCAAGAACGATTCTTCATGAATCCATGCTGATTACTGCTAATGATATCGTTCTCATTACTAAAATCTTGTATATAGTCTCTTATCATCCCCTCGAAGAGTTTACATACTATTGATGTTAGGCTAACTGGTCTGTAATTCCCAGGGATGTATTTTGGGCCCTTTTTAAATATTGGTGCTACATTGGCTTTTCTCCAATCAGCTGCTACCATTCCAGTCAGTAGACTGTCAGTAAAAATTAGGAACAATGGTCTGGAAATTACTTGCCTGAGTTCCCCAAGTATCCTCGGGTGCAAGCCACCCAGTACCGGTGATTTATCAATGTTAAGTTTCCCAAGTCTAATTCTGTCCTCTGTTAGCCATGGAGGTGCTTCCTGTGATGTGTCCTGAGGATAAACACTGCAGTTTTGGTTACTGAAACCCCCCCCCCCCCCCCGATTCCCTCGTGAAGACTGAGGAGAAGAGGAGATTCAATACCTTCGCCATCTCCCCATCCTTTGTAACCAATGTCCTTCCTCATTCTTTATGGGGCCCAATATGGTCTGTCCTCCCTTTTTGACTGTTTACATACTTGAAAGAATTTCTTGGGATTTTTTTTTGCTCTCCTCCGCTATGTGTCTTTCTTGTTCTATCTTATCTGTCCTAATTGCACCCTTACATTTCTTGTTACATTCTTTATAAAGTCTGAATGCTGACCATGATCCCTCAGCCTTGTATTTTTTGAAGGCCTTCTGCTTTGCTTTTACATGCATTTTTACAGCCACCCAGGACTTTTGTTCGCTCTTTTAAATGTATTACCCAATGGAATACATTGGCTAATGCCCTTATTTAATATGCTCTTAAAGCAAACCCATGACTCCTCAGTGTTCTTTGCTCCTAAGATTTTATCCCAATTTATATCTTCTAGCAAGTTTCATAGTTTAGGGAAGTTGGATCTTTTGAAATTCAGTGTCTTTGTATTCCCCTTATGTTTCCTATTTGTGTGATTTATATTGAAGCCAATTGACCTGGGATCGCTGTTTACTGAATTGCCCCGTATTTCCATCAGGTCTGTATTGTTGGTAATCAGTAGTACCAGTAACGCTTTGTTTCTAGTTGGTGCGTCTACCATCTGACCCATAAAATTTTCCTGCAAGACATTTAGGAACTGGCGAGCCTTAGATGAATTCTAAGTTCCCTCCGCCCAGTCTATGTCTGGATAATTAAAAATCCCCCATTATGATGATACTTTCCATTCTTGCTGCTAATCCAAATTGTGATAGGAGATTCCCTCAGGTTAGGGGGCCTATAGCATACTCCCAATATTATTTTTCCCTTAGTTCCATCCCTTTGGAGCTCTACCCATAAGGATTCCACCTCCTCCCTAGCTCCCCTAGTGATGTCAACTCTCACATTCACTTGTACATTATTCTTGACATATAGACATACCCCCCTTTTTTACCCTCTCTATCATTGCGATAAAGGGTATACCCTCGAATGGTTGCCAGCCAATCATAAGAGCTGTTGAACCAGGTCTCTGAAATTCCAACAAAATCCAAATCCCCCTCGTACAACAGTATCTCTAGTTCTCCCGTCTTGTCCGCCAGGCTCCTGGCATTGGTGAACATGCCACGTAGTTTAGACCGGGCGCATATTGTCCTCTTATTGGGTGTTCTGAGATTGCAACTAGGACTTGCTACTATACTTAACTCGGGTTTATGTGCTTTAGTCAACTTAGCACTAATAATACCCTAGGGGTGTAACGGATCGGCACCCATCCGCGATCCGAACCGGTCACCCCGCTCGGATCGGCACACGCCGCGATCTCGGCCTTAGGAAAGGCCGGGGCTTCAGCCTAGTTCTGGAGCGGCGGCCATCTTGGTACACCCGCCGGCGTTTCACAATGTGATCGCTCAGTCAAATGACGGAGCGATCACCTGTAAACAAACCGGCGTCATGATGACGCCGGTTCCTCTCTCCCCTCTGTACTGATCTGTACAGTGGAGGGGAGAAATCGGATGGCAGCCACAGCCATCCCAGCAATACCCTGTCAATACTCTGCGATACCTACCCTGCCAATACTCTGCGATACCTACCCTGCCAATACTCTGCGATACCTACCCTGCCAATACTCTGCGATACCTACCCTGCCAATACTCTGCGATACCTACCCTGCCAATACTCTGCCAATACTTACTCTGCGATACCCTGCCAATACTCTGCAAAACCTAATCTGCCAATACTCTGCAATACTTACCCTGCCAATACTATGCGATACCTACCCTGCCAATACTATGCGATACCTACCCTGCCAATACTCTGCGATACCTACCCTGCCAATACTCTGCGATACCTACCCTGCCAATACTCTGCGATACCTACCCTGCCAATACTCTGCGATACCTACCCTGCCAATACTCTGCGAATACTTACTCTGCGATACCCTGCCAATACTCTGCAATACCTAATCTGCCAATACTCTGCAATACTTACCCTGCAATACCCAGCCATACCCATCCATGCTCAGCCAATTTTACATTGGAGGAGATGTATATTGCAGTGGGGACTATATGGTGGTGGAATTTTCACAGGTTTTTGCAAATTCAATTATTATTTGCTGATCCGATCCATGACTCTGATCCGAGGAACGATCCGATCCGTGAGTTTTTTGATCCGTTGCACCCCTAATGCCCCCAATAATAACCTCTGGAATATATTCTGCGCTCACTATCACTACATCTGGACCCTCCCCCCATCGCCTAGTTTAAAAACCCCCTCTAACATTTTGGCCATCTTTACTCCCAGCAGATCTACACCCTCCAGTGTGGGAATCAGAGATGATTTATAAAGGAAACATTTCCCGTACTCAGGACAGGAACAGGGCTTCTCGCCCGTGTGTGTGATCTCTGATGATTATAAAGTTTGGACTTTCTCACACTCGGGCCAGGAATGTGGCTTCTTACCTGTGTGGGATCTCTGATGTATGACCATCGTTGATTTAAAGAACAAACAAAAAACATTTCCCTCACTCAGGACGGGAACCTGGCTTCTCGCCAGTATGTTGTTTTTGATGTTTGTAAAGACTGGACCTATTTAAAAAACATTTCCCGCACTCAGGACAGGAAAATGGCTTCTCCCTAGTGTGCAATCTCTGATGCCTGCAAAAAGTCGACTTATGTGAAAAACATTTCCCGCACTCGGGACAGGAATATTGCTTCTCCTCCGTGTGCAATCTCTGATGCCTGCAAAGACTCGACTTTTTTGAAAAACATTTCCCGCACTCAGGACAGGAATGTGGCTTTTCACCCTTGTGAGACATCTGATGTGTGATCAGAGAAGATTTATGAAGGAAACACGTCTGACACTCAGGACAGGAATACGGCTTCTCACCTGTGTGCACTCCATGATGTCTGTATAGACTGGACTTATTTGAAAAACATTTCCCGCACTCAGAACACGAATACGGTTTCTCACCCTTGTGAGACCTTTGATGTGTGACTAGAGCATTTCTTTGAGAAAAACATTTTCCACACTCTGGACAGGAATGCGGCTTCTCACCCCTGTGAGATCTCTGATGTCTGGAAAGGTTGGTCTTTACTGAAAAACATTTCCCACACTCAGGACAGGAATATGGCTTCTCACCCGTGTGAGATCTGTAATGTACATCCAGTGCTGGTTTATGTAGAAAACATTTCCCGCACTCAGGGCAGGAGTACATCTTCTTGCCCATGTGTAGTCTCTGATGTCTGTAAATACTGGACTTTTTACAGGAAAACTTTTTATGTGTTGGAAGGATGGCACTGTCCCTCATAGTCTGAGGTTCCTCAGGATAAGAGGAATACGATGGTCCGGCACCGTCCCGCACAGTCTGAGGTTCCTCGGGATAAGAGGAATACGATGGTCCGGCACCGTCCCGCACAGTCTGAGGTTCCTCAGGATAAGAGGAATACGATGGTCCGGCACTGTCCCGCACAGTCTGAGGTTCCTCAGGATAAGAGGAATACGATGGTCCGGCACCGTCCCGCACAGTCTGAGGTTCCTCGGGATAAGAGGAATACGATGGTCCGGCACCGTCCCGCACAGTCTGAGGTTCCTCGGGATAAGAGGAATACGATGGTCCGGCACCGTCCCGCACAGTCTGAGGTTCCTCAGGATAAGAGGAATACGATGGTCCGGCACCGTCCCGCACAGTCTGAGGTTCCTCGGGATAAGAGGAATACGATGGTCCGGCACTGTCCCGCACAGTCTGAGGTTCCTCAGGATAAGAGGAATACGATGGTCCGGCACCGTCCCGCACAGTCTGAGGTTCCTCAGGATAAGAGGAATACGATGGTCCGGCACCGTCCCTCACAGTCTGAGGTTCCTCGGGATAAGAGGAATACGATGGTCCGGCACCGTCCCGCACAGTCTGAGGTTCCTCAGGATAAGAGGAATACGATGGTCCGGCACCGTCCCGCACAGTCTGAGGTTCCTCAGGATAAGAGGAATACGATGGTCCATCTACACTGTGTGGTGCCGGATGGACATTTGAGGTAGTCGGGTTTTCTCCTGGACTATACTGTGTGATGTCCTCATCTTCTACTTTACAGTCTGGAGACAAAGTGAGACAATCCTCTGAGGTTTTCCTCATCTCCCGTCCATCTACTAAAATAGAAATACAAAGATTATTACTAGACATCAGCTGATTGGTTCCCCTAAACCAGGACTCCGCCCACATCAGGCAGCTTTGTCTCTGAGGATCTTACAATTCCCCCCTCAAGGTAACTAGTAAATGGCTCCTCTGATCTCCTACCAGATCATTTCTTTATTCATGGACCTTAGTCAGAGAGGGAGGAAACAACGAGAACTGTCTTCTATAGGAGTGACAGTGATGAGGGGATTATAGGACGGGTGTCCCCTCCCCCTCTATCACTCATTGCCATCTAACTGACATGAGATGTATTGCACTTCCTTGCCTGGTCCACAATGTGTTCATGAACAATAGCCTGGGTCATAAAATATTCAAGCTGAGTCCTGAGGGATCTCTCTCCACCCAACGTTTCCAGTAAACAGCAGAAAAAATACCCCTGGTTGATTTTCTGTGCCATAGATACTGCTAAACCCAGAGCACCGAGCAGGAGACCCAAGATCCTTCCCCCAGTTGCCTAGGTTGAGCAATGCCTATAGTGAGAGTCAACATTTTGCTGATCCCCAGAACCTCCATAAATCCAGTCTAGATACATAAATTGTGTCGGCAGCACAGAGAAGGAAGATTATCGGAGAGAAATCCAGGAATACAGGACGGGGAACACAGCTCAGGAAAGTGACCAGGGGATTACAGGCTGATATCACCCAGCCCCCGCCCTACTCTGGACCAATCAGTGAGCAGTATGGGTGGAGGAATGGATTTAGTGTTAATGACCCACCTGTGCTGATCTCTGTAGGAGTGTCCTCCTCTATAAATGTCCCCGTTATTCCATCCTCCTCCATAGACTGCTGATCATCCCTCACATACCTCTCTTCTTCTTCTGATTTCACCTCAAATTCTATATCCATTGGATCTCCACTCTAAACCAAGAAAATGAGAGAGAATATCATCAAAAAAAAAAAAGTTCTACTGTGAAACCAGATAGAAAAACATTGTCTTCACAAGTCCATGTTCTAGAGCCGCGTTTCTCAACTCCAGTCCTCAAGGAGCCCCAACAGGTCATTTTTCTAGGATTTCCATCCAGATGAAACGGCTGTGGAAATTACTAAGGCAGTGAAACTGATCAAATCACCGGTGCAAAATAATGGGAAGACTGAAAACATGACCTGTTAGGGCACCTTAAGGGCTGGAGGTGACAAACACTGTTCTAGATGCAACATTCCACAGACCTTGTAACATCTCTCTGGTGAGTTCCTGTTACTGGATGACTCCCCCATGGTGTCCTGGTACAGATCATTGTGTCCTTCAGGAAACTCCTCCATCACCCCATCCTCATCATCCTCCTCTTTTATCTCTTCTTTAACTTCAACTTTAGGATCTCTCAGGTTTCCACTCTGCATATATAATAAAAATGACATCAATGGTAACAATGCAGATAATGTACAGATCCTAATGATACTATCAGTGATTGTTCCTCATCTACCCGATGATGGTGGGGGATGGTCACCATCCAGACACATCCCTTGTCTGTTACTGGATAATGTCCCAGAATCCTCCTCACCTCTCCTGTCAGCAGCTCCATCATCTTCTTGGTGACTTCTAGAATCTTCTCCATGTTGTGTCTCTCAGGTTTTAGGGAGTCACATGGAGGCACTGTGATGGTCATATGATCACCTGACTTCACAGGAGGAAATCTCTGTATTGGAGAACCAATAGGAATATCATGTTAGAATCCCAGAATCCTCCTCACCTCTCCGGTCAGGTCTGTGTTTTATTAATAGAGATAAGAGTGATGTCATGTGACCTCCCAGAATCCTCCTCACCTCTCCGGTCAGGTCTGTGTTTAATTACTAGAGATAAGAGTGATGTCATGTGACCTCCTCCCAGAATCCTCCTCACCTCTCCGGTCAGGTCTGTGTTTTATTAATAGAGATAAGAGCGATGTCATGTGACCTCCCAGAATCCTCCTCACCTCTCCGGTCAGGTCTGTGTTTTTATTAATAGAGATAAGAGTGATGTCATGTGACCTCCCAGAATCCTCCTCACCTCTCCGGTCAGGTCTGTGTTTTTATTAATAGAGATAAGAGTGATGTCATGTGACCTCCCAGAATCCTCCTCACCTCTCCGGTCAGGTCTGTGTTTTTATTAATAGAGATAAGAGTGATGTCATGTGACCTCCCAGAATCCTCCTCACCTCTCCGGTCAGGTCTGTTTTATTAATAGAGATAAGAGTGATGTCATGTGACCTCCCAGAATCCTCCTCACCTCTCCGGTCAGGTCTGTGTTTTTATTAATAGAGATAAGAGTGATGTCATGTGACCTCCCAGAATCCTCCTAACCTCTCCGGTCAGGTCTGTGTTTTATTAATACAGATAAGAGTGATGTCATGTGACCTCCCAGAATCCTCCTCACCTCTCCGGTCAGCAGGTAGATGATCTCCAGTGTGAGGTTTAGTATCTTCTCGGCCATGTAACTCTGGTTCTCCTCCATCTTCATTCGTAATTTCATCTATACAGGTTTCCTTGTAGACAGATACATTTGGCAAATGAAATTAGGAATTTTTGGGTGGTTTTGGTCACACAATGGTATCAATTTTTAGTTTTAATTGCCCAACATTAGCAAATATATGTGGAAGCCTCACTGCCTCATCAAAGCCCCTCTGTAAAGTCCTAGCTCTAGTCTCTGAGATCCTCCATATTGGAGCATATAAACCAATGGATGAATGAAAGCTTGGAAAGCTTGGGGGTAGCCCATTCCTCCTTAAAGGCACCAGGATACACCAGAAGCCCAGTACAGCGCAATGGCAGCTCAAGGCGCCCAATGTGTTCCTTCCACCATTCCAGCAAGTCAAACAAACATGGCAACCACCCCAATTTATCACCAGCTTTTAGAGTAAAGTGCACAATTATTTTGTACCCATATGACATTTTTATCATTTTTTTCATACCATTAGAGCGTTCTATTGGTGATATTTAATCACTACTGGGTTTTCATTTTTTGGCAAACTAACGGAAAAAAAAAAAAGACAGAAAATTAAAAAAATATATATATACCGTATATACTCGAGTATAAGCCGAGATTTTCAGCCTCTTTTTTGAGGCTGAAAGTGCCCCCCTCGGCTTATACTCGAGTCATCGCTGTCTGCCTGCTCGATCAGCGTGTCGAGCAGACAGACAGCGGACATTCTACCCTTCAAAAGCCGCGCCTCCGCCTTCGCCTGTGATAGGCGGAACACTGAATTACCCAGCAGTCAGTGTTCCGCCCATCACGGACATCCGCTCATCCTCGTACTACGGACGAGGATGAGACGATGTCCGTGATAGGCGGAACACAGGCTGCTGGGAAATTCAGTGTTCCGCCTATCACAGGCGAAGGCGGAGGCGCGGCTTTTGAATTTTAGAATGGCCGCCGAGGCGCCGACGAAGAGCGGCGATCCTGGCAAGGCACGGGACGGAAGCAAGGCAAGGCACGGGACGGGACGGAGGCAAGGAGGCAAGGCACGGCACGGGACGGAGGCAAGGCACGGCACGACACGGGACGGAGGCAAGGAGGCAAGGCACGGCACGGGACGGAGGCAAGGCACGGGACGGAGGCTCGGGACACAGGCTCGGGACACAGGTAGGCTGGACACACACACACACACACACGGACACACGGACACACACACACAGGGATGGATGGATGGAGACACACACACACAGGGATGGATGGATGGAGACACACACACACAGGGATGGATGGATGGATGGAGACACACACACACAGGGATGGATGGATGGATGGAGACACACACACACAGGGATGGATGGATGGATGGACACACACACACACAGGGATGGATGGATGGACACACACACACACAGGGATGGATGGACGGACACACAGGGATGGACGGACACACAGGGATGGACGGACACACAGGGATGGACGGACACACAGGGATGGACGGACACACACACAGGGATGGACAGGCATGTCTCACCCTCGGCTTATACACGAGTCAATAAGTTTGCCAGTTTTTTTGGGGGTAAATTGGGGGCCTCGGCTTATATTCGGGTCGGCCTATACTCGAGTATATACGGTATATCTTTTGATGACGGCCCAAGGCCGAAACGCGTCAGTAATTTTGGATGATGTTATTGCCGTAATGCTCAATTTAATATTTTCTATGGAGAAGCTGTCGAGTTGCCGGCCTGCATGTTCTATGGATCTTTTGTGAGCTTAATTAGCCTGATCACCGACTACTCTACACACCAACTATACTATATAGAGTTAGCCCTTGTACACACGGTCGGAGATTCCGACAACCAAATCCGTCGGATTTTATCCGACGGATCTTGTCCGAAACTGTTGCATACACACGGTCGGACAAAGTTGTCGAAAAATCCGATGTTTCAGAACGTGATGACGTAATTTCTTTACGACGGGGACTACGTTCAGGCTAGTAGCCGATAGCTTTGGTCTAGGAATTTGATCTGAGCATGCGTGGCACTTTGTCCGATCGGAATTCTCCACACATGATTGGAGTATGTCCGATCGGAGCATTTTGTCGGAAAATATTTCCGGCAAGTTGGAAAATTTGGTCCGACAGATATTCCGACGAAAACAGTTCCGACACAGACCACACACAGTCGGAATATCCGACAAAGCGCTCCGATCGGAACACATTCCGTCGGAATCTCCGATCGTGTGTACAAGGGCTTAGAGTCTGGGTGAGTTTTTCTCTTGCCATCTTTCATAGTTTGCTATAAAATTTTGCAAACAAGTAATTTTTCCTTCACTGGTGTACGCAGATGAGGCTGCACTGATGGGAATTGATAGGCTGCACTGGTGGGCACTGATCAGGAGGCACGGATGAGGCTGCACTGAATGGTGGCGCTGATGATAAGGCACTAATTGGCAACACTGGTAGGTGGCACTGGTGGCCACTGATTAGCAGTACCGATGGGCACTGATAGGTGACACTGGTGGGCACTGATTAGCAGTACTGATGGGCACTGATAGGTGACACTGGTGGGCACTGATTAGCAGTACTGATGGGCACTGATAGGTGACACTGGTGGGCACTGATAGGTGACACTGGTGGGCGCTTTTGGAACCAATATCCCTTTAACAGAAGCAGGCGATCGGCTTTCCCCTTTTCTCCTCATGCTGTCAGCACGAAGTGCCCATCCCCGAAGGGGAAGAGCGAGTTATGAATTGGGACGGGCACCTTTTTTTGGGGGGGGGTTTAGCTTTATGCTCCATACTGCTGACCCCTTTACTCCGTCATTGTACTGGCTGCATCTTGCAACGATTGCCCATTTTCTGTCTGTGCGGGGTAATATTTTTCTCCCTGTTCTGTGTGTGGCGAACACTTCGAGAATGTGAAGATTATAAAACAATGACATATTATGTTTAAAGGGGTTGTAAAGGTTTCTTTTTTTATTTTCTAAATAGGTTCCTCTAAGCTAGTGCATTGTTGGTTCACTTACCTTTTCCTTCAATTTCCCTTCTAAATGTTTTTTTTCTTTGTCTGAATATCTCACTTCCTGTTTCTCCTCAATAAACTTCTCACCATCATCCGAGCGGTGGTTAGTCAGCCAGAACAGCTTACTGAGGAGGAACAGGAAGTGAGAAATTCAGACAAAGGAAACAAAGAAAAAAAACATTTATAAGGGAAATCGAAGGAAAGGGTAAGTGAACCAACAATGCACTAGCTTATAGGAACCTATTTACTAAATTAAAAACAAACCTTTACAACCCCTTTAAATGCAGCCCTAAAAAAAAAAAAAAAAAACCCACCCCCCCAAACCCAACAAAAGTCATATAATCCACCAGGTTGCAAAATGTTCCGGCCCGGTAACTGGGGGAATGTTCTGCCCCTGAAGGGGTTAATCTAGGTTCCTGCACTATATATGTGTGTATCATCATCTGCTGGAGATAAAAGACATCACAGTCACTATGGAGGAAGAGGACAGACATGACGGGGGGGGGGGGTTACTGGGTGTAAATAGAAAATAAGAACTTATTACCTCCTCTACTGCCACTTTCAGCAACGTCTCCTCTGTTATTCGTACCTCATGGAACTTCCTGTCTTTATCTAAGATCACTTCCTGTTTGTCCCTGACATCACTTCCTGTCTTCCATAGAGACTTCCTGTCCGGGTAGGAGGTTGAAGATCACTACCTTGTGGAAATCAGAAGAACTGCAGCCCAGAGAACCGTCTTGTAGTGGGAAGGCGGCCCTGTGCTGTGTGTGTATGTACTGTATATCCTTATAGATGGTGACCAATAACATAAAGGGCGCTTTCTCCCGCTGAGCTGAGCACTAATATAAAGGGATCATTCTCTCACTGGCCAATAATATAAGGGGGTTCTTCTCCCACTGGCCACTAATATAAGGGTTTTTTTTCTCCCACTGGCCACTAATATAAGGGGGTCCTTCTCCCACTGGCCACTAATATAAGGTTTTTTTTTCTCCCACTGGCCACTAATATAAGGGGGTCCTTCTCCCACTGGTCACTAATATAAGGGGGTCCTTTTCTCACTGGCCACTAATATAAGGTTTTTTTTTCTCCCACTGGCCACTAATATAAGGGGGTCCTTCTCCCACTGGTCACTAATATAAGGGGGTCCTTTTCTCACTGGCCACTAATATAAGGTTTTTTTTCTCCCACTGGTCACTAATATAAGGGGGTTCTTCTCCCACTGGCTACTAATATGAGGAAGTTCTTCTCTCACTGGCCACTAATATAAGTTTTTTTTTTCTCCCACTGGTCACTAATATAAGGGGGTCCTTCTCACACTGACCATTGATATAAGGGGGTCCTTCTCCCACTGGCCACTAATATAAGGCTTTTTTTCTCCCACTGGTCACTAATATAAGGGGGTCCTTCTTCCACTGGCCACTAATATAAGGGTTTTTTTCTCCCAATAATATAAGGGGGTCCTTCTCCCAATGACCACTAATATAAGGGTTTTTTTCTCCCACTGGTCACTAATATAAGGGGGTCCTTCTTCCACTGGCCACTTATATAAGGGGGTCCTTCTCTCACTGGCCACTAATATAAGGTTTTTTTCTCCCACTGATCACTAATATAAGGGGGTTCTTCTCCCACTGGCCACTAATATGAGGAAGTTCTTCTCTCACTGGCCACTAATATAAGGTTTTTTTTCTCCCACTGGTCACTAATATAAGGGGGTCCTTCTCACACTGACCATTGATATAAGGGGGTCCTTCTCCCACTGGTCACTAATATAAGGGGGTCCTTCTTCCACTGGCCACTAATATAAGGTTTTTTTTCTCCCAATAATATAAGGGGGTCCTTCTCTCAATGGCCACTAATATAAGGTTTTTTTTCTCCCACTGGTCACTAATATAAGGGGGTCCTTTTCTCACTGGCCACTAATATAAGTTTTTTTTTCTCCCACTGGTCACTAATATAAGGGGGTCCTTCTCCCACTGGTCACTAATATAAGGGGGTTCTTCTCCCACTAGCTACTAATATGAGGGAGTTCTTCTCTCACTGGCCACTAATATAAGGTTTTTTTTTCTCCCACTGGTCACTAATATAAGGGGGTCCTTCTCACACTGACCATTGATATAAGGGGGTCCTTCTCCCACTGGCCACTAATATAAGGGTTTTTTTCTCCCACTGGTCACTAATATAAGGGGGTCCTTCTTCCACTGGCCACTAATATAAGGGTTTTTTTCTCCCAATAATATAAGGGGGTCCTTCTCCCAATGACCACTAATATAAGGGTTTTTTTCTCCCACTGGTCACTAATATAAGGGGGTCCTTCTTCCACTGGCCACTAATATAAGGTTTTTTTCTCCCACTGGTCACTAATATAAGGGGGTTCTTCTCCCACTGGCCACTAATATGAGGGAGTTCTTCTCTCACTGGCCACTAATATAAGGTTTTTTTTCTCCCACTGGTCACTAATAAGGGGGTCCTTTTCACACTGACCACTGGTATAAGGGGGTCCTTCTCCCACTGACCACTAATATAAGGGGACCCTTCTCCCACTGACCACTGATATAAGGGGGTCCTTCATGGTCACTAATATAGTTAAATAGTTAGTAAGGTTGAATAAAGACACCAGTCCATCCAGTTCAACCTGAGTGAGTGTCTACAATTGTCCCTATCCCTGTACATTGCACACTCACATCAGTCCCTACCCTCAAGAAGCCCACAATCCAAGGTCCCCATTCATATACTAGGGCTAATTTTGGACAGAACCTACCTGCATGTCTTTGGATTGTGGGAGGAAACCGGAGTACCCGGAGGAAGCCCATGCAGGCACAGGGAGAACATGCAAACTCCAGGCAGGTAGTGCTGTGGTTGGGATTTGAACCAGTGACCCTTTTTACTGCTAGGCAAGAGTGCTAACCACTACACCACTGTGCCGCCCACAATATAAGGGGATCTTTCTCATACTGACCACTAATATAAGGGGTTCCTTCTCCACTGGCCACTAATATAAGGGGATCCGTCTCCCACTGTCCACTAATATAAGGGAGTCCTTCTCCCACTGATATAAGGGGATCCTTCTCCCACTGGCTATTAATATAACAGTTTTTTTCTCCCACTGACCACTAATATAATGGGATCCTTCTCCTACTGTCCACTAATATAAGGGGTCCTTCTCCCACTGGCCACTAATATAAGGGGATCCTTCTCCCACTGTCCACTAATATAAGGGGTCCTTCTCCCACTGGCCACTAATATAAGGGGATCCTTCTCCCACTGTCCACTAATATAAGGGGTCCTTCTCCCACTGGCCACTAATATAAGTGGGTCCTTCTCCCACTGGTCACTAATATAAGGGGGTTCTTCTCCCACTGGCTACTAATATGAGGGAGTTCTTCTCTCACTGGCCACTAATATAAGGGGGTCCTTCTCCCACTGGCCACTAATATAAGGGGGTCCTTCTCACACTGGCCACTAATATAAGGGGATTCATCTCCCACTGGCCACTAATATAAGGGGGTCCTTCTCACACTGACCACTAATATAAGTGGATCCTTCTCCCACTGGCCACTAATATAAGGGGGTCCTTCTCACACTGACCACTAATATAAGGGGACCCTTCTCCCACTGGCCCCTGACAATCATTCAGCTTGTTCCCTGGTCACACTCTGGTCACTTTCACTTACCACAGGAACATAAAGTAGACCAGGGACATCCAACCTGCGGCCCGCCTCAGAAAGTTAAGCATGTGGCCTGAGCCTGCCTGGAGTGACGCCCGGGGAAGCCGTGCAAGCACATCAGGCATGTTGGCTGACACAATCAAGCACGGCTCTTGCTTGTCCGTAGGGACACCGTGGATGACGTGCAAACGTGGCAACCCATATTGACAAGCCAGGCAAATGCACGTCTGGAGAGATTCCCGAGACTGCCGTGTTTGCATTAGCACCGGCAGCAGAGAATGCAGGGGCGCCAGCTAAATGTAAATGTTGCGTGGCCGGATCTGGGGAGGGGGCTGAGGTGGGCTATGCTCCCTCCCCCCCAGATCTCAATTGCTGTGCCAGATGTGAGGGTAGGAGTTAATACCTCCCCAGTTCTTTAGGTTTTGGCGGGCTTTTCTCTAGGTTCAACCCAATGATCCTGTAATATAAAAGAGGGACAGGGGTCAGGAGGGAGAGTCTGGGGCCCATAATAACTCAGAGAGAAAGAGAGAGGTCCGGGGCCCGTAAGGGAAAGAGACGGAGAATGGCACCCATGAGGAACAAAAGAACATTGCTTACTACTACTACTGGTATGTAAAGACCTTCAGAGCTTGGGGGCCTCCCTGAAGGCACCAGCGGCTGGAGAATACCTCTGACGGACTCTGTACTACAAATGGACTACACAGTACATTCCAAGAGGGGGCGGGGGAGAAAAGCTCACAAACTCAATTACCAAATAAAGGTTTAGGTTTTAAAGCATGGGAAAAAGCTATCCCATCAATTCTCCAAAGTCAAAGCTTCAGATGGGGTGGGTGACCCAGGGAGGGTGTGACACAGTTCCCCAACACCCAGCAGCTCTTAGAATCCTGGGTGATAGGAATACCCATTCCACTTTTGAGCGGTAAATATACCATCATTGGCTCACCCAATGCTATCTACATTGACACGTTTTTTAACTCTGAATTCATGTAAATTCTTCCAGATCCACCTGTCCCCCTGAAGAGACCATATGTTGGTCGAAACGCGTCGGCGCTCAACTACTATATAATATTATAACAATGTATAACTATACATGTTTGTTTTATTGGATTGTGGAATATGTAATATGTATTCTCTGAACCAGATGATATACTGTACACACTGTTTCGAACTATACTATGACATTGGACATTTTTTGAATAAATCAATTTCTGATATTTGAATTTGCTATTCCGCTGCCAAAAAGCCCCATCGGGGAAATCCTTTCTTTTTTTTTGTACAGATCTTGCTTGGCTTTCCTCTGTACTCCAGTGCCCGCCCAGGAAGACTCTACCACATGCGTATTCATATCCAGATAAGTGAGACCTGTTTCTCTTTTATTTTGCCTTTTCTGTGTGTCCTGAGGAAGCAGATCAGTGAAACGCGTTGACACACAGGGGCTTACTAACCTGAAACTTTGATCTTGTAACAATAACGACATGTCCAAAGTATTGGGTCCTTGTTGGCCATAGTTTCTACATATATGAATACATGTTTTTTTAATGACACGTGTTAATGTATATTTCTGGATTTTATCTTTTTCTATCAATAAAATATGATTTTTTTTTTTATACAGTATATACATTGTGGTCCAATCTGCCTTTAAAGTCCAACTTATTGGTTCTTTTTTTTTTGTTTCCAGGGATGTAGGAAAGAATAATCTTCCTGCATGTTGGACTTTATGTTTTGCACTTTTCCAGGTAAAGTTTTGAAACCTTGTTCCAGCCTGGTTTGAAGTTACTGGAAGGGGTTTAATGCAAGTAACCATCACCATTTCATAGTTCAGGTCACTGAGGTACTTTGGGGGTACGAAGACATCAGTACAAGAATAATACAGTGTGAGGACACACGTGGTTACCTAGGGTAATGGAAGTTTAACAAGCAGCCTGTCATTAAGCATGTGCCTGAGATAGTGGGGTAGCCTCTTGCTGGAGGGAGCTGTTGTCTGCCCCCTCTCCGGGACCGGTCCGTCTCCCTCAGCAAGTCCACGATATGTGCTCGGGTGGGACTCCATTCCCTTATTGCAAGTGAGGTAGTGGCAGGGCTGGACTGGGACAGAAATTTGGCCCTGGAATTCATCCAGACCGGCCCACTTACATTTTGAGTGTCCCATCAGCACCCACATACATCAGAGTGTCCCATCACCAGCCCCCTTACAACAGAGTGTCCGATCAGCATCCCTTACATCAGAGTGTCCCATCACCAGCCCCCTTACATCAGAGTGTCCCATCACCAGCCCCCTTATATCAGAGTGTCCCATTACAAGCCCCCTTACATCAGAGCGTCCCATCACCAGCCCCCTTACGTCAGAGTGTCCCATCACCAGCCCCCTTACATCAGAGTGTCCCATTACAAGCCCCCTTACATCAGAGTGTCCCATCAGCAGCCCCCTTACATCAGAGAGTCCCATGAGCACCTGCTTACATCAGAGTGTCCCATCACCAGCCCCCTTACATCAGAGTGTCCCATCAGCACCTCCTTACATCAGAGTGTCCCACCACCAGCCTCCTTACATCAGAGTGTCCCATCACCAGCCTCCTTACATCAGAGTGTCCCATCACCAGCCCCCTTACAACAGAGTGTCCCATTACCAGCCCCCTTACATCAGAGTGTCCCATCACCAGCCTCCTTACATCAGAGTGTCCCACCACCAGCCTCCTTACATCAGAGTGTCCCATCACCAGCCTCCTTACATCAGAGTGTCCCATCAACAGCCCCCTTACATCAGAGTGTCCCATCACCAGCCCCCTTACATCAGAGTGTCCCATTACAAGCCCCCTTACATCAGAGCGTCCCATCAACAGCCCCCTTACATCAGAGTGTCCCATCACCAGCCCCCTTACATCAGAGTGTCCCATCAACAGCCCCCTTACATCAGAGTGTCCCATCACCAGCCCCCTTATATCAGAGTGTCCCATCAGCAGCCCCCTTACATCAGAGAGTCCCATGAGCACCTGCTTACATCAGAGTGTCCCATCACCAGCCCCCTTACATCAGAGTGTCCCATCAGCACCCCCTTACATCAGAGTGTCCCATCACCAGCCTCCTTACATCAGAGTGTCCCATCAGCAGCCCCCTTACATCAGAGTGTCCCATCACCAGCCTCCTTACATCAGAGTGTCCCATCACCAGCCCCCTTATATCAGAGTGTCCCATCACCAGCCCCCTTACATCAGAGTGTCCCATTACCAGACCCCTTACATCAGAGTGTCTCATGAGCAGTCCCCTTACATCAGAGTGTCCCATCAGCACCCCCTTACATCAGAGTATCCCATTAGCACCCCCTTACATCAGAGTGTCCCATCACCAGCCCTTTTTACATCAGAGTGGCCCACTGAGCCATCGGCCCACCGGGAAACTCCCAGTAGTCCCGATGGCCAGTATATGCCTGGGTAGTGGTGATACGCTGGACAGTAGTGATGGACGAACTTCCGACGGGACGTTTCGCGAACGCGAAACGCGAACGGACACAAACGTTCGCGAAAACGACCGTTCGCCGCGGGCTCCATTGACTTCAATGGGAGGCGAATTTCGCAAACCTTTAGGTCGAATTTGCGGCCACGGGGTAATTATTAGGGGGTAGCACGTAGTCCCACCACCTGGACAATAGCATAATACATGTATGAGGTGAATTTGGGATCGATAACTACAAGCATTTTTTTTTTATTTGGGAAATTGTTCTGACAATTCAGGACTATGGAGCTAATGAAGGCAATGGAGGAGAGGGAAGGTCAGGGACCAGGGTAGGCAAACAAGAGGGTGCAGGAGATACAGAGCACTGACAGCAGCACCGTAATACAGAGCACTGACATCAGCACCGTGACATACAGCGCTGACAGCAGCTCCGTGACATACAGCGCTGACAGCAGCTCCGTGACATACAGCGCTGACAGCAGCTCCGTGACATACAGCGCTGACAGCAGCTCCGTGACATACAGCGCTGACAGCAGCTCCGTGACATACAGCGCTGACAGCAGCACCGTGACATACAGCGCTGACAGCAGCTCCGTGACATACAGCGCTGACAGCAGCTCCGTGACATACAGCGCTGACAGCAGCTCCGTGACATACAGCACTGACAGCAGCTCCGTGACATACAGCGCTGACAGCAGCTCCGTGACATACAGCGCTGACAGCAGCACCGTGACATACAGCGCTGACAGCAGCTCCGTGACATACAGCGCTGACAGCAGCTCCGTGACATACAGCGCTGACAGCAGCTCCGTGACATACAGCGCTGACAGCAGCTCCGTGACATACAGCGCTGACAGCAGCTCCGTGACATACAGCGCTGACAGCAGCTCCGTGACATACAGCGCTGACAGCAGCTCCGTGACATACAGCGCTGACAGCAGCTCCGTGACATACAGCGCTGACAGCAGCTCCGTGACATACAGCGCTGACAGCAGCTCCGTGACATACAGCGCTGACAGCAGCTCCGTGACATACAGCGCTGACAGCAGCACCGTAAGCAGCCCCAGGAGGAAGTCAGCACAGCACAGGGATGGTGTGATCCCCTCATAATAAGAACCCCCAGGAGGAAGTCAGCACAGCACAGGGATGGTGGGAGCCCCTCATAATAAGAACACCCAGGAGGAAGTCAGCACAGCACAGGGATGGTGGGAACCCCTCATAATAAGCAGCCCCAGTAGAAATATGACACCGCTCAACCTCTTCAAAGAGGAGGGTAGGGGCATATAGTACGGTGTGCTTTTTTGGGTCAGGGAAGTGAGCCAAATGAATTAAGAAGGTCTGTGTGCTTGATTCCAAAAATTGTTTATAGACATATACATGGTCTACTGATCACATGTGTTGAATTCCTCCGAGATCCATGCCTCATTCATTTTTAGAAATGTGAGGTAGTTAACACTGTGGTGAGCTAGGCGAGTACGCTTATCGGTCACAATCCCCCCTGCTGCGCTGAACGTCCTTTCGGACAGGACACTGGATGAGGGGCAAGCCAACAGTTCGATTGCAAATTGGGCAAGCTCTGGCCAGAGGTCAAGCCTGCCCACCCAGTAGTCTAGGGGTTCATCACTCCTCAGAGCGTCCACATCGGCCGTTAACCCAATGTAGTCGGACACCTGACGGTCTAGGCGTTCCCTGATGCTGGATCCGGATGACACCTGTCGATGGGTCGGCTGAAAGAATGACCTCATATCCGAAGTCACCAACACATCTTCAAACCGGCCTCTTCTTGCAGGCGCTGTTGGATTGGTACCCGCAAATCCTTCTCTGGGAGTGGGAATTGCTCCTCTGCCAGCGCACGCAAAAGCAGAATGCAGCATTTCTCGAAGCAAGGCCTGGAAGTGCTGCATTCTGACAGCCCTCTGCGACGGCGGTAACATTTCCGCCATTTTGTGTTTGTACCGGGGGTCTAAGTACGTTGCCACCCAGTACTGGTCCTTGACCCTCATGCTTTTTATACGGGGGTCCCTATTAAAACACTGGAGCATGAAGGCCCCCATTTGCACTAAAGTGGAAGCGGTGTGGTGGCCTGGCTCCTGCTCATCATCCAGGATAATGTCGTCCTCTTCATTCTCCTCTCCCCATCCTCGCACAACAGGGATCCCAGAAAGGTTTAAAGCATGCTCTTCTTGCTCCTGCTCATCCGCCCCGGCACCATCCTCCTCTGACTCCTCATCAGACTCCTGTTGTTGACTTGTCTCAGATAGAGTAGCCCCCCCTGGGAATTCATCCAGCATTGCGACTTCCTCATCTTCCCGCTCCTGCTCCTCCACAGCCTGATCAATGACACGACGCAATGCACGCTCCAGAAAGAAGGCATAAGGTACCATGTCACTGATGGCGCCATGGCTGCGACTGACCAGTTTGGTGATCTCCTCAAATGGCCGCAGAAGTCTGCATGTGTCGCGCATGAGCAGCCACTGGCGCGGTGAAAAAAAACCCAGCTCCCCAGAACCGTTTCTTTCGCAGAGTTCATACAGGTAGACGTTAACTGCACGTTTCTGCTGGAGCAGCCTATCAAGCATATAGAAGGTTGAGTTCCATCGCGTCGGGCAATCGCAAATAAGACGTCTGACCGGCAGATGGTGTCGCCGCTGAATGTCAGCAAGGCGAGCCATGGCCGTGTAAGATCTTCTGAAATGGGCCGAGATTTTCCTTGCCTGCCGCAAGATGTCCTGGACCCCAGGGTATTTGACAAGGAATCGCTGCACGACCAAGTTTAAGACGTGTGCCATGCACGGCACGTGCGTGATTTTGCCCTGTTTCAATGCGCTAAGCAGATTGGCACCGTTGTCACACACCACTTTACCAACTGTCAAATTGAGCGGTGTTAGCCACTCATCTGCCTGTGAACGCAAAGCTGAAAGGAGTGCCGGGCCAGTGTGGCTCTTTGCTTCCAGGCACAACAGACGCAGCACGGCATGGCAACGTCTCACCTGGCATGTGGAATAGGTTCTGGGGAGCTTGGGCGGTGCAGTGGAAGAGACGCTAGCAGCGGAAAAGGAGGAGGCAGCTGAGGAGGAGAGGGAGGAGGATGGAGTAGGAGGAGGAGAAGAAGAGTCAGGCCTGCATGCAATCCGTGGCGGTAAAACCAAATCTACACGGGTGCCACGGGTTACATGCTTGACGGCCGTCAGAAGGTTCACCCAGTGGGCAGTAAAACTGATATACCTTCCCTGCCCGTGTTTGCTAGACCACGTGTCTGTGGTCAGATGTATCTTGGCACCGACACTGTGTGCCAGAGATACATTCACTTGCCGCTGAACATGGCCATATAGCTCTGGGATGCCCTTCTCTGAGAAATACTTCCTTCCTGGGACCTTCCATTGTGGTGTTCCAATGGCCACAAATTTGCGAAAGGCCTCCGAGTCCACCAGTTTATATGGCAGTAGTTGGCGGGCTATGAGTTCTGACAAGCCAGCCGCCAACCGTTGGGCAAGAGGGTTATCCGGCGTCATCATTTTTTTACGCTCAAACATTAGGCCCACGGAAGCCTGCCTTTTTGCAGAAAAATGTGAGCTTGGCGTGATGGAAGGTGGAGTGGAGGACAATTGTGAGGAGAGAGGAGAAGGAGAAGTAGAAGACGAGGCTGGACGGTGAGAGCCTGCAGTGTGGCTTTGTGTGTTCCGTTGCTCCCACTGGGCTCGGTGATGGCTGCTCATGTGCCTTCTTAAGGCGGTCGTCCCTAGGTGAGTATTGGGCTTACCGCGACTAACGCGTTGACTGCAAAGATTGCAGATGGCAACGCTATTGTCAGCAGCGGACACGTTAAAAAAAGCCCACACTGCGGAGCCATGTGCCGGTGTCCTGGGAGCGCCAGATGTGACCGTACATGGTCGATGACTCGCTCCTGATACATTTGCAGTCTGCTTTGTCCCTGCTGTGCAATGTAAGTCATTGCTGCTTCTCCTCCCTATCTGCTGGTCCATATCTCCCTCTGAACTCCCCTCCTCTTCCTCTCTTGTGGGCACCCACGTGACATCACTAGACACGTCATCATCAACGTCACCTTCCCCACCGCTATAAGTAGAGTAGGCAGCAACACCGGGGACCAACCTCCTCCTTGGGCTGATCTGGGTACTGGCGTCAGACTGCTGAGTAGCGCTTGTTGCTACCTCCTCTTCCTGATCCAATACCAAGAGTGGCTGCGCATCAGAAATGTCCTCTTGATATGGATCGGAAAATAATTCCAGTGACTCAAGCGGAAGGTATGTGGTGGTGGTGTTGTTGGTGGTAGTGTCTTTGGGGGTGCACATAGCAGAGAGTGAAGAAGAGGGTGCAGATCGAGAGGATGAGGAGGGTGCAGAAGAGTAAGGCTGAGCGAGCCACTCAACCAAGTCTGGTGCATCCTTTAAAGTAATTGAACGCACCTTCTGCAACTTCCCACTTTGGCTCAAGCCTGTTGCTCCTGCCCTACCCCTACCACCCCTGCGGAAGGGCCTGCCTCTTCCTCTGCATGTCATTTTTTAAATGACCCTGTGACAAAACTCTTAGTCCCTATACCGCTGAAGGACTGCTGCAGTATAGGTGAGCGGTCAGCAGTGGTGCACGTCAACCCTATCTATTGTGGACCTATAGCGGTCCTTACAGAACAGCAGACTGTACCGCACTCAAGCCTATGTACCGTAGCACCCTATACCAAGTTACCAGTCCTTATAAGAACTTTTGTGGACCAAGCAGGTTGTGTATTAGTGTTTAGCAGACTGTACGTCAGTCCCTATACCGCTGAAGGACTGCTGCAGTATAGGTGAGCGGTCAGCAGTGGTGCACGTCAACCCTATCTATTGTGGACCGATAGCGGTCCTTACAGAACAGCAGACTGTACCGCACTCAAGCCTATGTACCGTAGCACCCTATACCAAGTTACCAGTCCTTATAAGAACTTTTGTGGACCAAGCAGGTTGTGTATTAGTGTTTAGCAGACTGTACGTCAGTCCCTATACCGCTGAAGGACTGCTGCAGTATAGGTGAGCGGTCAGCAGTGGTGCACGTCAACCCTATCTATTGTGGACCGATAGCGGTCCTTACAGAACAGCAGACTGTACCGCACTCAAGCCTATGTACCGTAGCACCCTATACCAAGTTACCAGTCCTTATAAGAACTTTTGTGGACCAAGCAGGTTGTGTATTAGTGTTTAGCAGACTGTACGTCAGTCCCTATACCGCTGAAGGACTGCTGCAGTATAGGGCAGCGGTCAGCAGTGGTGCACGTCAACCCTATCTATTGTGGACCGATAGCGGTCCTTACAGAACAGCAGACTGTACCGCACTCAAGCCTATGTACCGTAGCACCCTATACCAAGTTACCAGTCCTTATAAGAACTTTTGTGGAACAAGCAGGTTGTGTGTTAGTGATTAGCAGACTGTACGTCAGTCCCTATACCGCTGAAGGACTGCTGCAGTATAGGGCAGCGGTCAGCAGTGGTGCACGTCAACCCTATCTATTGTGGACCGATAGCGGTCCTTACAGAACAGCAGACTGTACCGCACTCAAGCCTATGTACCGTAGCACCCTATACCAAGTTACCAGTCCTTATAAGAACTTTTGTGGAACAAGCAGGTTGTGTGTTAGTGATTAGCAGACTGTACGTCAGTCCCTATACCGCTGAAGGACTGCTGCAGTATAGGTGAGCGGTCAGCAGTGGTGCACGTCAACCCTATCTATTGTGGACCGATAGCGGTCCTTACAGAACAGCAGACTGTACCGCACTCAAGCCTATGTACCGTAGCACCCTATACCAAGTTACCAGTCCTTATAAGAACTTTTGTGGACCAAGCAGGTTGTGTATTAGTGTTTAGCAGACTGTACGTCAGTCCCTATACCGCTGAAGGACTGCTGCAGTATAGGGCAGCGGTCAGCAGTGGTGCACGTCAACCCTATCTATTGTGGACCGATAGCGGTCCTTACAGAACAGCAGACTGTACCGCACTCAAGCCTATGTACCGTAGCACCCTATACCAAGTTACCAGTCCTTATAAGAACTTTTGTGGAACAAGCAGGTTGTGTGTTAGTGATTAGCAGACTGTACGTCAGTCCCTATACCGCTGAAGGACTGCTGCAGTATAGGTGAGCGGTCAGCAGTGGTGCACGTCAACCCTATCTATTGTGGACCGATAGCGGTCCTTACAGAACAGCAGACTGTACCGCACTCAAGCCTATGTACCGTAGCACCCTATACCAAGTTACCAGTCCTTATAAGAACTTTTGTGGACCAAGCAGGTTGTGTATTAGTGTTTAGCAGACTGTACGTCAGTCCCTATACCGCTGAAGGACTGCTGCAGTATAGGGCAGCGGTCAGCAGTGGTGCACGTCAACCCTATCTATTGTGGACCGATAGCGGTCCTTACAGAACAGCAGACTGTACCGCACTCAAGCCTATGTACCGTAGCACCCTATACCAAGTTACCAGTCCTTATAAGAACTTTTGTGGACCAAGCAGGTTGTGTATTAGTGTTTAGCAGACTGTACGTCAGTCCCTATACCGCTGAAGGACTGCTGCAGTATAGGGCAGCGGTCAGCAGTGGTGCACGTCAACCCTATCTATTGTGGACCGATAGCGGTCCTTACAGAACAGCAGACTGTACCGCACTCAAGCCTATGTACCGTAGCACCCTATACCAAGTTACCAGTCCTTATAAGAACTTTTGTGGAACAAGCAGGTTGTGTGTTAGTGATTAGCAGACTGTACGTCAGTCCCTATACCGCTGAAGGACTGCTGCAGTATAGGGCAGCGGTCAGCAGTGGTGCACGTCAACCCTATCTATTGTGGACCGATAGCGGTCCTTACAGAACAGCAGACTGTACCGCACTCAAGCCTATGTACCGTAGCACCCTATACCAAGTTACCAGTCCTTATAAGAACTTTTGTGGACCAAGCAGGTTGTGTATTAGTGTTTAGCAGACTGTACGTCAGTCCCTATACCGCTGAAGGACTGCTGCAGTATAGGGCAGCGGTCAGCAGTGGTGCACGTCAACCCTATCTATTGTGGACCGATAGCGGTCCTTACAGAACAGCAGACTGTACCGCACTCAAGCCTATGTACCGTAGCACCCTATACCAAGTTACCAGTCCTTATAAGAACTTTTGTGGAACAAGCAGGTTGTGTGTTAGTGATTAGCAGACTGTACGTCAGTCCCTATACCGCTGAAGGACTGCTGCAGTATAGGTGAGCGGTCAGCAGTGGTGCACGTCAACCCTATCTATTGTGGACCGATAGCGGTCCTTACAGAACAGCAGACTGTACCGCACTCAAGCCTATGTACCGTAGCACCCTATACCAAGTTACCAGTCCTTATAAGAACTTTTGTGGACCAAGCAGGTTGTGTATTAGTGTTTAGCAGACTGTACGTCAGTCCCTATACCGCTGAAGGACTGCTGCAGTATAGGGCAGCGGTCAGCAGTGGTGCACGTCAACCCTATCTATTGTGGACCGATAGCGGTCCTTACAGAACAGCAGACTGTACCGCACTCAAGCCTATGTACCGTAGCACCCTATACCAAGTTACCAGTCCTTATAAGAACTTTTGTGGAACAAGCAGGTTGTGTGTTAGTGATTAGCAGACTGTACGTCAGTCCCTATACCGCTGAAGGACTGCTGCAGTATAGGTGAGCGGTCAGCAGTGGTGCACGTCAACCCTATCTATTGTGGACCGATAGCGGTCCTTACAGAACAGCAGACTGTACCGCACTCAAGCCTATGTACCGTAGCACCCTATACCAAGTTACCAGTCCTTATAAGAACTTTTGTGGACCAAGCAGGTTGTGTATTAGTGTTTAGCAGACTGTACGTCAGTCCCTATACCGCTGAAGGACTGCTGCAGTATAGGGCAGCGGTCAGCAGTGGTGCACGTCAACCCTATCTATTGTGGACCGATAGCGGTCCTTACAGAACAGCAGACTGTACCGCACTCAAGCCTATGTACCGTAGCACCCTATACCAAGTTACCAGTCCTTATAAGAACTTTTGTGGACCAAGCAGGTTGTGTATTAGTGTTTAGCAGACTGTACGTCAGTCCCTATACCGCTGAAGGACTGCTGCAGTATAGGGCAGCGGTCAGCAGTGGTGCACGTCAACCCTATCTATTGTGGACCGATAGCGGTCCTTACAGAACAGCAGACTGTACCGCACTCAAGCCTATGTACCGTAGCACCCTATACCAAGTTACCAGTCCTTATAAGAACTTTTGTGGAACAAGCAGGTTGTGTGTTAGTGATTAGCAGACTGTACGTCAGTCCCTATACCGCTGAAGGACTGCTGCAGTATAGGGCAGCGGTCAGCAGTGGTGCACGTCAACCCTATCTATTGTGGACCGATAGCGGTCCTTACAGAACAGCAGACTGTACCGCACTCAAGCCTATGTACCGTAGCACCCTATACCAAGTTACCAGTCCTTATAAGAACTTTTGTGGACCAAGCAGGTTGTGTATTAGTGTTTAGCAGACTGTACGTCAGTCCCTATACCGCTGAAGGACTGCTGCAGTATAGGGCAGCGGTCAGCAGTGGTGCACGTCAACCCTATCTATTGTGGACCGATAGCGGTCCTTACAGAACAGCAGACTGTACCGCACTCAAGCCTATGTACCGTAGCACCCTATACCAAGTTACCAGTCCTTATAAGAACTTTTGTGGAACAAGCAGGTTGTGTGTTAGTGATTAGCAGACTGTACGTCAGTCCCTATACCGCTGAAGGACTGCTGCAGTATAGGGCAGCGGTCAGCAGTGGTGCACGTCAACCCTATCTATTGTGGACCGATAGCGGTCCTTACAGAACAGCAGACTGTACCGCACTCAAGCCTATGTACCGTAGCACCCTATACCAAGTTACCAGTCCTTATAAGAACTTTTGTGGAACAAGCAGGTTGTGTGTTAGTGATTAGCAGACTGTACGTCAGTCCCTATACCGCTGAAGGACTGCTGCAGTATAGGTGAGCGGTCAGCAGTGGTGCACGTCAACCCTATCTATTGTGGACCGATAGCGGTCCTTACAGAACAGCAGACTGTACCGCACTCAAGCCTATGTACCGTAGCACCCTATACCAAGTTACCAGTCCTTATAAGAACTTTTGTGGACCAAGCAGGTTGTGTATTAGTGTTTAGCAGACTGTACGTCAGTCCCTATACCGCTGAAGGACTGCTGCAGTATAGGGCAGCGGTCAGCAGTGGTGCACGTCAACCCTATCTATTGTGGACCGATAGCGGTCCTTACAGAACAGCAGACTGTACCGCACTCAAGCCTATGTACCGTAGCACCCTATACCAAGTTACCAGTCCTTATAAGAACTTTTGTGGACCAAGCAGGTTGTGTATTAGTGTTTAGCAGACTGTACGTCAGTCCCTATACCGCTGAAGGACTGCTGCAGTATAGGGCAGCGGTCAGCAGTGGTGCACGTCAACCCTATCTATTGTGGACCGATAGCGGTCCTTACAGAACAGCAGACTGTACCGCACTCAAGCCTATGTACCGTAGCACCCTATACCAAGTTACCAGTCCTTATAAGAACTTTTGTGGACCAAGCAGGTTGTGTATTAGTGTTTAGCAGACTGTACGTCAGTCCCTATACCGCTGAAGGACTGCTGCAGTATAGGGCAGCGGTCAGCAGTGGTGCACGTCAACCCTATCTATTGTGGACCGATAGCGGTCCTTACAGAACAGCAGACTGTACCGCACTCAAGCCTATGTACCGTAGCACCCTATACCAAGTTACCAGTCCTTATAAGAACTTTTGTGGAACAAGCAGGTTGTGTGTTAGTGATTAGCAGACTGTACGTCAGTCCCTATACCGCTGAAGGACTGCTGCAGTATAGGGCAGCGGTCAGCAGTGGTGCACGTCAACCCTATCTATTGTGGACCGATAGCGGTCCTTACAGAACAGCAGACTGTACCGCACTCAAGCCTATGTACCGTAGCACCCTATACCAAGTTACCAGTCCTTATAAGAACTTTTGTGGAACAAGCAGGTTGTGTGTTAGTGATTAGCAGACTGTACGTCAGTCCCTATACCGCTGAAGGACTGCTGCAGTATAGGTGAGCGGTCAGCAGTGGTGCACGTCAACCCTATCTATTGTGGACCGATAGCGGTCCTTACAGAACAGCAGACTGTACCGCACTCAAGCCTATGTACCGTAGCACCCTATACCAAGTTACCAGTCCTTATAAGAACTTTTGTGGACCAAGCAGGTTGTGTATTAGTGTTTAGCAGACTGTACGTCAGTCCCTATACCGCTGAAGGACTGCTGCAGTATAGGGCAGCGGTCAGCAGTGGTGCACGTCAACCCTATCTATTGTGGACCGATAGCGGTCCTTACAGAACAGCAGACTGTACCGCACTCAAGCCTATGTACCGTAGCACCCTATACCAAGTTACCAGTCCTTATAAGAACTTTTGTGGAACAAGCAGGTTGTGTGTTAGTGATTAGCAGACTGTACGTCAGTCCCTATACCGCTGAAGGACTGCTGCAGTATAGGGCAGCGGTCAGCAGTGGTGCACGTCAACCCTATCTATTGTGGACCGATAGCGGTCCTTACAGAACAGCAGACTGTACCGCACTCAAGCCTATGTACCGTAGCACCCTATACCAAGTTACCAGTCCTTATAAGAACTTTTGTGGAACAAGTGAGTTGTGAATGTTTAGCAGACTGCAGCAGAAGGGCAGCAGTCAAGTATAATATCCTTTCTATATTTGGAAGAAAGAATATTATACATGTACAAGCCTATTACCATACCACTGATACCAGTCCTGAAAAGAACCTTTGTGGAACTAATAATAACAGCAAGTCTTTAAAATTACCCTCACTGCCTGACAACACTGCTTCCTTCCTGTCCCTATACAAATTGGCAAAAAAAGAGAACGATTAGTGGTTACTGGAACAGCTCTTTTGTGGACCTTGATAGTAACAGCTAATGATGATGATGATGATGATGATGATGAAAGACTAATCTGGCTGTCCCTGTAGCATACACCGTCCTTTCCCTTTCTCTAAACTAACAAAAGACACTCAGGCTGCTGCAAGAATCAGCAGCACAGCAAACCTATCAACACCTAACACCTATACCAGTCCTGAAAAGAACTTTTGTGTACCAAATAGCTAGTGGTTTATCTCTCCCTACTCCACACAGGAACCTGTCCCTATCTTAACAGAAGAAAGAATGTAAAATGGCCACCGGATCGGGTGTATTTATAGGTTAGGGGGAATGTACAAGTGTCCATGTGCTGTCATGTCTCAATTGGCTGTCCTGTATCACATGATAAACGTGTCACCAAAGGTTAAAGTTCTTGTATACATTAAACACGTAAGTCCGCCGCGGCGAACGACGGAAAAAGGCGTTCGAACGTGCGGACCGCGAATGTCGGAAATTCGCCGCGAAACGACCGCCGGGCGAACCGTTCGGCCATCACTACTGGACAGGTGGATGTGGACAAAGCTCAGCATGTCCCTCCTAAATGCAAGTTACGGAGAAGGTGTACGTTGACACGGGCACCCGAGAGTTAACTGGAGAACAGTTATGGTGCAAGTGTACGTTCATCTCTAATAGTTGAGTCTCGCCTTAATGTTGACATTCCCCATGGAGGACCCAGCCTTGTCCTGGGGCATTGATGTAAATGGCACAGAGGTAAAGGTAACCCATGTGTAGTCAAGTGATCCTGTTACAGGTGCCTAGCATAGCCCAGAAGAACCCACCCTGGTGTAAGCTTCTCATGTGACCCTTACATGGCGCCCAACGAGGATGGAATCATGAAGTAAATTACAACCATCGGCGTAACATAAGGGGTTGCAGGGGTCACAATCACAACCCCCGCCCCTAGCTCCAGGGGGCCCCCGCAGCCTCCCTGTCATATTATCATATCCTCCACAAAATCCAGATCTGCCCTAGGGCCCCACAGCCACGCTCCAGTACTGGGCTTCTACTTCGCCATCCTCAGTCCACAACCCTCTGTTCCTATTGGTTGGGGAGAAGCTGTGAGCCATTTCCTGAATGGAGAGGAGCACGAGGTGAGAACAGCCCAGGATGGGGAAGTGTCTGTGCTGTGTGCTGGCAACATGGAATGGTAACCAGGCTCAGCGGGGCAGGAGGAGGAGAGTGCTGTCCTGTAGTTACGATGGGACCGATGTCACTGGTGAGGTATGACACTGCTCAGTGTCTACTAGTCACCAGCTGGGATTCTCTGTACCCCCTAACCTGGCGATGTCTACTTACTCCACTTCCCTGACAACTGGGGACAAGACACACACCTCCGGGAGGTGACCTTCCCCTAACACCTGCCAACACTGACAGAGAAATCTTCAGAAATTGCAAAAAACTAATCCCGTAACACCTCCTCGGGGGGCCCTGAAGGGCTGCAGGCTCCAGATTTTGTGTCACATGGCTTTGCCCTCCCAGATCTAAGTTGCCCCCCCCCACCCAAAGCCTCCTGACCACCTACTCCTCCCTGGATGCTATGCCCGGCTGCTGAGCTCCTTTCCCATTACATCACTCTATACTGTTCCTCCTCCGCAGGGCTGAAATCACATTCCTTTACAACACAGCAAGTCAGCCATGATCTGCACAGGGTGTATCTGCCTACTGCAACTACACTGCCGTTCGGACCAGAGAATTTTACAGGTCCGAAGGGAAACATAAAAGCCATATACACCCTATGAAGACTGACAGACTGTGTGTAAAGGAATGTGATTTCAGCCCTGTGGCGTGTGTGTGTGTGTGTGTGTGTGTGTGTGTGTGTGGGGGGGGGGGGGGGGGGAGCTGTATACAGTGCTGGGATGGAAAAGGAGCTCTACCAAGTGTCCTGTCCTCCGATTCTCCAGCGGTAATCCCTGTCCTCTGATGTAAGGAGGAACTCAAAACTCTTAAGCCACTTTGAGTATCTTGGCGTGCGGTGGATGTATCTGCACGAACGTTGGAAGCAGTGGGGGGGAGCCAGGTCAACTTTTGCATCGGGGCACACAAGCTTCAAGCTATACCTCTGGTTACAACCACCCGTGACCTGCCCACAAGCAGACCCTTCTATGGAACACACTCCAGGTGACCTTAGCCCCATGTGGCATGGACTGTTAGAACCCTAATCTGGAACCATGGAGAAACATAGGGTCTTGTGACAACATAAATATTCCTAGCCAATTATGAGTTGGTGCCATGTTGGACCATGGGGTTGGTGTAGTGTCAGGTTTTCAACTCGCCATCTGTACACAGTGTAGCAAACGGTGCATTCTTTTTGGTCTGTGAGACGGTTGTGGTCTGAAACCTTAGGCCTCTAGAAAGTTCTGTAATGTAGTAGGCCTTCTAGCGTAATGTTGAGAACTGATGATGGCTAGGGACCTGCTTACAAGTACGTTGTAGAGCTATAATTCTGCTACATTGGGTGAGATCTTTATTTTCTTTCAGGATAACTGATATGTGGGCTCTCGTCATAGCCAAGGGGATGTGGGGATCTTCTAGCACAGCGTTGTATGCATTAAGGAAGTGTAAGGTCATCTCCGCCCTAAAGATCATTCAGTATGTGGGCGCCTTTCAAGGTTTCAACGGATTTAGGGCTATATGCAATTTTTTGTTTTCTCTGTGATGAATGAAATGGAAATCACCCCATCTATAAGGAGATGTTTATGGGGGCTGCAGTTCCTCTAAGCTCCACAAAGTGGTGATCCCACTTTGTCCCAGACAGGAAGTCTCTATGGTAGACAGGGAATGTTGTCAGGTACAGACAGGAAGTGATGTCAGGTATAAATAGAAAGTTCCGGGTGAGAGGTGAGCCGGAAAGGAAGTAGCGAGAAGACATTGTTGGAACTGGCAGAAGAGGAGGTAATCAGATGTTATCTTATCATATAGTCATCCCTTATCGAGAACCAAAAATATGAGGGTTATTCCTCATTTACGCAGGAGGAGCCATGAAAATCAATGAATTGTGTCCCTCTAGCCAATTTTTGGGATATGTTATGGAATGAGATAGCGTATTATGAATACGTTCTAGGAAGACTATACAGTGCTACACACTGATTTGGTTGGAGGGCTTTCTGGTTGCCTAATGCCACGTACACACACGACCGGACTTTTCGGCATCAAAGGTCCGACGGAACGATTCTGGCGGACCATTCGATCGTGTGTGGGCTGCAGCGGACTTTTGATTTGCAAAAATCCGACAGACTTTAGAAATGGAACATGTTTCAAATTTTTCCGCCGGAACTCCGCCGGACCCAGTTCCTACCGAGAAATCCGCTCGTGTATGTATGCTATTCCGACGGACAAAAACCGACGCGAGGGCAGCTATTGGCTACTGGCTATGAACTTCTTTATTCTAGTCCGGTCGCAAGTCATCACGTTCGAATCTGTCTGAACTTTGGTGTGATTGCATGTGGCCAAGTCCGTTCATTCGGAAAAGTCCGTCAGAACTCCGCCGAAAGTCCGTCGGACCTAGTCCCTCGAAAAGTCCTGTCGTGTGTACGCGCCATTAGTCCCATCTCACCTGTATGGTTATACTGTCCCATTGATTCCCAGGCCCTACTCCATAGAAGTCATGGTTTCCATACACTGCGCTGATAATGGTCAAATAGACTGGAACATCACTTCTCGGCCTTTTGGCTAATCTGTTCTTATCAGTGTCTAGTAGGGGTGCTCCACCATCAATCTGGCCTTTTGGCTGGGATGGCTAACCGTATAGTATCGCTGCTGATATAAGCACGCACCGGAAAGAGCGTGCACCATGTAAGGCTACGCCTGGGAGTATTTCACCTGGCGTGGAGGGTTCTGAGGGGCCAGTGCCTCCTGATTTGAGTGGTGCTACTTGGTATGGTCATTAGCTGGGAAGGCAGAGAAGCCTGTGGTATCAAGTGCCCCCTTGGTAGTGGCACTCCAGGGGTGCTGGAGTAATACTATGGGTTTGGGAACCCACTTGTATGAAAATGCGCTAGACCACGACACCATTGCTTTTTTTTTGCCTCATGGGCTAGGCCTTTTGGACGGGACAAGGGCAATGTGTGTTGCCAGGCCACAAGGGCAAGCCAACGCGCTTACACTGGCACTGGCACCTCTTTTGTTTTGCATATTTAACTTATTTTGGTTCTCCACATGTGCGTCACCTTACACTTATAGATGTGTTCCCTTTTTTACTGTGTTTGTTCTTGGGCCTACCCTGAAGCTTTCCTTTTCCTTTGGGATTAGTAAAGTATTCTGAATTCTGAAGGGGAGGATGTGTGTCAATTAGGCGCCTTCCACCTCTGCCCTGAGCAGTCTCGGAGAGAGCCTCTCACGTAGTGTTCATTGGTCGAGTGACCAAGAGGAGAGGGGGGTCCACCAGGTATTTTGGCTAGGTAGACCTGAGTGTGTCTTACCTTTCACACAGGAAAGGGTCCTACTTTTTTGGACCAGAGACACACTTTTTTGAGGGCCTGGTATAGATGTTTTTTGGGTGACCCCCCCCCTCCCAAAAAAAACAAACCTACATACCAGAACTTTTGGCCGAGCTCACACGGGACAATTATTTGTGTGCCCCATGCAGCGTCATGTATTACCATCACTGACATGCACAGGTGTTGCGTGTATCCCCTTGCAGGTAGTCCCATAGATGTCTGTTGGGAAACATGGCTGCAGGGATACAGCCGATGTGTTCCAATGTAACATCCATACAGGTGCACCTCCCCAAACGTACCTAGGGTGGGGTTCTGCACACAGAGGATGTCACATTGGGACACAGCGGCTGCATCTGTGTCTCAATAAACATCTAGAGGACTACTAGCATAAGGAAGCATACAACAGCTGTCCATCCCCATGCCAGTATAACACATGGCCTTGCATGTGGCATGCAGCTAATCGCTAGGGGGCCTTATCCTTGATAGGGGTCTGGTATGAATTTCAAGATGGACCCCACACAAGAAAAATGGCTTGGGTTCCCCCAAAATTATATACCAAACCTTTTGGGTCTGGTATGGATTCTAAAGGGGAACGCCCCCCCCCCCCCAATATCCAAACCAGACCTCTATCTGAGCATGCAACCTGGCAAGTCAGGAAAGAGAAGGGACGAGAGTGCATCCCCTGAACCATGGCAGGGCGCATGCCCTCAACTTGGGGAAGGGTGCCTTGCCATGGAGGACCCTCCCGGCAAAGCACCTTGTCCCCATGTTGATGAGGACAAGGACTTCTTTCAGATTCCACTAAGCCTCCTGCCTGTAGACTGCCATTACCACTGGGCCAGGGTTATGGGGGTCTGCAGGCAGGGGAATCCAGAAGTCATCTTAAAATAAGGATGCCCCCAGAGACCTGACCTTCAGTCCGCACTGACCCTCTGCTGACCATACAGTGATTGTCAGAGCACAATGATGACAGAGGATGGAAGACAGTCCTATCTGTATTTCTTAGAAAATTACATTTCTAATCTGACAATAAGACCAAAGGGTTATATATAAAAAGAGCAAATATTAAGCAGTGCAGACTAAGTGTGTCTCCTATTTGGGAGAATAGAAAGCTGGGCAGTGCTGAAAGTAAAATCAACCCTCATATTAACCCCCCATACATCATCATCCTAATATTGTACAACCAACACCGTCCAGATAATTCTTTATCCTTATACAGAGAAAGCTGCACAGATCACATGATCACATGAGTGAGGATGGAGGAGAACTGGAGTCACATGACTGAGAAGATACTAAACCTCACCCTGGAGATCATCTACCTGCTGACCGGAGAGGTGAGGAGGATTCTGGGAGGTCACATGACATCACTCTTATCTCTATTAATAAAACACAGACCTGACCGGAGAGGTGAGGAGGATTCTGGGAGGTCACATGACATCACTCTTATCTCTATTAATAAAACACAGACCTGACCGGAGAGGTGAGGAGGATTCTGGGAGGTCACATGACATCACTCTTATCTCTATTAATAAAAACACAGACCTGACCGGAGAGGTGAGGAGGATTCTGGGAGGTCACATGACATCACTCTTATCTCTATTAATAAAACACAGACCTGACCGGAGAGGTGAGGAGGATTCTGGGAGGTCACATGACATCACTCTTATCTCTATTAATAAAACACAGACCTGACCGGAGAGGTGAGGAGGATTCTGGGAGGTCACATGACATCACTCTTATCTCTATTAATAAAACACAGACCTGACTGGAGAGGTGAGGAGGATTCTGGGAGGTCACATGACATCACTCTTATCTCTATTAATAAAACACAGACCTGACCGGAGAGGTGAGGAGGATTCTGGGATTCTAACATGATATTCCTATTGGTTCTCCAATACAGAGATTTCCTCTTGTGAAGTCAGGTGATCATATGACCATCACAGTGCCTCCATGTGACTCCCTAAAACCCGAGAGACACAACATGGAGAAGATTCTAGAAGTCACCAAGAAGATGATGGAGCTGCTGACAGGAGAGGTGAGGAGGATTCTGGGAATTCTGGGACATTATCCAGTAACAGACAAGGGATGTGTCTGGATGGTGACTGTATCATTGTGTGTGTCAGGTTCCTATAAGGTGTCAGGATGTCACTGTCTATTTCTCCATGGAGGAGTGGGAGTATTTAGAAGGACACAAGGATCTCTACAAGGACGTCATGATGGACAATCAGCCGCCCCTCACATCACCGGGTAAGAGGAGACTTTATTGTAAAGGAGAGAGCAGTACGGAGGCTCCACCTAGATCCCCCATCATCTGATAAACACATAGAAACAATGTATTCAGTCAGTGTGTGTGTTTCCTACAGATGGATCCAGTAATGGGAACCCACCAGAGAGATGTCCCCGTCCTCTGTATTCCCGGGATTCCACACAGGAAGGTCACACCATCCCCCACCATCATCAGGTAGATGATTATAGATATTGATAATTTTGTGGAAAAATCTCACAATCTTCACCAATTATTGAAGAATCTAGACACCTGTCTTGTGCAGTAAAAATATAATCCAAGTTTATTGTATTACATAAAGATCATTACGATATTATTACAATATTACATATTATGGCAAATTAGCATTGGTTCAGATGTTTCTGACAATTTCACACACAAAGAAAACCTCAGCAGGCAATTAAAACTTACCAATGGTTCCAGTGTCTGTCCCGACCTCCAGAGCCCAGTTGTCTCTGTCTGGTAGATAGAGTGATATATATTTGCCCGCATTCTCCACCAATTGTTGTAGAAGAATCCAGACCCTTGTCTTCTACAGTGAATATATAATCCAAGTTTATCAGTTGATCATTTATGCAAAGAAGATGATTACCATATGACATACCCCTCATTAATACCAACCAATCCCACTTACATAGCCCTCTATACCTCCAAGAAGACAGTCTTACTTAGCCATAACAATCCCACTTAGAGCAAGATAGCCCATAATCTTCAGGCGTCTCTCTTATTCTCACATAACAGACTATACCTTTCATATATTTACACATTCTCATTTATTATCTTTTGTCAAGGTTGGAGAACAAGACCATAACCATTAAAAAGACCATGACCACCAGGCCTGTAGCTCAACTGAAGCCATGTTCAGTAGTTATGTGTTTATAATCAGGCATTTTTGTTTTATTTAATGTCATTTTATATATTCAGAGTGGAAACCTCGGGTATAATATTCTTGTTAAAGAAGAATTTAAAGGGGAGGATGAAGAGTATAGTGTGATGGAGGAGCTTTCTGAAGTACACAAAGATACCTACAAGGACAATATGATGGAGCCTCCTAACAGAAACCCACCAGAGAGATGTCCCCGTCCTCTGTATTCCACACAGGAAGGTCACACCATCCCCCACCATCATCAGGTAGGTGGAGTTGAGGGTCGGGAACATAAAGTGATTGAACACTCTGACATGTGGAGATGATGTGTGGACTCTACAAGATGATATTTTCTATGTGATCTCACATCATAAATACTTCTATGTTACAGATGTTATTTTCTGCCATTCTGTTGGTTTAGGGTGAAGATCTGATGAAGATGAAAGTTGAGGGTGAAGTAGAAGAGACGTATGTGAGGGATGATCAGCAATATACGGAGGAGGCTGGAATGACGAGGACATTCATAGAGGAGGACACTCCTACAGAGATCAGCACAGGTGACCCATCATATATTCTTCTCTTATCTCTGCTCTGTTACTGCTCACTGATTGGTCCAGAGTAGGGCGGGAGCTGAGTGATATCAGCCAATAATAGGTTGATAATGGTCCCCTCCCTGTACTGATACCCTATTTGGGGTTCAGCTGGCAGTATTAGGTTGTGGGTCACTCCTAGTTACAGTAGATATGATAGCACAGATTGTGGCTTTTATAGGGTGATCCTTCTTCAAGTAGAAGCACAAACCAAGTGTAGCAAGAGTAACATAAATACAGATTCACCTATCTTTTCGGCAGATAAGCTCTTTCTGTAGCAAACTCTCTCCAGTGCTGCATATCACCAGAAGCCTAGGCCTATGGTCACTTGTTCTATGGTAAAGGGTCTGCAAGTCTGAACTTCGACCCTCTTGTCTATCAGAGGTCACATGACCCTGTCAGGTCACCTTGAGGCGAGGTGACAGGTGCACACCGTAGGGATCAGGAGTGCACCGCAAGGTTGTGGACCCTCCGGCTGACTGCTGCAGACGGGGGACAGATCCCACTGGGGTTAGAGCGTAAGATTGCCTGGGGTGCGGAGTCTAAGAGCCAGCAGGTGTTCACCAGCGCCTCTGGTGGTGAGGATGGACTTGGCTGCAACTGGCTCCAGGTCGCGACCCCCCAGGGTCCCCCAGCTCACACCCACAGTAGGCAACAGGAGGATAGGGATGGTGAGGGACAAAGCCAAGGTCGGGGCTACAAGCAGACAAGAATAGTCGGGTACACGCCAAAAGGTCAGGATCACAGGCAAACAGGGATAGTCAAGACACGCCAAAGTCGGTAACGGAAAACAGTAGCAGAGCACACGGCAGGAAACAGGAAGCTAACACACAAAGGAATACACAATGGTTGATCAGCACTGATGGCCTGCAGTGCACAGGTTAATATAGGGCTCCCTGATAGGGCCTGGGGTGGAGCCATGCTTAGAGGAGAGGTTATAAAAACCACCAGGTGGAAGTGGCTGGCCTCTTAGTCTGAAGACATGAGGGAAGGTAAGCAAACACAGGAAGATCACTGCATAACCATGACAGACCCAGTACCTAGGCTTGTGGTTGTGTAAAGAGCATGGACCTCCCAGTCCCCATTGGTTCCTGCTCTTCTGACAAGGCTGTGTAAATGTAGAAGTGATCTGGGAGGAGGACCAAAGGACTGAAGAGGGGGGAAGAGTCCCGGCTGGTTGGGACCTCCACAGAGAACATCTCCTCACTCATATCTACCTGATCCAGATGGGATCTTGATGGAAGTGAACTAACCCTCTCATATCTATTGATGATGTTTTTATATTTTTCCAGGACACGCCATGGAGAAACCCTCAAAGGATCGTCTCACTTTATCTCCAGGTTGTAGAATAGAAGATGAGGACATCACAGGAGATTGTGGAGGAGAAAAGACAATGATCTCCACTATGGATGGTGGACTTCACAGTGTGGATAGACCATGGAATCCCTCCGACTCTGAGCAACCTCGTACTGTGAGGGAGAGTGCCGGAATTCAGGAGGAGAAAGAATTTTCCTGTCCTGAATGCAGGGAAAATTTTATCTCGGGATTAAGTCTTGCTCTACATCAGAGATCTCACACGGTTGGAAAACTTTATTCCTGTACTGAGTGCGGGGAATGTTTTCATTACAAATCAGAATTTGTCAAACATTACAAGTCTCACACAGGGGGAAAGCCGTATTCCTGTCCCGAGTGCGGGAAATGTTATTCATGGAAGTCCAATCTTAATGAACATCAGATATGCCACATGAGGCAAAAAACGTATTCCTGCTCTGAGTGCGGGAAATGTTTTTCTGATAGGGCCAATTTTGCCAGACATCAGAGAAGGCACATTGGCAAGAAACCCCATGCCTGCCCTGAGTGCGGGAAATGTTTTCTACAGAAATCAATACTTGCTATACATTACAGATCTCATACGGGGGAGAAGCCGTACTCCTGCCCTGACTGTGGAAGACTTTTTTCACAGAAGGCCAATCTTTCTGTTCATCAAACATTGCACACAGGCAGAAAACCGTATACCTGCTCTGAGTGTGAGAAAAGTTATCTATGGAAATCAGAACTTGTTATACATCAAAGATCTCACACGGGGGAGAAACCGTATCCATGCCTTGAGTGTGGGAAACGTTTTTCACGGAAGTCTTGTCTCAACAAACATCAGAGATCCCACACAACCCTTGAGGTATATTAGTGTCCTTAATGCAGTAGACTCCAATGATATGTCCATTAGTTCATAGACTCCTCTATCATTCCACCCGTAATTCCTTCTCAACTTCCATCCACAAGATCATCTTTCTTCCTCACTTTCACATCACATCTAACATAGTGAAACCTCCATCTTTTCTATGTCCCGTGTCCCTCTAACCAAAAGGATCAGCAGGAATACAAACAGCCCAGTCTTGTGAGGAGTCAAGCCGTGTTTCTAGAACACCAACTCCATTCTCATCCTCATCTATCCTTTCACCCGTAATTCCTCCTCTGCACCATCACCACCTCCAACCACAAGATCATCTTTCTTCATCACTTTCACATCACATCCAACATAGAGAAACTCCCCTCCATCTTTTCTATGACCCGTGTCCCTCTAAACGGGAGGATCAGCGTGACTATAAATAGCCCAGTCTTGTGAGAACTCAAGCTGTGTTTCTGATACACCAACCACATCTCCAACTGCAAGATCATCTTTCTTCCTCACTTTCACATCACATCTAACATAGAGAAACCTCCATCTGTTCTATGTCCTGTGTCCCTCTAAACAAAAGGATCAGCAGGAATACAAATAGCCCAGTCTTGTGAGGAGTCAAGCCGTGTTTCTAGAACACCAACTCCATTCTCATCCCCATGTATCCTTCCACCCGTAATTCCTCCTCCGCACCATCACAACCTCCAACCACAAGATCATCTTTCTTCCTCACTTTCACATCACATCCAACATAGAGAAACCCCCCTCCATCTTTTCTATGCCCCTTGTCCCTCTAAACAGAAGGATCAGCGTGAATATAAATAGTCCAGTCTTGTGAGAACTCAAGCTGTGTTTCTGATACACCAACCACAAGATCATCTTTCTTCCTCACTTTCACATCACATCTAACATAGAGAAACCTCCATCTCTTCTATGTCCCGTGTCCCTCTAAACAAAAGGATCAGCAGGAATACAAATAGCCCAGTCTTGTGAGGAGTCAAGCCGTGTTTCTAGAACACCAACTCCATTTTCATTCCCATCTATCCTTTCACCCGTAATTCCTCCTCTGCACCATCACCACCTCCAACCACAAGATCATCTTTCTTCCTCACTTTCACATCGCATCTAACATAGAGAAACCCCCATCATTTCTATGTCACATGTCCCTCTAAACAAAAGGATCAGCAGGAATACAAATAGCCCAGTCTTGTGAGGAGTCAAGCCGTGTTTCTGGAACACCGACCACATGTCCAACCACAAGATCATCTTTCTTCCTCGCTTTCACATCATAGCTAACATAGTGTGACAGTGTGAGGCCCTGGCACTGTTTAAAAGTAGGAAAAAGGGACGCAGGATTTGCCCAAATGCCAAGTGATGGGCTCTAAATGATTGATGTTGAGCGGAGAAGAATGATTTTCCAACTTTCTCTGGGGTTTCATAATCCTAAATTGGGTTCCGGAGTTTTTATACTTCACAACCTACTGGTCTCCAGTAAGACTTGGACACTGGGTTGCAGACCTTTCCCCAACCCAATGCCCAGGTCTTACTGGAGACCAGCAGGATGTGAGTGTAAATGCTTGATACATACAGCCTTTATAATGAAGTAAAATAATAATGCTGTGTACACATGGTCGGAAATTTCCGGCAACAAATGTTTGAGAGCTTGTTCTCAAAATCCCGAGCGTGTGTACACAATTCCGATGCACAAAATTCCACGCACTGGCTATTGAACTTAATTTTTCTCGGCTCGTCGTACGTGTTGTACGTCGCCGCGTTCTTGACGTTCAGAATTTCCAACAACATTTGTGTGACCGCGTGCATGCAAGACAAGCTTGGCCCAACATCCGTTGGGAAAAAAATCCACGGTTTTGTTGTCGGAATGTCCGATCGTTCGTACAGGGCATAAGAAATGGTGCTGCACTGACCAGCTCATTACAACATACCACTTGTGCTATATTGTGTGTTATACAGTGCTCAATATATGTGTACCATAAATAAATATTAATAAACAGTTTATACACTATATTGCCAATAGTATTGGGACACCCCTCCAAGTCATTGGATTCAGGTGTTCTAGTCACCTCCATGGCCACAGGTGCATAAAATCGAACACCTAGGCATGCAGACAGCTTCTACAAACATTTGTGAAGAAATTGGTCCCTTTTAGGAGCTCAGTGAATTCAAGCGTGGTACTGGGTTAGGTTGCCACCTGTGCAATGAGTCCATCTGTGAAATTTCCTTGCTACTCAATATTCCATGGTCGACTGTTGATATAACAAAGTGGAAGCAACTGGCAATAACAGCATAATCAGCCATGAAGTGGTAGGCCTCGTAAAATGACAGAACGGGTTTAGCGCAGGCTGAAGTGCACAGTGCACAGAAGTCGCCAACTGTCTGGAGAGTCAATAGCTACAGACCTCCAAACTTCGTGTGGCCTTCAGATTAGCACACAGCAACAGTGCATAGAGAGCTTCATGGAATGGGTTTCCATCGCCGAGCAGCTGCATCCACGCCTTACATCACCAAGTTCAATGCAAAGCGTTAGATGCCGTGGTGTAAAGAACGTGACCACTGGGCTCTAGAGCAGTGGAGAGATGTTCTCTGGAGTGACCGACCACGCTTCTCTGTCTGGCAATCCGATGGATGTGCGTGGATTTGGCGGTTGTCAGGAGAACGGTACTTGCCTGGTTTGGTGGAGGTGGGATTATGGTGTGGGTTGGGGTCAGGGGTTGAGCTTGGTCCTTTAGTTTTGGTGAAGGGAACACTTAAGGCGTCAGCATACCTAGACATTTTGGACAATTTCATGCTCCCAACTTTGTGGGAACAGTTGGGGATGGCCTCTTCCTGTTCCAACATGACTGCCCACCAGTGCACAAAGCAAGGTCTATAAAGACATGGATGAGCGAGTTTGGGGTGGAGGAACTTGACTGGCCTGCACAGAGCTTGACTTCAACCCCATAGAACACCTTTGGGATGAATTAAAGAGGAGCCTGGGAGCCAGGTCTGCTCGTCCACATGAGTGCCAGACCTCACAAATGTTCTTCTGGAAGAATGGTCAAACATTCCCAAAGACTCACTCCTAAACCTTGTGGACGGCCTTCCCAGAAGAGTTGAAGCCAACTCAATATTGAACCCTACGGACTAGGACTTGGATGTCCTTAACGGTCATGTGCGTGTAAAGACTTTCCAGGGTTTGCGTATCTGACCCATAGCCATATTTTCTGCTACCTGGACAGCAGCAGTCTAGGGAAGAGAGAGGGGACGAGTAAGCAAACCCTGCACAGTCCCGATCTGACAGCATTCCTATGTTATCTCCTGTATCCAGGAGTGCTGAACTGGCAGGAGGGAGGAGCTGCAGGTGGGGGAGATCACAGACCACACCTCCTCCCAGTTCTTTCCTCCTTTCTGGGCTTTTGCTTGCCACTTCCAGCCCTAAGCTGATAGGAGTTATGATGCTGCTGTCACTACTCTTGTCAGCTTGTAGTGGCAGGAACTTGCCATGCAGTGGCTCCACCCACCTCTGTGTCTGGCGCAGCTGCCCCGGTGAAGATCTCGGGAAAAGGTAGAATTAGCCTAATCCATGTAATCAGTGGGAGTAAAATGAATCCCATAACTGGTGCCACTGAGAATAAAATGAACCCCATCCTTGGTGTCAGTGAGATAAAATAAGATCCATTGTTGTTACCTGTTGTATGAAATAAGCCCCATAATCGATGTCAGTGGGATAAAATAACCCCCAATCATTGGTGTCAATGAGAAAAAATAAGCCTTGTCACTGGTGAGATAAACTAAGCCCTTTTATTGGTGTCAGTGGGATAAAATAAGTCCCATCATTGGTGTCAATGAGAAAAGATAAGTCCCATCATTGGTGTCAGTCAGATAAACGAAGTCCCATCATTGGTGTCAATGAGAAAAAATAAGCCCCATTACTGGTGTCAGTGAGATAAACTAAGCCCTACTATTGGTGTCAGTGGGATACAATAAGTCCCATCACTGATGTCAATGAAGAATAAGTAAGCCCCATGTTTGGTGTCGGTGAGATAATATAAACCCCAGTGTTGTTATCCTTGGGATACATAAGTCCTACAGTATCATTGGTGTCAATTAGATAACATAAACCCCATTGCTGGTGTCAGTGGGGTAAAATAAGAACCATCATTGGTGTCAGTGGGATAAAATAGGTCTCACCATTGATGCCGGTGAAATAAAATAAGCCCCATTGGTGTCAGTGGGATAAAATAAATCCCATTGTTGATGTCAATTAAATAAAACAAGTCCCATCCTTGGCGTCAGTGGGATAAAATAAGTCCCATGATTGTTGGAGTCAATGAGAAAAGATAAGCCCCATCACTGGTGTCAGTGGGATAAAATCAATCCCATTGTTGGAGTCAGTAGGATAAAATAACCCCCATCATTGGTGTCAATGAGATAAAATAAGTCCCATCGTTGGTGTCAGTGAAATAAAATAAGTCCCATCGTTGGTGTCAGTGGGATAAAATGAATCCCACCTTTGGAATCAGTAGGATAAAATAACCCCCATCAATGGTGTCAATAAGAAAAGATAAGCCACATCAATGGTGTCAGTGAGATAAACTAAGCCCCATCAATGGTGTCAGTGAGATAAACTAAGCCCCATCACTGGTGTCAGTGGGATGAAATGAATCCCATTGTTGGAGTCAGTTAGATAAAATAACCCCCATCATTGGTGTCAATGAGAAAAGATCACCCCCATCATTGGCGTCAATGAGAAAAGATAATCCCCATCATTGGTGGCAGTGAGGTAAACTAAACCCCATCATTGGTGTCAATGAGAAAAGATAAGTCCCATCATTGGTGTCAGTCAGATAAACGAAGTCCCATCATTGGTGTCAGTGAGGTAAACTAAACCCCATCATTGGTGTCAGTGAGATAAACGAAGTCCCATCATTGGTGTCAATGAGAAAAAATAAGCCCCATTACTGGTGTCAGTGAGATAAACTAAGCTCCATCATTGGTGTCAGTGAGATAAAATAAGACACATCATTGGTGTCGATGAAATAAAATAAGTCTCATCATTGGTGTCAGTGGGATAAAATAAGCCCCGTTGTTGGTGTCAGTGAAAACTAAGTCCAACCCCAGCCCAGCATTGGTCTTCAATGGGGATACTTACCTGATCACAAGCTCCTGCCCCAGTGCCTCTGTGCTGAGGTTGGAATTTTACTTTCACTGTCATAAAGAAGATCACTCCACCCAACAGTCTTGTATAATTGCAGTGCCTGGTGATGGAACCCAGAGAGCGTTCCAGTCATCATTGCTGCCATACAATAACCTGGGATCTGCAGGATGAGGACGTGGTAGGACAGTATCCAAAATCCCGATACTGCCCTGCATCATCCGGGTAGGGTTGCCACCTCATCCCTTTAAACCCAAACACATATGAATTACACGGGTTCTGAGGTTAATATCCCTTTCATGACTAAGGCCGCGTACACACGCGCGGACTGTTCGCCCAACCTTGTCCGCTGAACAGTGTTTGGGCGGACAGTCCGCTCGTGTGTGGGGCTTCAGCGGACAGTTTCAGCGGACAGTTGGCCGAACAAGGTCTTACGGAAATTCCGAAAAACTGTCCGCTGAAACAAGGTTTCAGCGGACTGTTCGCTCGTGTGTAGGCTTGTTCGGCCAACTAAGTCTCGCGCATGCTCAGAAAGGATTTCCACGTCGGAAGGTTGCATTGCAGTGTATAGGACGTCGTATTTTTCGTCCCGTCGTACGTGCCGTTCACGTCATCGCGCACGGTTTCAGCAAACTGTTCGTCCGTCGTGTGTGGCCATGTCCGTCCATGCTAAGTTTGAGCGGACTGTTCGCTCAAACTGTTGGACGGACAAAGTTGGGCCAACAGTCCGCGCGTGTGTACGCGGCCTAAGCCTATTTTTGGCATTTGGTGTTTACAAGTTAAAATCCATATTTTTTGCTAGAAAATTACTTGGAACCCCCCAAACATTATATATATATATATATTTTTTTAGCAGAGACTCTAGAGAATAAAATGTCGATTGTTGCAATATTTTATGTCACACGGTATTTGCGCAGAGGTGTTTTAAACGCAACTTTTTGGGAAAAGGGACACTTTCATGAATTAAAAAAAAAAAAACAGTAAAATTAGCCCAATTTTTTTGCATAATGTGAAAGATAATGTTACGCCAAGTAAATAGATACCAAACATGTCACACTTTATAATCGCGCGCACTTGTGGATTGACGACAAAGTACGGTACCTAAAAATCTCAATAGGCGACGCTTTAATTTTTTTTTACGGTTACCCGGTTAGGGTTGCAGAGGAGGTCTAGTGCTAGAATTATTGCTCTCGCTCTGACGATCTCGGCGATACCTCACATGTGTGATTTGAACACCGTTTACATACGCGGGCGCGACTTCCGTATGCGTTTTCTTTGCTTCGCCAGCTCGCGGGGACGGCGGGCATTTTAAAAAATAATTTTTTTTTTTATTTATTTTAAAATAACTAAATTGTTTTTTTTTTAAAAATAAAAAATTTGATCACTTTTATTGCTGTCACAAGGAATGTAAACATCCCTTGTGACAGTAATAGGTGGTGAAAGGTACTCTTTATGGAGGGATCGGGGGTCTCCTTTACACTTCGATGTATTCAGATCGCCGAAAACGGCGATTCTGAATACCGTATATCTTTTTAAAACCGGCGCCATTGGCAGCCGAGTAAACGGGAAGTGACGTCATGACGTCGCTTCCGTGTTTACTATTAGGAGACTGGAACGAAGCCGATTAGGGCTTCGTTACAGTTCCTCCCCAGCAGCCGGAGGCAGCAGAACGTGAATCGGTGCTCCCGATCGAGTGGGAGCACCGGTAACAGCGGCGGGAGGGGGGGACGTCCCCTCCCGCTCCTCCGGCATAACAGCCGAGCGGCTTTTAGCCGCATCAGTTGTTATGGCTGTATAGCCAATCGCCTGCTGAAAAAAACAGTACCAGGATGATGCCTGCTGGTGCGGGCATCATCCCGGTATACCCCCCGGAAGCCGAGTACGCACATCTGTGTACGCTCGGCGGGAAGGGGTTAAGGCATCAAGTGAGTTTAATTACCACCTTAATCAGCCACAGAACCTGTGTTATTAATATGTGTTTTTGGGTTTGAGGTAGCCCTTGTACACTCCGTCGGAATGTGTCCTATTGGACCGTGTTGTCAGATAATCCGACTGTGTGTGGTATGCATCGGCCTGTCGGAATATCCGTCGGACCAAATTTTCAAACTTGCTGGAAATATTTTCCGACAAACTGGTCTGATCGGACATACTCCGATCATGTGTAGAGAATTCCGATCGGACAAAGTGCCACGCATGCTCAGATCAAATTCCTACATCAAAGGTATTGGCTACTAGCCTGAACGTAGTCCCATCGTAACGAAATTACGTCATCACGTTCTGAAAGATCGGATTTTTTGACAACTTTGTCCGACCGTGTGTATGCAACAGTTTCGGACAAAATCCGACGTATTTGGTTGTCGAAATGTCCAACCATGTGTACAAGGGCGTAGGGTTGCCACCTCATCCCTTTAAACCCGAACACATGAATTACACAGGTCCCAGGGCTAATTTAACGCAGATAAGGCGCCACGTTTAACTACATCCTTAATCAGCCACAGAACCTGTGTAATTAATATGTGTTCGGATTTAAAGGGATGAGGTGGCAACTCTGGTTTGAGGTGGCAACCCTACCCCCGGGACACTTGGCAACAAGGACAAGCCCGTGTTCACACTATGAGACGTTTCTTGGGGGTGCAGTTCCTCTGAGCTCCACTAGGTGGTAATCCCACTTCTACCCAGACAGGAAGTCTCTATGGAAGACAGGAAGTGATGTCAGGTACAAACAGGAAGTTCCGGGCGAGAGGTGAGCCGGGATGAAGTAGAGAGGAGACATTGTTGGAACTGGCAGTAGAGGAGGTAATAAGATCTTATCTTCTATTTACACCCAATAACCCCCCCCCGTCATGTCCGTCCTCTTCCTCCATAGTCACTGTGATGTCTTTTATCTTCAGCAGATGATGATACACACATATATAGTGTGGGAACCTAGATTAGCACCTTCAGGGGCAGAACATTCCTCCGCTTACGGGGCCGGAACATTCTCTTCATTTCGGAGATGTCTCACCCGTAACGAGGGACGAGATTCGGATTCGGGTTGTACTGAATTTGACCCCCAAAGCGATCGCCTTGAGTGGTCTTTAAGTTTGGAGACGCAAGGCACGCGTTTTCCTGCCCTAAGTATTACAGGTTGGGAGCTGAGATACAGCCGTAAAAAAAATGTGCCAGCGGTGGGACGGCCACTTTCTTACTGGAGCCTGTTTCACAGTGAGCTGCAGCTTAGGGATGATCTGAAGTGCCCTGGGATTGGTTTGGGCATTATTTGGTGAAGGTCAGATGTTGAACCCCCTTCCTGACCAGAGCACTTTTTGCGATTGGGCACTGCGTCGCTTTAACTGACAATTGCGCGACCGTGCGACGTTGTACCCCAACATTTACGTCCTTTTCCCCCCCCCCCACAAATAGAGCTTTCTTTTGGGTGGTATTAGATCGCCTCTGCGGTTTTTATTTTTTGCGCAAAAAAAAGCAACAATTTAGAAAAAAAATAAAGCTATATTTTTTCTATAATAAACTTCCGCCAAAAAATATAGAAAAAACTATTTTTTTTCCTCAGTTTAGGCCGATACGTATTCTTCTACATATTTTTGGTTAAAAAAAATCGAAACAAGCGTATATTGATTGGTTTGCGCAAAAGTTATAGCATCTAAAAAATGGGGGATAGAGTTATGGCATTTTTATTATAAATTTTTTATTAGTTGTAATGGCGGCGATCTGCGATTTTTTATTGTGACAGCAACATTATGGTGGACACATCGGACAATTTTGACACTATTTTGGGACCAGTGACATTTATACAGCGACCAGTGCTATAAAAATGCACTGATTACTGTGTAAATGACACTGGCATGGAAGGGGTTAAACACTAGGGGGCGATCAGGGGTTAAGTGTGTCCTAGGGAGTGATTCTAACTGTGGAGGGAGGGGCTACCATTGACATGACAGCGATCACTACTCCCGATGACAGGGAGCAGTGATCTCTGTCATGTCCCTAGGCAGAACGGGGAAATGCCTTGTTTACATAGGCACTTCCCCCTTCTGCCGCTCCATGACACGATCGCGGGGCACTGATGGACATCGAGTCCATGTGACCCGCGGGCACGGTCACTATGTACATGGCGGTCACAATGTACGCGGTGGGCACGTGTGCGCCCACTAGCCCCGCCAATTAAAGGGGACGTACAGGTATGTCCATTTTCCCACTGCTGCCATTGTGCCGACGTATATCGGCATGCAGCGGTGAGCATGCCGAAATGCAAATGCTACCCCAATTTTTCTTTTTGTATAATGTGAAAGATGATGTTACTCCGAGTAAATAGATACCTAACATGTCAAGCTTTAAAATTGCGCCCGCCCGTGGAATGGCGACAAACTACGATATTTTAAATGCCTTTACAGGTTACCAGTTTAAAATGTAAAAAGTTTAAAAAGATTATTGGTGCAGCCCCCCCGAGGATGCTGACCCAGGATCACCAGGGGTGCCTACCCAGGACCACCAGGTATGCCAATCAATGCCCAATAGGGATGGCACTCAGTGCCCATCAGTGATGCCTGCCAGTGCCTCCCGATCAGTGCTGCCCATTAGTGCCACCTATTAGTGCCGTCTATGAGTGCCCATCAGTGCCACCTATCAGTACCCATCAGTGCTGCATATAAGTGCCTCATCATCAGTGCTGCCTCATCAGTGGCAGGCAGTACTGCCTCATCAGTGCCCGTCACTGCAGCCCCATCAGTGCCACCTATTAGTGTCCATCAGTGCCACCTATCAGTACCCATCAGTGCTGCATATAAGTGCCTCATCATCAGTACTGCCTCATCAGTGCCTGTCACTGCAGCCCCATCAGTGCCACCTATCAGTACCCATCAGTGCTGCATATAAGTGCCTCATCTTCAGTGCCACCTCATCAGTGACTATCAGTACTGCCTCATCAGTGTCCTTCATTGCAGCCGCATCAGTACCCATCGGTGAAGGAGAAAACGTACCTATTTACAAAGTTTTGTAACAGAAACAAAGAAAAACTTTTTTTATTTTTGAATAGTTTCTCAGGCGAACCCGGTGGAAACGGTAAGGGAGGGGGTTGAGTCTTTCCTATATTCACTGTATATAGGGTGTTCAGATCATCCTGCCAAACAGGTGGGCAACCGGACAAAGTTCCTAGGCTTGGACCAAACCACCAGCTCATCCCTATTTCAGCTGCTGGTCCCTTCATTGCTGGTCCCTTACTGGAACGTGGCTGGTCCCTTCATTACTGGTCCCTTCCTGGAACGTGGCTGGACCCTTCATTGCTGGTCCCTTCCTGTAACGTGGCTGGCCCCTTCATTGCTGGTCCCTTCCTGGAATGTGGGCGGCCCCTTCATTGCTGGTCCCATCTTGGAACGTGGCTACCCCCTTCATTGCTGGTCCCATCCTGGTACGTGGCTGACCCCTTCATTGCTGGTCCCTTCCTGGAACTTGGCTACCCCCTTCATTGCTGGTCCCATCCTGGAACGTGGCTGACCCCTTCATTGTTGGTCCCATCCTGGAACCTGGCTCGCCCCTCCATTGTTGGTCCCATCTTGGAATGTGGCTGGCCCCTTCATTGCTGGTCCCTTCCTGGAATGTGGCTGGCCCCTCTATTACTGGTCCCTTCCTGGAACGTGGCTGGCCCCTTCATTGCTGGTCCCTTCCTGGAACGTGGCTGGCCCCTTCATTGCTGGTCACATCTTGGTACGTGGCTGGCCCCTTCCTTCCAGGAATGTGGCTGGCCCCTTCATTGCTGGTCCCTTCATTGCTGGTCCCTTCCTGGAATGTGGGCGGCCCCTTCATTGCTGGTCCCATCTTGGAACGTGGCTACCCCCTTCATTGCTGGTCCCATCCTGGTACGTGGCTGGCCCCTTCATTGCTGGTCCCTTCCTGGAACGTGGCTGGTCCCTTCATTGCTGGTCCCTTCCTGGAACGTGACTGGTCCCTTCATTGCTGGTCCCTTCCTGGAACGTGACTGGTCCCTTCATTGCTGGTCCCTTCCTGGAACGTGACTGGTCCCTTCATTGCTGGTCCCTTCCTGGAACGTGGCTGGTCCCTTCATTGCTGGTCCCTTCCTGGAACGTGACTGGTCCCTTCATTGCTGGTCCCTTCCTGGAACGTGGCTGGCCCCTTCATTGCTGGTCCCTTCCTGGAACGTGGCTGGTCCCTTCATTGCTGGTCCCTTCCTGGAACGTGACTGGTCCCTTCATTGCTGGTCCCATCCTGGAACCTGGCTGGCCCCTTCATTGTTGGTCCCATCTTGGAATGTGGCTCACCCCTTCATTGCTGGTCCCTTCCTGGAATGTGGCTGGCCCCTCTATTACTGGTCCCTTCCTGGAATGTGGCTGGCCCCTTTATTACTGGTCCCTTCCTGGAACGTGGCTGGACCCTTCATTGCTGGTCCCTTCCTGGAACGTGGCTGGACCCTTCATTGCTGGTCCCTTCCTGGAACGTGGCTGGACCCTTCATTGCTGGTCCCTTCCTGGAACGTGGCTGGACCCTTCATTGCTGGTCCCTTCCTGGAACGTGGCTGGACCCTTCATTGCTGGTCCCTTCCTGAAACGTGGCTGGCCCCTTCATTGCTGGTCACATCTTGGTACGTGGCTGGCCCCTTCCTTCCAGGAATGTGGCTGGCCCCTTCATGGCTGGTCCCCTCATTGCTGGTCCCTTCCAGGAACGTGCTGGTCCCTTCCAGGAACGTGGCTGGTCCCTTCATTGCTGGTCCCTTCCTGGAATGTGGGCAGCCCCTTCATTGCTGGTCCCATCTTGGAACGTGGCTACCCCCTTCATTGCTGGTCCCATCCTGGTACGTGGCTGACCACTTCATTGCTGGTCCCTTCCTGGAACCTGGCTGGTCCTTTCATTGCTGGTCCCTTCCTGGAACCTGGCTGGTCCCTTCATTGCTGGTCCCTTCCAGGAACCTGGCTGGTCCCTTCCATTGTCCTCCACTATGTCCGCGAGCGGAGGATTGTACATCAATCAATTCTTTCTCCTGCAGTGAGTTGGATATGATTCGCTCCAATGATTCCTGCAAATTCCCAATGGCCAGTTTGCGGGGCTATGGCGGATCGGGCGCAGGAGAAGGAGTGCATATTAGCAGAGGATGTAGGTGGGGATGGTTTCATCATCTACCTTCTGTGTGTTCTGGGGCTGTATTAGTCAGTTGATGTGCACGGCCTCTACTTTGTGCAGCACTATAATCACTTTTCTACCACTTACTGTACAATTGACCATAATTGTTATAAAATACTTACACTGTAATGACATAATGGACCAACCTTTCTCAACCTTTTCAACACAGAGGAACCCTTGAAATAGTTCTCCGGTCTCAGGGAACCCCCTGCTAAAAATTAGAAATCTACAACTCATGATACATTAGTGTGATGGTCGGTGGGAAGAATGGTCCTTACACTTGTGGTCATTGGGAAGAATTACCTCCTTACAGATAAAAAAAAAGATCAAAGGTGTCCATTGGAAGTTATTTGAGAGGCAGAAATTGCCCAATGCTGAAGGAACCCCTAGCAACCTCTGGAGGAACCCTAGTTGAGAATCACTGTTATAGACCCTTATAAGATGTCTGGATGGTGACTGTATCATTGTGTGTGTCAGGTTCCTATAAGGTGTCAGGATGTCACTGTCTATTTCTCCATGGAGGAGTGGGAGTATTTAGAAGGACACAAGGATCTCTACAAGGACGTCATGATGGACAATCAGCCGCCCCTCACATCACCGGGTAAGAGGAGACTTTATTGTAAAGGAGAGAGCAGTACAGAGGCTCCACCTAGATCCCCCATCATCTGATAAACACATAGAAACAATGTATTCAGTCAGTGTGTGTGTTTTCTACAGATGGATCCAGTAATGGGAACCCACCAGAGAGATGTCCCAGTCCTCTGTACTCCCGGGATTCCACACAGGAAGATCACACCATCCCCCACCATCATCAGGTACATGAATACAGGACTACTATTGATTGAACTGGATGGGCTAGTGTCTTTTGTAATACAATTATTGTTATAGCTTGAGAGGTAGATTAGGTGACCCTATGATATCTGATAACCTCATCCCTGGTAGGCCTCATGTACACTGCTTATGGTAAACGGATGTTCAGAGGCAATTGGATGCTTTTTTTTCAACGGCCCCCGAACTCATCCAAAGTTATCTTATGTGTACATGTACACAGGTTCGTTTTAAGTCATTTTTAGGCAGTTGCGTTTATAGGCTTTTCTTTGAAGGCAAAAAAAAAAATTAGTTCAGACGCCGAACGTTTCAGGCGCCAAACGTAGTAACTCCTGTTTAGCCGCATTTCATTTACAGGCGTTTTTCCTTTGTGGCTACTTTGAAAAAAAATAATAATGACGCTTCTAAACGCAAGCGCGGCTAAACGCGACATATATAAACGTGGCAAAACGGACGTTTTAAACGCGGGTTACTGTCTGCCAAGTTAAATCGTTCAGGAGAGGTTGTAAAAACGTCCCGCGTACATTAAGCCGTAAATGAAAAATGGTGTCAACAGGGTAATTGGGATTATAGCGGTGCCCGAAACAGTGAAGAATCCATAAATTATATAAGATAAAAATGTATTACACAAACAACAACAAATATAGGGTTCAGTAAAATTAGCAGAGCATGATAGAAGTCATGTTTAATGGTCACTGATATCTGTATATGGTAGGTGATCAATACTTGATGTCATATCCCAACATGTTTTGTCAACAATGGCTTCCTCAGTGGGATTTTTACGGACCACCAATATTTCATACAGCTCTAGTAATGATAATATAATTTACATATTAACAATTATTTATTACAGATACAGAAGATAACAACAATCGTGTATATAATGGTTCTTTTGTCCTCACCCCCCCCCCCCCCCCACCCCCACCACCAAACTCACCAAGGGAGCATCAGAGGGAAAGTCCACAGAATTAGGAAGGGGAGGCACTGTGTGATCATTATGTGAATTATTGGTAGTGTTTTAGAGGAATCCCGTATTCCCCGTCATCTGTTGTCGAAGAATCCAGACCGATGCCTTGTGAAGTGTCCGTCCTGAACGGCAGAGCCCAGATGTCTTTGATAGATAAAGCGATATATAGTTGCCCGCATTCTCCACCATTTGTTGTAGAAGAATCCAGACTGTTGTCTTGTGAAGGGCTCATCCTAAACTCCAGAGCCCAGACATCTTTGATAGATAAAGCAATATATAGTTACCAGCATGCTCTACCATTTGTTTTAGAAGAATCCAGACCACTGTCTTGTGAAGTGTCCCTCCTGATCCCCAGAGCCCAGATGTCTTTGATAGATAAAGCAATATATAGTTGCCCGCATTCTCCACCATTTGTTGTAGAAGAATCCAGACCATTGTCTTGTGAAGTGTTCATCCTAGAGCCCAGATGTCTTTGACAGATAAAGCGATATATACCGTGTTTCCCCGAAAGTAAGACAGTGTCTTACTTTCTTTTTATCCCCAAAAGCCCCACTATGTCTTACTTTCGGGGTATGTCTTATATTGGAAAAAAATCCCAGCATGCAGAGCTGCACTGCGCTACAGAAGAGGACTACAAGTCCCAGCAAGCAAGGCTGCACTACATTACAGAGGACTACAAGTCCCAGCATGCAAGGCTGCACTGTACTACAGAGGAGGCCTACAAGTCCCAGCATGCAAGGCTGCACTATGGAGGACTACAAGTCCAAGCATACAAAGCTGCTATGCTCAGCAGAGGAGAACTGTAAGCCCACACAGCCCGGTATGTTGGGACTTGTAGTCCTCCTCAGCTGCATCTTGCGGTTACATAATAAGAGCTGCAGAGAATCTCTTCACCCCCCCCCCTCCCCCTCCCCCTCCTTGGTCTCTCTCTGTATGACCAGCACTGACCTGTACCGGGAAGGACACAGAGCCAGTGACACCTGTCGGCAGTGATCCGGGACCTGGCGCAATAATCCCCTTCTCTGTGGTTGCGTCGCGCCGTTCTGATCAGTCTCGGGCAGCGGCTGTCACTCACAGCCGAGCAGAGTGAAGCCACCTCCCCCTCCTCTTGTATGGTTACACAGTATTGTGTATGGAGGAGGAGGAGGGGGAGGCGGCTTCAGTGAAGCCGCCTCCCCCTCCTTCTCCTTCATGGACAGCACTGTGTAGCCATACAAGAGGAGGGGGAGGCGGCTTCACTCTGCTCGGCTGTGAGTGACAGCCGCTGCCCGAGACTGATCAGAACGGCGCTGTCTCTTCAGTCGGAGGGGGAGGGCGCTGGCCTGGCACCCCCCCCAGGGTGTGGCACCCGGTGCGGCCCGCACCCCCGCCCCACTCTTAGTACGCCACTGGAGGCGGCAATACCCCCGTGTTTCCCCGAAAGTAAGACATATGTCTTACTTTCGGGGTATGGCTTATATTAGCCGACCCCTCTGAAACTCCCGATACGTCTTACAATCGGGGGTGTCTTACTATCGGGGAAACACGGTAGTTGCCCGCATTCTCCACCATTTAGATAAAGCGATATATAGTTACCAGCATGCTCCACCATTTGTTGTAGAAGAATCCAGACCATTGTCTTGTGACGTGTTCATCCTAGAGCCCAGATGTCTTTGATAGATAAAGCGATATATAGTTGCCCGTATTCTCCACCATTTGTTATAGAAGAATCCAGACCATTGTCTTGTGAAGTGTCCCTCCAAAACTCCAGAGCCCAGATGTCTTTGATAGATAAAGTGATATATAGTTGCCCGCATTCTCCACCATTTATTGTAGAAGAATCCAGATCACTGTCCTGTGAAGTGCTCATCCTAAACTCCAGAGCCCAGACATCTTTGATAGATAAAGCAATATATAATTACCAGCATGCTCTACCATTTGTTTTAGAAGAATCCAGACCACTGTCTTGTGAAGTGTCCCTCCTGATCCCCAGAGCCCAGATGTCTTTGATAGATAAAGCGATATATAGTTGCCCGCATTCTCCACCATTTGTTGTAGAAGAATCCAGACCATTGTCTCGTGAAGTGTTCATCCTAGAGCCCAGATGTCTTTGACAGATAAAGCGATATATAGTTGCCCGCATTCTCCACCATTTGTTATAGAAGAATCCAGACCATTGTCTTGTGAAGTGTCCCTCCAAAACTCCAGAGCCCAGATGTCTTCGATAGATAAAGCGATATATAGTTGCCCGCATTCTCCACCATTTGTTGTAGAAAAATCCAGACTGTTGTCTTGTGAAGTGTCCCTCCTAAACTCCAGAGCCCAGACATCTTTGATAGATAAAGCAATATATAGTTGCCCGCATTCTCCACCATTTGTTGTAGAAGAATCCAGACCATTGTCTTGTGAAGTGTTCATCCTAGAACCCAGATGTCTTTGATAGATAAAGCAATATATAGTTGCCCGCATTCTCCACCATTTGTTGTAGAAGAATCCAGACCATTGTCTTGTGAAGTGTCCCTCCAAAACTCCAGAGCCCAGATGTCTTCGATAGATAAAGCGATATATAGTTGCCCGCATTCTCCACCATTTGTTGTAGAAAAATCCAGACTGTTGTCTTGTGAAGTGTCCCTCCTAAACTCCAGAGCCCAGACATCTTTGATAGATAAAGCAATATATAGTTGCCCGCATTCTCCACCATTTGTTGTAGAAGAATCCAGACCATTGTCTTGTGAAGTGTTCATCCTAGAGCCCAGATGTCTTTGATAGATAAAGCAATATATAGTTGCCCGCATTCTCCACCATTTGTTGTAGAAGAATCCAGACCATTGTCTTTGTAAGGTGTAAACATAATGCAAGTTTATTACGTTTTATAAATGTCATTATAAGTTTGGTGTAGCATTACATAAATTCACATTAGTTCAGTTGTGTCTGGCATTTTCACACACGCAGCAAACATCAGCAGGTTGCAAGCATCTGTAGACATTTTATAGACACACAATGTTAGTATCAACAGAAACTTATCACCGCACAGCAGAGCCCCAGTCACCTCTATCACGGTACTACCAGGTCCCAAAAACCTTGACAATAGGGTGATTAAAACTTACCTATGGTGCCAGTGCCCCTCCTGACCTCCAAAGGTCACCCGTCTTAAGTAGATAAAGCAATATGTATTTGCCCGCATTCTCCACCATCTGTTTTAGTAGCATCCAGACCATTGTCTTGAGTGGTGAAAATCGAATCCAAGTTTATTTGTTGATCATTTTTGCAAGGAATCTGGTTAACGTATGACATACCCCTCATTATTACCAGCCAAACCCTGTTATCTAACCCTCTATGCATCCAAGACTCTGTAAATTTCCAGAAGACAGCCTCCTTTGTAAGCCATAACAACTCCACTTAGAGCAGGAGAACCAAGAATCTTCAAGAGTCTCTCTTACTAGTTCCCACGTAACCGACTATACCTTTCACACATCTACGCATTCTTGTTTATTGATGTTCACCAAGGTTGGAGATGCTTAGGGGAACAAGCTTGACTGAAGCCGATGTTCGGTAGTTATGTGTTCTACATTGCTATGTTTACTCCATTGAACGTCTTTTTGTATTTAGAGTGGAAACCTTGGGGATATTATTATTATTGTTAAAGAAGAGTTTAAAGAGGAGGATGAGGAGTATGGAGTGATGGAGGAGTTTTCAGGACACATGGATGTCACAATGGAGCCACCCAATGACAGAAACCCACCAGAGAGATGTCCCCATCTTCTGTATTCTGGAGATTCCACACAGGAAGGTCACACCATCCCCCACCATCATCAGGTAGATGAGGAAAAATCACTGATAGTATCATTAGGATCTGTACATTATCTGCATTGTTACCGTTGATGTCATTTTTATTATATATTCAGAGCGGAAACCTGAGAGATTCTAAAGTTGATGTTAAAGAAGAGATAAAAGAGGAGGATGATGAGGATGGGGGGATGGAGGAGTCAGAGGTTGCAGAAGGACGCAAAGATCTGTACCAGGACAACATGGTGGAACCACCTAGTAACAGAAACCCACCAGAGAGATGTCCCCGTCCTCTGGATTCCACACAGGAAGGTCACACCATCCCCCACCATCATCAGGTAGGTGGAGTTGAGGGTCGGGAACATAAAGTGATTGAACACTCTGACATGTGGAGATGATGTGTGGACTCTACAAGATGATATTTTCTATGTGATCTCACATCATAAATACTTCTATGTTACAGATGTTATTTTCTGCCATTCTGTTGGTTTAGGGTGAAGATCTGATGAAGATGAAAGTTGAGGATGAAGTAGAAGAGACGTATGTGAGGGATGATCAGCAATATACGGAGGAGGCTGGAATGACGAGGACATTCATAGAGGAGGACACTCCTACAGAGATCAGCACAGGTGACCCATCGTATATTCTTCTCTTATCTCTGCTCTTTTACTGCTCACTGATTGGTCCAGAGTAGGGCGGGAGCTGAGTGATATCAGCCAATAATAGGTTGGTAGTGGTCCCCTCCCTGTACTGATACCCTATTTGTGGTTCAGCTGGCAGTATTAGGTTGTGGGTGACTCCTAGTTACAGTAGCACAGATATGATAACACAGATTGAGGCTTTCTTAGGTTGGTTCCTCTTCTTCCAGCAGAATTATATCTAAATGTTACCATAAAACTCCGTTAAACATCTCAATGGGGTAAGGTATAACACTAAAACACTAATTTTTCCAGGAGAAATACTGCTGCAAGCTCCCTCCAGTGCAGCATATCACCAGAAGCCTAGGCCTGTGGTCATTTGTTTTATGATCGAGCGTCTTCAATTCAAGACTTTGACCCTCTTGTCAATCAAAGATCACATGACCCAGTACCTAGGCTTGTGGTTGTGTGAAGAGCATGGACCTCCCAGCCCCCATTGGTTCCTGCTCTTCTGGCAAGGCTGTGTAAATGTAGAAGTGATCAGGGAGGACCAAAGAACCTTTGATGGAAGAGGGGGGAAGAGTCCCGGCTGGTTGGGACCTCCACAGAGAACATCTCCTCACTCATATCTACCTGATCCAGATGGGATCTTGATGGAAGTGAACTAACCCTCTCATATCTATTGATGATGTTTTTATATTTTTCCAGGACACGCCATGGAGAAACCCTCAAAGGATCGTCTCACTTTATCTCCAAGTTTTCAAATGGAAGATGAGGACATCAAAGAAGAATGTACTGGAGAAAAGACAACGATCTTCTGGGATCCCTCAGACTCTGAGGAATCGTGTACTGCGGGGGATGGTGCCGGGGTTGAGGGGGACATGATGTTTTACTGTCTAGAATGTGGGGAACGTTTTAGCTCTGAATTGGCTCTCTCTGTACATCAGAGATCTCACACGGGTGAGAAGCTTCATTCCTGCTCTGAGTGCGGGAAATGTTTTCTTCATAAATCAGAACTGGTCCGACATCAAAGAACTCACACGGGGGAGAAGCCGTATTCCTGCTCCGAGTGTGGGAAGTCTTTTTCCCAGAAGGCCCATCTTTCCAGACATCAGGCATTACACACAGGGGACAAGCCGTTTTCCTGCCCCGAGTGCGGGAAATGTTTTATACGTAAATCCAAACTGGACATACATTACAGGTCGCACACGGGGGAAAGGCCCTATTCCTGCTCTGAGTGCGAGAAATGCTTTTCAGATAAGGACAAGCTTTCCAGACACCAGAGATTGCACACGGGCGAGAAATTATATTCCTGCCCTGAGTGCGGGAAATTTTATACACAGAAATCAGACCTTGTTATGCATGAAAGGTCTCACACAGGGGAGAGCCCATATTCCTGCCCTGAGTGCGGGAAGCTTTTTTCACAGAAGTCCAATCTTTCTGTACACCAGAGATTGCACACCGGGGAGAAGCCATTTCCCTGCCTCGACTGCGGGAAATGTTTTCCTCGGAAATCAGATCTTGTTATACATCAGAGATCTCACACGGGGGAGAAGCCGTTTTCCTGCCCTGAGTGCGGGAAATGTTTTTCACAGAAGTCCCTTCTTTCCAGACATCAGAGAGTGCACACGGGGGAGAAGCAGTATGTTTGCCATGAGTGCGGGAAATCTTTTACGCAGAACTCGGAACTCATTACACATCAAAGAGCTCACACGGGGGAGAAGCCGTTTTACTGCCCAGAGTGCGGGAAATCTTTTTCACAGAAGACGAATCTTTCCAAACATCAGAGATTGCACACGGGTGAGAAGCCGTATGTCTGCTCTGAGTGCGGGAGATGTTTTTCACAGAAGTCAGAACTTGTTAAACATCAGAGATCTCACACGGGGGAGAAGCCGTATTCCTGTCCTGAGTGCGGGAAATCTTTTACACGTAAAGCAAACCTTACTGAACATCAGCTATGCCACACGCAGGAAAAGCTGTTTTCCTGTTCTGAGTGCGGGAAATGTTATCCACGGAAATCAGCACTTGTAAAGCATCGAAGATCTCACAAAGGGGAGAAGCCGTAGTTATGTCCTAGGTGCTGGAAGTGTTTTTCACAGAAGTCTTGTCTTACCAGGTTTTACACAAAACCCTTGAGGTGTATTAGTGTCCTGAGTGCGGGAAATGTCTTCTATATGAGTCATATATATTAGAGATCTCACACTGGGAAGAAGCTGTGCCCCTGCCCTTAGTGCGGGAAATGTTCTTCACAAATGTAGCTAGACGTCAGATGTTACCAGACATCAGAGAACCCACACAACCCTTGAGGTGTATTAATGTGCTGAGTGCGGAAAATGTCTTCTTTATGGATCTAATGTTGCCGTACATCAGAGATCTCATACCGGGAAGAAGCTCACCTTGATACCTTGAGCGCTCCTTTGATCTTTATCATGGAAGAAACACTTTATATGGAAATCTGAGATCACTAAAGATTTCAAAGTTCTGTCTTCCTCTGCTAGGAGAGAGAAGGAGGGAGTGTCACTGTTGGTTGGGTTCCTCTAGGAGAGAGAAGGAGGGGGTGTCACTGCCGGTTGGGTCCCTCTAGGAGAGAGAAGGAGGGGGTGTCACTGCTGGTTGGGTCCCTCTAGGAGAGAGAAGGAGGGGGTGTCACTGCCGGTTTGGTCCCTCTAGGAGAGAGAAGGAGGGGGTGTCACTGCCGGTTGGGTCCCTCTAGGAGAGAGAAGGAGGGGGTGTCACTGCTGGTTGGGTCCCTCTAGGAGAGAGAAGGAGGGGGTGTCACTGCCGGTTGGGTTCCTCTAGGAGAGAGAAGGAGGGGATGTCACTGCTGGTTGGGTCCCTCTAGGAGAGAGAAGGAGGGGGTGTCACTGCCGGTTGGGTCCCTCTAGGAGAGAGAAGGAGGGGGTGTCACTGCTGGTTGGGTCCCTCTAGGAGAGAGAAGGAGGGGGTGTCACTGCTGGTTGGGTCCCTCTAGGAGAGAGAAGGAGGGGGTGTCACTGCTGGTTGGGTCCCTCTAGGAGAGAGAAGGAGGGGGTGTCACTGCTGGTTGGGTTCCTCTAGGAGAGAGAAGGAGGGGATGTCACTGCTGGTTGGGTCCCTCTAGGAGAGAGAAGGAGGGGGTGTCACTGCTGGTTGGGTTCCTCTAGGAGAGAGAAGGAGGGGATGTCACTGCTGGTTGGGTCCCTCTAGGAGAGAGAAGGAGGGAGTGTCACTGCTGGTTGGGTCCCTCTAGGAGAGAGGAGGAGGGGGTGTCACTGCTGGTTGGGTCCCTCTAGGAGAGAGAAGGAGGGGGTGTCACTGCCGGTTTGGTTCCTCTAGGAGAGAGAAGGAGGGGGTGTCACTGCCGGTTGGGACCCTCTAGGAGAGAGAAGGAGGGGGTGTCACTGCCGGTTGGGTCCCTCTAGGAGAGAGAAGGAGGGGGTGTCACTGCTGGTTGGGTCCCTCTAGGAGAGAGAAGGAGGGGGTGTCACTGCCGGTTGGGTCCCTCTAGCAGTGTAGTCTGATCTCCTCTGATCTTCAGCAGAAGCTGCAAAGGAAGACATGGTGGTGAGAGAGGATGTAGATAATACTTGTGTATGAAGAGAAGAGGAGATCAGACTTTAGCGGTCATGGAAGAAACACTTTATATGGAAATCTGAGATCACTAAAGACTTCAAAGTTCTGTCTTCCTCTGCTAGGAGAGAGAAGGAGGGGGTGTCACTGCTGGTTGGGACCCTCTAGGAGAGAGGAGGAGGGGGTGTCACTCCTGGTCGGGTCCCTCTAGGAGAGAGAAGGAGGGGGTGTCACTGCCGGTTGAGTCCCTCTAGGAGAGAGAAGGAGGGGGTGTCACTGCCGGTTGGGTCCCTCTAGGAGAGAGAAGGAGGGGGTGTCACTGCTGGTTGGGTCCCTCTAGGAGAGAGGAGGAGGGGGTGTCACTGCTGGTTGGGTCCCTCTAGGAGAGAGAAGGAGGGGGTGTCACTGCTGGTTGGGTCCCTCTAGGAGAGAGCAGGAGGGGGTGTCACTGCCGGTTGGGTCCCTCTAGGAGAGAGAAGGAGGGGGTGTCACTGCTGGTTGGGTCCCTCTAGGAGAGAGGAGGAGGGGGTGTCACTGCTGATTGGGTCCCTCTAGGAGAGAGAAGGAGGGGGTGTCACTGCCGGTTGGGACCCTCTAGGAGAGAGAAGGAGGGGGTGTCACTGCCGGTTGGGTCCCTCTAGGAGAGAGGAGGAGGGGGTGTCACTGCCGGTTGGGTCCCTCTAGGAGAGAGAAGGAGGGGGTGTCACTGCTGGTTGGGTCCCTCTAGGAGAGAGGAGGAGGGGGTGTCACTGCTGATTGGGTCCCTCTAGGAGAGAGAAGGAGGGGGTGTCACTGCCGGTTGGGACCCTCTAGGAGAGAGAAGGAGGGGGTGTCACTGCCGGTTGGGTCCCTCTAGGAGAGAGGAGGAGGGGGTGTCACTGCCGGTTGGGTCCCTCTAGGAGAGAGAAGGAGGGGGTGTCACTGCCGGTTGGGTCCCTCTAGGAGAGAGGAGGAGGGGGTGTCACTGCCGGTTGGGTTCCTCTAGGAGAGAGAAGGAGGGGGTGTCACTGCCGGTTGGGTCCCTCTAGGAAAGAGGAGGAGGGGGTGTCACTGCCGGTTGGGTCCCTCTAGGAGAGAGAAGGAGGGGGTGTCACTGCCGGTTGGGTCCCTCTAGGAGAGAGAAGGAGGGGGTGTCACTGCCGGTTGGGTCCCTCTAGGAGAGAGAAGGAGGGGGTGTCACTGCTGGTTGGGTCCCTCTAGGAGAGAGAAGGAGGGGGTGTCACTGCCGGTTGGGTTCCTCTAGGAGAGAGAAGGAGGGGGTGTCACTGCTGGTTGGGTCCCTCTAGGAGAGAGGAGGAGGGGGTGTCACTGCCAGTTGGGTCCCTCTAGGAGAGAGGAGGAGGGGGTGTCACTGCCGGTTGGGTCCCTCTAGGAGAGAGAAGGAGGGGGTGTCACTGCCAGTTGGGTCCCTCTAGGAGAGAGGAGGAGGGGGTGTCACTGCCGGTTGGGTCCCTCTAGGAGAGAGGAGGAGGGGGTGTCACTGCCGGTTGGGTCCCTCTAGGAGAGAGAAGGAGGGGGTGTCACTGCCAGTTGGGTTCCTCTAGGAGAGAGAAGGAGGGGGTGTCACTGCTGGTTGGGTCCCTCTAGGAGAGAGAAGGAGGGGGTGTCACTGCCGGTTGGGTTCCTCTAGGAGAGAGAAGGAGGGGGTGTCACTGCTGGTTGGGTCCCTCTAGGAGAGAGAAGGAGGGGGTGTCACTGCCGGTTGGGTTCCTCTAGGAGAGAGAAGGAGGGGGTGTCACTGCCGGTTGGGTCCCTCTAGGAAAGAGAAGGAGGGGGTGTCACTGCCGGTTGGGTCCCTCTAGGAGAGAGAAGGAGGGGGTGTCACTGCCGGTTGGGTCCCTCTAGGAGAGAGAAGGAGGGGGTGTCACTGCTGGTTGGGTCCCTCTAGGAGAGAGAAGGAGGGGGTGTCACTGCCGGTTGGGTCCCTCTAGCAGTGTAGTCTGATCTCCTCTGATCTTCAGCAGAAGCTGCAAAGGAAGACATGGTGGTGAGAGAGGATGTAGATAATACTTGTGTATGAAGAGAAGAGGAGATCAGACTTTAGCGGTCTCGACATACAACAAAATGATAAAAAAAGCTTTTCTTACAAAATATACAAAAAAATAAATGGTTACAATTATATTTTGTGATGAAAATTTGTATTTTTTTGTTTAACCTTCTTTCCGCCCGCGTTATAGCCGAAAGACGGCTTCCAATGTCGGGGAGACGTCTACAGACTTTCTCCAGTGATCGCCCTTCGGACTGGGCTGATCACAGAGAAGGGTAAAGGGCCAATGACAGCTGATCACGGGAAGTAAACCGAAGCCGGTTATTGGCTTTTCCTCACGATCAGCATGAGGAGAATAAAAGAAAGTCGATAGCCAACTTCTGTTACAGGGACAACAGCCCCAATCTGTGCCCGCCAGGGCTGCTAATTAGTGCCCACCAGTGCCACCTATCAATGTCTGCTAATCTGTGTCACCTATCAGTGCCCCCTACCGGTGCCCATCAGTTCCACCCCTCAAAGCCCATCAGTGCCGCCTACCAGTGACCATCAGTGCCGCCTACCAGTGACCATCAGTGCCATCTAGCAGTTACTATCAGTGCCACCTACCAGTGCCATATATCAGAGCCCATCAGTGCGACCTATCAGTGTCCATCTGTGCTACCTATCAGTTACTATAAGTGCCGCCTATTGGAGCCCATCGGTGCAGCATCTCCGATCCCATTAGTGCTGCCTACCAGTGTCCATCAGTGCTGCCTATCAGAGCCCATCAGTTTCGCCTACCAATGCCTATCAGTGATAGGTTGCCACCTGTGCAATAAGTCCATCTGTGACATTTTCTTGCTACTAAATCTGTGGGGTGGTGGTTTGTTTTTCAGGGGTTGGGCTCGGCCCCCCTTAGTTCCAGTGAAGGGAACTCTTAAGGCGTCGGCATACCAAGACATTTTGGACAATTTCATGCTCCCAACTTTGTGGGAACAGTTTTCCTGTTCCAACATGACTCCGCACCAGTGCACAAAGCAAGGTCCACAAAGACACGGATAAGTGAGTTTGGGGTGGAGGAACTTGACTGGCCTGCACAAAGTCCTGACCTCAACCTGATAGAACACCTTTGGGAGGAATTAGAGCGGAGACTGTGAGCCAGACCTTCTCGTCCAACATCAGTGCCTGACCTCACAAATACGCTTCTGGAAGAATGGTCAAACATTCCCATAGACACACTCCTAAACCTTGTGGATGGCCTTCCCAGAAGAGTTGAAGCTGTTATAGCCGCAAAGGGTGGGCCAACTCAATACTGAACCTTACGGACTAAGACTGGGATGCCATTAAAGTTCATGTGCGTGTAAAGGCAGGCGTCCCAATACTTCTGATAATATATTGTATATGTAAGACCGGTGGCAGACGTATCTCTCTACTATTGTTGTTATCTCACATGCACAATGCTAAATAGCTTGGTCTGTGCTACTGTATGTGTGTAGTGGCCACCTTCCAGTATATTAGATGCTACAAGGAATTAAATTCAGGGTAGATGAGCCGACTTTAAGTTCCAGTATCACAGCACAGATTCTGCTGATGAAAAATTGCGTTCCAGGCTGGTTGGACAATGGCTGGAGGATCTCCCCACACCACCGATGATCTTGACTTCAGGTTACAAGACAGATTAACCACTTGCTTACAGGGCACTTAAACACCTTCCTGCCCAGACCAATTTTCAGCTTTCGGTGCTCTCACAATTTGAATGACAATTACTCAGTCATGCAACACTGTACCCAAATGAATTTTTTGTCCTTTTTTTCCCACAAATAGAGCTTTCTTTTGGTGGTATTTGATCACCTCTGGGGTTTTTATTTTTTGCGCTATAAATGAAAAAAGACCGAAAATTTTGAAAAAAAAACGCATATTTCTTTGTTTCTGTGACAGAATTATGCAAATTATTAATTTTTCTTCATAAATTTTGGTCACAATTTATACTGCTACATGTCTTTGGTAAAAATAACCCAAATTAGTGGATATTATTTGGTCTTTGTGAAAGTTAGAGAGTCTACAAGCTGTGGTGCGAATCGCACAAAATTGATCACATCTGATGTACTGGTGGCCTATCTCGCTTCTTGTGACCCAAACAAGTCAGGAAAGTACAAATACCCACCAAATGACCCCTTTTTGGAAAGTAGACATTCCAAGGTATTTAGTAAGAGGTATAGTGAGCTTTTTGATGTTGTCATTTTTTTCCCACAATTCTTTGCAAAATTAAGATTTTTCATTTTTTTTTTTTTCTCCACAAAATTGTCATTGTAATAGGTTATTTCTCTCACGTGGCATGTGTATACCACAAATGACACCCCCCAAAAAATTCTGCTACTCCTCCTGAGTATTACAATACCACATGTGTGGGACTTTTTCACAGCCTGGCCACATAGAGAGGCCCAACATGCAGGTAGCGCCATCATGTGTTCTAGGAACATAAATTACACATCTAACTTGTTGACTATTTATTACACTTTTGAAGCACCAGGACAATGACACGTGACACTGATGACAGATGGCACTGATACGTGGCAATGATGACAGGTGGCACTGATGACAGATGGCACTAATATGTGGCACTGATGACAGATGGCACTAATATGTGGCACTGATGACGCGTGGCACTTATACGTGGCACTGATGACACGTGGCACTAATACGTGGCACTGATGACACGTGGCACTGAAACGTGGCACCGATGACAGATGGCACTAATACGTGGCACTAATATGTGCCACCGATGACAGATGGCACTAATACATGGCACCGATGACGCGTGACACTGATGACAGATGGCACTGATAAGTGGCATTGATGACACGTGACACTGACAACAGATGGCACGTGACACTGACAGGTGGCACTGATGACAAATGGCACTGATACGTGGCACTGATGACAGATGGCACTATGTGGCACTGATGACACGTGGCACTGACGGCAGGTGGCACTGACGGCAGGTGGCACTGGGGGCAGGTGGCACTGGGGGCAGGTGGCACTGACGGCAGGTGGCACTGGGGTGGATGGCACTGGGGGCAGGTAGCACTGGGGTGGATGGCACTGGGGGCAGGTAGCACTGGGGTGGATGGCACTGGGGGCAGGTAGCACTGGGGTGGATGGCACTAGGGGCAGGTAGCACTGGGGTGGATGGCACTAGGGGCAGGTAGCACTGGGGTGGATGGCACTGGGGGCAGGTAGCACTGGGGTGGATGGCACTGGGGGCAGGTAGCACTGGGGTGGATGGCACTGGGGCAGATAGCACTGCTGGGGGCGGATGGCACTGCTGGGGGCGGATGGCACTGCTGGGGGCGGATGGCACTTTTTATTTCATTTTTTTAATTTTTTTTTTTTCCAGAATCAGAACGGCTGCCGCTGCAGCCGTTCATCTCTCCCCTCTCGCACTGTCTGTGCGAGGAAGGAGAGCGGCGCTGCGAGATGATCTCATATGTTTACATATGAGATCATCTCCCATTGGACACGCCGATCACGCTGTAAACGGCCGCTGTGATTGGCCGTTTACAGCGATCTGTGTTTGCCTGTCCCCGGGGGACACGGCGAACACAGAACTTCCGCGATGCGCGCCCGCGGCGGCGCGCATTGCGGAAGTAAACATCAGGCCGTCCAGGGACGGCCACCCGGACGAACGCGCCTGCTCTACGGCCGTAATTCGGCTATAGGGCGGGCGCGAGGAGGTTAAATGCTATTGGGGGCTAAGCACAGAGTAGATAGGCTGACTCTGAGTTCCGGTATCACACTAAAGTATCTGCTGATGAAAAACTGCATTCCAGGCTGGTTGGACAACAGCTGGAGGCTCTCACCATCACCGCTGATATTGCCTTCAGGTTTCTTATGCCAAGACGGATGCCACATTGCAAGCATCCTTAGGGGCCCCTGCAACTGGACTTTGCTGCAACATTCATCTAGATGTATCCCTATTAATACCAATATATACCCAGGTATATTTACCGTACATCATTCCACCAGGCCCTTCCTGTTTGTACATTGGATGTACTGTTCGTAATCTCTTCTTATATCAAGCTTGCATTATTTCTTTACTGGTGTACATCTATATACTTATGGTTAATGTTTTATGCTGGCTGCAGTTGTCCTTTTGCTCCCAATTACTTTGATTGGATTACAGATTCATTTCCCAGGAAGGGATCTCCCTCTGTTCACAGAGGTCCTGTCCTAGATGGAGACCCAGTCCTGGGTGGGGGGCTCTGTCTTGGGTGGAGGCACTTTCCTGGGTGAGGGCCCTAGCCTGGATGGTAGCTCTGTCCTAGGTAGTAGCTCTGTAATTGGTAGGGGCCCTGTCCTCGGTGGAGGCACTGTCCTAGGGAGGGGCTGTGCCCTGGGTGGAGGTAATGTCCTGGGTGGAGGCCCTGTCCTGGGTGGGGGCTCTTTCCTGGATGGTAGCCCAGTCCTGGGAGGGGGCTCTGTCCTAGGTAGGGGCTGTGTCCTGGGTGGAGGTAATGTCCTGGGTGGAGGCTCTGTCCTGGATGGGGACCCTGTCCTGGGTGGGGGCACTGTCATAGGTAGGGGCTGTGTCCTGGTGGTAGCTCTGTCCTATGTGAAGGCCCTATCCTGTCTGGGAAGGTAGCTCTATTCTGGGTGGGGGCTCTGTCCTGGGTGGAGGCCCTGTCCTGGGTGGGGACACTGTCATAGGTAGGGGCTGTGTCCTGGAGGGGTGCCCTGTCCTGGGTGGAGGCCCTATCCTGGGTGGGGGCTCTGTCTGGGAAGGTAGCTCTATTCTGGGTGGGGGCTCTGTCCTGGGTGGAGGCCCTATCCTGGGTGGGGGGCTCTGTCTGGGAAGGTAGCTCTATCCTGGTTGGGGGCTCTGTCCTGGGTGGAGGCCCTGTCCTGGAGGGGTGCCCTGTCCTGGGTGGAGGCCCTATCCTGGGTGGGGGACCTGTCCTGTGTGGGGGCTCTGTCTGAGGACTGTGCACTAGGTGGAGGCCCTGTCCTGGTTGGTAGCTCTGTCCTGGGTGGGAATTCCATCCTGGGTGGAGGTCCTGTGCTCGGTGGAAGCACTGGCAACTTTATTATCAATCCTAGTCCTCCACTTAGAGAAGGTTCTGGTTCTCTTATTTCCCTCCAAGTTTAGAGCAATATTCTTCGGGAGGGATATTTCTCCAAACCCAGAAAAGAGGACTACACTTTTTTCCCTTAAATTAAGGGTTAGGTATGTTGGGTTTAAGGGTTTTTTTTTTTTTTAATGCAGTTACTCAAATGTTCTTTTTTATCTTTTGGTCATATGACTGTTTGTACTTCCCCGATCTATTTTTTTTCCTGATAAATTCAGCCAAGTAATTGCCAGACCATTGTTCCTATTTTTTTCAAACAGTCTACTAACTGGAATGGTACCAACTGATTGGATAAAAGCCAATGTAGCACCAATATTTTAAAAAGGGCCCAAAATACATCCCTGGGAATTACAGAACAGTTAGCCTAACATCAATAGTATGCAAGCTCTTGGAGGTGACGATAAGGGACTATATACAAGATTTTAGTAACGAGAACGGTATCATTAGCAGTAATCAGCATGGATTCATGAAGAATCGTTCTTGCCAAACCAATCTACTAACCTTCTATGAGGAGGTGAGTTGCCATCTAGATAAAGGAAAGCCCGTAGACGTGGTGTATCTAGATAAAGGAAGGCCCGTACACGTGGTGTATCTGGATAAAGGAAGGCCCCTAGATGTGGTGTATCTAGATAAAGGAAGGCCAGTAGACGTAGTATATCTAGATAAAGGACAGGCTGTAGATGTGGTGTATCTAGATAAAGGAAGGCCCCTAGACGTGGTGTATCTGGATAAAGGAAGGCCCGTAGACGTGGTGTATCTAGATAAAGGAAGGCCCGTAGACGTGGTGTATCTAGATAAAGAAAGGCCCGTAGACGTGGTGTATCTAGATAAAGGAAGGCCCATAGACGTGGTGTATCTGGATAAAGGAAGGCCCGTAGACGTGGTGTATCTAGATAAAGGAAGGCCTGTAGACGTGGTGTATCTAGATAAAGGAAGGCCCGTAGATGTGGTGTATCTAGATAAAGGAAGACCTGTAGACGTGGTGTATCTAGATAAAGGAAGGCCCGTAGACGTGGTGTATCTAGATAAAGGAAGGCCCGTAGATGTGGTGTATCTAGATAAAGGAAGGCCTGTAGACGTGGTGTATCTAGATAAAGGAAGGCCCGTAGACGTGGTGTATCTAGATAAAGGAAGGACCGTAGATGTGGTGTATCTGGATTTTACAAAAGCATTTGACACAGTTCCTCATAAACGTTTACTGTACAAAATAAGGTGCGTTGGCATGGACCATAGGGTGAGTACATGGATTGAAAACTGGCTACAAGGGCGAGTTCAGAGGGTGGTGATAAATGGGGAGTACTCGGAATGGTCGGGGTGGGTAGTGGGGTCCCCCAGGGTTCTGTGCTGGGACCAATCCTGTATAATTTGTTCATAGATGACCTGGAGGATGGGGATGAGGGAAACAATCCAATCTCTGTATTTTCGGATGATACTAAGCTAAGCAGGGCAATAACTTCTCTGCAGGATGTGGAAACCTTGCAGGAAGATCTGTACAAATTAATGGGGGGAGTGACAACTACATGGCAAATGAGGTCCAATGTAGAAAAATGTAAAATAATGCATTTGGGTGGCAAAAATATGATGCAATCTATACACTGAGGGGAGAACCTCTGGGGGGATGTAGGATGGAGAAGGACCTGGGGGTCCTAGTAGATGATGGGCTCAGCAATGCCAAGCTGCTGCTAACAAAGGAAACAGAATATTGGCATTAAAAAGGGGATCAACTCCAAAGATAAAACGATAATTCTCCCGCTCTACAAGACTCTGGTCCGGCCGCACCTGGAGTATACTGTCCAGTTCTGGGCACCAGTCCTCAGGAAGGATGTACTGGAAATGGAGCGAGTATAAAGAAGGGCAACAAAGCTAATAAAGGGTCTGGAGGATATTAGTTATGAGGAAAGGTTGTGAGCTCTGAACTTATTCTCTCTGGAGAAGAGACGCTTGAGAGGGGATATGATTTCAATGTACAAATACCGGACTGGTGAACCCACAATATATAAATACCGTACTGGTGACCCCACAATATATAAATACCGTACTGGTGACCCCACAATAGGGATAAAACTTTTGCGCAAAAGGGTATTTAATAAGACTCGTGGCCACTCATTAAAATTAGAAGAAAAGAGGTTTAATCTTAAACTGAGTAGAGGGTTCTTTACAGTAAGAGCGGCAAGGATGTGGAATTCTCTTCGGCAGGCGGTGGTCTCAGCGGGGAGCATCAATCATTTAAAAAAACTATTAAATAAGTACCTGAACGACCGCAAAATACTGACATATAATCACATACATTTGATGGACTTGTGTCTTTTTTTCAACCTCACCTACTATGTAACTATGTAAGGCGGGACAGGGTCTTTTAGAGGGCACTAGAGGCTACAAGTCCTCTAGCCACTGATTATGGCCCATGTCTGCTTCTCCCAGTCAGAGCATGGAAGTTTTGTCTTATGATGGCATTTCTAGTGGACAAGGTTACACAATTGAAAGCCAAACAATCAGAAGACATCATGTGTAATGTACTTTGTGTATCCAGGGCTGTGGACTGTTTTTTCGGACTGTCTGGGTGTCAAGGCTGGGCTCAGCCCTTCCTTCTCAGAGCTGGCCGCTCAGCTGTCAGCTAATTACCAGCTCCTATCTCTCTCCACAGTTACTCACCTGTTGATGATATCCTGCTCGTCAATCCTGCTTACTTAAGCCGTCCATCCCAGAGGATCTCTGCCTTCGCCTTGGTCAACATCACAGAGGCTATCTCCTGCGTTCCTGTTCAAGACTTGCTTTGCTGACGTCCCTTCTGGCTTCAGATCCTGCTTGCTGTTCCACTACATTGATCCCTGACTTCTGGCTCGGCTGACTATCCGTTCCGGTTTCCTGAACTCTGGCTATGACTGCGTTTGTTCTTTTTACTTTTATTATTAAACAGGTGTGATTTAACTGTACTTCTGTCTCGGCCTGATTTCATGGTTTCTGACACTGGGATCCCTGATTAGTCAAAGCATTGTCTGGATGGGCAGTGACCTGAGTCACCTAGGCTTGTCTAGGTGACTAGTTGTTAAATAGCTTACTGTTTATTTTTTTTATGTTGGCTGTTCCTTAGCTATGTTAATTATCTTACTGTTTACAGTTTGCATAATGTGATCAAGCTCTTACCTAATTTTGTGAGGTATATATTTTGTGTGAGGTTACAATAAAATCAGTTCCAGTTTGCACCTAAGCTAGTGTCGCCTAGTTCTTAGGTGCAATATTCAGCTATAATACCTTATTCCAGATTGGAGGAAGCTGTATCTTGATGGAGGCACCCAGGCTGGGTGCCCGGAGGGTCGTCACAATACTGTATGTAATTAGAAAGACCAACTAATAGTTGGAAGTTCCAGATAATACCTTTATTAACTTTATTAACCACTTCAATACCGGGAACTTAAACACCTTCCTGCCCAGACCAATTTTGAGCTTTCAGCGCTGTCGCACTTTGAATGACAATTGCGCGGTCGTGGTACACTGTACCCAAATGAAATTTTTATCATTTTTTTCCCACAAATAGAGCTTTCTTTTGGTGGTATTTGATCACCTCTGCGGTTTTTGTTTTTTGCTAAACAAATAAAAAAATAACGAAAATTTTGAAAAAAAAAATGTTTTTTTTGTTTCACTCTCAAAACTTTGTAAATAAGTAAATTTTCTCCTTCACTGATGGGCACTGATGGGGATACACTGATGGGCAATGATAAGGCGGCACTGATGGGCACCGATGAGGTGGCACCAATGAAGTGGCACTGATGGACACTGATATGTGGCACTGATAGGCAGCACTGATGGGCACTGATAGGCGGCAGTGATGGGTGGCACTGATGGGCGACACGGATGGGCACTGATAGGTGGCACAAATTGGCACTGATAGCTGGCATGGATGGGCATGGATGGGCATGTATAGGCGGCACAGGTGGGCATGGGTAGGCGGCACAGGTGGGCATGGATGGGCACTGATAGGTGGCATGGGTGGGCACTGATAGGCGGCATGGATGGGAACTGATAGGCAGCATTGTATTATTATACTGTACTAATGGATGCCAATCAGTGCCAAGCAATAATGCATGCCAATCAGTGATGCCCATTGTGGGCACTGATTGGCATCCATTATGGGCACTGATTGGCTTCCATTGTGGCACTGACTGGAATCCCTGGTGGTCTAGGATGGCTTACCTTATCCTGGGCATCCCTGGTGGTCTGGTGGCGTCCCTGGTGGTCCAGAGTGGGCATCCTCGGGGGGGCTGTGCTGATAATAGATCAGCACAGGCCCCCCCCTGTCAGAGGAGCAGCCGATCGGCTCTCCTCTACTCGCGTCTGACAGACGCGAGTGAGGAAAATCCGATCACCGGCTCTTCCTATTTACACTGTGATCAGCCGTGATTGGACACGGCTGATCACATGGTAAAGAGTCTCCGTCGGAGACTCTTTACCGAGATCGTAGTTGCCGGGTGTCAGACTGACACCCCGCAACAACGATCGCCGCGATGCGCGCCCCCTGGGGAGCGCAGCGGCTCGTAATCCTGAGGACGTCATATGACGTCCGGTCAGGATTATGAAACCACTTTGCCGCAGTCATTTTGTAATAGGGCGGGCGGCAAGTGGTTAACTACTCGGTTATATAGGAATGCAAGGTCTGACACAAAACAGACTATTAGCCCAGGAATCACCAAAGGCCCAGAACATTATCCAAGGGATTCCATAGTACAGTAAAACCTTGGATTGCGAGCATAAGTCGTTCCGGAAGCATGCTTGTGATCCAAAACACTTGTATATCAAAGCGAATTTCACCATAACAAATAATGGAAACTCAGATGATTCGTTCCACAACCATTTATTCATAGGTCCTTCAGTTTATAGTCCATATAAAAAGATAATAGCAATATGATAGGTTGTGTAACCATAAAATGTCCATTTGCAAATGGAAGCCTCCACAAGGAGATTAGAAGCAAAATCCAGCAGGAGCTCCAGAATATAAAAGAGAAGAGAGGAGCCTCTAATGCCGCGTACACACGATCTGAGTTTTCGTCGGAAAAATCTTGGATGGTTTTTTTCGACGGAATTCCCGCTCAAGTTTGGCTTGCATACACACGGTCGCACAAAAGTTCTCTGAACTTTCGACCGCCAAGAACGCGGTGATGTACAACACTACGACGAGCCGAGAAAATTACGTTCAATGCTTTCGAGTACGCGTCGAATCGTTTCCGAGCGTGCGTAGAAATTTTGCGCGTCGGAGTTGCTACAGACGATCAGAATATCCGATCGGAACTTTTTCCATCTGAAAAAATAGAGAAACCTGCTCTCAATCTTTTGCTGTCGGAATTTCATGCGATGGCGCATACACACACGGTTGGAATCTCTGACCAAAAGCTCACATCCGACTTTTGCTGGTGGGATTTCCGATCGAGTGTACGGGGCTTAACCACTTCCCGACCAGCGCACGACGATGTACGTCGACACAATGGCACGGGCAGGCATATTGGCGTACAGGTACATCCAATATTCAATGCCGCCCTGCCATCGGGAGCGCGCCGCCGGCGGCGCGCTCCCGCACTGGTCGGGACCCCCGTGAGTCCGGTCGCGGGACCCGTGGACTCGATCGCCGCGGGCATCCCCGCGATCGTCTCACGGAGCGGCCGAATGGAGAGAATGCTGTGTAAACAACATTTCTCCATTCTGCCTAGCAACTAGTGACGCTGATCTCTGCTCCATGTGATTGGAGCAGAGATCAGTGTTCACTAAATGAAAGCCCAACCCCCCCACAGTTAGTAACACACCCCTAGGAACACTTAACCCCTACACTGCCACCCACTGGTTAACCCCTTCACTGCCAGTGTCATTTACACAGGAATCACTGCATTTAAATAGCAGTGATTGCTGTATAAATGACAATAGTCCCAAAAATGTGTCAAAAATGTCCGATGGGAACCCCACAATGTCGCAGTCACAATAAAAATCGCTGATCGCCGGCATTATTAGTAAAAAAAAAATAATAAAAAATTATTAATAAAAATGCTATAAAACTATCCCTATTTTGTAAACGCTATAACTTTTGCGCAAACCAATCAATAATCGCTTATTGCGATTTTTTTTTACCAAAAATATGTATAAGAATACGTATCGGCCTAAACTGAGGGAAAAAAATGTTTTTTTATATATTTTTGGGGGATATTTATTATAACAAAAAGTAAAAAATAATGCGTTTTTTTCAAAATTGGCGCTCTATTTTTGTTTATAGCGCAAAAAATAAAAACCGCAGGGGTGATCAAATACCACCAAAAGAAAGCTCTATTTGTGGGTAAAAAAGGACGTCAATTTTGTTTGGGAGCCACGTCGCACGACCGCGCAATTGTCAGTTAAAGCGACGCAGTGCCAAATCGCAAAAAGTGGTCTGGTCTTTGACCAGCAAAATGGTCCGGTCTGCAAGTGGTTAAGTGTAGCAATAAGGTTACATTTAATGAAGGTCCAACATTTAGCAACTCACATGGTTGACGATTAAAAGAGGCACATCCAAGTATGCAGGCACCCGGGGTAAAGCTGTCCGCATAGACCGACCTCCGCACCGTCGGCTCTCACCGCTGTCAGTCTGCAACCGTGACCGGGAAGACTACCCTGCAGTAGAGTGATCTGAAAGCGAGGCTTGAAGAGCTCGTGGAAGGGACGACGTTGATGGCGGTGCGGAGGACGATGAGTTGGGAGGACGTGAGTTGCTAAATGTTGTACCTTCATTAAATGTAACCATATTGCTACACTTAGAGGCGCCTCCCTTCTCTTTTATACTCAGTTGTGACTTGACGCTACTTGTATATCAAGACATCGCTTGTATATCAAGTCAGAATTTATGAAAACAATGTTGCCTGTCTTGCAAAAACGCTCTTAAACCAAGTTCCTCTCAAACCAAGGTTTTACTGCATATTATTCTGGCTGTGGTATCTGTTGACCATTCGCCAGGATTGGTGGAGTCTTCTATAAACGTTATGTGCACCAAAACTGGGGACCAGGAGGAACAAAACAAGAAAGAGAATAGAAAAATAAAAAGTCGACAAGGCCTCCTCCTCAGCTGAGTTCTCACATCCATCTTTATTGGCATTCCTTTTGTGGTGGCCATTTCCATTTTGTTGGTGTGGCCTTCTCTTCGTCTTGGCTTGTTTTGGGCATTTCTTTCCTCAAATAGCCTTGTAGCATGAATTTTCCGCAACTACCAGGCTTCTTCAGTGTTTAAAAACGTCCAAGTTCCTGTGTTCCTCAGTGGATTTCAAAAATACCGCTTGTCGGCCCGGTGAGATCTCTGATGTTTGGTAAGATGGGCCTTCTGCGAAAGACGATCTTAAACCAAGTTCCTCTCAAACCAAGGTTTTACTTCATATTATTCTGGCTGTGGCATCTGTTGACCATTCGCCAGGATTGGTGGAGTCTTCTATGAACGTTATGTGCACCAAAACTGGGGACCAGGAGGAACAAAACAAGAAAGAGAAAAGAAAAATTAAAAGTCGACAAGGCCTCCTCCTCAGCTGAGTTCTCACATCCATCTTTATTGGCATTCCTTTGGTGGTGGCCATTTCCATTTTGTTGGTGTGGCCTTCTCTTCGTCTTGGCTTGTTTTGGGCATTTCTTTCCTCAAATAGCCTCGTAGCATGAATTTTCCGCAACTATCAGACTTCTTCAGTGTTTAAAAACTTCCAAGTTCCTGTGTTCCTCAGTGGATTTCAAAAATAGCGCTTGTCGGCCCGGTGAGACCTCTGATGTTTGGTAAGATGGGCCTTCTGCGAAAAAACGATCTTAAACCAAGTTACTCTCAAACCAAGGTTTTACTGTATATTATTCTGGCTGTGGCATCTGTTGACCATTCGCCAGGATTGGTGGAGTCTTCTATGAACGTTATGTGCACCAAAACTGGGGACCAGGAGGAACAAAACAAGAAAGAGAAAAGAAAAATTAAAAGTCGACAAGGCCTCCTCCTCAGCTGAGTTCTCACATCCATCTTTATTGGAATTCCTTTTGTGGTGGCCATTTCCATTTTGTTGGTGTGGCCTTCTCTTCGTCTTGGCTTGTTTTGGGCATTTCTTTCCTCAAATAGCCTTGTAGCATGAATTTTCCACATCTACCGGACTTCTTCAGTGTTTAAAAACTTCCAAGTTCCTGTGTTCCTCAGTGGATTTCAAAAATACCGCTTGTCGGCCCGGTGAGACCTCTGATGTTTGGTAAGATGGGCCTTCTGCGAAAAAACGATCTTAAACCAAGTTACTCTCAAACCAAGGTTTTACTGTATATTGTTCTGGCTGTGGCATCTGTTGACCATTCGCCAGGATTGGTGGAGTCTTCTATAAACGTTATGTGCACCAAAACTGGGGACCAGGAGGAACAAAACAAGAAAGAGAAAAGAAAAATTAAAAGTCGACAAGGCCTCCTCCTCAGCTGAGTTCTCACATCCATCTTTATTGGCATTCCTTTGGTGGTGGCCATTTCCATTTTGTTGGTGTGGCCTTCTCTTCGTCTTGGCTTGTTTTGGGCATTTCTTTCCTCAAATAGCCCCGTAGCATGAATTTTCCGCAACTATCAGACTTCTTCAGTGTTTAAAAACTTCCAAGTTCCTGTGTTCCTCAGTGGATTTCAAAAATAGCGCTTGTCGGCCCGGTGAGACCTCTGATGTTTGGTAAGATGGGCCTTCTGCGAAAAAACGATCTTAAACCAAGTTACTCTCAAACCAAGGTTTTACTGTATATTATTCTGGCTGTGGCATCTGTTGACCATTCGCCAGGATTGGTGGAGTCTTCTATGAACGTTATGTGCACCAAAACTGGGGACCAGGAGGAACAAAACAAGAAAGAGAAAAGAAAAATTAAAAGTCGACAAGGCCTCCTCCTCAGCTGAGTTCTCACATCCATCTTTATTGGAATTCCTTTGGTGGTGGCCATTTCCATTTTGTTGGTGTGGCCTTCTCTTCGTCTTGGCTTGTTTTTGGCATTTCTTTCCTCAAATAGCCTTGTAGCATGAATTTTCCACATCTACCGGACTTCTTCAGTGTTTAAAAACTTCCAAGTTCCTGTGTTCCTCAGTGGATTTCAAAAATACCGCTTGTCGGCCCGGTGAGACCTCTGATGTTTGGTAAGATGGGCCTTCTGCGAAAAAACGATCTTAAACCAAGTTACTCTCAAACCAAGGTTTTACTGTATATTGTTCTGGCTGTGGCATCTGTTGACCATTCGCCAGGATTGGTGGAGTCTTCTATAAACGTTATGTGCACCAAAACTGGGGACCAGGAGGAACAAAACAAGAAAGAGAAAAGAAAAATTAAAAGTCGACAAGGCCTCCTCCTCAGCTGAGTTCTCACATCCATCTTTATTGGCATTCCTTTGGTGGTGGCCATTTCCATTTTGTTGGTGTGGCCTTCTCTTCGTCTTGGCTTGTTTTGGGCATTTCTTTCCTCAAATAGCCCCGTAGCATGAATTTTCCGCAACTATCAGACTTCTTCAGTGTTTAAAAACTTCCAAGTTCCTGTGTTCCTCAGTGGATTTCAAAAATAGCGCTTGTCGGCCCGGTGAGACCTCTGATGTTTGGTAAGATGGGCCTTCTGCGAAAAAACGATCTTAAACCAAGTTACTCTCAAACCAAGGTTTTACTGTATATTATTCTGGCTGTGGCATCTGTTGACCATTCGCCAGGATTGGTGGAGTCTTCTATGAATGTTATGTGCACCAAAACTGGGGACCAGGAGGAACAAAACAAGAAAGAGAATAGAAAAATAAAAAGTCGATAAGGCCTCCTCCTCAGCTGAGTTCTCACATCCATCTTTATTGGAATTCCTTTGGTGGTGGCCATTTCCATTTTGTTGGTGTGGCCTTCCTCAAATACCCTTGTAGCATGAATTTTCCGCATCTACCGGACTTCTTCAGTGTTTAAAAATGTCCAAGTTCCTGTGTTGCTCAGTGGATTTCAAAAATACCGTTTGTCGGCCCGGTGAGACCTCTGATGTTTGGTAAGATGGGCCTTCTGCGAAAAACATTTCCCACACTCAGTGCAGGAATATGGCTTCTTGCCGGTGTGCAATATCTGATGTCTAGAAAGCTTGGCCTTGACTGAAAAAGATTTCCCGCACTCAGGGCAGGAATACGGCCTCTCCCCGGTGTGAGACCTTTGATGGACAACCAGGTCTGATTTTTGTGCATAACATTTCCCGCACTCGTGGCAGGAATACGGCTTCTCTCCTGTGTGAAATCGCTGATGTCTGGAAAGATGGGACTTCTGCGAAAAAAATCTCCCGCACTCGGGGCAAGAATACGGGCTCTCCCCTGTGTGAGATCTCTGATGGATAACAAGGTGCGACTTCTGTGAAAAACATTTCCCGCACTCGTTGCAAGAATAGGGGCTCTCCCCCGTGTGAGATCTTAGATGTATAACAAGGTGTGATTTCTGTGAAAAACGCTTCCCGCACTCAGGGCAGGAATAGGGCCTCTCCCCCGTGTGAGATTTGTAATGTATGACGAGTTCTGATTTAAAAAAAAAACATTTGCCGCACTCGGAACAGGGTAGAAGTGTCTCACCTTTGAGAGGTTCCTGATGTGCAGTAAGATTTAATACAAAGCTAAAACTTTCCCCACATTCAGGACAGGAAAATTTCTTCTCCCCCTGAATCCCGGCCCCATCCCTCACAGTACGAGGTTGCTCAGAGTCGGAGGGGTTCCATGGTCTATCCACACTGTGAAGTCCACCATCCATAGTGGAGATCATTGTCTTTTCTCCTCCACAATCTCCTGTGATGTCCTCATCTTCCATTCTACAACCTGGAGATAAAGTGAGACGATCCTTTGAGGGTTTCTCCATGGCGTGTCCTGGAAAAATATAAAAACATCATCAATAGATATGAGAGGGTTAGTTCACTTCCATCAAGATCCCATCTGGATCAGGTAGATATGAGTGAGGAGATGTTCTCTGTGGAGGTCCCAACCAGCTGGGACTTTTCCCCCCACTTCAGTCAAAGGTTCTTTGGTCCTCCCAGATCACTTCTACATTTACACAGTGAGTAGTAACAGAGCAGAGATAAGAGAAGAATATATGATGGGTCACCTGTGCTGATCTCTGTAGGAGTGTCCTCCTCTATGAATGTCCTCGTCATTCCAGCCTCCTCCATATATTGCTGATCATCCCTCACATACGTCTCTTCTACTTCACCCTCAACTTTCATGTTCATCAGATCTTCACCCTAAACCAACAGAATGTCAGAAAATAACATCTGTAACATAGAAGTATTTATGATGTGAGATCACATAGAAAATATCATCTTGTAGAGTCCACACATCATCTCCACATGTCAGAGTGTTCAATCACTTTATGTTCCCGACCCTCAACTCCACCTACCTGATGATGGTGGGGGATGGTGTGACCTTCCTGTGTGGAATACAGAGGACGGGGACATCTCTCTGGTGGGTGTCTATTATTAGGTGGCTCGGACATGTCCTTGTAGAGATCTTCATGTTCTTTAGAAAGCTCCTTCATCACCCCATACTCCCCATCCTCCTCTTTACACTCTTCTTTAACAACAATATTATAATCCCCGAAGTTTCCACCCTAAATGAATAAAACATTTACTGTAACAAACATGCTTGTGTAGAAATCATAACTACAATAATTGTTGAACATTCACCTTATTGTGTTGTGCATAGTTGTGATCTTTCTGTGCAGACACCCGGGAATACAGAGGACGGGGACATCTCTCTGGTGGGTTCCTGTAGCTGGATGACTCCACCATGGTGTCCTGGTACAGATCTTTGTGTCCTTTAGGAAACTCCTCCATCACCCCATCCTCATCATCCTCCTCTTTTATCTCGACTTTAACATCGACTTTAGAATCTCTCAGGTTTCCACTCTGAATATATAATAAAAATGACATCAATGGTAACAATGCAGATAATGTACAGATCCTAATGATACTATCAGTGATTCCTTGTCTGTTACTGGATAATGTCCCAGAATTCCCAGAATCCTCCTCACCTCTCCTGTCAGCAGCTGCATCATCTTCTTGGTGACTTCTAGAATCTTCTCCATGTTGTGTCTCTCAGGTTTTAGGGAGTCACATGGAGGCACTGTGATGGTCATATGATCACCGGACTTCACAAGAGGAAATCTCTGTATTGGGGAACCAATAGGAACATCATGTTAGAATCCCAGAATCCTCCTCACCTCTCCGGTCAGGTCTGTGTTTTATTAATAGAGATAAGAGTGATGTCATGTGACCTCCCAGGATCCTCCTCACCTCTCCAGTCAGGTCTGTGTTTTATTAATAGAGATAAGAGTGATGTCATGTGACCTCCCAGAATCCTCCTCACCTCTCCGGTCAGGTCTGTGTTTTATTAATAGAGATAAGAGTGATGTCATGTGACCTCCCAGGATCCTCCTCACCTCTCCGGTCAGGTCTGTGTTTTATTAATAAAGATAAGAGTGATGTCATGTGACCTCCCAGGATCCTCCTCACCTCTCCGGTCAGGTCTGTGTTTTATTAATAGAGATAAGAGTGATGTCATGTGACCTCCCAGAATCCTCCTCACCTCTCCAGTCAGGTCTGTGTTTTATTAATAGAGATAAGAGTGATGTCATGTGACCTCCCAGAATCCTCCTCACCTCTCCGGTCAGGTCTGTGTTTTATTAATAAAGATAAGAGTGATGTCATGTGACCTCCCAGAATCCTCCTCACCTCTCCGGTCAGGTCTGTGCTTTATTAATAGAGATAAGAGTGATGTCATGTGACCTCCCAGAATCCTCCTCACCTCTCCGGTCAGGTCTGTGTTTTATTAATAGAGATAAGAGTGATGTCATGTGACCTCCCAGAATCCTCCTCACCTCTCCGGTCAGCAGGTAGATGATCTCCAGGGTGAGGTTTAGTATCTTCTCAGTCATGTGACTCTGGTCCTCCTCCATCCTCATTGGTCATGTAATCTGTACAGGTTTCCTGTAGACCAATAAGAGAGAATTATCTGGACTGTATTGGACTGTACAATATTAGGATGGGGATGTATGAGTATCCTGAGGGTATGAGGGTTTCTATCATGTACACATGACTTACATTGGCCTTCTGGATTCAAAATTTAAATTTTTTTTTTTTAGTTTTATGTTTGCTTAGTTTTTGGTCTGCTGGCAAAGAAAGCTGATTTGGATCTGCTTTCTATCTAAAAGAAGCCCCCTATCCCCTGTTGTTGACAGATCCTGGCCACCTTCACCAATTTGTGAGAAATGCTGCCACCAATACATGACGCACACAGGGCATAAATCATATTATGCTGTCTCAGATACAAGCTCAGCCCCCATCCTGCACAAAAAAAATTCCAGCTCACAGGACAACAATCTTGTTCAGACTTAAGGAAAACATAGGATGCTTCTGAGGGTTCCAACCCGCGCTAGAGTCGCACTGGCCGAATCACTTTTTACACCTCGGCGGCCAACGATCGTAGAGTGGTTCCGACCCAACGTGGGATCTGAGATGGAGGAACCTTGTACTTTAAGCCTTCCTAGCTCTGAAGAAGGAGGTGCGCCCCCAAAACCCGTTAGCTGTACCGTGTGCTCTGTGCATGTCAATCCACTGTGTTTATGGGCTTTTGCCAGTTGCCTTTTATGAGTACCCACTTTTATACAAAAATTTCTTCTTATTAATTTATATCTGGTAGTGCACTAGGTGTGCGCGCCTTCAATTTCTGTTTTTCTTGACACTGAGGTTAACTATGAAGTTATCCTGTTACAACACTACACAGCTGCCACCACATGTTTCATCTGACAAGCAAAGCTCAATATCTAAGATAAAAAATAAGACTTTAAAGAAATGTATGTAATACACTCTGTCATTTCAAAGATTTACAAAGACCTTCATTGTCGCAGTAATGAGTCCTGTACCATATTCTGTAGTACTGAGGAGATCAGCGGGAGGAACCACAGAGCTCTGTGTAGGACATTGGCACTCTCCGGTCGTGTCGGTTCCTGAAGAAGACTTCAGCCAGCATTGGAGCTCCATGTTCCTGTACCATATCCCATACCCTGTCCTATGTTGGGAAGGATATCAGCAGGAGGAAGCACAGAGCTCTGTGAAGGACCAGGAGATTGTCACTCTCCGGTCATGATGGTTTCTGAAGAAGACTTCAGCCGGCATTAGAGCTCTGTGTTCCTGTACTGTTTCCCATACCCTGTCCTGTAATGATGAGGATATCAGCTGTAGGAGCCATAGAGTTCTGTGTAAGATCAGGAGATCGGCACTCCCCAGTAGTGTCTGTTCCTGAAGAAGGCTTCACCTGTCATTGTAGCTCCATGTTCCTGTACCATATCCCATACCCTGTCCTGTGTTGGGAAGGATATCAGCAGAAGGAAGCAAAGATCTCTGTGAAGGCCCGGGAGATCGGCACTCTCTGTTCATGACGGTTTCTGAAGAAGACATCAGCCGGCATTAGAGCTCCGTGGTCCTGTACTGTTTCCCAAACCCTGTCCTGTAATGATGGGGATATCAGCTGGAGGAGCCATAGAGTTCTGTGTAAGATCAGGAGATCGGCACTCCCAGTTGTGTCAGTTCCTGAAGAAGACTTCAGCCAACATTGGTGCTCCATTTTCCTGTACCGTATCCCATACCCTGTCCTGTGTTGGGAAGGATATCAGCAGGAGGAAGCACAGATCTCTGTGAAGGACCAGGAGATTGTCACTCTCCGGTCATGATGGTTTCTGAAGAAGACTTCAGCTGGCATTAGAGCTCTGTGTTCCTGTACTGTTTCCCATAACCTGTCCTGTAATGATGAGGATATCAGCTGTAGGAGCCATAGAGTTCTGTGTAAGATCAGGAGATTGGCAATCCCCAGTAGTGTCTATTCCTGAAGAAGGCTTCACCTGGCACTGGAGCTCCATGTTCCTGTACCCTGTCCTGTGTTGGGAAGGATATCAGCAGGAGGAAGCACAGATCTATGTGAAGGACCAGGCGATCGTCACTCTCCGGTCATGACGGTTTCTGAAGAAGACTTCAGCCAGAATCAGAGCTTTGTGTTCCTGTACTGTTTCCCATACCCTGTCCTGTAATGATGAGGATATCAGCTGGAGGAGCCATAGAGTTCCGTGTAAGATCAGGAGATCGGCACTCCCCAGTTGTGTCGGTTCCTGAAGAAGACTTCAGCCGGAATTGGAGCTCCATGTTCCTGTACCATATCCCATACCCTGTCCTGTGTTGGGAAGGATATCAGCAGGAGGAAGCACAGATCTCTGTGAAGGACCAGGAGATTGTCACTCTCCGGTCATGATGGTTTCTGAAGAAGACTTCAGCTGGCATTAGAGCTCTGTGTTCCTGTACTGTTTCCCATAACCTGTCCTGTAATGATGAGGATATCAGCTGTAGGAGCCATAGAGTTCTGTGTAAGATCAGGAGATTGGCAATCCCCAGTAGTGTCTATTCCTGAAGAAGGCTTCACCTGGCACTGGAGCTCCATGTTCCTGTACCCTGTCCTGTGTTGGGAAGGATATCAGCAGGAGGAAGCACAGATCTATGTGAAGGACCAGGCGATCGTCACTCTCCGGTCATGACGGTTTCTGAAGAAGACTTCAGCCAGAATTAGAGCTTTGTGTTCCTGTACTGTTTCCCATACCCTGTCCTGTAATGATGAGGATATCAGCTGGAGGAGCCATAGAGTTCCGTGTAAGATCAGGAGATCGGCACTCCCCAGTTGTGTCGGTTCCTGAAGAAGACTTCAGCCGGAATTGGAGCTCCATGTTCCTGTACCATATCCCATACCCTGTCCTGTGTTGGGAAGGATATCAGCAGGAGGAAGCACAGATCTATGTGAAGGACTAGGTGATCGTCACTCTCCGGTCATGACGGTTTCTGAAGAAGACTTCAGCTGGCATTAGAGCTCCGTGTTCCTGTACTGTTTCCCATACCCTGTCCTGTAATGATGAGGATATCAGCTGGAGGAGTTATAGAGTTCTGTGTAAGATCAGGAGATTGGCACTCCCCAGTAGTGTCGGTTCCTGAAGAAGGCTTCACCTAGCATTGGAGCTCAATGTCCTGTACCATATCCCTTACCCTGTCCTGTGTTGGGAAGGATTTCAGCAGGAGGAAGCACAGAGCTCTGTAAAGGCCCGGGAGATCGTCACTCTCCAGTCATGACGGTTTCTGAAGAAGACTTCAGCCGGAATTAGAGCTCCATGTTCCTGTACTGTTTCCCATTCCCTGTCCTGTAATGATGAGGATATCAGCTGGAGGAGCCATAGAGTTCTGTGTAAGATCAGGAGATCGGCACTCCCCAGCTGTGTCGGTTCCTGAAGAAGACTTCAGTCGGCATTGGAGCTCCATGTTCCTGTACCGTATCCTATACCCTGTCCTGTGTTGGGAAGGATATCAGCAGGAGGAAGCACAGAGCTCTGTCAAGGACCAGGAGATATTCACTCTCCGGTCATGACGGTTTCTGAAGAAGAAGACTTCAGCCAGCATTAGAGCTCCATGTGCTTGAACTGTTTCCCATACCCTGTCCTGTAATGATGAGGATATCAGCTGGAGGAGCCATAAAGTTCTGTGTATGATCAGGAGATCGGCACTCCCCAGTCGTGTCGGTTCCTGAAGAAGCCGGCATCAGAGCTCCGTTCAGAGAGGTAAGACTTTACCTTTACAGGGAAAACTTTTATTAGGGATTGAGGTTTGGTGACAATGTGATTGGTTAAACCCACTTAGGTTTTATGCCACCGTTACTTTTCTTTTTTTAATTGGTGTTTTCACTTCAATATGGGAAATTATCTGAAATCTGAGGAAACACTAAGAGGGATCGAAAAACTTTGGCCAGATAAATAGTATATTGACTTGTCTGTGTGTACATAGAGTCGCCACCTCATCCCGTTGTCACGGGTTCTGAGGAAAATTAAATGCAGATAAGGCACCAAGTGAGTTTAATTACCACCTTAATCAGCCACAGAACCCGTCTAATTCATGTGTTCGGGTATAAAGGGATGAGGCGGCAACCATATGTGTACATCAGACCGAAAAGATGGACAATTAAAGGACAGGTCAAGTTGGAGTCCCCAAAAGGGACAGCGACGAGAGCTATGATAAAATAATATCTTATTACCTCCTCTGCTGCCAGTTGCAGCAATGTCTTCTCTGTAATTCCTGGAACACGGAACTTCCAGTCTGTTCCTTACTTACACTTCCTGTCTATAACTGACTTTATTTCCTGTCTTCCATAGAGACTTCCTGTCTGGGTAGATGGGAGAGCACCATCTCGTGGAGCTCAGAGGAACTGCAACTCCCGAGAACCAATCTCGTAGTGCAGCCTTTCTCAACCTTTTCAACACAGAGGAACCCTTGAAATAATTCCCCGATCTCGGGGGGAACCCCCTGCTAAAAATTAGAAATCTACAACTCATGATACATTAGTGTGATGGTCAGTGGGAAGAATTCCCCTTACACTTGTGGTAATTGGGAAGAATTACCTCCTTACAGAGAGCTAAAAAGATCAATGGTGTCAGTGGGAACTTATCTGAGAGGCAGAAATTGCCCAATGTGGAAGGCACCCCTAGCAACCTTTGGAGGAACTCTAGGGTTCCAAGAAACCCTGGTTGAGAATCACTGTCGTAGTGTGAACACGGCCTTGTGCTGTGTGTGTTTGTACTGATCGGATTCGGGATGAGTGCAGGGATTTTGGTTTAAAAAATGTTGCTGTAAAATTACTGATTTTGATATTTGCTTGTTGTAATTAGCTTATTTTTTTTGCCACGTAGAGATGTTTGAGTAACTTATCTGAAAAAATAAATCTACTGTGGTGAAAACCTTCCCGTGTGTCTTTGCAATTCCTGTGCCCCCACCACCAGAAGCCCTGTAGTAACCAGTAAATTTATGTCCACCCAACAAAGTCAGACTTCCTGCCAGTGGCGTAACTAGAACCTTCAGGGCCCCGATGCAAGAAACCATGAAGGGCCCCCCTGAACCCCAGCCAGGGCCCTTCCCTCCGAGTCCGGCGGTGGAACTCCAGGGCATGGTCACAGGTATGACCTTTGTGAGCCCTGTAGTTCCACCACTGGCATCAGTATTTTTTTTATTATTTTTTTTTTTTAATCTGGCTGGGGAGAACAGACATCGGACTAAGCGGCAATGCATGGAGCAGGAGAGGGGTACTCTGAGGAGCCGGCTGAGGACACGGGTCATGCGGGGAATGCACAACTAAAGAGCAGCCAGTGTGATAGTCGAGCATGGAGCTCTGCTAGTCACCCTCCACCTCCAGCCACCCGTGTGCATGGTACACTGGTACCCCTAGCTGCCTATGCTGCTGCCGGCCATATGTAGAGGGGGGTGCATGGGCCCCCTGCAGCACAGGGCCCAGTTGCGGTCGCGACTGCTGCACCCCCTATAGTTACGCCCCTGCTTCCTGCCTTTACATGTGGGTTGGCAGGCTGGCATCCATCGTGAAACCATCTCATGTCATTGGAGAACAGGGTTTTTCTGACCCAAAGGCTGATTTGGAAAACCATAATGCTAGAGAGAGTCTTGCCTTGGGGGTCAGACATATGGGATGGTCCCAGGACTTTGTCCCATGATGCCAGGATGTTGAGCTGCACTGATCTGGAGTGAGACTGGGCATATGGAATAGCCCCAAAGGAGGCACCATTAGATCCAAGACCACCATTTAGACACATAGCTAGGGCTTTCCCTGTGTCTGTAGAGCCCAGATATAGACGTGGAAGGACAGCAGTTTGTCTTGAGGTAGATAGATCCAGAACAGAGCCCTATCTAATGTCAGGTCCAAGAACTCTAGTATTTCAGATGACTCCAGCAATGACTTCCTGTAGCTGAGAATCCAATCGAAGCTATGCAGAGTTTTCTCTGTCTGTTGGATGTCAGCTAACAGGGACTTGCAGGACCAGTCCTATAAGAGGACATCATCCAAACACACCACAACATGAATACTAGACATGGGCGCCGTCAATAAATTAGTTTCGTTCCGTTCCGTTCCGGTTCGTATTAGAATTAATTCGTACTTCGTTTTTCGTGTCCGAAATTAAATTTCAATTCGTACGAAATACGAATTGTCGTTAGGTTCGTTAACTTGTACGAACGTTCTTTACGATGAATTTAAAGGCAAAAATATATACCTCAATATGACAGTCGATGCTGATGGAAGTTTGGTTTTTATCTGAAAGACGAAATTCCAATGACCCCGCACATCCCCGGTTCCCCCCATACAGTGCGGGGGATCAAAACTGGAGCAGCTGTGCATGGCAGCCATGTGCTCATTATGAGGGGCTCCCACCATCCCTGTGCTGTGCTGACTTCCTCCTGGGGCTGTACCCCTGCTGTGCTCAGTATGTCAGCACAGCACAGGAATGGTGGGAGCCCCTCATAATGAGCACAGCAGAGGTACAGCCCCGGGAGGAAGTCAGCATAGCACAGGGATGGTGGGAGCCCCTCATAATGAGCACAGCAGAGGTACAGCCCCGGGAGGAAGTCAGCATAGCACAGGGATGGTGGGAGCCCCTCATAATGAGCACAGCAGAGGTACAGCCCCGGGAGGAAGTCAGCATAGCACAGGGATGGTGGGAGCCCCTCATAATGAGCACAGCAGAGGTACAGCCCCGGGAGGAAGTCAGCACAGCACAGGGATGGTGGGAGCCCCTCATAATGAGCACAGCAGAGGTACAGCCCCGGGAGGAAGTCAGCATAGCACACTTACATGCCATCAAGCACATAGTTCAGATAAAAAAAAACAAAAAAAAAACATTGAACTAAAGGCTGTAATGTAAAAAATAGGTAAAAAGCCAAGGGGGTGAATATTTTTGAAAGGCACTATATACCAGACTCTCATTCTATATGACCTCTACACACAAAAGATTGATGCTGGGGTTTCCCATCATTTATATCAGGCCCTTTAGGTCTGGTATGAATTTTAAGAAGGACTCAATGCAAAAAAAATAAAAATAAAAAAGACTCTAAAGTTTATACCAGATCCTTTGCGAAGGGGGAACAATGTGCAAAAATAAAATAAGCATGAGGGCCCCAAAAAAGATCTACACCTTGTCCAAGAATGCGACCTGGCAGGCAAGGAAAGTCAGGTCAAGCATTCAGCTCTCTTCTCTTGAACCATATCGGGCCACATACCCTCAACATGGGAGGTACCTTGCCAGGGTAGGGGCCCTGGCATAGCACCTTGTTCCCATGCTTATAAGGACAAGGGCCTATTTCCCACAACCCTGGCCATGTGGTTGTGGGGGTCTGTCAGCCGGGGGGTTCAGCAGAATCTGGAAGCTCCTTTTACCAATAAGGAAGCACCCGGATATTGCCCACCATGTGAATGAGTAAGGGGTCAATCTGTGACCAAGATTTGATGGCAGATCTTCTTTGTTACAACTTAGAGATCAAATGGAGTTGTCACCCACTGATAATATGCAGTTTGATGGAAGAGTCTGGCAGCTACCTATTGAAGAAGATATCAGCGGTTGTTTGGCTGAATTTTAGTGTGAGACATCGAAGTTATATTTTTTGAACTGGTGTGATATACTCAGGCATGTACTGGCCATTGGGACTACAGGGAGTTTCCCGGTGAGCCGATGGCTCAGTGGGCCACTCTGATGCAAGGGGGCTGGTGATGGGACACTCTGATGCAAGGGGGCTGGTGATGGGACACTCTGATGTAAGGGGCTGCTGATGGGACACTCTGATGCAAGGTGGCTGGTGATGGGACACTCTGATGTAAGGGGGCTGGTGATGGGACACTCTGATGTAAGGAGGTGCTGATGGGACACTCTAATGTAAGGGGGCGCTGATGGGACACTCTGATGTAAGGTGGGTGGTGATGGGACACTCTGATGTAAGGGGGGTGGTGATGGGACACTCTGATGTAAGGGGCTGCTGATGGGACACTCTGATGTAAGGGGGTGCTGATGGGACACTCTGATGTAAGGGGCTGCTGATGGGACACTCTGATGTAAGGGGCTGCTGATGGGACACTCTGATGTAAGGGGGTGCTGATGGGACACTCTGATGTAAGGGGGTGCTGATGGGACACTCTGATGTAAGGGGCTGCTGATGGGACACTCTGATGTAAGGGGGTGCTGATGGGACACTCTGATGTAAGGGGCTGCTGATGGGACACTCTGATGTAAGGGGGTGCTGATGGGACACTCTGATGTAAGGGGCTGCTGATGGGACACTCTGATGTAAGGGGGCTGGTGATGGGACACTCTGATGTAAGGGGGTGCGGATGGGACACTCTGATGTAAGGGGGCTGCTGATGGGACACTCTGATGTAAGGGGGTGCTGATGAGACCCTCTGATGTAAGGGGGCTGCTGATGGGACACTCAAAATGTAAGTGGGCCGGTCTGGATGAAGTCCAGGGCCAAATTTCTGTCCCAGTCCAGCCCTGGATATACTGAAGTGAACACTTTATATATTGTTATCTAAGGGTTATGGATTGAGGGGGGAAGAAGCTGCAGAGATTAATGTTTGTATAATATGTTTTTATCCCTCTTGGTTACCTGGAGATGACTCCATCTATAAGGATATACAGTACATACGCACACAGCACAAGGACGTGTTCTCACTACGAGACGTTTCTCAGGGCTGCAGTTCCTCTGAACTCCACAAGGTGGAGATCTTCTCCCTTCTACCCAGACAGGAAGTCTCTATGGCACACAGGAAGTGATGTCAAGTATAAATAGGAAGTGATGTGAGGAACAGATTTGATATTTCGTGTTGGAGAAATTAGAAAGGAGACATTGGTGGAACTGGCAGCAGAGGAGGTAATAAGATTTGATTTTATCATAGCTCTTATCAACGTCCTTCTTGGGACCCCAAATTGATCTGTCCTTTAAATGTCCATCTTTTCAGTCTGATATACTATTTATCTGCTCATAGTGTTTCTATTGCTCTCAGTACTTCGATTCAAGTTATTTCCCGTACTGAAGTGAAAATACTGGTATACTATACATATACGAAAAGTAATGGTGACACAAAACATAAGTGGGTGTAACTGATCACATTGTCATCAAACGTCAAATCTAAATAAAAGTATTGCTTGTAAAGGTAAATACTTACCTCTCTGAACGGAGCTCAGATGCTGGCTGAAGTCTTCTTCAGGAACTGACCAGGGAGTGCCGATCTCCTTGTCCTCCACAGAGCTCTGTGGTCCCTCCCCATGATCTCTATGCCATGGGTACAGGACACCATACAGAGGCACAGTAGTGATATGGAGGTCAGTGGGAAAATTCAACGGCGTACCAGGAGACAGAGCTGGTTTCTGAAGACCTCATCCTACATTTAGAGGGATATTTGGTGGCAGAGGTAGAAGAAGTGGTAATGATTTACCTTATCCTTTAGTAAAAATACTTTGAGATTTGGGCTTCACTTCATTACATCAGACATCAAGGTTGCACCAGAAGTCGCACCGTTCAAAAATAATTAAACCTGATTTTAACTTGGGTGAAACTGGAGGTTCCAGCCGTGTCCATCATCCACATCCAAGGTGTTAAAAATTGGCAGGTGGTACCCAGTGTCTAGATCTGAGGGAAATGGGCTCCTCACCTGGAGGTGTTCCAAGTCCTTGGCAAAAGTGGAGGTCGCTGCAAATGGATCTTCTTGTGTCCAGATTCAAACACAAACTGGACAGGTCTGTCGCCAGGTCTAGGGGTCCTTGGGCCTTCATAATGGATGCTCTAGTGCCTCCATGGGATCTGTTCAACTTGTTCTACACCTTTATCCCTAAACAGCTCCCCCCTTGTCTACTCCACAGGATTGTGATGGAGGACACTCCGGTGATCACACATAAGGGTGCTTAAATAGAGGCTGCTAGAGGCGAGGGAAACACTGAGCGGTGAAGACTAAATGTGTCTCCCACTTGTGATGATTTCACAGAGCTTGGCAATGCTGAAAGTAACATTAACCCTTCTATTGACCCTCCATACATCCTTAACCTATGATTGTACAACCAATACCGTCCAGCTAATTCTTCATCATATATCTACAGGGAAACCCGCAGAGATCACATGACCACATCAATGAGGATGGAGGAGGACCAGAGTCACATGACTGAGTGGATACTAAACCTCACCCTGGAGATCATCTACCTGCTGACCGGAGAGGTGAGGAGGATTCTGGGAGGTCACATGACATCACTCTTCTCTCTATTAATAAAACACAGACCTAACCGGAGAGGTGAGAAGGATTATGGGAGGTCACATGACATCACTCTTATCTCTATTAATAAAATACAGACCTGACGGGAGAGTTGAGGAGGATTCTGGGAGGTCACATGACATCACTCTTATCTCTATTAATAAAACACAGACCTGACTGGAGAGGTGAGGAGGATTCTGGGAGGTGACATGACATGACTCTTATCTCTATTAATAAAACACAGACCTGACCGGAGAGGTGAGGAGGATTCTGGGAGGTCACATGACATCACTCTTATCTCTATTAATAAAACACAGACCTGACCGGAGAGGTGAGGAGGATTCTGGGAGGTCACATGACATCACTCTTATCTCTATTAATAAAACACAGACCTGACTGGAGATGTGAGGAGGATTCTGGGATTCTAACATGATATTCCTATTGGTTCTCCAATACAGAGATTTCCTCTTGTGAAGTCAGGTGATCATCTGACCATCACAGTGCCTCCATGTGACTCCCTAAAACCTGAGAGACACAACATGGAGAAGATTCTAGAAGTCACCAAGAAGATGATGGAGCTGCTGACAGGAGAGGTGAGGAGGATTCTGGGAATTCTGGGACATTATCCAGTAACAGACAAGGGATGTGTCTGGATGGTGACTGTATCATTGTGTGTGTCAGGTTCCTATAAGGTGTCAGGATGTCACTGTCTATTTCTCCATGGAGGAGTGGGAGTATTTAGAAGGACACAAGGATCTCTACAAGGACGTCATGATGGACAATCAGCCGCCCCTCACATCACCGGGTAAGAGGAGACTTTATTGTAAAGGAGAGAGCAGTACGGAGGCTCCACCCATCCCCCATCATCTGATAAACACATAGAAACAATGTATTCAGTCAGTGTGTGTGTTTCCTACAGATGGATCCAGTAATGGGAACCCACCAGAGAGATGTCCCCGTCCTCTGTATTCCCGGGAGTCCACATGGGAAGGTCACACCATCCCCCACCATCATCAGGTAGGTGGAGTTGAGGGTCGGGAACATAAAGTGATTGAACACTCTGACATGTGGAGATGATGTGTGGACTCTACAAGATGATATTTTCTATGTGATCTCACATCATAAATACTTCTATGTTACAGATGTTATTTTCTGCCATTCTGTTGGTTTAGGGTGAAGATCTGATGAACATGAAAGTTGAGGGTGAAGTAGAAGAGACGTATGTGAGGGATGATCAGCAATATACGGAGGAGGCTGGAATGACGAGGACATTCATAGAGGAGGACACTCCTACAGAGATCAGCACAGGTGACCCATCATATATTCTTCTCTTACCTCTGCTCTGTTACTGCTCACTGATTGGTCCAGAGTAGGGCGGGAGCTGAGTGATATCAATAAGGCAAAAATATGTTGATAATAGTCCAGTCCCTGTACTGATACCCGTCACCTGGTAGTATTAGGTTGTGTTTCAACACAGCAAACTCCCTCCAGTGCTGCATATCTCAAGAAGCCTAGGTCTATGATAAAGGGTCTACAAGTCAGGACTTTGATCCTCTTGTTTATCAACGATCACATGACCCAGTGCCTAGGCTTGTGGGGTTGTGTGAAGAGCATGGACCTCCCAGTCCCCATTGGTTCCTGCTCTTCTGACAAGGCTGTGTAAATGTAGAAGTGATCTGGGAGGACCAAAGGACTGAAGAGGGGGGAAGAGTCCCATCTGGTTGGGACCTCCACAGAGAACATCTCCTCACTCATATCTACCTGATCCAGATGGGATCTTGATGGAAGTGAACTAACCCTCTCATATCTATTGATGATGTTTTTATATTTTTCCAGGACACGCCATGGAGAAACCCTCAAAGGATCGTCTCACTTTATCTCCAGGTTGTAAAATGGAAGATGAGGACATCACAGGAGATTGTGGCGGAGAAAAGACAATGATCTCCACTATGGATGGTGGACTTCACAGTGTGGATAGACCATGGAATCCCTCCGACTCTGAGCAACCTTGTACTGTGAGGGATGGGGCCGGAATTCAGGAGGAGAAGAAATGTTCCTGTCCTGAATGTGGAGGAAGCTTTCGCTCTGAATTAAGTCTTTCTGTACATCGGAGATCTCACACGGGTGAGAAGCCTTATGTATGTTCTGGCTGTGGAAAATATTTTCTTCATAAATCAGATCTCATCATACATTACAGATCTCACACCGGGGAGAAGCCGTTTTCCTGTGAAGATTGCGGGAAATGTTTTTCACAGAAGTCCTGTCTTTCCAGGCATCAGAGATTGCACAGAGGTGAGAAGCCTTATGCCTGCTCCGAGTGTGGGAAATGTTTTTCACAGAAATCAGATCTCATGGCACATCAAAGATCTCACACGGGGGAGAAGCCGTATTCCTGCCTCGAGTGCGGGAAATGTTTTTCTAATAGGCCCAATTTTATCAGACATCAGAGATTGCACACGGGTGAGAAGCCGTATTCCTGCTCTGAGTGTGGGATGTGTTTTTCAGAGAAGGCCTATCTTACCTCACATCAAAGATCTCACACAGGTGTGAAGCCGTATTCATGTTCTGATTGTGGAAAAGGTTTTTTACGAAAGTCCCATCTTATCGATCATCAGAAATGCAGCACAAGGGAAAAGACGTTTTCCTCCTCTGAGTGCGGGAAATGTTTTTCATAGAAATCTCATCTTCCCAAACATCGGAGAACCCACACCACCCATGAGGTGTATTAGTGTCCTGAGTGCGGAAAATGTCTTCTATATGGATCATGTTTTTCCGTACACCAGAGATCTCACGCTGGGAAGAAGCTCACCTTGATAGACACCTCAGAAAACACGTGGCTGAGCGCTCCTCTGATCTTTATCTTTGAAGAAACACTTTTATAAGGAAATCAGAGTTCACTAAAGCCATCAAAGTCCAGAAAGTTCTATATGGTTTACTCTTTGAGGAGATGGAAACAGATTTGTCGCTGCCGGTTGAGTCCTTCCTGTTGTGTAGACTGATCTCCCCTGTTCCCCAGTAGGGACTTCAAAGGAAATAACTGTGGTAACGGAGGAGCTAGATGTTGCTTGTGGATGAAAAGCAGAGGAGATCCATCTACATGACAGGACTTAGCGTTTCAAAGCAGTACTTGTGTCATCAGCCCTCTCAGGCAGCTGCAATTGCTTGGAGAGTGCCACCGGCTGGACGAAGATAGTTAATAGGATATTGTTAAAGGGAACATTTCATATGTACCCCATACCATGCAGATATATTAACATTATTTTTTGTAGGAAACAAATAAAAAAAAAATATATTTAAAAATAATTATATTCTTTGTAAGTTAATTGAAATTTTAATCTGCCTTTTTGATGCATAGAAGGCCTCAAAATCCAAGGAGCACCTTCAGCTTTCAAGGAGCCTTCATGAAGACTTCATTTTTGCCAGAAGTTTTTGGAAAATGCTGAATGAAATTTTTTTTTTTTTTCCACAAAGTTGTCATTTAATAAGATACACGTATTTCTAATCCACAGCATAGGTATACTTCGACTTACACCTCACAACACATTTTACTAATCCTCCCGAGTTTGACAATACCACATGTAGGAGACTTTTTTACAGCCTAGCTACATCTTAGTGAACAGGATATACAAGGATATGTTTATCGACATGAACACACACACCCACACAGGTTCAACTGGATGGACTAGTGTCTTTATTCAACCTTACCTACTATGAAACATAGAGAGAGGCCAAAAATCCAGTGAGCACCTACAGGTTTTCTAGGGGCATACATTACACGTCTAATGCCGCGTACACACGAGCGGACTTTTCAACATCCAAAGTCCGAAGGACTGAGTCCGTCAGACTATCCGATCGTGTGTGGGCTGCAGCGGACTTTTGACTCGCCAAAGTCCGAAGGACTTTAGAATATGGAACATGCTTCAAATTTTTCCGACGGAACTCCGCCGGACCCGGTCCCTTCGAAAAATTTGCTCGTGTGTATGCTACTCCGACGGACTAAAACCGACGCTAGGGCAGCTATTGGCTACTGGCTATGAACTTCCTTATTCTAGTCCAGTCGTACATCATCACGTTCGACTCCGTCGGAGTTTGGTGTGATTGTGTGTGGCCAAGTCCGTTCGGTCGAAAAGTCCGCCAGAACTCTGTCGGAACTCCGACAGAACTCCGTCGGAAGTCTGTCAGACTTTTTCCCTCGAAAAGTCCGCCCGTGTGTACGGGGCTTAATATATACCCCATACCATGCAGATATATTAACATTATTTTTTGTAGGAAACAAATAAAAAAAATATATATTTAAAAATAATTATATTCTTTGTAAGTTAATTGAAATTGAAATCTGCCTTTTTGATGCATAGAAGGCCTCACAATCCAAGGAGCACCTTCGGGCTTTCAAGAAGCCTTCATGAAGACTTCATTTTTGCCAGAAGTTTTTGGAAAATGCTGAATGAATTTTTTTTTTTTTTTTCCACAAAGCTGTCATTTAATAAGATACACGTGTTTCTAATCCACAGCATAGGCATACTTCGACTTACACCTCACAACACATTTTACTAATCCTCCCGAGTATGACAATACCACATGTAGGAGACTTTTTTACAGCCTAGCTACATCTTAGTGAACAGGATATACAAGGATATGTTTATCGACATGAACACACACACCCACACAGGTTCAACTGGATGGACTAGTGTCTTTATTCAACCTTACCTACTATGAAACATAGAGAGAGGCCAAAAATCCAATGAGCACCTACAGGTTTTCTAGGGGCATACATTACACGTCTAATTCCCGGACTACCTATCACATTTTTTGGATACTGGTGTGGTGGTGATCAAAGACACTGTGACTGGTGACTGGTTGCAATGCTAGAACTCTTTCATATATGAGGTTGGAGTGGGGGTGGGGGGGTAAAAGGTTGCTTTTTAGTCATGTTTTTACTGCCCTCAACCACTGCTTACTTTAGCTGCAGAGGCAGCTCAGGGGTGTACACATGCTGCGGCTGCGATGCTTATAAGGAAATAGCTCAAAAGCTGTATCTTGCAGCCTTTGTTTAAGGCCCTAGCATGTCACTATACTGCCCTAGCCTGTTATTATACTGCTCTAGCCTTTCGCTATACTGCCCTAGCCTGTAAATATACTGCCCTAGCTTGACACTATACTGTCCTAGCCTGTCATTATACTGCCCTAGCCTTTAACTATACTACCCTAGCCTTTAACTATACTACCCTAGCCTGTCACTATACTGCCCTAACCTGTCGCTATACTGCCCTAGCCTGTCACTTCACTATACTACCCAAGCCTGAAACTATACTGCCCTAGCCTGACACTATACTGCCCTAGCCTGTCACTATACTGCCCTAGCCTGTCACTATACTGCCCAAGCCTGTCACTATACTGCCCTAGCCTGTCACTGTAATGCCCTAACCTGACACTATACTACCCTAGCCTGACACTATACTGACTTAGCCTGACACTATACTGACAGAGCCTGTCACTATACTGCCCTAGACTGACGTTATACTGCCCTAGCCTGTCACTATACTGCCCTAGCCTGCCACTATACTGCCCAAGCCTGAAACTATACTGCCCAAGCCTGAAACTATACTGCCCTAGCCTGACACTATCCTGCCCTAGCCTGTCACTATACTGGCCGAGCCTGAAACTACATGGCACATGGGAGGTCAGGGACTGCGGACATGGCACATAGGAGGTCAGAGACTGCAGACATGGCACATGGGAGATCAGAGACTGTGAACACGATGGGGGGGGGGGGGGTCAGGGACTGTGTATATGGCACACGGGAGGACAGGGACTGTGGACATGGCACACGGGGGGTCAGGGACTGTAGACATGACACACGGGAGATCAGAGACTGTGAACACGGCAGGGTCAGGGACTGTGGATACAGGGGATCAGAGACTGCGGACATGGGGCACCAGGGACTGTGCACATTGCACATGGGGGGTCAGGGAGCCTATGTACCAAACTCTTTATTGCTTATTGCTCTGCCTCTACTGATCGAGTCGATACCTCACATGTGTGGTTTGAACACTGTTTTCATATGCAGGCGTGACTTACGTATGCGTTCGCTTCTGAATGCCAGCTCGACGGGATGGGGCGCATTAAAAACAATTTGTCTTATTTTTTTTACTCTTTCTTTTTTATTTTTACACTGTTCTTTTTTAAAAAAAAAATGCGTCACTTTTATTCTTATTACAAGGAATGTAAACATCCCTTGTAATAGAAAAAAATCATGACAGGACCTCTTAAATATGAGATATGGGGTCAAACAGACCTCAGATGTCACATTTATGCTAAAATGCAATAAACAAAAATGTCCCTTTAAGAGCTATGGGCGGAACTGAAGTTTTGACTCCGCTTCCACCCTGCAATGGTATGAAGCCGGGTCGGGGCCATCTTCCCCTCACTCGTTTTCATACCACAGAGGGGAGAGGATGCGATCGCGGCTCTGGTAAGCAGCAGAGGGCACTGGAGAACGGCCGGAGGGCACTGGAGAACGGCCGGAGGGCGGGTTCTCTGCATCCTGATAAAAGTGATCTTGCGGCGAATCCGCCGCTGAGACCACTTTTCTCTGAAAGCAGATCACCTGCTGAAGAAGAGGATACCAGGGTTGGCTTATGGCAGCTAGCTGCTGGCCATAACAACGATATTCCTCTTAAAAGTCCTGCTATATAATGACGGCGAGCGGTCCATAAGTGCTTAAGTCTGGATTTTAAGAGGAAACCCCTCTCAAAAGTCAAGAAAAAAAACATTGGTGTCCTCCCCAATAATCCCCACCACAAGGTGGTGATCTCACGTCTACCCAGACATGAAGTCTCTATGGAAGACAGGAAGTGATGTCACATAGAGATAGGAAGTTCCAGGTGAGAGGTGAGTCGGGAGGAAGTAGAGAGGCGACATTGCTGGAAGTGGCAGCAGAGGAGGTAATAAGATCTTATTTTCTATTTGCAAGAAACTCCAAAAAAATTTTACTTAAATTTGCCAAAATGATCTCTCCGAAAGAAAGCCTGAATATATAAAATTATGACACGAATGAGGATGGAGGAGGACCGGAGTCACATGACTGAGAAGATACTAAACCTCACCCTGGAGATCATCTACCTGCTGACCGGAGAGGTGAGGAGGATTCTGGGAGGTCACATGACATCACTCTTATATCTATTTATAAAACACAGACCTGACCGGAGAGGTGAGGAGGATTCTGGGAGGTCACGTGACATCACTCTCATCTCTATTAATAAAACACAGACCTGACCGGAGAGGTGAGGAGGATTCTGGGAGGTCACATGACATCACTCTTATCTCTATTAATAAAACACAGACCTGACTGGAGAGGTGAGGAGGATTCTGGGAGGTCACGTGACATCACTCTCATCTCTATTAATAAAACACAGACCTGACCGGAGAGGTGAGGAGGATTCTGGGAGGTCATTTGACATCACTCTTATCTCTAGTAATAAAACACAGACCTGACCGGAGAGGTGAGGAGGATTCTGGGATTCTAACATGATGTTCCTATTGGTTCCCCAATACAGAGATTTCCTCCTGTGAAGTCCGGTGATCATATGACCATCACAGTGCCTCCATGTGACTCCCTAAAACCCGAGAGACACAACATGGAGAAGATTCTAGAAGTCACCAAGAAGATGATGGAGCTGCTGACAGGAGAGGTGAGGAGGATTCTGGGAATTCTGGGACATTATCCAGTAACAGACAAGGGATGTGTCTGGATGGTGACTGTATCATTGTGTGTGTCAGGTTCCTATAAGGTGTCAGGATGTCACTGTCTATTTCTCCATGGAGGAGTGGGAGTATTTAGAAGGACACAAGGATCTCTACAAGGACGTCATGATGGACAATCAGCCGCCCCTCACATCACCGGGTAAGAGGAGACTTTATTGTAAAGGAGAGAGCAGTACGGAGGCTCCACCTAGATCCCCCATCATCTGATAAACACATAGAAACAATGTATTCAGTCAGTGTGTGTGTTTCCTACAGATGGATCCAGTAATGGGAACCCACCAGAGAGATATCACTGTCCTCTGTATTCCCGGGATTCCACACAGGAAGGTCACACCATCCCCCACCATCATCAGGTAGGTGAGGAACAATCACTGGTAGTTATGATTTATACACAAGCCTGTTTGTTACAATGAAGTTCTTATTTTATATTTAGAGTGAAATCCTCAGGGATGATAATATTGTTGTTAAAGAAGAATTTAAAGAGGAGGATGAGGAGTATGGGGTTATGGAGGAGTTCTCAGAAGGATACGAGGATATGATGGCGCCACCTAATACAAGGAACCCACCAGAGAGATGTCCCCGTCCTCTGTATTCCCGGGATTCCACACAGGAAGGTCACACCATCCCCCACCATCATCAGGTAGGTGGAGTTGAGGGTCGGGAACATAAAGTGATTGAACACTCTGACATGTGGAGATGATGTGTGGACTCTACAAGATGATATTTTCTCAAATCGCCTTTCAGGACAACCCCGGAGAGAGTGTAGCTCCACCTTCTTATCAGGAAACACATGCCCACTTTAAAAACACCTCCTCTTCCTCCATGGCTTCAGTTTTTGTGTTTCCTCCATGGAGGAAGCATGTGCCTGAACCAGGGGGACACTCTCTGCAGGGGAGTAAGGCTTACCTTAGGTATTGGTTGTCTTTTTTTCTTGGCCCCCAGCAGCATCTCCAGCGGGAGAGGACTCCTGGAGCTCCTGGTCCCGCCATCTCACGGGAGTAAGGACCCTCGGAGTGCCGGCGTTGGGTGCCCAGTGTCCGCTGGACTGGCGCAGGGAGGGCTCTGCAGGTCAGCGGCGTGGCTCCGTTTTCGGCGTCGGGTCCCGGGGCGGCGACAGCGTCGTTTACGGTGATGTGCGGGCGCTCTGAGGGGGCGTGGCGCCGTGGTTCAAGCGCCTGGAACGCAGGGATCATGGGGCGGGTCAGGTGACCGCGTGCTTCCGCTTCCGGCTGGCCCTGATGACGCGACGGCCGGGAAAATTAAAAAAAATGGCGGAGCTGTTTGTGATATGCTGCCTTACTCAGCGATGGAGGAATGTAAGCCAGCTATGGTGGAGACAGGCGCCCCAAGCACCGGTCCAGCCCAGGTACGTAAGGTCCACTGGCACCCTCTGCTTCACTATTGGGCTATGTCTTTGTCTGTTCCCCCCTCTTGGGGGCCTATCACTGCAGGTCAGAGGTGACTTCGCTCTGACCCTTTGCAGCCTAGTCCTGGGGTCTCACTAGTGGTCTGTTTGGTGGTGGGTCCCTGCACTGGCTTGGTGTTAAGCAACTGGTAGTTGAGAGCTTTTAGTGAGTTAAGCCTGCATGTCGTTTCAGGAAAAATCACTAGGAAAAGCTAAACCAGGTCAGAGAAAATTTCCTTCCTGCAAGACCCCCCTCAGAGATTCTTGGCAGAAGGCAATGTGCAGAGTTTGTATCAGAGAGTTGGTGGAAGAGGAAACATCCCAGCAGTATAAGGATTTGTTTTCTTCGGTTAAAGAGCTGACAAGCTCCTTGAGTTCAGTCAGGTCCATCCTGATACAAAACCCTCCCGCACAGACCGAGCCTCAGAACTTGCCACCCAGCCCCAGGGCGTCGTCGTCCAGACAGGTGGAGACCGAGGATTCTGGAGACGAAGGGGGTAGTACTCTCATCTCCTTCAGGGATTCTGAGGAAGAGGAAGAAGATAGCAGGGGCTCTAAGTACAAGCTATCACAAGAGGAGGTAGATGACATCCTTAAAGCAATCTACACAACTCTAGAAATTCAAGAAGAAAAGGTACAGCTGTCAGTTCATGACAAAATGTACCAGGGGTTGGACGAAACAAAACGGAGAGTTTTTCCAGTCCACAGGGTCCTCTCAGATTCGGTGAGAAAGGAGTGGAAGGACCCAGAAAATGCCCCTTTCTTCTCTAAAGCTCTCAAGAGAAGGTTTCCCTTCGAAGATAAAGACTCAGAGGTTTGGAACAAAAAAAACCAGAGTCGATGCAGCTTTCTCGCAGGTATCCAGACGAACGGATCTAGCCTTTGAGGATATGGGGATCCTTAAAGACCCAATGGACAAAAAAAGCTGACTCCATCCTTAAGAAGGCTTGGGATGCTGCGTCAGTCAGTCTAAAGCCAGCTATGGCAGCTACGGTAGTGGCCAGGAACCTGGAATGCTGGGTAGAGAAACTGAAGAGCCATATTGAAGCGGGGACACCCCGCAAGGATCTCTTAGCCCACGTACACACGGTCGGAGATTTTGCCAACCAAATCCGTCGGATTTTGTCTGTCGGATTTAGTCCGACGGATTGTGTCCGAAACTGTTGCATACACACGGTCAGGCCAAGTTGTCTGATTTAGCGGTTGCCAAGAAAGCGGTGACGTAATTTCGTTACGATGGGACTACATTCAGGCTAATAGCCAATAGCTTTGATGTAGGATTCGGTAGGATTAGGTCCGACAGGCCCAGTTGGTTGGGAAATATTTCCAACATGTTGGAAAATTGGGTCGGACGGAGATTTGGACGGAATCAGTCTGATGCATACCACACACAGTCGGATTATCTGATGTCGCGGTCCGATAAGACTCATTCCGACAGATTCTCCGACCGTGTGTACAAGGGCTAAGAGTCCTTTCCACTGATTCTGAATGCTGTCAAATATATGGCAGATGCATCAGCAGAATCGGTCAAACTGGCCGCCAGGTCCTCGGCTCTTGTAAATTCAGCCAGGAGAGCAGTTTGGCTGAAAACATGGTCTGGAGGCACGGCCTCTAAGGTCAAACTGTGTGGTCTGCCCTTCTCAGGTGACTTGCTCTTCGGCCCCGATTTAGAGTCAGTGTTGGATAGGACAGCCGAGAGAAAAAGAAGGCTTTACCAGCTAAGAAAAAGCAGGTTACCAAAAATAATTTTCGTGCTTTTCAGCAGTCCCATAAAAAAGGCCAGGATCGCAAGAGCAGATGGGGTTCGCAGAAGGGCATAGGCAGGGGTCGAGTCCTCTTTAGATCTCCTCCAGAGCAGACCCCCAAGAGCAAGTGACAATCTCTCCCCAGTGGGTGGGAGACTGTCAGCTTTTCGCGAACAATGGGACAGGCTGTCTCCAAATCTGTTCGTGACGATCAGGGGTACAGGTTGGAATTTTCAGAACCACCCCCGAGCAGGTTTTATATGACAACATTGCCAAGGGATCAGGAGAAGGCCTCTGCAATGAAGCTTTGATTACAGGAGCTGATACAGCAAGAGGTTCTAATTCAAGTCCCAGTAAACCAGCAGGGCAGGGGTTTTTACTCTCATATTTTTCTGGTGAAAAAACCCTCAGGGAAGTACCGTTTAATCCTGAATCTGAAAGTTCTGAATGGGTTTATTCGGTACAAGCATTTCAGGATGGATACAATTTTTTTCCATCACAAAGTTGTTGACCCCAGAATGTTTCATGGCATCCCTGGATCTAAGGGATGCCTACCTTCATATACCCATTCATCAGGCATCGCAGCAGTTCCTGCGCCTGGCATTGAATGTGGGGAGTTCGGTGTGGCACCTCCAATTCAGGGCTCTGCCATTCGGACTCTCGTCCTCTCCCAGGGTCTTTACAAAGATTATGGCTGAGGCTCTGGAGCCCCTGAAGTTAAAGGGGATTTCAGTCGTCCTTCGACCTTTTTGTTTTTCGCGGACTCCAGGGAGCAGGTCCTAGTCAATCTCCAGATGGCCCAGTCTCACCTCGAGGGCCTGGGGTGGCTTCTAAATCTAGAGAAGTCAAACCTGATCCCCTCAAATGAAATTTCTGGGGTATACGATAAACTCAATTCTCCAGAAAGTTTTCCTGCCGCTGGAAAAGCAGGAAAAGTTGCAGCTAGCTGTACAGCGGATACAGAGCAACCAGACAGTCTCGGTCAGGACGGCTATGGCAGTTCTGGGCCTGCTTACGGCAGCAGCAATCCCGGCTGTTCAGTGGGCCAGGTTCCATTCCAGACCCCTTCAGAGGGAGGTTCTGTCAAGCTGGTCCTATCAGGATCCTTTGGAAAAACAGTTAAGAATCTCGTCAAGGACAAAAAGGGCTCTTTGGTGGTGGAGAGACCAGGCAAACCTCTCAAGGGGTCTGGCGTGGACTTTTCCCATGGACAAGCGACTAACAGACACAAGTGCCTGGGGCTGGGGGGCCCATCTGGATGGTCAGACATCTCAGGGGGTCTGGTCCAAGCAGGAAGCTCGAAGATCATCCAACTGGAGGGAGTTGAAGGCGATCTTTCTGGGTTTGGTGGCCTTTCAGCAGAATTTGAGAGGTCACCATGTCCAGGTGTTGTCAGACAACACAACAGCGGTTACCTACATAATGAAGCAAGGGGGAACCAGGAGCAGGAGCTTGATTGAGTTGGCCAATCTGTTGTTAGCCTGGGCAGAGCAGAACACGGCCTCACTATCCGCGGTGCATCTGAAGGGCTCTCAGAATTTGTTTGCGGACCTCCTAAGCAGGCAGAAATTGCTAGAGGCAGAATGGAGCCTGAATCAGGAGGTGTTCCTGATGATTTCCGAGGCTTGGGGGGTTCCACAGGTAGACCTTTTTGCTAACCAGCAGAACTCAAAGGTGGACAGATTCTTTTCTCTTCACCGAGGAGATGCAGCAATAGGGCTGGATGCATTTGCTCACCCCTGGCACTACCAGCTGTGCTACGCCTTTCCCCCCTTTCCTCTAATTCCACTAGTGCTGAGGAAATTCAGAGAAGAAAGGATGGACTTAATACTAGTCACTCCTTTTTGGCCAAAAAGACCTTGGTTCGCGGGTCTTCGAAACCTGGCCTCGAAGCCCCCATGGAGGTTACCACCCAGAAAAGATTTGTTATCCCAGGGGACAGTAAATCATCCAAAGGTGGAACTTCTACAGCTAACCGCCTGGTTTCTGAGGAGGACCTCTTAAAAGCCAAAGGGCTCTCAGATAAAGTAGTAAAGACCCTGCTGTCTAGCAGGAAAGCAGTCACTCAGGCAATTTACATGAAGGTCTGGAAGAAGTTCAACTCCTGGTGTAGTTCTAGAGAGCTCAAGGTCAAGAGCACGGTGTCCGTCTTGGAGTTTCTCCATGAAGGAATGGAGAAGGGTCTAGCAGCCAGTACCCTGAAGACTCAGGTGGCAGCCTTATTAGTTTTCTTTGAAAAGACGTTATCTAAAGAGACTTTAATTTCTAGATTTTTTTAGGGCTCTCGCTCGAAGTAGACCAGTAGCCCTTAAAGACTTTCCCAGTTGGGATTTGTCTACAGTTTTTTACAGGGTCTCTCTGAAGCACCGTTTGAACCCTTACAAGAAGCTTCTTTACAGAAGGTGGTTTTAAAAACAATCTTTTTGGTGGCCATCACCTCGGCCAGGAGGGTCAGCGAGCTCCAAGCCCTAGCTATTGCAGAACCCTTCCTTAGAGTTTATCCGGACAGAGTAGTACTGAGGACCGATCCAGCATTCCTACCGAAAGTATCCTCAGCTTTTCATCGATCGCAGGAAATAGTGTTACCTACATTCTCTGCAACCCCAGCTAATGCAGGAGAGGAAGTTTTCCACACATTGGATGTGAGAAGATGCCTATTGCAGTTTCTGAAGATGACTAAAGACTTTAGAAGATCAAACGCCCTTTTTGTGATATTTTCTGGATCACGCAAGGGGGAGAAAGCTTCTAAGAGTACGCTGGGTAGGTGGCTTAAGCTGGCTATAGCAGAAGCTTATAAAGCAAAAGGAGAAATACCTCCCTTAGGTATTGCTGCGCACTCTACTAGATCCACGGCAGTTTCCTGGGCTGAAAGGGCTGGTGCAACGCCTGAACAAATCTGCAAGGCTGCCACTTGGTCCAGTTATTCGACATTTCTCTGGCACTACCGGTTAGATCTACTGTCTGCGGCAGATCAGGCCTTCGGCAGGAAGGTACTGCAGGCAGTAGTCCCGCCCTAGGGTAAGTTTCTCGGTTATCCTCTCCGGGGTTGTCCTGAAAGGCGATTTGAGAAAAACTGAGTTAGACTTACCGGTAACGGTATTTCTAAGAGCCTTTCAGGACAACCGTTACTTCCCTCCCTAGGTTATGCTTAGTAAATGTATTAAGTTCTACCATGGTGGTGTGCTTTCTGTGCTTTGTTTTCCAGTGTCGGAAGGCCACAATAACTGAAGCCATGGGGGAAGAGGAGGTGTTTTTAAAGTGGGCATGTGTTTCCTGAGAAGAAGGTGGAGCTACACTCTCACCGGGGTTGTCACCGGTAAGTCTAACTCAGTTTTTCTATGTGATCTCACATCATAAATACTTCTATGTTACAGATGTTATTTTCTGCCATTCTGTTGGTTTAGGGTGAAGATCTGATGAACATGAAAGTTGAGGGTGAAGTAGAAGAGACGTATGTGAGGGATGATCAGCAATATACGGAGGAGGCTGGAATGACGAGGACATTCATAGAGGAGGACACTCCTACAGAGATCAGCACAGGTGACCTATCATACAGTGATGTGAAAAAGTGTTTGCCCCCTTCCTCATTTCCTGTTCCTTTGCATGTTTGTCACACTTAAGTGTTTCGGAACATCAAACCAATTTAAACAATAGTCAAGGACAACACAAGTAAACACAAAATGCAATTTGTAAATGAAGGTGTTTATTATTAAAGGTGAAAAAAAATCCAAACCATCATGGCCCTGTGTGAAAAAGTGATTGCCCCCTAAACCTAATAACTGGTTGGGCTACCCTTAGCAGCAACAACTGCAACCAAGCGTTTGCGATAACGTGAAATGAGGCTTTTACAGCGTCCTGGAGGAATTTTGGCCCACTCATCTTTGCAGAATTGTCCTAATTCAGTTACATTAGAGGGTTTTCGAGCATGAACGGCCTTTTTAAGGTCATACCACAACATCTCAATAGGATTCAGGTCAGGACTTTGGCTAGGCCACTCCAAAGTCTTCATTTTGTTTTTCTTCAGCCATTCGGTGGTGGACTTGCTGGTGTGTTTAGGATCATTGTCCTGCTGCAGAACCCAAGTTCGTTTCAGCTTGAGTACACGAACAGATGGTCGGACATTCTCCTTCAGGATCTCTTGGTAGACAGCAGAATTCATAGTTCCTTTTATCACGGCAAGTCTTCCAGGTCCTGAAGCAGCAAAACAGCCCCAGACCATCACACTACCACCACCATATTTTACTGTTGGTATAATGTTCTTTTTATGAAATGCAGTGTTCCTTCTACGCCAGATATACTTGGACACACACCTTCCAAAGAGTTCCACTTTTGTCTCATCGGTCCACAGAATGTTGTCCCAAAAGTCTTGGGGATCATCAAGATGTGTTGTGGAGAAATTGAGACGAGCTTTGATGTTCTTTTTGCTCAGCAGTGGTTTTCTCCTTGGAACTCTGCCATGCAGGCCATTTTTGCCCAGTCTTTTCCTGATGGTGGAGGCATGAACGCTGACCTTAACTGAGGCAAGTGAGGCCTGCAGTTCCTTGGACGTTGTTGTGGGGTCTTTTGTGACCTCTTGGATGAGTCGTCGCTGCACTCTTGGGGTACTTTTGGGCGGCCGGCCACTCCTGGGAAGGTTCACCACTGTTCCATGTCTTCGCCATTTGTGGATAATGGCTCTCACTGTGGTTCGCTGGATTCCCAAAGCTGTGGAAATGGCTTTAAAACCCTTTCCAGACTGATAAATCTCAATTACTTTCTTTCTCAATTGTTCCTGAATTTCTTTGGGTCTCGGCATGATGTGTAGCTTTTAAGGATCTTCTGGTGGACCTTACTGTGTCAAGCAGCTCCTATTTAAGTGATGCCTTGATTGTGAACAGGTGTGGCAATAATCAGGCCTGGGTGTGGCTAGAGAAATTGAACTCAGGTGTGGACAACCACAGTTAAAGTATGTTTTAACAAGGGGGGCAATCACTTTTTCACACAGGGCCATGATGGTTTGGATTTTTTTTCACCTTTAATAATAAACACCTTCATTTACAAATTGCATTTTGTGTTTACTTGTGTTGTCCTTGACTATTGTTTAACCACTTGGGATCCGCGCTATTGCAAAATGACGGCAATAGCGCGGACCCACATTTTCGGGACTACGTCTATTGACGTAGTCCCGGTTACGAGCGGCCTGCGCGCCCCCTGAGGGGCGCGCGCGGCGCGCTCTGTGATCGGCGAGTCCGTGAGACTCGCCTGATCACCGATCCGTGTAAGGGGTCGATCCCGACCCCTTATCACGTGATCAGCTGTCAGCCAATGACAGCTGATCATGTGATAAAACGGAGCCGGTAATCGGCTAGTATTCCTCCTCGCGCTGACAGCGCGAGGAGAAAAAAAAAAAGCCGATCGCCGGCGGCCGTGTTCGGGACATCAGTCCCGATCACGGCCAGCAATTTAAAAGGACACCTGCCCCCTGCCAGTGCCCACCTGCCACCCGCAGTGCCATCCTGAAATAAAGTAAGTGCCCCCCTGTCAGTGCCACCCAGCAGTGCCCATAGTGCCCACAGTGCCACCCAGCAGTGCCCACAGTGCCACCCAGCAGTGCCACCCACAGTGCCACCCAAAATCTGCCTCAGGTGCTGCACCCCAGTGCCGCCCATCAGTGCCCAGCAGTGCCGCCCATCAGTGCCCAGCAGTGCCGCCCATCAGTGCCCAGCAGTGCCACCTATCAGAGCCACCTATCAGTGCCACCTATCAGTGCCCATCAGTCCCATCTATCTGTGGTACCTATCAGTGCCCATCCGTGCCACCCATCCGTGCCACCCATCCGTGCCATCTTATCTGTGCCCATCTTTGCCCATCAGTGCCGCCTTATCTGTGCCCATCGGTGCCGCCTTATCTGTGCCTATTAGTGCCGCCTTAACTATGCCTATCAGTGCCCACCAGTGCAGCCTATCAGTGCCCACCAATGCAGCCCATCAGTGCCCACCAATGCAGCCCATCAGTGCCCACCAATGCAGCCTATCAGTGCCGCCTAATCAGCGCACTTCAATGAAGGAGAAAAATGACCCGTTTGCAAAATTTTATAACAAACTATTAAAACATGATTTTTTTTTTTTTTTTTTTGCATCTTTTTTTGTTTGTTTAGCAAAAAATAAAACTCCGAGCTGTGATTAAATACCACCAAAAGAAAGCTCTATTTGTGGGAAAAAAATGATAAAAATTTCATTTGGGTACAGTGTTGTATGCCCGCGCAATTGTCACTCAAAGTGCATCAGCGCTGAAAGCTGAAAATTGGTCTGGGACTGAGGGGGGTTTAAGTGCCCAGTAAGCAAGTGGTTAAATTGGTTTGATGTTCCGAAACACTTAAGTGTGACAAACATGCAAAGGAACAGGAAATGAGGAAGGGGGCAAACACTTTTTCACACCACTGTATATTCTTCTCTTATCTCTGCTCTGTTACTGCTCACTGATTGGTCCAGAGTAGGGCGGGAGCTGAGTGATATCAATAAGGCAAAAATATGTTGATAATAGTCTCCTCCCTGTACTGATACCCGTCCTGGGGTTCACCTGGTAGTATTAGGTTTTGTTTTAACATAGAAAACTCCCTCCAGTGCTGCATATCTCAAGAAGCCTAGGTCTATGGTAAAGGGTCTGCAAGTCTGAAGTTTTAACCTCTTGTTTATCAACGATCACATGACCCAGTGCCTAGGCTTGTGGTTGTGTAAAGAGCATGGACCTCCCAGTCCCCCATTGGTTCCTGCTCTTCTGACAAGGCTGTGTAAATGTAGAAGTGATCTGGGAGGACCAAATAACCTTTGACTGAAGAGGGGGGAAAAGTCCCGGCTGGTTGGGACCTCCACAGAGAACATCTCCTCACTCATATCTACCTGATCCAGATGGGATCTTGATGGAAGTGAACTAACCCTCTCATATCTATTGATGATGTTTTTATATTTTTCCAGGACACGCCATGGAGAAACCCTCAAAGGATCGTCTCAGTTTATCTCCAGGATGTAGAATGGAAGATGAGGACATCACAGGAGATTGTGGAGGAGAAAAGACAATGATCTCCACTATGGATGGTGGACTTCACAGTGTGGATAGACCATGGAATCCCTCCGACTCTGAGCAACCTCGTACTGTGGGGGATGGGGCCGGAATTCAGGAAGAGAAGAAATGTTCCTGTCCTGAATGTGGAGGAAGCTTTCGCTCTGAATTAAGTCTTTCTGTACATCAGAGATCTCACACGGGTGAGAAGCCTTATGTATGTTCTGGCTGTGGAAAATATTTTCTTCATAAATCAGAGCTCATCATACATTACAGATCTCACACCGGGGAGAAGCCGTTTTCCTGTGAAGATTGTGGGAAATGTTTTTCCTGGAAGTCCTGTCTTTCCAGGCATCAGAGATTGCACAGAGGTGAGAAGCCTTATGCCTGCTCCGAGTGTGGGAAATGTTTTTCACAGAAATCATATCTCGTGGCACATCAAAGATCTCACACGGGGGAGAAGCCGTATTCCTGCCTCGAGTGTGGGAAATGTTTTTCTAATAGGCCCAATTTTATCAGACATCAGAGATTGCACACGGGTGAGAAGCCGTATTCCTGCTCCGAGTGTGGGAAGTGTTTTTTACAGAAATCAGATCTTGTTGCACATCAACGATCTCACACAGGGGAGAAGCCGTATTCCTGCCTCGATTGTGGGAAATGTTTTTCTAACAGGCCCAATTTTATCAGACATCAAAGATCTCACACAGGTGTGAAGCCATATTCATTTTCTGATTGTGGAAAGGTTTTTTTTACAGAAGTCCCATCTTATCGATCATCAGAAATGCAGCACAAGGGAAAATATGTTTTCCTCTCCTGAGTGCGGGAAATGTTTTTCATAGAAATCTCATCTTCCCAAACATCGGAGAACCCACACCACCCATGAGGTGTATTAGTGTCCTGAGTGTGGAAAATGTCTTCTATATGGATCATGTTTTTCCGTACACCAGAGATCTCACACTGGGAAGAAGCTCACCTTGATAGACACCTCAGAAAACACGTGGCTGAGCGCTCCTCTGATCTTTATCATGGAAGAAACACTTTATAAGGAAATCAGAATTCACTAAAGACATCAAAGTCTAGAAGGTTCTATATGGTTTACTCTTTGAGGAGGTGGAAACAGATTTGTCGCTGCCGGTTGAGTCCTTCCTGTAGACTGATCTACAGTAGGGACTTCAAAGGAAATAACTGGTAACGGAGGAGCTAGATGTTGCTTGTGGATGAAAAGCAGAGGAGATCAGCCTACATGACAGGACTTAAGCCGCGTACACACGTAGCAGTTTGTCCGACGTACTTAGTCTGGCGGACTTCCCGAACGGGCTACTTGCCCACACACGCCACTTTTTCAGCGGACCAATACGGCGTACTAAGTCCGCCGTACTATCCGCCCTACTTGTGAAATGAACGGACTCGCCCACACACGCGGAGGAAAGTCCGCTCATTCCGAGCGCGTCTCCAGGTAGGCGGGGCCCGCGAAGGAGACGTCGCTGGCCCCGCCGCCTGGAATGGACTTAAAGGGGAACCCCAACGCTGAAAAAAATCGGCATGGGAGTCCCCCCCCAAGTCCACATCAGACCCTTGTCCGAGCACGCTACCCGGCCGGCCAGGAAAGGGGGGGCGAGCGAGCGCCCCCCCCCCCGAGCCATACCAGCCATACGTTCCCTCAACATGGGGGGTGCCTTGGGGAAGGGGGGGCCGCGCGGCCCCCCCACCCCAAAGCACCTTGTCCCCATGTTGATGAGGACAAGGGCCTCTTCCCGACAACCCTGGCCGTTGGTTGTAGGGGTCTGCGGGCGGGGGGCTTATCGGAATCCGGGAGCCCCCTTTTAATAAGGGGGCCCCCGGATACCGGCCCCCCACCCTATGTGAATGAGTATTGGGTACAATGTACCCCTACCCATTCACCTGTAAAATAAAGTACAAAAAAAAACACAACACACAAGATAAAATAATTTATTGCACAGCTCCGGGGGTCTTCCGTCTTTGGGGGTCTTCTCGCCGGACTCCTCCGCTATCTTCTTGTAGCTCTTTTACTAGCGGAGGAGCCCGGCATTCTTCTTCGTCGCCGCGGCCTCTTCTTCTGACTTCGGGGGTCTTGTCCCCCTCTTCGGTTCTTCTGCCGGGCCACCGCGCCTTCTTATAGCTCTTTTACAGGCGGTGGCCCGGTCTTCTGTCACCGCCGCCGCCTTCCGTTGTTCTTCTTCTTCTCCAGGAGATGTTGACTCGACAATCTCTCCGGCCGCAATGCCAGGGAAGCGCTGCGCTGCCACTTATATAGGGACAAGGGGCGGTGTCACGTGGCTTTATGTCACATGGGTTGGTGTCACATGGTGACCCCGCCCCCTTACAATGTCACAGTCCCGGAGGATGCTGGGACTGTCGCCATGTGACATCAACCCATGTGACCAACCCATGTGACATCAACCCATGTGACACCGCCCCTTGTCCCTATATAAGTGGCAGCGCAGCGCGTCCCTGGCATTGCGGCCGGAGAGATCGTCAAGTCAACATCTCCTGGAGGAGAAGAAGAAGAAGAACGGAAGGCGGCGATAGAAAGACCGGGCCACCGCCTGTAAAAGAGCTATAAGAAGGCGCGGTGGCCCGGCAGAAGAACTGAAGAGGGGGACAAGACCCCCGAAGTCGGAAGAAGAGGCTGCGGCAACGAAGAAGAATGCCGGGCTCCTCCGCTAGTAAAAGAGCTACAAGAAGACAGCGGAGGAGTCCGGCTAGAAGACCCCCGAAGACGGAAGACCCCCGGAGCTGTGCAATAAATTATTTTATCTTGTGTGTTGTGTTTTTTTTTTTTTGTACTTTATTTTACAGGTGAATGGGTAGGGGTACATTGTACCCCATACTCATTCACATAGGGTGGGGGGCCGGTATCCGGGGGCCCCCTTATTAAAGGGGGCTCCCGGATTCCGATAAGCTCCCCCCCGCCCGCAGACCCCTACAACCAACGGCCAGGGTTGTCGGGAAGAGGCCCTTGGCCTCATTAACATGGGGACAAGGTGCTTTGGGGTGGGGGGGCCGCGCGGCCCCCCCTTCCCCAAGGTCCCCCCCATGTTGAGGGCACGTGGCCTGGTACGGCTCAGGAGGGGGGGGCGCTCGCTCGCCCCCCCTTTCCTGGCCGGCCGGGTACCGTGCTCGGACAAGGGTCTGTTTTTGACTTGGGGGGACCCCCACGCCGATTTTTTTCGGCGATGGGGTTCCCCTTTAAGTCCATTCCAGGCGGCGGGGCCAGCGACGTCTCCTTCGCGGGCCCCGCCTACCTGGAGACCCTCTCGAAATGAGCGGACTTTTCTCCGGGCGGGAAAAGTCCGCTCATTTCAAAAGTACGGCGGACTTGCATACACACGGCCGGATTGTCCGCCGAAATGCGAGTCCGGCGGGAAGATTGGAGTGCAACACGGCATTCTAAATCCGCCGTACTTTCGGGTCAAAAAAGTATGCTGGAGGCTACACACGGGGGGATTGTTTGGCGGACTTGAGTTTGCCAGACTTTTTCACCCGCTTGTTTGATCGTGTGTACGCGGCATTAGCGTTTCAATGCAGTACTTGTGTCATCAGCCCTCTCAGGCAGCTGCAATTGCTTGGAGAGTGCCACTGGCTGGTTGAAGATGGTTAATATGACATTGTTAAAGGGAACATTTTATATGTACCTCATACCATGCAGATATATTAACATTATTTTTTGTATGGAACAAATAAAAAAATATATATATTTAAAAATAATTATATTCTTTGTAAGTTAATTGAAATTGAAATCTGCCTTTTTGATGCATAGAAGGCCTCAAAATCCAAGGAGCACCTTCAGCTTTCAAGGAGCCTTCATGAAGACTTCATTTTTTGCCAGAAGTTTTTGGAAAATGCTGAATGAAAATTTTTTTATTTTTTATTTTTGCACAAAGTTGTCAGTTAATAAGATACATGTATTTCTAACACACAGCATAGGCATACTTTGACTTACACCTTGCAACACATTTTACTACTCCGCCCGAGTATGACAATACCACATGTAGGAGACTTTTTCACAGCCTAGCCACATCTTATGCCGCGTACACACGATCAAATTGTCTGGCGGAATTGGTCCGGCAAACAATCCGCCGGACTTTATAACGAACGGACTTGGCCACACACGGACACTCCGAAAGTCTGGCGATTGCTAACGTGATGACGTACAGCACGTACGACGGGACTAGAAAAAGGAAGTTCAATAGCCAGTAGCCAATAGCTTCCTTCTTGTACTTGCTTCAGAGCATGCATCATTCTTAGTCCGCCGGACTAGCACACTGATGAACGGATTGTCCGCTGAAAGCCAAGTCAGGCAGACATATTTTGTGTCAAAACTACTTTCTAAGTCCGCCGGACTTTTACGATGAAAAACTCCGTTGGGGCCCACACGCGATCGAATTGTCCGGCGTACTATCCGCCGGACAATTCGATCATGTGTACGCGGCATTAGTGAACAGGATATACAAGGATATGGGAAATGTTTATCGACTTTTACTTCGACTTACACCTCACAACACATTTTACTAATCCTCCCGAGTATGACAATACCACATGTAGGAAACTTTTTTTACAGCCTAGCCACATCTTAGTGAACAGGATATACAAGGATATGTTTATCGACATGAACACACACACCCACACAGGTTTAACTTGATGGACTAGTGTCTTTATTCAACCTTACCTGCTATGAAACATAGAGAGAGGCCCAAAATCCAATGAGCACCTACAGGTTTTCTAGGGGCATACATTACACATCTAATTTCCGGATTACCTATCACATTTTTGGATACTGGTGTGGTGGTGATCAAAGACACTGTGACTGGTTGCAATGCTAGAACTATTTCATATATAAGGTTGCTTTTTAGTCATGGTTTTACTACCCCCAACCACTGCTTCCTTTAGTTGCAGAGGCAGCTCAGGGGTGTATACATGCTGCAGCTGCGATGCTTATAAGGAAATGGCTCAAAAGCTGCATCTTGCAGCCTTTGTTTAAGGCTCTAGCCTGTCACTATACTGCCCTAGCCTGTCGCTATACTGCCCTAGCCTGAAACTATACTGCCCTAGCCTGTCACTATACTGCCCTAGCCTGACACTATAGTGACCTAGCCTGACACTATAATGCCAGAGCCTGTCACTATACTGCCCTAGACTGATGCTAGACTACTGCCCTAGCCTGTCACTATACTGTCCAAGCTTGAAACTACATGGCGCACGGGGGGGGGGGGGGTCAAGGACTGTGGATATGGCACATGGGGGTCAGGGACTGCAGACATGGCACATGGGAGGTCAGAGACTGCAGACATGGCACATGGGAGATCAGAGAATGCGAACACGGGGGGGAGTCAGGGACTGTGGACATGGCACACAGGGGGTTAGAGACTGTAGACATGGCACACGGGAGATTAGAGACTGTGAACATGGCAGGGTCAGGGACTGCACATGGCACATGGGGGGGTCAGGGAGCCTATGTATCAAACTCTTTGTTGCTTATTGCTCTGGCTCTACTGATCACGGCGATACTTCACATGTGTGGTTTGAACACCATTTTCATATGTGGGCGTGACTTATGTATGCGTTCCCTTCTGCATGCGAGCTCGGCGAGATGGGGCACCTTAAAAATGTTTTTTTTCTTATTTATCTTACTCTTTATTTTTTATTTTTTACACTGTTCTTTTAAAAAAAATGGTGTCAATGTAAACATCCCTTGTAATAGAAAAAGTATGACAGGTCCTCTTAAACAAGAGATGGGGGAGATCAAAAAGACCTCACATCTCATATTTACACTAAAATGCAATAAAAAAAATATATAATTTGAAAAAAAAACGTCCCTTTAAGAGCTATGGGTGGAAGTGAAGTTTTGACACTGCTTCCGCAGTGCAATGGTATGGAGCCGGGTGGGGGCCATCTTCCCCTCACTCGTCTCCATACCACAGAGGGGAGAGGACGCGATCGCGGCTCTGGTAAGCGGTAAGGGCACCGTAGTATGGCAGGAGGGGGGGTTCTCTGCCCCCCCCCGATAAAAGTGATCTTGTGGCGAATCACTGAGTAGTGATGGACGAACTTCCGACGGGACGTTTCGCGAGCGCGGACCGTCAACGTGGCCGATAGTTCGCGAACCGTAGCGTTCGCGGCGGGCCCCATTGACTTCAATGGGAGGCGAACTTTGCAAACCTACAGGTCAAATTTGCAGCCACAAAATAATTACTAGCTGTGCAAACATAGTCCCACCACATGGCCAATGACATAACACATGTATGAGGTGAATCTGGGATCGACAACTACAAGCATTCTTTTTTTATATGTGAAATTGTTGTGACAATTCTGGATTGTGGAGCGCATGAAGGCAATGGAGGAGAGGGAAGGTCAGGGTAGGCAAAGAAGTAGGTGCAGGAGATGATCACCAGCAGCGTGACATACAGCAATGACACCAGCACCATGATAGAGTCATCTGACACCAGCACCGTGATAGAGAGCACTGACATCAGCAGCGTGACATACAACAATGACACCTGCACCGTGATAGAGTGATCTGACACCAGCACCGTGATAGAGAGCACTGACATCAGCAGCGTGACATAAAGCACTAACACCAGCACCGTGATATACAGCACTGACACCTGCACCGTGATAGAGAGCACTGACATCAGCAGCGTGACATACAGCAATGACACCTGCACCGTGATTGAGTGATCTGACACCAGCACTGTGATAGAGAGCACTGACATCAGCAGCGTGACATAAAGCACTAACACCAGCACCGTGATATACAGCACTGACAGCAGCACCGTGATAGAGAGTACTGACACCTGCAGCGTAAGCAGCCCCAGGAGAAAGTCGGCATAGCTCAGGGTGGGTGGGAGCCCCTCATAATATGCACAGCAGAGGTACAGCCCCAGGAGGAAGTCAGCACAGCACAGGGATGGTGGGAGCCCCTCATAATAAGCAGCCCCAGGAGGATGTCAGCATAGCACAGGGATGGTGGGAGCCCCTCATAATAAGCAGCCCCAGGAGGAAGTCAGCACAGGGATGGTGGGAGCCCCTCATAATGAGCATAGCACAGGGATGGTGGGAGCCCCTCATAATGTGCACAGCAGAGGTACAGCCCCAGGAGGAAGTCAGCACAGCACAGGGATGGTGGGAGCCCCTCATAATAAGCAGCCCCAGGAGGAAGTCAGCACAGGGATGGTGGGAGCCCCTCATAATGAGCATAGCACAGAGATGGTGGGAGCCCCTCATAATAAGCAGCCCCAGGAGGATGTCAGCATAGCACAGGGATGGTGGGAGCCCCTCATAATAAGCAGCCCCAGGAAGAAGTCAGCACAGGGATGGTGGGAGCCCCTCATAATAAGCAGCCCCAGCAGAAATATGACACCGCTCAACCTCTTTAAACAGGAGGGTACGGGCATATAGTACGGTGAGCTTTTTTTTGGACAAGGAAGTGAGCCAAATGAAGAAAGAAGGTCTGTGTGCTCGATTAAAAAAATAAAAAATTGTTTATAGACATATACATGGTCTACTGGTCACATGTGTTGAATTCCTCCGAGATCCATGCCTCACTCATTTTTAGAAATGTGAGGTAGTTAACACTGTCGTGAGCTAGGCGAGTACGCTTATCGGTCACGATCCCCCCTGCTGCACTGAACGTCCTTTCGGACAGGACACTGGACGAGGGGCAAGCCAACAGTTTGATTGCAAATTGGGCAAGCTCTGGCCAGAGGTCAAGCCTGCCCACCCAGTAGTCCAGGGGTTCATCACTCCTCAGAGCGTCCACATCGGCCGTTAACCCGATGTCATCGGACACCTGACGGTCTAGGCGTTCCCTGATGCTGGATCTGGATGACACCTGTCGATGGGTCGGCTGAAAGAATGACCTCATATCCGAAGTCACCAACACATCTTCAAACCGGCCTCTTCTTGCAGGCGCTGTTGGATTGGTACCCGCAACTCTTTCTCTGGGAGTGGGAATTACTCCTCTGCCAGCGCACGCAAAAGCAGAATGCAGCATTTCTCGAAGCAAGGCCTGGAAGTGCTCCATTCTGACAGCCCTCTGTGACGGCGGTAACATTTTGTGTTTGTACCGGGGGTCTAAGTATGTTGCCACCCAGTACTGGTCCTTGATCCTTATGCTTTTTATACGGGGGCTTGCACTAAAGTGGAAGCGGTGTGGTGGCCTGGCTCCTGCTCATCATCCAGGATAATGTCGTCCTCTTCATTCTCCTCTCCCCATCCACGCACAACAGGGATCCCAGAAAGGTTTAAAGCATGCTCTTGCTCCTCCTCATCCGCCCCGGCACCATCCTCCTCTGACTCCTCTTCAGACTCCTGTTGTTGACTTGTCTCAGATAGAGTAGCCCCCCCTGGGAATTCATCCAGCATTGCGACTTCCTCATCTTCCCGCTCCTGCACAGCTTGAGCAATGACACGACGCAATGCACGCTCCATAAAGAAGGCATAAGGTACCATGTCACTGATGGCGCCATGGCTGCGACTGACCAGTTTGGTGATCTCCTCAAATGGCCGCAGAAGTCTGCATGCGTCGCGCATGAGCAGCCACTGGCACGGTGAAAAAAAAAACAGCTCCCCAGAACCTGTTCTGCCGCAGAGTTCATACAGGTAGACATTAACTGCACGTTTCTGCTGGAGCAGCCTATCAAGCATATAGAAGGTTGAGTTCCATCGCATCGGGCAATCGCAAATAAGACGTCTGACCGGCAGATTGTCTCGCCGCTGAATGTCAGCAAGGCGAGCCATGGCCGTGTAAGATCTTCTGAAATGGGCCGAGATTTTCCTTGCCTGCCGCAAGATGTCCTGGACCCCAGGGTATTTGACAAGGAATCGCTGCACAACCAAGTTTAAGACGTGTGCCATGCATGGCACGTGCGTAATTTTGCCCTGTTTCAATGCGCTAAGCAGATTGGCACCGTTGTCACACACCACTTTACCAACTGTCAAATTGAGCGGTGTTAGCCACTGATCTGCCTGTGAACGCAAAGCTGAAAGGAGTGCCGGGCCAGTGTGGCTCTTGGCTTCCAGGCACAACAGACGCAGCACGGCATGGCAACGTCTCACCTGGCTTGTCGAATAGGTTCTGGGGAGGAGAGGGAGGAGGATGGAGTAGGAGGAGGAGAAGAAGAGCCAGGCCTGCATGCAATCCGTGGGGGTAAAACCAAATCTACGCGGGTGCCACGGGTTACATGCTTGACGGCCGTCAGAAGGTTCACCCAGTGGGTAGTAAGTGATATACCTTCCCTGCCCGTGTTTGCTAGACCACGTGTCTGTGGTCAGATGTATCTTGGCACTGACACTGTGTGCCAGAGATACATTCACTTGCTGCTGAACATGGCCATATAGCTCTGGGATGCCCTTCTCTGAGAAATACTTCCTTCCTGGGACCTTCCATTGTGGTGTTCCAATGGCCACAAATTTGCGAAAGGCCTCCGAGTCCACCAGTTTTTATGGCAGTAGTTGGCGGGCTATGAGTTCTGACAAGCCAGCCGTCAACCGCTGGGCAAGAGGGTTATCCGGCGTCATCATTTTTTTACGCTCGAACATTAGGCCCACGGAAGCCTGCCTTTTTGCAGAAAAACGTGAGCTTGGCGAGATGGAAGGTGGAGTCGAGGACAATTGTGAGGAGAGAGGAGAAGTAGAAGACGAGGCTGGACAGTGAGAGCCTGGAGTGTGGCTTTGTGTGTTCCGTTACTCTCACTGGGTTCGGTGATGGCTGCTCATGTGCCTTCTTAAGGCGGTCATCCCTAGGTGAGTGTTGGGCTTACCGCGACTATTGCGTTGACTGCAAAGATTGCAGATGGCAACGCTATTGTCAGCAGCGGACACGTTAAAAAAAGCCCACACTGCGGAGCCATGTGCCGGTGTCCTGGGAGCGCCAGATGTGACCGTTCACGGTCGATGACTTGCTCCTGATACATTTGCAGTCTGCTTTGTCCCTCCTGTGCAATGTAAGTTATTCCTGCTTTTCCTTCTTATCTGCTGGTCCATATCTCCCTCTGAACTCCCCTCCTCTTCCTCTCTTGTGGGCACCCACGTGATATCACTAGACACGTCATCATCGACGTCACCTTCTCCACCGCTATAAGTAGAGATCTCGGAGTAGGCAGCAACACCAGGGACCAACCTCCTCCTTGGGCTGATCTGGGTACTGTTGTCAGACTGCTGAGTAGCGGTTGTTGCTACCTCCTCTTCCTGATCCAATACCAAGAGTGTCTGAGCATCAGAAATGTCTTGATATGGATCGGAAAATAATTCCTGTGACTCAAGCGGAAGGTATGTGGTGGTGGTGTTGTTGGTGGTAGTGTCTTTGGGGGTGCACATAGCAGAGAGTGAAGAAGAGGGTGCAGATCGAGAGGAAGAGGAGGGTGCAGAAGAGTAAGGCTGAGTGAGCCACTCAACCAAGTCTGGTGCGTCCTTTAAAGTAAGTGAACGCACCTTCTGCAACTTCCCACTTTGGCTCAAGCCTGTTGCTCCTGCCCTACCCCTACCACCCCTGCGGAAGGGCCTGCCTCTTCCTCTGCCTGTCATTTTTTAAATGACCCTGTGACAAAACTCTCAGTCCCTATACTGATAAAGGACTGCTGCAGTATAGGGCAGCGGTCAGCAGTAGTGCACCTCAACCATATGTATTGTGGACCTATACCAGTCCTTAAGGAATAGCAGACTGTACCTCACTCAACCCTATGTACTGTAGCACCCTAGACCTTACCAGTCCTTATAAGGACCTTTGTGGAACAAGTAGGTTGTGAATGATTAGCAGACTGTACCTCAGTCCCTATACTGATAAAGGACTACTGCAGCAGAAGGGTAGCAGTCAAGTATAATATTCTTTCTATATTTGGAAGAAAGAATATTATACATGTACAAGCCTATTACCATACCACTGATACCAGTCCTGAAAAGAACCTTTGTGGACCTAATAGTAACAGCTACTGATTAAAACTGACTGTCCCTCACTGCCTCACACACAGCTTCCTGCCTGTCCCTATTTAAACTGACAAAACAGAGGCTGCTGGAACAATAACTTGAATAGCACTTTTGTGGACCTAATAGTAACAGCTAATGATTAAACTGACTATCCCTGCAGCACACAGCGTACTGTCCCTCTCTCTACACTGACAAGAGACAGGCTACTGCAACAATCAGTAGCACAGCAGTGCCTCAAACCTATATCGTGAACTACACCTAACACCTATACCAGTCCTGAAAAGAACTTTTGTGTACCAAATAGCTAGCGATTTGGATCACTGCAATCTCTCCCTGCACCACACAGCAACCTCTCCCTATAGTGACAGAAGAAAGAATGTAAAATGGCCGCTGGATTGGGTCTATTTATAAGTTTGGGGGAATGTCCAAGTGTCCATGTGCTGTAATGTCTCAATTGGCTGTCCTGTACCCCATGATGGATGTGTCATCATAGGTCAAAGTTCTTTTACACAGTAAACACGGAAGTCCGCCGGGCGAACGGCGGCAATAGTCCGCTGATCAGGCGGACGGCGAACAGCCGAAATTCGCCGCAAAACGACCACCGGGCGAACCGTTCGGCCATCCCTATCACTAAGACCACTTTTATCTGAAAGCAGATCGCCTGCTGAAGAAGAGGATACCAGGGTTGGGTTATGGCAGCTAGCTGCTGCCATAACAACGATATTCCTCTTCAAAGTTCCGCTGTATAATGACGGCAATCGGTTCGTAAGTGCTTAAATCTTGATTTTAAGAGGAAACCCCTCTCAAAAGTCAAGAAAAAAAGCATTGGTTTCCTCCCCAATAATCCCCTCCACAAGGCGATCTCACGTCTACCCAGACAGGAAGTCTCTATGGAAGACAGGAAGTGATTTCACATACAGACAGGAAGTTTCAGGTGAGAGGTGAGTCGGGAGGAAGTAGAGAGGAGACATTGCTGGAAGTGGCAGCAGAGGAGGTAATAAGATCTTATTTTCTATTTGCAAGAAACTCCAAATAATTTTTACTTAAATTTGCCAAAATGATCTCTCCATAAGAAAGCCTGAATATATAAAATTATGACACGAATGAGGATGGAGGAGAACTGGAGTCACATGACTGAGAAGATACTAAACTTCACCCTGGAGATCATCTACCTGCTAACCAGAGAGGTGAGGAGGATTCTGGGAGGTCACATGACATCACTCTTATCTCTATTAATAAAACACAGACCTGACCGGAGAGGTGAGGAGGATTCTGGGGGGTCACATGACATCACTCTTATCTCTATTAATAAAACACAGACCTGACCAGAGAGGTGAGGAGGATTCTGGGAGGTCACATGACATCACTCTTATCTCTATTAATAAAACACAGACCTGACCGGAGAGGTGAGGAGGATTCTGGGAGGTCACATGACATCACTCTTATCTCTATTAATAAAACACAGACCTGACCGGAGAGGTGAGGAGGATTCTGGGAGGTCACATGACATCACTCTTATCTCTATTAATAAAAACACAGACCTGACCGGAGAGGTGAGGAGGATTCTGGGAGGTCACATGACATCACTCTTATCTCTATTAATAAAACACAGACCTGACCGGAGAGGTGAGGAGGATTCTGGGAGGTCACATGACATCACTCTTATCTCTATTAATAAAACACAGACCTGACCGGAGAGGTGAGGAGGATTCTGGGATTCTAACATGATGTTCCTATTGGTTCTCCAATACAGAGATTTCCTCTTGTGAAGTCCGGTGATCATATGACCATCACAGTGCCTCCATGTGACTCCCTAAAACCTGAGAGACACAACATGGAGAAGATTCTAGAAGTCACCAAGAAGATGATGGAGCTGCTGACAGGAGAGGTGAGGAGGATTCTGGGAATTCTGGGACATTATCCAGTAACAGACAAGGGATGTGTCTGGATGGTGACTGTATCATTGTGTGTGTCAGGTTCCTATAAGGTGTCAGGATGTCACTGTCTATTTCTCCATGGAGGAGTGGGAGTATTTAGAAGGACACAAGGATCTCTACAAGGACGTCATGATGGACAATCAGCCGCCCCTCACATCACCGGGTAAGAGGAGACTTTATTGTAAAGGAGAGAGCAGTACGGAGGCTCCACCTAGATCCCCCATCATCTGATAAACACATAGAAACAATGTATTCAGTCCTAACTGCTAGAAAATTACTTAGAACCCTCAAACATTATATATATTTTTTGAAGATGAGGCCCTAGAGAATAAAATGGTGGGTGTTGCCATTTTTGTGTCATGCAGTGGTTTTTCAAACTTTATTGAATTTTTGTGCACACAACGATAATAATGCTGCACAGTAGTGATGGACGAACTTCCGACGGGACGTTTCGCGAACGCGAAACGCGAACGGACACAAACGTTCGCGAAAACGACCGTTCGCCGCGGGCTCCATTGACTTCAATGGGAGGCGAATTTCGCAAACCTTTAGGTCGAATTTGCGGCCACGGGGTAATTATTAGGGGGTAGCACGTAGTCCCACCACCTGGACAATAGCATAATACATGTATGAGGTGAATTTGGGATCGATAACTACAAGCATTTTTTTTTTATTTGGGAAATTGTTCTGACAATTCAGGACTATGGAGCTAATGAAGGCAATGGAGGAGAGGGAAGGTCAGGGACCAGGGTAGGCAAACAAGAGGGTGCAGGAGATACAGAGCACTGACAGCAGCACCGTAATACAGAGCACTGACATCAGCACCGTGACATACAGCGCTGACAGCAGCTCCGTGACATACAGCGCTGACAGCAGCTCCGTGACATACAGCGCTGACAGCAGCTCCGTGACATACAGCGCTGACAGCAGCTCCGTGACATACAGCGCTGACAGCAGCTCCGTGACATACAGCGCTGACAGCAGCTCCGTGACATACAGCGCTGACAGCAGCTCCGTGACATACAGCGCTGACAGCAGCTCCGTGACATACAGCGCTGACAGCAGCTCCGTGACATACAGCGCTGACAGCAGCTCCGTGACATACAGCGCTGACAGCAGCTCCGTGACATACAGCGCTGACAGCAGCTCCGTGACATACAGCGCTGACAGCAGCTCCGTGACATACAGCGCTGACAGCAGCTCCGTGACATACAGCGCTGACAGCAGCACCGTAAGCAGCCCCAGGAGGAAGTCAGCACAGCACAGGGATGGTGTGATCCCCTCATAATAAGAACCCCCAGGAGGAAGTCAGCACAGCACAGGGATGGTGGGAGCCCCTCATAATAAGAACACCCAGGAGGAAGTCAGCACAGCACAGGGATGGTGGGAACCCCTCATAATAAGCAGCCCCAGTAGAAATATGACACCGCTCAACCTCTTCAAAGAGGAGGGTAGGGGCATATAGTACGGTGTGCTTTTTTGGGTCAGGGAAGTGAGCCAAATGAATTAAGAAGGTCTGTGTGCTTGATTCCAAAAATTGTTTATAGACATATACATGGTCTACTGATCACATGTGTTGAATTCCTCCGAGATCCATGCCTCATTCATTTTTAGAAATGTGAGGTAGTTAACACTGTGGTGAGCTAGGCGAGTACGCTTATCGGTCACAATCCCCCCTGCTGCGCTGAACGTCCTTTCGGACAGGACACTGGATGAGGGGCAAGCCAACAGTTCGATTGCAAATTGGGCAAGCTCTGGCCAGAGGTCAAGCCTGCCCACCCAGTAGTCTAGGGGTTCATCACTCCTCAGAGCGTCCACATCGGCCGTTAACCCAATGTAGTCGGACACCTGACGGTCTAGGCGTTCCCTGATGCTGGATCCGGATGACACCTGTCGATGGGTCGGCTGAAAGAATGACCTCATATCCGAAGTCACCAACACATCTTCAAACCGGCCTCTTCTTGCAGGCGCTGTTGGATTGGTACCCGCAAATCCTTCTCTGGGAGTGGGAATTGCTCCTCTGCCAGCGCACGCAAAAGCAGAATGCAGCATTTCTCGAAGCAAGGCCTGGAAGTGCTGCATTCTGACAGCCCTCTGCGACGGCGGTAACATTTCCGCCATTTTGTGTTTGTACCGGGGGTCTAAGTACGTTGCCACCCAGTACTGGTCCTTGACCCTCATGCTTTTTATACGGGGGTCCCTATTAAAACACTGGAGCATGAAGGCCCCCATTTGCACTAAAGTGGAAGCGGTGTGGTGGCCTGGCTCCTGCTCATCATCCAGGATAATGTCGTCCTCTTCATTCTCCTCTCCCCATCCTCGCACAACAGGGATCCCAGAAAGGTTTAAAGCATGCTCTTCTTGCTCCTGCTCATCCGCCCCGGCACCATCCTCCTCTGACTCCTCATCAGACTCCTGTTGTTGACTTGTCTCAGATAGAGTAGCCCCCCCTGGGAATTCATCCAGCATTGCGACTTCCTCATCTTCCCGCTCCTGCTCCTCCACAGCCTGATCAATGACACGACGCAATGCACGCTCCAGAAAGAAGGCATAAGGTACCATGTCACTGATGGCGCCATGGCTGCGACTGACCAGTTTGGTGATCTCCTCAAATGGCCGCAGAAGTCTGCATGTGTCGCGCATGAGCAGCCACTGGCGCGGTGAAAAAAAACCCAGCTCCCCAGAACCGTTTCTTTCGCAGAGTTCATACAGGTAGACGTTAACTGCACGTTTCTGCTGGAGCAGCCTATCAAGCATATAGAAGGTTGAGTTCCATCGCGTCGGGCAATCGCAAATAAGACGTCTGACCGGCAGATGGTGTCGCCGCTGAATGTCAGCAAGGCGAGCCATGGCCGTGTAAGATCTTCTGAAATGGGCCGAGATTTTCCTTGCCTGCCGCAAGATGTCCTGGACCCCAGGGTATTTGACAAGGAATCGCTGCACGACCAAGTTTAAGACGTGTGCCATGCACGGCACGTGCGTGATTTTGCCCTGTTTCAATGCGCTAAGCAGATTGGCACCGTTGTCACACACCACTTTACCAACTGTCAAATTGAGCGGTGTTAGCCACTCATCTGCCTGTGAACGCAAAGCTGAAAGGAGTGCCGGGCCAGTGTGGCTCTTTGCTTCCAGGCACAACAGACGCAGCACGGCATGGCAACGTCTCACCTGGCATGTGGAATAGGTTCTGGGGAGCTTGGGCGGTGCAGTGGAAGAGACGCTAGCAGCGGAAAAGGAGGAGGCAGCTGAGGAGGAGAGGGAGGAGGATGGAGTAGGAGGAGGAGAAGAAGAGTCAGGCCTGCATGCAATCCGTGGCGGTAAAACCAAATCTACACGGGTGCCACGGGTTACATGCTTGACGGCCGTCAGAAGGTTCACCCAGTGGGCAGTAAAACTGATATACCTTCCCTGCCCGTGTTTGCTAGACCACGTGTCTGTGGTCAGATGTATCTTGGCACCGACACTGTGTGCCAGAGATACATTCACTTGCCGCTGAACATGGCCATATAGCTCTGGGATGCCCTTCTCTGAGAAATACTTCCTTCCTGGGACCTTCCATTGTGGTGTTCCAATGGCCACAAATTTGCGAAAGGCCTCCGAGTCCACCAGTTTATATGGCAGTAGTTGGCGGGCTATGAGTTCTGACAAGCCAGCCGCCAACCGTTGGGCAAGAGGGTTATCCGGCGTCATCATTTTTTTACGCTCAAACATTAGGCCCACGGAAGCCTGCCTTTTTGCAGAAAAATGTGAGCTTGGCGTGATGGAAGGTGGAGTGGAGGACAATTGTGAGGAGAGAGGAGAAGGAGAAGTAGAAGACGAGGCTGGACGGTGAGAGCCTGCAGTGTGGCTTTGTGTGTTCCGTTGCTCCCACTGGGCTCGGTGATGGCTGCTCATGTGCCTTCTTAAGGCGGTCGTCCCTAGGTGAGTATTGGGCTTACCGCGACTAACGCGTTGACTGCAAAGATTGCAGATGGCAACGCTATTGTCAGCAGCGGACACGTTAAAAAAAGCCCACACTGCGGAGCCATGTGCCGGTGTCCTGGGAGCGCCAGATGTGACCGTACATGGTCGATGACTCGCTCCTGATACATTTGCAGTCTGCTTTGTCCCTGCTGTGCAATGTAAGTCATTGCTGCTTCTCCTCCCTATCTGCTGGTCCATATCTCCCTCTGAACTCCCCTCCTCTTCCTCTCTTGTGGGCACCCACGTGACATCACTAGACACGTCATCATCAACGTCACCTTCCCCACCGCTATAAGTAGAGTAGGCAGCAACACCGGGGACCAACCTCCTCCTTGGGCTGATCTGGGTACTGGCGTCAGACTGCTGAGTAGCGCTTGTTGCTACCTCCTCTTCCTGATCCAATACCAAGAGTGGCTGCGCATCAGAAATGTCCTCTTGATATGGATCGGAAAATAATTCCAGTGACTCAAGCGGAAGGTATGTGGTGGTGGTGGTGGTGGTCGTGTTGTTGGTGGTAGTGTCTTTGGGGGTGCACATAGCAGAGAGTGAAGAAGAGGGTGCAGATCGAGAGGATGAGGAGGGTGCAGAAGAGTAAGGCTGAGCGAGCCACTCAACCAAGTCTGGTGCATCCTTTAAAGTAATTGAACGCACCTTCTGCAACTTCCCACTTTGGCTCAAGCCTGTTGCTCCTGCCCTACCCCTACCACCCCTGCGGAAGGGCCTGCCTCTTCCTCTGCATGTCATTTTTTAAATGACCCTGTGACAAAACTCTTAGTCCCTATACCGCTGAAGGACTGCTGCAGTATAGGTGAGCGGTCAGCAGTGGTGCACGTCAACCCTATCTATTGTGGACCTATAGCGGTCCTTACAGAACAGCAGACTGTACCGCACTCAAGCCTATGTACCGTAGCACCCTATACCAAGTTACCAGTCCTTATAAGAACTTTTGTGGACCAAGCAGGTTGTGTATTAGTGTTTAGCAGACTGTACGTCAGTCCCTATACCGCTGAAGGACTGCTGCAGTATAGGGCAGCGGTCAGCAGTGGTGCACGTCAACCCTATCTATTGTGGACCGATAGCGGTCCTTACAGAACAGCAGACTGTACCGCACTCAAGCCTATGTACCGTAGCACCCTATACCAAGTTACCAGTCCTTATAAGAACTTTTGTGGACCAAGCAGGTTGTGTATTAGTGTTTAGCAGACTGTACGTCAGTCCCTATACCGCTGAAGGACTGCTGCAGTATAGGGCAGCGGTCAGCAGTGGTGCACGTCAACCCTATCTATTGTGGACCGATAGCGGTCCTTACAGAACAGCAGACTGTACCGCACTCAAGCCTATGTACCGTAGCACCCTATACCAAGTTACCAGTCCTTATAAGAACTTTTGTGGAACAAGCAGGTTGTGTGTTAGTGATTAGCAGACTGTACGTCAGTCCCTATACCAATGAAGGACTGCTGCAGTATAGGGCAGCGGTCAGCAGTAGTGCACGGCAACCCTATGTATTGTGGACCGATAGCGGTCCTTACAGAACAGCAGACTGTACTGCACTCAGGCCTATGTACCGTAGCACCCTATACCAAGTTACCAGTCCTTATAAGAACTTTTGTGGACCAAGCAGGTTGTGTGTTAGTGTTTAGCAGACTGTGCGTCAGTCCCTATACCGCTGAAGGACTGCTGCAGTATAGGGCAGCGGTCAGCAGTAGTGCACGGCAACCCTATGTATTGTGGACCGATAGCGGTCCTTACAGAACAGCAGACTGTACTGCACTCAGGCCTATGTACCGTAGCACCCTATACCAAGTTACCAGTCCTTATAAGAACTTTTGTGGACCAAGCAGGTTGTGTGTTAGTGATTAGCAGACTGTACGTCAGTCCCTATACCAATGAAGGACTGCTGCAGTATAGGGCAGCGGTCAGCAGTAGTGCACGGCAACCCTATGTATTGTGGACCGATAGCGGTCCTTACAGAACAGCAGACTGTACCGCACCCAAGCCTATGTACCGTAGCACCCTAGACAGACCAAGTTACCAGTCCTGATAAAGAGCTTTGTGGAACAAGTGAGTTGTGAATGATTAGCAGACTGCAGCAGAAGGGCAGCAGTCAAGTATAATATTCTTTCTATATTTGGAAGAAAGAATATTATACGTGTACAAGCCTATTACCGTACCACTGATACCAGTCCTGAAAAGAACCTTTGTGGAACTAATAGTAACAGCAAGTCTTTAAAATTATCCTCACTGCCTGACACACTGCTTCCTGCCTGTCCCTATACAAATTGGCAAAAAAGAGTAGGCTGGAACGATTAGCTGGAACAGCTCTTTTGTGGACCTGATAGTAACAGCTAATGATGATGATGATGATGATGATGAAGAAAGACTAATCTGGCTGAGCTGTCCCTAAAATAGCAGCATACAGCGCTCTGTCCCTTTATCTAAACTGACAAAAGAAACTCAGGCTGCTGACCTAACACCTATACCAGTCCTGAAAAGAACTTTTGTGTACCAAATAGCTAGCGTTTTCTCTGTCCCTACTCCACACAGGATCCTTTCCCTACAGTGACAGAAGAAAGAATGTAAAATGGCCACCGGATCGGGTGTATTTATAGGTTAGGGGGAATGTCCAAGTGTCCATGAGCTGTCATGTCTCAATTGGTTGTCCTGTAACACATGATAAACGTGTCACGAAAGGTTAAAGTTCTTGTATACATTAAACACGTAAGTCCGCCGGGGCGAACGACGGAAAAAGGCGTTCGAACCCGCGGACGGCGAAAGTCGGAAATTCGCCGCGAAACGACCGCCGGGCGAACCGTTCGGCCATCACTACTGCACAGTGTTTAAAAGTAGTTCTCAGTTGAAACAATGTAGTAATGAGCTGTCACCATCACCTCCACACGCGAGAAGAACGGGAGATGAATAAAACCCCCTTATAAGTAAACTCTTACCAGACAACGCTGGGATATCAACATCAATCCTGCTAGAAAATTACTTTGAACCCCCAAACATTATATATTTTTTGGAGCTGAGGCCCTATAAAACTCATTCTCAGGTGGCTGGTCAGGTGTTACATCACTGCCATCCTATAGAAGACAGTTCTCGTTGTTTCCTCCTCTCTGAGTAAGGTCCATGAATAAAGAAATGATCTGGTAGGAGATCAGAGGACCCATTTACTAGTTACCTTGAGGGGGGAATTGTAAGATCCTCAGAGACAAAGCTGCCTGATGTGGGCGGAGTCCTGGTTTAGGGGAACCAATCAGCTGATGTCTAGTAATAATCTTTGTATTTCTATTTTAGTAGATGGACGGGAGATGAGGAAAACCTCAGAGGATTGTCTCACTTTGTCTACAGACTGTAAAGTAGAAGATGAGGACATCACACAGTATAGTCCAGGAGAAAACCCGACTACCTCAAATGTCCATCCGGCACCACACAGTGTAGATGGACCATCGTATTCCTCTTATCCTGAGGAACCTCAGACTGTGCGGGACGGTGCCGGACCATCGTATTCCTCTTATCCTGAGGAACCTCAGACTGTGCGGGACGGTGCCGGACCATCGTATTCCTCTTATCCCGAGGAACCTCAGACTGTGCGGGACGGTGCCGGACCATCGTATTCCTGTTATCCCGAGGAACCTCAGACTGTGAGGGTCGGTGGCATCCTTCCAACAGATAAGAGGTTTTCCTGTCATGAGTGCGGGAAGTGTTTCCGTTCTAAATCAGGTTTTAAAGAGCATATAAAATCTCACACAGGTGAGAAGCCGTATTCCTGTCCTGAGTGCGGGAAATTTTATTTAACTAAATCTCAACTTTCCAAACATCAGAGATATCACATGATGGAGAGGCCGCATTCCTGTTCTGAGTGCCGGAAATGTTTTGTAAAAAAATCAGAACTTGTCATACATCAAAGATCTCACACAGGCGAGAAGCCGTATTTCTGTCCCGAGTGTGGGAAATTTTATGTAACGAAATCCCAGCTTTCCACACATAAGAGATATCACACAGGGGAGAGGCCGCATTCCTGTTCTGAGTGCGGGAAATGTTATGTAAAAAAATCAGAACTTGTCAGACATCAGAGGTCTCACACGGGTGAGAAGCCATATTCCTGCCCTGACTGCGGAAATTTTTTTTCAGACAAGTGCGGTCTTTACAGACATCAGAGAAGGCATGCAGATGATAAGCCGTATTGCTGTTCTGAGTGCGGGAAATGTTTTGTACGAAAATCTGATCTTTTTCTACATCAGAGGTCTCACACAGGGGAAAAGCCGTATTCCTGTCCTGAGTGCGGGAAATGTTTTGTACGAAACCAAAACCTTGTTAGACATCAAATGTCTCACACGGGGAAAAAGCCGCACCTGTGTTCTGAATGTGGGAAAAGCTTTTCAGATAAGACACATCTTTGCATACATCAGAGGTTGCACACGGGTGAGAAGCCGTATTCCTGTTCTGAGTGCGGGAAATGTTTTTCAAGGAAGTTCTATCTTTACACACATCAGAGAACGCACACTGGGGAGAAGCCATTTCCCTGTCCTGTGTGCGGGAAATGTTTTTCAAGAAAGTCACATCTTTACACACATCAGAGCACTCACACGGGTGAGAAGCAACATTTCTGTCCTGTGTGCGGGAAATGTTTTTCACATAAATCCAGTCTTGACAGACATCAGAGGTGTCACACGGGGGAGAAGCCACTTTCCTGTCCTGAGTGCGCAAAATGTTTTTCACATAAGTCCAGTCTTGACAGACATCAGAGATCACACACAGGGGAGAAGCCATATTCCTGTCCTGAGTGAGGGAATTGTTCCTCACTGAAGTCCTCTCTTCCTGTACATCAGGGGTCCCACACAACCCTCGAGGTGTATTAGTGCCTTGAGTGCGGGAAATGTATATAGTGTGATCACAGGAGAGTGATCCCATCTAGCTCACATTAGCCCTTTCGCTGCTGTGTTTGCATTATTTTTGCACACATGTTAACATTTTGGGCCTGAAGATATGTTTTCTGCCAGCAGAGGCCCCAGGGGAACAATTTTTAATGTCAGATGATATTGGCTCAATTGTTTATTAACCAGTTGCCAACCGGGCCATAGCCGAATGATGGCTACAGCGCGGCCGGCTAATTCTGGGAGGCCGTACTATGACTTACTCCCAGAATCGTGCACACATGAATGTTGGGGTCCTCCGGACCCGGCACGTCACAGAACTAGGTAAAGGGCCAATGGCAGCGATTGCACAAGGAGGTAAACAGACCGGAGCATGTCCGGTTCAGCTCCTCCTGTCTCCTCACACCGATCGTTACAGTGTGCAAGGAGAAGGAGCCGAGTGCAGCAGCGCTGTGGGCTGGATCTGAAGTGCTCACAGCGCTGATCTCTGCCCATCCATGCTCCAGCCATGATCATCCATTCTTTCCACATTTTCCAAAAACTTGTGGGAAAAATGACATGTTCAAAATACTCATTATTCCTCATAGAATATATGTTAGGGTGTTTGCTTTACAGAATTGGGTCATTTATTTGGTTTCCATTGTCCTGGTGCCCCAGGGCCTTCAAAAGTGTAAAGCCTTGTACGCACGGTCGGAAATTCCGAAGGGAAATGTCTGATCGGTAGACATGTGCATTTGTTTTCGTCCGAATGCATTTTCGTCCAAATTTCAGCTATTTTCATTTTCGTTTTGACAAATGATAACGAAAGCACAGAATCCGAAAAATGAAAGATCCGACATAAATAAATGCTTTATTTTCGTTTTCATTGTTACAACAGTTCGATGTAGAATAGGAGATTCGACATGACTCTGACAACACTCTGTGTCTATAGAACCTGTGGTCGAATGTGCCTAACCTTACCTCTGTTAGTCCAAGATTATATAGAGAAACTATTCGACAGAGAAAAAAGATTTGACAGAGAGAAAAGATTCTGCAAGTTACTGTCCTAAAAAGTGTTTGGGGACCCGGGTCCTGCCCCAGGGGACATGGATCAATGCAAAAAAAAGTTTTAAAAACGGGCGTTTTTTTTGGGAGCAGTGATTTTAATAATGATTAAAGTGAAACAATAAAAGTGTAATATTCCTTTAAATTTCGTAGTGGGGGGTTGTCTATAGTATGCCTGTGAAGGGGCGCATGTTTCCCGTGCTTAGAACTGTCCCTGCACAAAGTGTCATTTATGCAGGAAAAAAAGTCCTTTAAAATCACTTGCAGCTATTATGAATTGTCGGCTCCGTAATACAGAGAACACTCATTGAAAGTCATTGATAAAAAAATAAATAAATAAAAAGCGTGGGGGTCCCCCAAATTCAATTACCAGGCCCTTCAGGTCTGGTATGGATATTAAGGGGAACCCTGCCTCAAATTTAAGAAAAGATTTGACGTGGGGTTCCCCCTAAATATCCATAACCAGACCCTTCAGGTCTGGTATGGATATTAAGGGGAACCCCGCGTCAAATGTAAAAAAAATTGACGTGGTGGTCCCCCTAAAAATCCATACCAGACCCTTTATCCGAGCACGCAACCTGGCAGGCCGCAGGAAAAGAGGGGGGACGAGAGAGCGCCCCCCTCCCTCCTGAACAGTACCAGGCCACATGCCCTCAACATTGGGAGGATGCTTTGGGGGTCTGTGACCCCTCAAAGCACCTTGTCCCCATGTTGATGAGGACAAGGGCCTCATCCTCACAACCCTGGCCGGTGGTTGTGAGTGTCTGCGGATGGGGGGCTTATCAGAATCTGGAAGCCCCTTTAACAAGGGGACCCCCAGATCCCGGCCCCCCCCCTGTTTGAAATGGTAAGGGGGTACAAAAGTACCCCTACCATTTCACAAAGAAAGTGTAAAAAATAGTTAAATAAGACAAACACACTTTTGAAAAATTCCTTTATTAAAAATAAAAAAGGAATTCCAGCGGTGCTAATCCACTCTTGCTATCCAGCGACGGACGGTCATCTCTCCAGCGATGGCTCATCTCATCCAGCGCAGCTAATCCATCCTTCTTCTGTCTCCGCGGTGGAGACACTGCAAGGATTCCGGCGGCCTGACGTTTCTTATATATGGAGGGCGGGGTCACCCGTCACCTGACCCCGCCCCCTCTGACGCAAGGGGAAACCCGGGGTTCCCTGTGACGTATGGGTGACCCCGCACCCCTCTGATGTAACACAGGCAGGTTTCCGTTACATCAGAGGGGGCGGGGTCACCCATACGTCAGGGGGGAACCCTGGGTTTTCCCTTGCGTCAGAGGGGGGCGGGGTCAGGTGACGGGTGGCACCGCCCTCCATATATAAGAAACGTCAGGCCGCCGGAATCCTTGCAGTGTCTCCTCCGCGGAGACAGAAGAAGGATGGATTCGCTGCACCGATTCAGATCAGCCATCGCTGGAGAGATGACCGTCCGTCGCTGGATAGCAAGAGTGGATTACCGCCGTTGGAATCTTTTTTTTATTTTTTTTATTTTTAATAAAGGAATTTTTCAAAAGTGTGTTTGTCTTATTTAACTATTTTTTACACTTTCTTTGTGAAATGGTAGGGGTACTTTTGTACCCCTTTACCATTTCAAACAGGGGGGGCGGGATCTGGGGGTCCCCTTGTTAAAGGGGGCTTCCAGATTCTGATAAGCCCCCCACCCGCAGACCCTCACAACCACCGGCCAGGGTTGTGAGGATGAGGCCCTTGTCCTCATCAACATGGGGACAAGGTGCTTTGAGGGGTCACAGACCCCCAAAGCATCCTTCCAATGTTGAGGGCATGTGGCCTGGTACGGTTCAGGAGGGAGGGGGGCCGCTCTCTCGTCCCCCCTCTTTTCCTGCGGCCTGCCAGGTTGCGTGCTCGGATAAAGGGTCTGGTATGGTTTTTTTGGGGGACCCCCACGTCAATTTTTTTTTACATTTGACACGGGGTTCCCCTTAATATCCATACCAGACCTGAAGGGTCTGGTTATGGATATTTAGGGGGAACCCCACGTCAAATTTTTTTCTTGAATTTGAGGCAGGGTTCCCCTTAATATCCATACCAGACCTGAAGGGCCTGGTAATTGAATTTGGGGGACCCCCACGCTTTTTTATTTATTAATTAATTTATTTTTTTATCAATGACTTTCAATGAGTGTTCTCTGTATTACGGAGCCGACAATTCATAATAGCTGCGAGTGATTTTAAAGGACTTTTTTTTCCTGCATAAATGACACTTTGTGCAGGGACAGTTCTAAGCACCAGAAACATGCGCCCCTTCACAGGCATACTATAGACAACCCCCCCCCCTACGAAATTTAAAGGAATATTACACTTTTATTGTTTCACTTTACTCATTATTAAAATCACTGCTCCCGAAAAAACGCCCGTTTTTAAAACTTTTTTTTTGCATTGATCCATGTCCCCTGGGGCAGGACCCGGATCCCCAAACACTTTTTAGGACAGTAACTTGCAAATTAGTCTTTACAATTAGCACTTTCGATTTTGAATGTTGGAGTCCCATAGACTTTAATAGGGTTCTAAAGTATGTTATATACTAGCTCCATCGAATCTTCTTTATACATTCGACAGACACCATAAGCCTTCAAAGACAGATTCGATTGCAATTCATGTGGATTTTCGGACGAATGCAATTTTTGAACGAAAAACGAAATAAATAAAAACGAATTTCGGGAGTAACTAAATAAATTACGTTTTCGGACGAAAACGAAATTACGAAACAAAATATTTTACTCTGCACATGTCTACTGATCGGATTATGTTGTCGTGTGTGGGCTCTAGCGGGCTTTTTCCCCTGGAATATATTTTAGAGCAGGACCTAAAATTTTCCGACAACAAAATCCTATCTGACTTTTTCCGATCGTGTGTATAGAATTCCGACACACAACGTGCCAGGCAGGCTCAGAATAAATTTGGGGACGAAAGCTGTTGGCTACTGGCCTCTACCTAGTCCCGTCGTACCTTTTGTACTTCACCTCGTTCGGAACGATCGAATGTGTACGATTATGTGTATGCAACACAAGTTTCGGACAAAATCCGTCTGAAAAAATCTGACGGAATTTGTGGTCGGAATGTCCGACCGCGTGTAGTCAAGAAATTATATGTGTAATTTATGCTCCTATAACGCCTGATGGTGCTCCCTGCATGTTGGGCCTCTATATGTGGCCAGGCTGTGCAAAGGTCTCACACATGTGGTATTGCCATACTCAGGAGGAGTAGCAGAATGTATTTCGGGGTGTACTTTTGTGGTATGCATATGCCGTGTATGGTAAATAACTTGTTATTATGACAATTTTGTGAAAAAAAGAAAAATAAATATGTCTTTTGCAAAAAATTGTGGGAAAAAATGATAACTTTAAAAAAAAACTCACCATGCCTCATACTAAATACCTTGGAATGTCTACTTTCCAAAAAAGGGGTCATTTTCGGGGGCATTTGTATTTTCCTGACATTTCAGGGTCTCACAAAATGAGATAGGCCATCAGTACATCCGGTGTGATCAATTTTCAGAGATTGGCACCATAGATTGTAGAATAATAACGTTCACAAAGATCAAATAATTTATACTTTTCTTGTGGTTATTTTTACCAAAGAAATGTAGCAGTATACATTTTGGGAAAGATTTATGAAGAAAAATTACTAATTTGCAAAATTTTATAACCGAAACAAAAACGCAATTTTTTTTTAACCAAATTTTCGGTCTTTTTTTCATTTATAGCGCAAAAAAAAAAACTGTGATGATCAAATACCACCAAAAGAGAGCTCTGTTTGTGTGAAAAAGAGGAGAAAAATGTCATATGGGTACAGTGTTGCATGACTAATTGTCAAAGTGTGAGAGCACTGAAAGCTGAAAATTGGTCTGGTTAGGAAGGGGGGCCGAAGGTCTCTGAAGATGAACGGCGCCAGTGCACTGAGTCCAGGTTCAAGCCCTACCATCCGAGTTAGAATGAAAAATTGCAGAGTGAGGCCGCACCCAAAGCATGGCAAGCGAAGCGAGGCTGTGCCCGAAGCACGGCAAGCGAAGCGAGGCCGTGCCCGAAGCGTGGCAAGTGAAGCGAGGCCGTGCCCGAACCGCGGCAAGCGAAGCGAGGCCGTGCCCGAAGCGCGGCAAGCGAAGCGAGGCCATGCCCGAAGCGTGGCAAGCAAAGCGAGGTCGTGCCTGAAGCGTGGCGAGCGAAGCAAGCCCACTATGGGCCCTGTTACTAAGTGTTACCGTATGTCCACTTGCATGGTGGGGCTTGAACCTGGACTCGGGGCAAAAGGTACTAGCAAGTGTGCAGGCGCTGTTCATCTTTGGAGACTTTCAGTGTCTCCTTGTCCTCCGTACTGCGCAAGCACTGCGACACTATCTGATGGGGGGGGGGGGGCAGTTTTTGGCAGAACACCGGTGCAATGAAGACGAACTTCAGTATCAAATATCGCCCATAGGTGGCGCTTCAAAAGCCTTTACAGGTTAACAGTTTAGAGTTAACAGTGAATAATGGGCCTAGAATTATTAGTCTGACTGTGAGGTGCATGGCGATATGCAACGTGTGTAGCGTAATCAGTATTTTTGTATGTAGGCGCCTGTGATGTGTGCGTTATGTTCCTATAGCTGTGTACGAGGGTGCTCAAAAATTTGTGTGGGTGGAGGCTTGCTACTTGTGAATATCTTTATCATACAGGACACAGACAACATAATCCTACACCATGGGTTAAAGGTAAGTACCTTCAGGTGATTGGACACTGGAAAGCTAAGCTAAGACAACTCCTGCTTTGGGCATTCCCCCTATAACCCTTCTCCACTCAGTGAGTCCTCAGTTGATGGACTAAGAGGTAAACACGGTTGGACATTCTGACAACCAAATCCGTTGGATTTTGTCCGAAACTGTTGCATACACACGGTCGGACAAAGTTGTCAGAAAATCCGATCGTTCGTAACGTGAGGGCGTTATTTTCGTTACGACGGGACTACGTTCAGGCTAGTAGCCAATAGCTTTGGTCTAGGAATTTGATCTGAGCATGCGTGGCACTTTGTCCGTCGGAGTAGGCTACACATGATCGGAGTATGTCCAATCGGAGCATTTTGTCGGAAAATTTTACGGACAAGTTGGAAAACTTGGTCCACCGGATACTCCGACGGAAACAGTCCTATGGAGACCACACACAGTCGGATTATCCGACAAAGCGGTCCGATAGGACACATTCCGTCGGAATCTCCGACCGTGTGTACAAGGGTTTAGTCTATATAGAGAAATCAACTTTACTAGATCAGCCACCCTGTTCCATCACATTGTGGAGCTGTTATCTTCCAGCCCACTTCCCACAGCTTAGCTGTCTGGGCCTTTTTTAGCACATGTGCAGCCGATCGCACTGTTGCCATTTGCAAACTGCCTCAAGCACATCAAGTGTGGCAAAAACGCCAACCATTTGGGTACCACATGCTTGACAAGGAATGTAACCTCCCGCCACTCAGCCCGTTGACAAGAGCACCTGGAAGCATGGAAGCACAAAAAAGGGACGCAATTCTGCTCCTCCTCACTCCTCACCTTTCATGTCTACCCCAGCTATACCTCATGACCTCTCAGCAGCCTCCACTGACAGGGATGATGGTATAGTGCAGGGTGTCCCAGCTCCCTGCAGCGTCTTGATTCAAGCTTGTCAAAGCTGCTGGCTTTTCCGACTCTTGCCTTTCTGTCTGGTGGATTCTGCCCCTTTCTGTGAATTTGCAGAATGTGCTGTACCACAATGGCAGGTTCCCAGTCGCTATTTCTTTTCACGTAAGGCCATTCCAGCTCCAGCGCTGTACCATCACATTGAAGGCAATGTTGGACAAGGCAGTCAGCCGCAAGGTCCACTCGTTACTCGTGACACGTGGTCCAGCAAGCATGGTCAGGGATGATATATTTCATTCACAGCACACTGGTTAACTCTGCTTGCAACTCGGAAGGGTGCAGGATAGGGCTCGGTGCTGTAGGTTGTTGTGCCGACACATCTCCATACAGCTAGTGGTAATGATACGAGATTTGTCAGCTCCACCCCCTCCTCCTCATCCACAACCTCCTCTACTGAGTCATCCTATGAACCACAAGTACCCCCTAAGCATTCAAGAGGCTATTCAATGTGTCAGGCTAAAAGGTGCCATGCAGTGCTTCAGCTGGTGTGTGTAGGGGACAGGAACCACGCCGGAGAAAAGATTCTTCCAGCTCTGCATGGGCAGGTCCAGAGGTGGTTCACACCACGCCAGCTGGAGCCAGGAATGGTGGCGTGCGATAATGGCAAAAACCCTCCTGTCTGCCCTTAGACAGGGAAAATTTACATGTGCCATGCCTGGCACATGTCCTCAATTTAATGGTGCTGTGATTACCGGCCCATAGTCAAATGACGTCCACAAATGGGATCTCCCATCCTGAGTAGGCATCACATGAAGTCCTCCTCTTCTCAACACTCCTGTGGGCCCCCGGGGGCCCGCAGTGTGGCGTGGGGGGGTGAGGCGTGTCCCTCGGAAACAGCCCATCCCAGATCCGTGTAAAGAGCCAATAAAAATTGGCTCTTTACCACGTGACCGGCTGTGTTCATCCCCAGAACCCTTGGGAGTAGTACATGGCTAGGAGGAGGCAGTTCCAGATACTGTAATCCTCAGTGGCCCTGAGGAGCCTGCTTCCCATGCCTCTGCAAACTTGCAGTGTATGGGCTTCCTCATTCCTCAAATCCTGCAAAAGGACCTGAGAATATGTGGCATCGAGGAGAAGGATCACTATTGGTTGGCAACCCTCCTTGACCACCATTACAAGAATGAAGTCTCTGAACTCATCCCTTCCCCACAGAGGGAGCAGAAGATGAAATCTCTTGAGGACACCTTAAAGAGGAGTTTATGTTACGCCTGTCCTGATATGGTAGGTGACAGTCTCATGGAAAACGTAGTTTTGAGGCTTCTGTTGGTCAAGAGAGGAGCGGTGGAGAATGGGGCTGCTTCAGTAATGCATTTCAATTTTTTTTAATCCTTGTCACCCAGGGCTGTCAGCTTCCACATCCCATCCCAAATGTTTGGTGTAGGTTTCATGGGCACAATCAACACCCAAAGACCATTTTTTTCCACACCTGTTTGACAGTTGCATATCGTTTCAATTTTTGACAGCAAGGCCAATTCTTGCTTTCATCAAGTGTACCTCTATATGCTTACGGTGTGAAGGTGCCACCAACACCCAAAGCCCAATTTTTACACACCTGTTTCTTCAATAAAAAGTCTGCGAAAGAGACACCAGAATTTATCCAAAAAGATCTTGAATCTTGTTACCAGTGCCCTAGATTGTGGCCTCATCTTCGTAAGCCATTGTTTATAAAATAAAGAAAGCTTGCAGGGAAAATGTCATTTTTTTTGCCTTTATAAATGTCATTATTGCTGCAACAGGTTTTATACGTGGTACAGATGTGCCACTTTACAGGCAGACTAGAGGGATTTTATTGTTATTTCTCGTTTTTATGGTTTCACCTTAAGCATCAGTACCGTATATACTCGAGTATAAGCCAAGATTTTCAGCCTCTTTTTTGAGGCTGAAAGTGCCCCCCTCGGCTTATACTCGAGTCATTGCCGTCTGCCTGCTCGATCAGCGTGTCGAGCAGACAGACGGCGGCCATTCTACCTTTCAAAAGCCGCGCCTCCGCCTGTGATAGGCGGAACACTCAATTTCCCAGCAGTCAGTGTTCCGCCTATCACGGACATCCGCTCATCCTCGTACTACGGACGAGGATGAGAGAATGTCCGTGATAGGCGGAACACAGACTGCTGGGAAATTGAGTGTTCCGCCTATCACAGGCGGAGGCGCGGCTTTTGAAAGGTAGAATGGCCGCCGAGGCGCCGATGAAGAGCGGCGATCCTGGAAGGACGGAGGCTGGGCTCGGCACGGGACGGAGGAGGCACGGGACGGAGGAGGCACGGGACGGAGGCTCGGGACACAGGTAGGCTGGACACACAAGGCTGCACGGACACACACACAAGGCTGCACGGACACACACACAGGGATGGATGGACACACACACAGGGATGGATGGATGGACACACACACAGGGATGGATGGATGGACACACACACAGGGATGGATGGACACACACACAGGGATGGATGGACGGACACACACACAGGGATGGACGGACACACAGGGATGGACGGACACACAGGGATGGACGGGACACAGGGATGGACAGGCATGTCTCACCCTCGGCTTATACACGAGTCAATACGTTTTCCAGTTTTTTGGGGGGTAAATTGGGGGCCTCGGCTTATATTCGGGTCGGCCTATACTCGAGTATATACGGTAAATCGCTGCTCATTTAAAAATAATGATGTTTTTTCAAACTGTGTTTTCATTGATACATGTCCCCCACGGCAGTACCGGGCCCCCCATAACCAATGTATGCCTAATTAGTTGCATATATCCTAGAGGCGATTCAGTTCGCATTGTGCGCTATATAAGTATTTCATTCATTCATTCATTCATATAAGCCTTCAAAATGGGCACTTTTGATTTTTTCAGTTCTGGTCCCATAGACTTCAATGGGGTTCATTATTTAGTTCCGAACTTTCTGCAGCGAACCAAACAGGGGGTCTTTCGGCCCATCTCTACTTCCAACTAGAGGCCATATAAGGTACTCGGGCACTTTCTTCCACCTTTTCATCTCTAGGATTTGTTGCAGGACTGTCTACACATAGATTACCGCATACTTCCTACAGACATGGACTTGTGTCTTTTGTTCAGCCTGACTAACTATGTAACATGCTTACCCTCTTCTGCACCCTACTCCATGTGTACCCCACAGGGGAATACCCTCACTTGTAGCTATGGTGGATACCAGGAGAAAGGGAGTCCATTCTAAATCACAGAAGAACATTCAGTCTGCCAATGGTAATTTCAACACTCAGACCCAAAGTGATTATGTGTCCTTTGCACTGAGCAGATCCACCAACGTCCATACCAGACTCTCAATGCAAACATGAAGTAGGAAAAGCATTCACCCCCCTCGAACCATAGCAGGCCACATTCTCTCATTCCCTGTGACATCAATGGTTCCTTGAGACACTGAGGTGGCTTCTTTAGGAACCAGTGATAGTGGGATGCTGTCATATACAGAAATAGTAGAAATACTAGTTCTATATATGACTTTCAGCTCCCATTAAACAGGAGTCTGAATGGGCTAATGTTCTGGCATTCATCGAAACATCTAGCCATAGGTCGGTTTGAAACTAGGTTCAGACTGAGCTATCGGCTCATCCCTAGATCTCAAATTCTACTGGAGGAACCTTTGGAGGAACCCTGGCTGAAAAAGTCTTGACTAGGCAATAATATATTTCTCCATTGGTGGGAGAGGGGATGGAGATCTACAAGGCCGTGTCCCCACTATGAACAGTTACAGTTCCTTTGAGCTCCACAAGGTGGTGATCTCACTTCTACACAGACAGAACGTCTCTATGATAGACAAGAAGTGATGTCAGGTCCAGACAGGAAGTTCTGGGTGAGAGATGAAGTTACGAGGAAGTAGAGAGGAGACATTGCTGGAAATGGCAGCAGAGGAGATAATAAAATATTAGTTTCTATTTCTTGATCATACATCACGGGACACAGGAGCTTCATTACATAGTGGTTTATATAGGCACCTCTGGTGATTGGACACTGGTTGACCCTAATTAAGGAGAATTCCTCCCCTATATAACCCCTCCCATCCGGGAGGCACCTCAGTTTTTTCGCCAGTGTCTGGTCGATGGTCACGTAAAACTTAGCTCTATGCGGGTCCCGGCGAGGGCCGAAGGGCTACAACAAACCGGATCCATACCTCGGGCCGATATTTGACTCCCAAGATGGTATGGTACCCGGGCCTCGTTTGCCGAAGACACGAGGTTTTGCCTGTAAGTCCTCTCCATTGGAAGACTGGACTCTGGGACAACCAGACTTGGGGTACTGTTGACTCAGGGCGCCCGTAAGTTTCTGGCAGAGTTTTTTACAAGGCCCAGGTAGGAGGATCTTTTCGTAAGAACCCCAGATACGCCTGAAGGTTGGCTAACAATACCCGCCGTGATGGGTGAAGGCTGGAATTGGTCTGAACACAGCAATTCCTGCGGCGGGGAACAGGTAGGGGAAGTCATCCTATATATTTAATATATGAATGGATTTCTTCACTGTGAGTAGTTGTATGTCTTACCTGGTTTCCACCACTAGATGGAGTAAGAGCAGCCTGATGCATACTTACATGCCTTTCAATACTAACACGCTCAGTGAAGTGCCTGGTTCTCCAGCTCTCACGTCTCCTTGCAGTCCCTGCCACAATAAAGGTAAAAAAGGGGTCCCACGCAGATCAGGGGGTCCCAGGTCACTCCTTTTGGGTTCTCCTCCCCCCCCCGGATCCCGCGGTCCTCGTGCACGCGCGCGGGCGCGTGCACGCGCGCCGGGCGCGCTCCCGGCCTATTGGGGAAAGGGGGGGGTGTGGTTGCCAGCTGTGCACAATCAGGTGCTCTATGCTGTAATGCAGGCGCTAAAAGCCCAGAGCGTCAGGGGACTGTAAGGTGAGGCACAGGAGCTGTGGGCTGTAAGCATCCGTGGGATTGGATCCAGGCAAACCCTAAGACACCTACTCGGCATCATATTGTGCAGTTAAGCTAATATTGATTTATTGTGAGACTTTAAGCACAAATAAGTGATTGCATTTTACATTAGTAACTCTGCTTTGTAGCTCAGTACTATGTCTCCTCGTAAAAGGGTTTCAGGGGCAGGTAACAAAAGCACTGGCAGGTCACCGCCTAGGTCCATTTCAAAAGTGCATGCAGATTACCATCCCCCTCTGCAAGAGTGGAGCCTGCATCTCAAGACGAGTCAGTGCCCCTTTCAGGCTTTGCAGCCTCTCCTAATGTCGCAGCCCCGGTATATGTCACTGAGGACTCCCTTAGGGCTACATTGGAGAGTTTTGAAGGGAGGATAATGAATTTTATTTCTGCTTCCCTAAAAGATAGCAGAAAAAGGGGTAGATCCCCTCCCTCTGCTGAAATCCCTCTCTCAGACAGTTGTTCTGAAAATGAGGAGAGATCCCTATCTTTAGAAAGGGATCATGAGCAGTCGGATCAGTCAGAGGATGAGGAGTTAGTCCCCTCCTCCCAGGCACTCAGAAAGCAGGTGCAGTATTATACTGAATTGGTGCGTACCACATTCAGAATGCCTGCTACTGAAGTCGCTACATCCTCTGTCTCTTCCCTGGGAGTCAGGAAAGCCCCACAGACTGCCTGTTCCTTTCCAATTCATCCTTTAATGGCTGACTTGATGTATAAGGACTGGGGACATCCCGATAAACTGTTTTCTCCTCCCAAGAGGTTTTCTATGTATTATCCCGTGGAGGAAAGTTTCACCAAGAAATGGGGGGCCCCATCTGTTGATGCGGCTATCTCTTGTGTGAATAAAAACCTAACTTGTCCTTTGGATAATGCGCAGGTATTTAAGGATCCAGCTGACAAAGGGCTGGAAACCTTGTTAAAAGCCTCCCTTTCCATGGCCGGCGCTGTGGTGCAACCTACAGTCGCAGCCGTGGGGTTGTGTCAGTTCCTTAAGGAACAGGTTAAACAGATGTTTGAACTCCTTCCCAATGAGGAAGTAGAGAAATATGCAGAAATGCCTCACATCTTATGTTTCATAATTGATGCGATTTTGGATTCTGTCCAACAAGCATCACGTTTGTCCCTCATGTTGGTACACATACGAAGGGCTCTATGGCTAAAGAATTGGGCTGCTGAGATGTCATGCAAAAGCATTTGGCTGGGTTCCCGTTTAAAGGGGAACGGTTGTTTGGAGAGGAATTAGATAAATTCGTCCAAAATATTTCGGGAGGTAAATCTACACTCCTTCCAGTCAAGAAGAGTAAACGTCCTTCATTCAGGCGTACTCTTTCTCCCGAAGCATCAAGCTCTAAACAGTGGCGACGGCCTTCCCAGCCCTCCTCGGCTGGAAAGCCTCAGGGCTGAGCCCAGGGACAGAAAAAGACTTGGGGGCGGAAGCCTGCCAAGCAAACCTCCAAGACCTCCTTGTGAAGGGGCGCCCCCGCTCGGCCGAGTGGGGGGAAGGCTCCTGCAGTTTGCAGGCGCCTGGCGGGAGGAGATTCAGGACAGATGGGTGATCTCTTCAGTGTCTCTGGGCTACAGGCTAGAGTTTCAGGAGATTCCACCTTCTCGTTTTCTAAGGTCAAGGATCCCCAGGGATCCGATAAAGCAGAAACCGCTATTTGTGGCCTTAGATCAATTACTATCCCAGGGTGTGATAGTAGAAGTGAGCCTGAAAGATCAGGGTTCAGGTTTTTATTCAAATCTCTTCACCGTTCCAAAACCAAGCGGAAGTGTCAGACCTATCTTGGATCTGAGAGACTTAAACCGGTTTCTACACATCCAGACCTTCCGGATGCAGTCAATACGCACTGTGCTCTCCTCCCTACAAGGAGGAGAATTCATGGCATCAATAGATATCAGAGACGCATATCTTCATGTGCCAATATTTCCCGCACACCAGAAGTTTCTGAGGTTCGCGGCAGAGCAGCGCCATTTTCAATTTGTGGCCCTGCCGTTTGGCCTAGCCACGGCCCCCCGAGTCTTCACGAAGATTCTAGACCCTCTCTTAGCAATCTTAAGAGTTCAGGGCATAGCCGTCATGGCTTACCTAGACGACTTACTTCTCGTAGAGAGAACTGCAACATGCCTAAGTCGCAGCGTCACCAAAACGCTAGAACATCTGGGCCACCTAGGTTGGATTATAAACCTAGAAAAGTCATCTTTACAACCGACCACCAGGTTGGATTACCTGGGTCTGATTATCGACACCGCTCAAGGCAGGGTGTTCCTTCCAAAGCCAAAGGCCTTGGCCATTGGAGATCTGGTGCGCCTGATTCTGGGCAGAAGATCTTCCTCCATTCGGTTGTGCATGAGACTGTTGGGAAAAATGGTCGCCTCTTTCGAGGCCATTCCATTCGCCCAGTTCCACCCAAGGCCCTGCAAGGATGCATCCTTGCGATTTGGAACAGGAAGCCCCAATCCCTGGATCTTCCTATGCGTTTATCCCCCCGGGCACGCAAGAGTCTTGTTTGGTGGTTACAAACCAGAAATTTGCTAAAGGGCAAAACATTTCTTCCCCTCTCATGGAAGATTGTCACAACGGATGCCAGCCTGACAGGCTGGGGAGCCGTATTAGAGGGAACATGCTCGCAGGGAAAATGGTCTGCGACCGAAAGTCTGTTGCCCATAAATATCCTAGAGTTTCGGGCAGTTTACATGGCACTCAGAGAGTGGTCTCACAGACTGCGAGGCTTCCCGGTTCGGATTCAGTCCGACAATGCCACCGCGGTGGCTTATATCAATCACCAGGGCGGTACCAGAAGTCTGGTGGCCCAAAACGAGGTGAATCGCATACTTGTCTGGGCAGAAGAGCATGTTCCGTGCCTCTCTGCAGTCTTCATCCCAGGTGTGGAGAATTGGCAGGCGGATTATCTCAGCCGCCAGCAGTTGTGCCCAGGGGAATGGGCTCTGCACCCCGATGTGTTTCGAGACATATGTTACAAATGGGGCACTCCAGACTTGGATCTTTTTGCGTCCAGATTCAACAGGAAACTGGACAACTTTGTGTCAAGGACAAGAGATGCACTTGCTCAGGGGTCAGATGCTCTGACGGTTCCCTGGAATCAGTACAATCTGATCTATGCCTTCCCCCCGAACCCGCTACTGTCACGGTTCCTGGGAAGGGTCAAGAGGGAGGCGAAGTCGGTCCTTCTAGTGGCCCCGGCTTGGCCCAGGCGACCATGGTTCGCAGAAATCATGAAGCTAGCAGTGGGCAGGCCATGGACCCTCCCCCTCCGGCCGGATCTGCTCTCGCAGGGCCCAATTTACCATCCTGCTTTACGCAGTCTGAATTTGACGGTCTGGCTGCTGAGACCCACATTTTAAAAGACCGTGGTCTTTCAGGGCCAGTCCTTTCCACTCTGGTCAATGCCAGAAAGCCGGCCTCCAGGCGTATCTATTACAAGATCTGGAGGGCATATGTTTCCTGGTGTGAACCCAGGAGATGGCATCCCAGAAGGTATGTCATTAACAGAATCTTGGCCTTTCTCCAATCAGGCCTTGAATTGAATCTGGCCATAAGCACCATCAAGGTGCAGATTTCGGCCCTGTCGGTCTTTCTTCAAAGACCGCTTGCATCACATTCCCTGATACGGGCCTTTATCCAGGGGGCTATGCGGATGAGACCGCCAGTCAGACCTCCGGTATGCCCATGGGATCTGAATTTGGTTCTCTCGGCCTTAGTAGCCCAACCATTTGAACCTTTGCATCTTGCTTCGTTAGTCCTCTTGACAAAGAAGCTAGTCTTCCTAGTAGCCATATCCACGGCTAGAAGGGTATCAGAATTGGCAGCTCTTTCTTGTAAAGAGCCCTATTTAATTATCCATAAGGACCGGGTGGTTATGCGTCCCAACAGGTCCTTTCTACCTAAGGTGGTTTCAGGTTTTCATCTGAATCAAGATATAATCCTACCATCCTTTTTTTCCAAATCCTCAGTCCATAGAGGAAGAATCCTTACACACTTTAGATGTGGTTAGAGCAATCAGTCTTTATCTTCAAGCAACTGCTCAGATAAGAAAAACTGACTGCTTATTTATTCTGCCAGAAGGCCCTAGAAGGGGTCAAGCAGCGTCAAAGTCCACTCTCTCGAGATGGATCAGACAGGTTATTTCTCAGGCCTATAGCTTAAAGGGGAAGATTCCTCCTTTTCAGGTGAAAGCGCACTCTACTAGGGCTATCAGTGCTTCTTAGGCAGTGCATCACCAGGCCTCCCTGGCTCAGATCTGTAAGGCTGCGACTTGGTCATCAATCCACACATTCACCAGATTCTATCAGGTGGATGTCAGAGGGCAAGAGGATATCGCCTTCGGGCACAGTGTACTGCAGGCTGCAGTTTAGGTCCTCAGGTCCCTGGCGGTCTATGCTTATGATCTGTGTCTCCCTCCCCTCAACCTGAGCATTGCTTTGGGACATCCCACTATGTAATGAAGCTCCTGTGTCCCGTGATGTATGATCAAGAAAATGGGATTTTTATATACAGCTTACCTGTAAAATCCTTTTCTTGAGAGTACATCACGGGACACAGGGCTCCCGCCCCTCTTGGGTTTTACGTGGTTCTTATTGCTTTGCTACAAAACTGAGGTGCCTCCCGGATGGGAGGGGTTATATAGGGGAGGAATTCTCCTTAATTAGGGTCAACCAGTGTCCAATCACCAGAGGTGCCTATATAACCCACTATGTAATGAAGCTCCTGTGTCCCGTGATGTACTCTCAAGAAAAGGATTTTACAGGTAAGCTGTATATAAAAATCCCATTTTACACCCAGTAACCCCCCATCATGTCCGTCCTCTTCCTCCATAGTCACTGTGACGTCTTTTATCTCCAGCAGATGATGATTAGGGATGAGTCGAACACCCTCCCCGGTTCGGTTCGCACCAGAACCTTTGACCGGACCAAAAATTTGTACAAACTTTAGAACCCTATTAAAATCTATGGGACTCGAACGTTCAAAATCAAAAGTGCTAATTTTAAAGGCTAATATGCAAGATATGCAACAGACAACACCAGCAATAAGGGGTATCTTCAGGTGTATACTGTGCTGGAGGCACACAACACCCACTAACTCCTGCAGATGCCTGTATTAAAGAACACAAGCAATAAAGGGTAGATGCAGGTGTATACTGTGCTGTGCTGGAGGCACACAACACCCACTAACTCCTGCAGATGCCTGTATTAGAGAACACTAGCATAAAAGGGTAGATACAGGTGTATACTGTGCTGGAGGCACACAACACCCACTAACTCCTGCAGATGCCTGTATTAGAGAACACCAGCAAAAAAGGGTAGATACAGGTGTATACTGTGCTGGAGGCACAGAACACCCACTTTAACTCCTGCAGATGCCTGAGAAAAGAACACACTGTCCCTGCCTACCTTGCTCTTTCCCTGCACGCCGGAACACACTACACAAGGCCGCCGCACTGGCGGCCTTATATAGTGTGGGGCGTGTACTAAACCCCCTGAGCTATAATTGGTCACAGGCATCCTACCTGTGGCCAATTATGGCTCTCCTCGCTGCCCGCGCTGTGATTGGCCAAGCATATGGGGTCACAGTGCATGCTTGGCCAATCATGAGCCAGGAAGGCACTGCAATGGCGTAGTGCATTGTGGGCCATTCATGCCACACGAATTTGGTGCGAACGGTCCACAAAGTTCTGAATTCGCTAAACAAACGAACGCCCAATGTTCGAGTCGAACATGCGCTCGAGTCGAACACCGAGCTCATCCCTAATGATGATACACACATATATAGTGTGGAAACCTATATGAACCCCTTCAGGGTTCAGAACATTCCCTCAATTATGGGGCCGGAACATTCCCTTCATTATGGAGATAAATTCTAGTAATATAGTCCTCTAAAAAAAAAGCACTGCCAATAAATAGACAAGGCAATGGCCTTCCTGACCATACATGGCCTACAAAGGGCAATTATTACATTACACAGGCAGCCAATAGACAATCATTACAAAATGCAGCCAACACAATGATGGAGTGCAGGTCAGGAGTATGGCACATAGAGCCCCTTACATTGCTGGTCAGGAAGAAGAAAACATTCTTCAGCCTGCCATGAAGAATATGTTCCATCATTGTTGTGAGTGGGAGAAAAATACTGAGGGAAGTAGAGAACCTGAGGGGTCTGTGAGGAGTAATGAATAGCTGATGGACTTTAAGGGCCCCTTAATGGGTAGTGGGGCGCTTTGCAGTCAGGGGTATGGAGCATAGCTCCCCTTACATTGCTGGTCAGGAGGAGGAAAGCATTCCCTGGCCTGTCATGAAGAATATGTTCCTTCATTGGTGTCCAGATGGACACCAATGAAGGAACATTGGTGTCCAGATGGAGGAAAATAGTGAGGGTTGTGAGGGAAGCAGAGAAGCTGAGGGGTCTGTGAGGAGTAATGGATAGCTGATGGACTTTAAGGGTCCCTTAGTGAGTAGCCTTGCAGTAAGAGTTCTGGCAATTATCATGATTAGCTGGCAAAATAAACGAGGAGGTTCCCCTTCCTGAACATCATGGTGACCCTACATTCACCTCACAACACTACCTCGTATATATATCATCCCTTATCTGCAGATCTAAAACTAATCAAAACCAGTTCAGAAATAAAACAAACCCAACAGAGAAAAGACAATTTATGATCCAGCAGGTCAAGAGATTCCCGAGACCTTGAACATGTAACCACAATCCTCAAATATCTCAGCCCCAAGGTAGTTCCGCCCCCAACAGGGCACTAGAGCCAGGAGAAAGCCCCTGGGCCAAAATAAACCCTAGGCCCAAAACTCTTCCAAACCTGGCACCAAGCCCTCCTTTTGAGGTGATGCCCCCATTGTACAGAGTGGGGGGGAAGGCTGCTTCCCTTTGCGGACATTTGGAGAACAGTGGTTCAGGACGAGTGGGTCACCTCAACAGTATCCCATGTTTACAAGCTGGAATCGTGGGGGTTTCCTCTTCAGAGGTTTCAAAGATCCAGCGTTCCTTCGGATCCTACAAAAAGAGACTTATTGTTTCAGGCACTAGATCGTTTAGTGCATCAGGGAGTGATTGTACAGGTCCCTGTATCTGAAAGGGGCACAGGGTTTTATTCAAACCTGTTCATGGTTCAAAAACCAAATATAAAGCCCATTTGTGATCTAAGATCCCTGAACCAACATCTATTAATCCAGTCCTTTAATAGATGTCTGTCCGCTCGGTAGTAGCCTCGCTCCAGATGGAAGACTTTTACACGTACACGCACTGTACCTATTTTTCAACCTCATCAGAGGTTCCTGCGGTTTGCAGTAGAGGAACGACATTTCCAGTTTGTGGCTCTGCCCTACGGGCTTGCCAAAGCGCCCCAGGTGTTCACAAAGGTCCTAGCACCAGTACTGGGTCTTTTAAAGGCCCAGGGAATCTTGGTGCTCGGATACTTGGATGATCTCCTGCTCAGAGACCACTATTATTTACTAGTATTTAGAAAACCTGGGCTGGCTCATAAATAGCGAAAAGTCAGCCTTGAGACCAGCTCAGAGTCTGAAGTATTTAGGTCTGATCCTAGATACGGTCCAGGTAAGAGTATTTTTGCTACCCATAAAGATCTGTGCCCTGAAGGATCAGGTGCATCAGGTAAGGGGCATCAGGCAACCCTCGATTTGGCTCTATATGAGTCTTCTCGGAAAGATGGTGTCCTCCTTTGAGGCAATGCCCTATGCCCAGTTCCATTCTAGGCATATACAACAGGACATCTTTTCGGCTTGGAACAGGAGAGTTCAAGCCCTGGATTACCCCATGTCCTTATCTCCCCTGGCATGCTTCAGCCTAAGTTGGTGGTTGCATGATCAGAACCTGAGAAGGGGAAGATCTTTCCTCCCGGTGTCTTGGAGAGTACTGACAACAGACACCAGTCTCTCGGGCTGGGGAGCGACCCTAGAGGAGTTCACAGCTCAGGGGAGGTGGCCAAGGGTGAAGCAGAGCCTGCCCATCAACATCCTGGAGTTGTGGGCGGTACGTCTGGCTATACGGTCTTGGACGGTGGAGCTTCAGGACTGCCCTATCAGGGTTCAGTCCAATAATGCCACTGCAGTGGCCTATATAAACCCCCAAGGCAGTACCAGGAGCCGTTCAACTCAGGAGGAGGTGAACCATATAGCCTGGGCAGAGGGACATGCGCCAGTTCTATGGACAGTCCATATCCCAGGGGGATGAGAACTGGAAGGCAGATTACCTCAGCCACCAGCAGATCTCTCCGGGGGAATGGCCCCTACAACCGAGCGTGTTCCGGAAAATTTGCCAGCGATGGGGACGGCCAGATGTCGATCTGTTGGCATCCAGGTTCAACAACAAGCTACATCAGTTTGTGTCTCAAACAAGGGATCCTCTGAAAATTGGAGCAGATGCTCTGGTAATTCCATGGAGCCAGTTCTCCCTGGATTATGCCACCCCCTGATCCCTCTCCTTCCACATCCATTGCGCAGGATTCAGAGAGAGGGGGCTCCAGTCATCCCGGTGGCACCAGCCTTGCCCAGAAGTCCCTGGTTCCCAGAGATCGTGAGATTGGCAATAGACGGGCCATGGATGCTTCCACGCTGCCCTGACCTACTGTCTAAGGGTCCTATATTCCACCCCAATTTACAGTCTCTAAATTTGACCACGTGGCTACTGAAGCCAGGGTGTTGAAGGATCGTGGCATCTCGGGATCGGTGGTGTCTACCCTAGTGAATGCCAGAAAAGCGGTCACTAGGAAGATCTATTATAAGGTCTGGAAGACTTTTATTGCTTCGGGTATCTGTGGCTCCGATTTCTAAGGATGCTACCTGGTCTTCAGTGCATACTTTCACAAGATTTTATCAGGTAGATGTTAGAGCAGCCGAGGATTGTATGTGTACTACAGGCTGCACAGGGCAGCGCAGTGGTGTAGTGGGTAGCACTCTCGCCTAGCAGTAAAAAGGGTTGCTGGTTCAAATCCCAACCACGACACTACCTGCCTGGAGTTTGCATGTTCTCGCTCTGCCTGCGTGGGTTTCCTCCGGGTACTCCGGTTTCCTCCCACACTCCAAAGACATGCAGGTAGGTTAATTGGCTTCTGTCCAAAATTGGCCCTAGTATATGAATGTGAGTTGGGGACCTTGGATTGTGGGCTCCTTGAGGGTAGGGACCGATGTGCGTGTGAGATGTATGTGTGGCGCTCTGCGTAAATTGACGGCTCTATATGGGTACCTTAATAAATGATAATATAATGGAGGAGCATCTTAATGAGACCCAATGTACAGGGATAGGAACAATTGTAGACACGCACCCACGCTCACACAGGCTGAACTGGATGGACTGGTGTCTTTAATCAACCTTACTAACTATGTATAAAGTTTGATGGCTATATTATTTATCCTCTTTTGAGGATTCAGTGCATTCTGCAACACTGAAGTAGTTCCTGTATGGGAGGGGTTATATATGGGCACACCTCCTGCCTAAGCCCTTGTACACACGATCAGAGATTCCGACGGAATGTGTCCGATCGGAGCGTTTTGTCAGATATTCTGACTGTGTGTGGTCTGCATCGGACTGTTTCCATCGGAATATCCGTCGGACCAAATTTTCCAACTTGCCGGAAATATTTTCCGACAAAATGCTTCGATCGGACATACTCCGATCATGTGTAGAGAATTCCGATCGGACAAAGTGCCATGCATGCTCAGATCAAATTCCTACACCAAAGCTATTGGCTACTAGCCTGAACGTAGTCCCTTCGTAACGAAATAACGTCATTCTGAACGATCTGATTTTCCGACAACTGCGTCCGACCGTGTGTATGCAACAGTTTCAGACAAAATCCGTTGGACAAAATCCGACGGATTTGGTTGTCGGAATCTCCGATCGTGTGTACAAGAGCTTAGACTTTGGTCTACCAGTGTCCATTCACCTAGAGATGGCGTATCACCCAGTAAGTAATGAATAATAGCCTAACTCTGTGTCCCGTGATGTATTCAAAGAAAAGTATTTTTCAGGTAAATATGAGGAAAAAAAATCCTATTTTCATTTCCCAAAGTTATCCGTCTACAAGGAGACCTGACCAGAGTCACATGACTGGGAAGATACTAAACCTCACCCTGGAGATCATCTACCTGCTGGCCGGAGAGGTGAGGAGGATTCTGGGAGGTCACATGACATCACTCTTATCTCTATTAATAAAACACAGACCTGACCGGAGAGGTGAGGAGGATTCTGGGAGGTCACATGACATCACTCTTATCTCTATTAATAAAACACAGACCTGACCGGAGAGGTGAGGAGGATTCTGGGAGGTCACATGACATCACTCTTATCTCTATTAATAAAACACAGACCTGACCGGAGAGGTGAGGAGGATTCTGGGATTCTAACATGATATTCCTATTGGTTCTCCAATACGGAGTTTTCCTCTTGTGAAGTCAGGTGATCATATGACCATCACAGTGCCTCCATGTGACTCCCTAAAACCTGAGAGACACAACATGGAGAAGATTCTAGAAGTCACCAAGAAGATGATGGAGCTGCTGACAGGAGAGGTGAGGAGGATTCTGGGAATTCTGGGACATTATCCAGTAACAGACAAGGGATGTGTCTGGATGGTGACTGTATCATTGTGTGTGTCAGGTTTCTATAAGGTGTCAGGATGTCACTGTCTATTTCTCCATGGAGGAGTGGGAGTATTTAGAAGGACACAAGGATCTCTACAAGGACGTCATGATGGACAATCAGCCGCCCCTCACATCACCGGGTAAGAGGAGACTTTATTGTAAAGGAGAGAGCAGTACGGAGGCTCCACCTAGATCCCCCATCATCTGATAAACACATAGAAACAATCTATTCAGTCATAAGTGCTAGAAAATTACTTAGAGAACCCCCAAAGATTAAAAAATATATATAAGCTGAGGTCCTAGAGCAGGGGTCTCAAAACTACGGCCCTCCAGTTGTTCAGGAACTTCAATTCCCATCATGCCGAGTCATGTCTGTGAATGTAAGAGTTTTGCAATGCCTCATGGGACGCGTAGTTCCGCAACAGCTGGAGACCTGTGGTTTGGAAATCCCTGTCCTAGAGAATAACATGGTGGGTGTTGCCATTTTCTGTGTCACACGGTATTTGTGTAGTGGTTTTTCAAACTTTATTGAATTTTAGTGCACACAAACACAATGATAATAGTGTGATAACATCCTCATACAGAAAGTGATAATGAGGGAGGAGTCAATAACCCAATGATGGGGGTCTTCGGGATCAGTCCATTCTTCATCTTGGTTGTTCTCCCCCCATCCTCACTCTCTGACGTCTACAATAAAATGTATATATACTGGAATTTTCATTTACTTATTTTTATTCGAGTAATGGCGGTGATCAGCAACTTATGGTGGGGCTGTGATAGTGCGGTGGAAAATCTGACACTAACTGACACTGAGGAGTAACTGACACTGATATCACCATTGACACTAATACAGTGATCAGGGATAATACTATACACTGTCACTGTACTAATGACAATGGCTGGGAAGAGGTTAACATCTTGGGGTGATCAAAGGGTCAACTCTGTGCCTAACAAGTGTTATTGTGTGTGATGTGTGCTGATTTTTACTAAACATCTCTTTGTTTCATATCCCTGCTTTGCAGGGATAAGAAACAGAGAGATTGTTCCCTCTGTATAGAGCTCTGTGCTGATTGTCAACACAGGGCTCTGTGCTGTGATTGGACCCAGCATGTCCCAGCCATTAATCATTGGCCAGGACCTGCTGACAGACTCCCGCATGTGTGCACCCTACACCCGGAAACAGGCAGGGATGTACCAGTACATAGGTTTGCCTATACGGGCAACTCATCCGTAGCACAATGCGGGCAGGTGGCCTCTAAGTGGTTAAAAAAAAACAAATGTGACATTTATTTGCTGAACCGTGATGAATGATGGTCATATTTCTTTTAGATTTACCAAAACGATGGAATAGGAGGGCCCACCTATCTATGCATTCACTCTGTATCCAATCAAGCAGGCCCTTGCACTACATCAGGGGTGTGCAAACTGTGGCCCACATGCGGCCCCAGAGAGTTTAGCATCTGGCCCAGGCCCACCTGGAGGGATGCTGGGGGTGCTGTGCAAACATAGCAGCTGTGGCAGCTTACATTGACAAGCCAGGTACATGCACATGTGGAGGGATGCCGTGCAAACCTAGTTGATAGGTGCAAGGTGTGTGTGCTGGTAAACTGCTTCCTATGCCTTACTGGCTCTCACATGCCAAAACTACATACTATGGGTGTTGAATTTAATTGCAGCATCGATGCATCGCGATTCAGCATCGTGATTCTGCATTGATGCTGCAACCAAAATAATCAACTTTAGGATGACGTCATCTGTGCACCTCGCTGTGCCCTGAGTCTCCAAACAGAGCAAAAAGAAACCAAAATGTGTTTTGCCCTGCCTCTCAAAACCGAGCTGCGGGTGTTATCTGCACCCACTTTTCCTGCCTCTCACTGACGTCATCCCCAGCCACATCACCATTTGTTTAGCTGGCTGCTACAGGAGAGGAGACATGTGGAGCAAGTGCCCCTGACTCCCGGTCTCGAGAGAGTCTTCCTCCTCCTCAGCTCACTGTCAAACAGGCTGCTGTGGGAGACCTGAGCCAGTGTCCCACGCTTGTCCTCCACACAACAAGCTGCTACAGGCAGTGGGAGACCCGAGCAAGCCAGAAGAATACTGGATGACCGCACTTGCCCTCCTCACAGGCTGCTGCGGGCAGTGGGAAACCATCATCGGGTACTTAAGTCAGACACATATCTGATGCACCATTGAAATTTGCCAAATTATGACCGTGATAAAATAATAAATAAACTTGATGGTGGACCTAACCGTTAAAGTGACTATGCCATTTCATGAATTATGGTTTATGTATGTCTTATTGTCTTAGTGATTGATTCACATCACAACTTCATTGATACCTTCTTTTTTTGGGCTAAAATTATGGCATTCATCCAAATAGCCACAGTTTGGTTTGAAATTAGGTTTAGACTGAGAAATCGGCTCATCCCTAGATGCCAGTTGCTACTGAAAGATAAAAAAATGTTCATTACCAGAAACCCTAGAAACCTTTGACTGAACCCTGGCTGAGAAAGTCTGGACTAGGCAGTAATATATTTCTCACTTGGTGGGAGAGGAGATGGATATCTACAAGGCCGTGTTCACGCTACTAAATATTTCTTGGGGCTGCAGTTCCTCTGAGCTCCACAAGGTGCTGATCTCACTTCTACCCAGACAGGAAGTCTCTATTAAAGACAGGAAGTGATGTCACCTACAAAAAGGAAGTGACGTCATATATAAATAGGAAGTTCCAGGTGAGAGGTGAGTCCGGAGGAAGTAGAGAGGACACATTGCCCTTAAATGTACAGCAACCCTCCTATTACCCTCCTCACATCCACATCCTAATATTGTGTAACCAATACCATCCAAATAATTCTTACTTTCATTTCTCAAAGCTATCCGTCTACAAGGAAGCCTGTATAGATCACATGACGGCACGAAAGAGGATAGAGGAGGACCGGAGTCACCTGACTGAGAAGATACTAAACCTCAGCCTGGAGATCATCTACCTGCTGACTGGAGAGGTGAGGAGGATTCTGGGAGGTCACATGACATCACTCTTATCTCTATTAATAAAACACAGACCTGACCGGAGAGGTGAGGAGGATTCTGGGAGGTCACATGACATCACTCTTATCTCTAATAATAAAACACAGACCTGACCGGAGAGGTGAGGAGGATTCTGGGAGGTCACATGACATCACTCTTATCTCTATTAATAAAACACAGACCTGACCGGAGAGGTGAGGAGGATTCTGGGATTCTAACATGATGTTCCTATTGGTTCTCCAATACAGAGATATCCTCTTGTGAAGTCAGGTGATCATATGACCATCACAGTACCTCCATGTGACTCCCTAAAACCTGAGAGACACAACATGGAGAAGATTCTAGAAGTCACCAAGAAGATGATGGAGCTGCTGACAGGAGAGGTGAGGAGGATTCTGGGAATTCTGGGACATTATCCAGTAACAGACAAGGGATGTGTCTGGATGGTGACTGTATCATTGTGTGTGTCAGGTTCCTATAAGGTGTCAGGATGTCACAGTCTATTTCTCCATGGAGGAGTGGGAGTATTTAGAAGGACACAAGGATCTCTACAAGGACGTCATGATGGACAATCAGCCGCCCCTCACATCACCGGGTAAGAGGAGACTTTATTTTAAAGGAGAGAGCAGTACGGAGACTCATTCCGGAGTAAAAAAAGAAGGAAACCCCATAGTGTAATTCCGTTTATAAAAATGTATTCAAAAAGTAAATTTTAAATACATTAAATATTCTTAAAATACATATCAATCACTCATCAGCATCTTATCAAAGCAGTCATCACATAACCATATGGGGAGGAACCCAAGCGGTGTCTCCTACCAAAAGCTGCTGGACTCACTAGCGATTGCAGTAACGGTGTCCCCGATCAACGTGTTGACGCCACAAGTGGTGACCCTCAGATGATGTCATTGATGACGAAACGCGTCAAGGGTTGGGCCAAATGACGACCACTTGTGATGACAACAGCATCAACAGATTGGTGTTGATGCTTATATTTCAGCGTTGTCTGGTAAAAGTTTACTTATAAGGGGGTTTATTCATCTCCCGTTCTTCTCACGTGTGGAGGTGATGGTGACAGCTCATTACTGCATTGTTTCAGCTGAGAACTACTTTTAAACACCGTGCAGGATTTTCCTCACTATATCGACTGTGGAATAACCTATATGGGCAATAGATATTGGACTTTCAAATATATATGCACTGTTTATGATAACACACCTATAATGGTTGGACTGTGTTCACTGATATGTTGTTGTTTTGTTTTGTATCTGTACGAGTAACGCTGGCAAAGTAGCTGGTGTAAGTGGTAGCAGCTTCAGCCTTAATTGGCTACACTCATTTACCCATTGAGGGTTTTATATTTGTTTTACTCTCCTCCTAAGAGCTTGTTTTGTGCAGATAGGGGTTCGTGTTGTATTTATTTAATAATAATCATGTGATAACATCCTCAAACAGAAAGTGGTAATGAGGGGGGAGTCCATCGCCCAATGATGGGGGTCTTCAAGATCAGTTTAGTCTTTATCTTAGTTCACCCCTCATCCTCACTCTCCGACCTCTGGTGGGGCTCAGCCCCGCTGTTATTCATGACTAAATCATGGACTAAATAAGGAAGGTCAGGACTTCTTGTGTTGGGAAGATGGCAATGAGTGATAGAGGGGGAGGGGACACTCGTCCTATAATCCCCTCATCACTGTCACTCCTATAGAAGACAGTTCTCGTTGTTTCCTCCCTCTCTGACTAAGGTCCATGAATAAAGAAATGATCTGGTAGGAGATCAGAGGACTCATTTACTAGTTACCTTGAGGGGGGGAATTGTAAGATCCTCAGAGACAAAGCTGCCTGATGTGGGCGGAGTCCTGGTTTAGGGGAACCAATCAGCTGATGTCTAGTAATAATCTTTGTATTTCTATTTTAGTAGATGGACGGGAGATGAGGAAAACCTCAGAGGATTGTCTCACTTTGTCTCCAGACTGTAAAGTAGAAGATGAGGACATCACACAGTATAGTCCAGGAGAAAACCCGACTACCTCAAATGTCCATCCGGCACCACACAGTGTAGATGGACCATCGTATTCCTCTTATCCTGAGGAACCTCAGACTGTGCGGGACGGTGCCGGACCATCGTATTCCTCTTATCCCGAGGAACCTCAGACTGTGCGGGACGGTGCCGGACCATCATATTCCTCATATACTGAGGAACCTCAGACTGTGCGGGACGGTGCCGGACCATCGTATTCCTCTTATCCTGAGGAACCTCAGACTGTGCGGGACGGTGCCGGACCATCATATTCCTCATATCCTGAGGAACCTCAGACTGTGCGGGACGGTGCCGGACCATCATATTCCTCTTATCCTGAGGAACCTCAGACTGTGCGGGACGGTGCCGGACCATCGTATTCCTCTTATCCCGAGGAACCTCAGACTGTGCGGGACGGTGCCGGACCATCGTATTCCTCTTATCCTGAGGAACCTCAGACTGTGCGGGACGGTGCCGGACCATCGTATTCCTCTTATCCTGAGGAACCTCAGACTGTGAGGGACGGTGCCGGACCATCGTATTCCTCTTATCCTGAGGAACCTCAGACTGTGCGGGACGGTGCCGGACCATCGTATTCCTCTTATCCTGAGGAACCTCAGACTGTGAGGGACGGTGCCGGACCATCGTATTCCTCTTATCCCGAGGAACCTCAGACTGTGCGGGACGGTGAGGAACCTCAGACTGTGCGGGACGGTGCCGGACCATCGTATTCCTCTTATCCTGAGGAACCTCAGACTGTGCGGGATGGTGCCGGACCATCGTATTCCTCTTATCCTAAGGAACCTCAGACTGTGCGGGACGGTGCCGGACCATCGTATTCCTCTTATCCCGAGGAACCTCAGACTGTGCGGGACGGTGCCGGACCATCGTATTCCTCTTATCCTAAGGAACCTCAGACTGTGCGGGACGGTGCCGTCCTTCCAACACATAAGAGCTTTTCTTGTCCTGAGTGTGGGAAGTGTTACCACTGTAAATCCAGTCTTTATGCGCATAAAAGATCTCACACAGGTGAGAAGCCACATTGCTGTCCTGAGTGTGGGAAAGTTTTTTTCACAAAGTCCCAGCTTTTCACACATCAGAGGTCTCACACAGGTGAGAAGCCATATTCTTGTGCTGAATGCGGAAAATGTTTTGCACAAAAAACAGGACTTGTCACACATCAGAGGTCTCATACAGGTGAGAAGCCGTATTCATGTTCTGGGTGTGGGAAATGTTTTGTACAAAAATCAGACCTTGTCAGACATGAAAGTTCTCACACGGGTGAGAAGCCGTATTCTTGTTCTGAGTGCGTGAAATGTTTTTCAAGGAAGTCGCATCTTTACAGACATCAGAGGTCACACACGGGTGAGAAGCCGTACTTCTGTCCTGAGTGCGGGAAATGTTTTTCGAGGAAGTCACATCTTTACAGACATCAGAGATCGCATACGGGGGAGAAGCCCTATTCCTGTCCTGAGTGCGGGAAACATTTTTCAGATAAGGCCTCTCACAACAGACATCAGAGATCTCACACGGGGGAGAAGCTCCTTCCTGGTCCTGAGGGTGGGAATTGTCCCTCACTGAAGTCCTGTCTTCCTGTACATCAGGGGGTCCCACACAACCCTGGAGGTGTATTAGTGAGTGCGGGAAATGTCTTGTATATGAATGTTGCTGGACATGTGGGGAAGAAGCACCCCCTGATATACACCTCAGATATACTCCATGGCTGATCTTCATCATGGAAGAAACAGTTGATAAGGAGATCAGAGATCACCAAAGACATGGATGAAGTGTTGTACCGTGTCGGCCATTGATAGCAGGAGAAAAATAAAAATTGAGTCCTTACCTCTCATTGGCTGAGTACATTTTGTGGTGGAAGATTTCACAAACACTTACAGGTCTGTTTAACCACTTCGTCCCTGGAAGGTTTTATCCCCCTTCATGACCGGGACCATTTTTACTATTCAGCACAAAATGTATTCTGCTACATGTCTTTGATAAAGGAAAATCCCAATATGAATATAATTAATTGGTTGTGTGAAAGTTATAGCGTCTACAATAAACTTTATACATAATGGAATTTTCATTTACTTATTTTTATACTTGTAATGGCGGTGATCAGCAACTTATAGTGGGACTGCGGCAGGCAATCGGACACTAACTGACACTGGGGAGTAACTGACACTGACATCACCAGTAACACTAATACAGAGATCAGGGATAATACTATACACTGTCACTGTACTAATAACACTGGCAGGGAAGGTGTTATCATCTAGGGGCGATCAAAGGGTTAAATGTGTGCCTAAAAAGAGTTATTGTGTGCTGCTTTTTACTAAAGATCTCTTTGTTTCATATCCCTGCATTACATGGATAAAAAACAGAGAGATCGTTCCTTCTGTACAGAGCTCTGTACAGATTGTCAACACAGGGCTCTGGGCCGTGGTTGGCCACAACCGATCAGCAGGTCCCAGCCATGAATCATTGGCTGAGACCTGCTGACAGACTCCCTCATGTGCGCGCCCTACGCCCCGGAAACAGGCAGGGATGTACCAGTACATAGGTTTGCCTATAGGGGCCGCTCACCCGTATTACAATGCGGGCAGGTGAACCGTAAGTGGTTAAAAAAAGAACAAAAAAAACGTTTTACGCATTCGCTGATCTGTGTAGAATGTCGATCGTATTTCTTTTAGATTTACCAAAACTATGGAATAGGAGGGCCCACCTATCTAACTATTCACTCTGTATCCAATCAGGCAGGGCCCTCGCACTACATCAGGGGTGTGCAAACCCGTGGCCCCAGAGAGTTTAGTATCCGGCCCAGGCCCGTCTGGAGGGACGCTGGGTGGTGCCGTGCAAACATAGCAGCCGTGGCAGCTTACATTGACAAGCCAGGCACATGCATGTGCGGAGGGATGCCGGGGAATGCCGTGAACACCTAGTTGATGGATGCAAGGTGTGTGTGCTAATGAGGTCAGCTGGTGAACTCCTTCCTGTGTCTTACTGGCTCTCACGTCCCGAATCTACGTACCAGGATGTAATGACGTTTTCTATGAACACAGCAGGGGCTAAGGTAAGGCCTTGTTCTAATAATCAAAGAAAGCTTTTATTTTTATGGAACCGAGGAACATTAATGCTATATTAGTACATGGGGGGGGGGAATTTAGAAAAAGTAAACTCCTTCCCGTGTCTTACTGGCTCTCACGTCCCGAATCTACATACCAGGATGTAATGACGTTTTCTATGAACACAGCAGGGGCTAAGGTAAGGCCTTGTTCTAATAATCAAAGAAAGCTTTTATTTTTATGGCACCGAGGAACATTAATGCTATATTGGTACATGTGGGGGGGGGGGGAATTTAGAAAAAGTAAACTCCTTCCTGTGTCTTACTGGCTCTCACATCCCGAATCTACATACCAGGATGTAATGACGTTTTCTATGAACACAGCAGGGGCTAAGGTAAGGCCATGTTCTAATAATCAAAGAAAGCTTTTATTTTTATGGAACCAAGGAACATTAATGCTATATTGGTACATGGGGGGGGGGGGGAATTTAGAAAAAGTAAACTCCTTCCCGTGTCTTACTGGCTCTCACGTCCCGAATCTACATACCAGGATGTAATGACATTTTCTATGAACACAGCAGGGGCTAAGGTAAGGCCTTGTTCTAATAATCAAAGAAAGCTTTTATTTTTATGGAACCAAGGAACATTAATGCTATATTGGTACATGGGGGGGGGGGGGAATTTAGAAAAAGTAAACTCCTTCCTGTGTCTTACTGGCTCTCACATCCAGAATCTACATACCAGGATGTAATGACATTTTCTATGAACACAGCAGGGGCTAAGGTAAGGCCATGTTCTAATAATCAAAGAAAGCTTTTATTTTTCTGGAACAGAGGAACATTAATGCTATATTGGTACATGGGGGGGGGGATTTAGAAAAAGTAAACTCCTTCCTGTGTCTTACTGGCTCTCACATCCCGAATCTACATACCAGGATGTAATGACGTTTTCTATGAACACAGCAGGGGCTAAGGTAAGGCCTTGTTCTAATAATCAAAGAAAGCTTTTATTTTTATGGAACCGAGGAACATTAATGCTATATTGGTACATGGGGGGGGGGGGATTTAGAAAAAGTAAACAAAAGATGAACTCGGCCTTTAAAGATGGGAAGTATATAGGAGCTGAATGAATAGACCCCCTAGCAGTGTTGTTACCAGACTGCAGCTAGGGGGAGCTCTAATGTATATAGTGTTATCGCAGGAGAGGCATCCCATCTAGCTCACATTATTCCTTACACTGCCAGAGCTGTTTTTGTATTATTTTTGTGCACACGTTAACATTTTGGGCCTGAAGATTAGTTTAAAACCCCCAAACATATATTTTGAATGAATGAATGAATGAAATACTTATATAGCGCACAATGCGAACTGAATCGCCTCTAGGCGCTGTGGCGAGCTTTGATCATCTGCTAAAAGAGGAAGGTCTTGAGTTTTTTCCTAAAAGCCAGGTGATTTTCTTCCAGGCGGATGTTTATTGGTAGAGCATTCCATAGCCGAGGCCCTTGGACAGCGAATCTCCGATCCCCCTTGGATTTATACCGGGCTTTGGGCACGAGGAGGAGGTTTTTGTTGGCTGATCGAAGACTGCGGTTTGGTGTGTAATGATTTATTTTCTCCATTAGGTATTGCGGAGCTTCTCTATGCACGCATTTGTGGGTGAGGCAAAGGGTCTTGAACGTGATCCGATTTTTTACGGTTAGCCAATGTAAGCTCCTCAGTGAAGGAGAAATGGATTCCCAGGGTTTTTTTCCTGTTATCAGCCTTGCCGCCGTGTTTTGGATCAGTTGTAATCGCGCAAGTTGATATTGTGGTAATCCTATGTATAGCGAGTTTGCGTAGTCCAGTCGTGAATTAATGATTGTTCCAACTACCACTGCTTTGTCATTCTTTGGGATAAAAGGGATGAGTCTGCGAAGCATGCGCAGCAGATGGTGAGATCGACTGACTACTGCTCCTATTTGCGCATCCATTGACATTTGTGCGTCTAAAATAACCCCGAGACTCTTGGCTTTGGTCTTTGGGGAGATAGTCTGCCCAAAGACGGTTGGTGGAGACCAGGAGGTTTTGGTTGCGGGCTTATGATTTGGGTGTAAGATAAGAAGCTCTGTCTTTGATTGGTTCAGCTGGAGGGAGTTGGTGGTCATCCAGTCCTCTATTGATTTGAGGCAGTGTTCAAGTTGTTGTTGGTGATCTTTTTTTCCATTGATCCGGAAATAAAGTTGCGTGTCGTCAGCGTAAGAGTGGAAGCAGAGATCTGAGCATCTGATGATTTGAAGGAGTGGGCGAATGTAAATGTTGAAGAGAACGGGTGACAACGGAGAGCCTTGAGGGACTCCGCAGGTGACTGCCCGAGTTTCGGAGAGGAATTTTCCTAGTTTCACTGTCTGTGACCGATTTCCTAGGAAGGACGCGAACCAATGGAGATCTATGTCTTGGACTCCGGCTACTTCTGTGAGGCGGACGAGTAGAGTATTGTGATCTACTGTATCAAACGCTGCACTTAGGTCTAGCAGTACGAGGAGACACGGCTCTCCGTCATCTGCCGCTTCGAGGGCGTCATCCCAAATCTTGAGGAGAGCTGTTTCTGTTCCATGACCCGGGCGGAAGCCTGATTGCAGCGGGTCCAGGAGTTTGTGAGTATCCAGGTGAAGTTGTAGCTGATGTACTACAGCTTTCTCCATGATCTTAGAAATGGTGTTGAGGCTTGTAATTGGCCTACGGTTGTTTGGATCCTGAGGGTCCAGGTTTGGTTTCTTGAGTAGAGGTTTGACGATGCCTTGTTTGAGGATGCTGGGAACAATCCCTTCCCTTTTCTGCCAGCAAAGGCCCTGGAGAACAAAATGGGGGCAGTTCCAATTTTTAATGTCCGATGGTATTAGCTGAACGGTTTATCAATAGTAAATATCACCAAGAAATACACAAAAGTTTATTGTAGGGCCCACAAACACAATATATTACACAATTTTTCAGGTACAATATAAAAAAAAAAAAAGGTTTTGCCGAGTAAACAAATACCCAACATGTCACGCCTTAATATTGTGTGTGCCGGTGCAATGAAGACGAACTTTAGTAACCAAATATTGCTCGGAAGTCTTCATTGTACAGTACAGGACACAGGCAATATATTTCTACACCATGGGTTATAGGTAAGTACCTTCAGGTGTTTGGACACTGGCAAGCTTTTGAAACTTCTGCCTGGGGCACCTCCCCTATAACCCTCCCCCACTCAGTGAGTCCTCAGTTGATGGACCTCTTCTTCTTCACTGACAAATCAACTTCACTATTTTTTTTATTTGAATCCTTCAATGAACATCTCACCGCCCTCGAACACATATATAGAAGCAGTGTATCTGGATCGTTGCAACCTCAGTAAAACCTTTGGAGTTGTACCCAGACCCTACTCTGGGAAGATGGCCATTAATGATGCTTTGGGCACAGGATTCTGTGTGGGGCGCTCACATTGGCACGCTCCGAAACTCATTGAAGTAGCTGCAGGGTGTTCTACAGGTCCAGGGCGGCGGTCCGTCTCTATAGAACCTGGTCCCTGAAGACCCCTGTGATGGAGAAAGATTGGACTTTATATCCAGTCCACCATCATGGACAGGTCACCCTGTACCTTGTTTCCCTTTTCAAATTTGGTGCTAAAATTCGACTACTTAGAACTCAGTCTCAGGTGGATGGTCAGGTTTTACATCACACCACTGGTCACACGCTTTAATACCACTTCCATCTAGAGCCCATATAAGGTATTCAGGCACTTCCTTCTACCTTTAGGCCACTAGGATTGATTGAAGGGCGGTCTAAACCTGGGTTACTGTGTTCGTCTTCCAGACACTCTTACTCTCACCCTACTGCATGACTACCCCACAGATAAATACCCTCACTTGGTGGAGACCAGGAGAAAGGGAGCCAATTGTAAATCACAGGAGAATATTCAGTTGGCTGAAGGTAACTTCAACGCTCAGACTCAGACCGTTGAAACGGTGCTTTCCCTGGAGCAGGACCACCAATGTCCATACCAGACCCTCAATCAAAACTTGAAGGGTGAAAAGCATGCACCCCCTGAACCATACCAGGCCACATGCCCTCATTCCCCATAACATCAAAAGTTCCTGGAGACACTGAGGCGGCTTCTTTAGGAACCAATGGCAGCGGGATGCTGGCCTAGACATAAGCAGTAGAAATATGAGTTCTATATATGATTTTCAGCTTCCACTGAACAGGGGTCCAAATGGTCTAACATTCTGGCATTCATCCAAACATCCAAATAGCCGCGGTTCGGTCCGAAACTAGGTTTAGACCGAGCTATCGGCTCATCACTAGATGTCAATTGCTACTGAGAGACAAAAAAAGTTCATTACCGGAAACCCTAGAAACCTTTGCGGGAACCCTGGCTGGACTGGGCAGTAATATATTTCTCCTTTGGTGGGAGAGGAGATGATCCTATCTACAAAGCCGTGTTTGCACTACTAGACATTTCTTGGGGCTGCAGTTCCTCTGAGCTCCACAAGATGGTGATCTCACTTCTACCTAGAAAGGAAGTCTCTATGGAAAACAGGAAGTGATGTCAGGCACAGACAGGAAGTTCCGGGTGAGAGGTGAGGCGGGAGGAAGTAGCGAGGGGACATTCCGGAAAGTGGCAGCAGAAGAGGTAATATCATTTTATTTTTTATTTACACTGAGTAACCCCCCCGTCATGTCCGTCCTCTTCCTCCATAGTCACTGTGATATCTTTTATCTCCAGCAGATGATGATACATACATATATAGTGTGGGAACCTAGATGGACCTCTTCAGGGTCAGAACATTCCCCCTCACCTATGGGGCCGAAACATTCTCTTCATTTTGGAGATAAATTTGAGTAATATGTTCCTCTAAACAAACAGCACTGACAATAAATAGGCAAGACAATGACCATCCTGAACATGCATGACCTACAGAGGGTAATTATTACACCACGCAGGCAGCCGACGGACAATCATTACACTATGCAGCCAATACAATGATGGAGTGCAGGGGTCAGGAGTATGAAGCATAGAGCCCCTTACATTGGTGGTCAGGAGGAAAAAAACAATCCCCCGGCCTGCCATGAAAAATAGGTTCCATCATTAGTGGCAGAGGGAGGAAAATTCTGAGGGAAGTAGAGAAGCCGAGGGGTCTGTGAGGAGTATAAAGACTTTAAAGGCCCCTTAGTAGGTCTTACCAGATTTCTGGTAATTATCCTGATTAGCTGGCAAAACAAACAAGGAGGTTCCCCTTCCCTGACCTCATAGCACTGCCTCAGAGCAAAACATGAAGACAGAAGAAGGATGGTATTTATCATTCATTATCTTCAGAGCTAAAACTAATCAAAACCAGTTCAGAAATAAAACAAACCCAACGGAGAAAAAACTATTTATGATCCAGCAGGTCCCGGGACCTTGAAAATGTAACAACATTGAACAGTCCAAATGAAATGTGTCCTTTTAGGGCCAGTAGCCCTTAAATGTACAGAAACCCTGCTATTACCCCTCCCCCCCCTCACATCCTAATATTGTGTGACCAACACCATCCGAATAATTCTTACTTTCGTTTCCCAAAGTTATCCGTCTACAAGGAGACCTGTATAGATCAAATGATGATACCAATGAAGATGGAGGAGGACCGGAGTCACATGACTGAGGAGATACTAAACCTCACCCTGGAGATCATCTACCTGCTGACCGGAGAGGTGAGGAGGATTCTGGGAGGTCACATGACATCACTCTTATCTCTATTAATAAAACACAGACCTGACCGGAGAGGTGAGGAGGATTCTGGGAGGTCACATGACATCACTCTTATCTCTATTAATAAAACACAGACCTGACCGGAGAGGTGAGGAGGATTCTGGGAGGTCACATGACATCACTCTTATCTCTATTAATAAAACACAGACCTGACCAGAGAGGTGAGGAGAATTCTGGGAGGTCACGTGACATCACTCTTATCTCTATTAATAAAACACAGACCTGACCGGAGAGGTGAGGAGGATTCTGGGAGGTCACATGACATCACTCTTATCTCTATTAATAAAACACAGACCTGACCGGAGAGGTGAGGAGGATTCTGGGAGGTCACATGACATCACTCTTATCTCTATTAATAAAACACAGACCTGACCGGAGAGGTGAGGAGGATTCTGGGAGGCCACATGACATTACTCTTATCTCTATTAATAAAACACAGACCTGACCGGAGAGGTGAGGAGGATTCTGGGAGGTCACATGACATCACTCTTATCTCTATTAATAAAACACAGACCTGACCGGAGAGGTGAGGAGGATTCTGGGATTCTAACATGATGTTCCTATTGGTTCCTCAATACAGAGATTTCCTCTTGTGAAGTCCGGTGATCATATGACCATCACAGTGCCTCCATGTGACTCCCTAAAACCTGAGAGACACAACATGGAGAAGATTCTAGAAGTCACCAAGAAGATGATGGAGCTGCTGACAGGAGAGGTGAGGAGGATTCTGGGAATTCTGGGACATTATCCAGTAACAGACAAGGGATGTGTCTGGATGGTGACTGTATCATTGTGTGTGTCAGGTTCCTATAAGGTGTCAGGATGTCACTGTCTATTTCTCCATGGAGGAGTGGGAGTATTTAGAAGGACACAAGGATCTCTACAAGGACGTCATGATGGCCAATCAGCCGCCCCTCACATCACCGGGTAAGAGGAGACTTTATTGTAAAGGAGAGAGCAGTACGGAGGCTCCACCTAGATCCCCCATCATCTGATAAACACATAGAAACAATGTATTCAGTCAGTGTGTGTGTTTCCTACAGATGGATCCAGTAATGGGAACCCACCAGAGAGATGTCCCCGTCCTCTGTATTCCCGGGATTCCACACAGGAAGATCACACCATCCCTCACTGGTACAAGGTTGGTAGGTCGGAGCATCTAGAACATGGACTCGTGGAGACAATCTATGGATTTTATTTGATAGCAAATCTTTTTTATAATTATTTGGTTCAGGGTGAAGATCTGATAGATATAAAAATTGAGGTTAAATCAGAAGAAGAAGAGAGGTATGTGAGGGATGATCAGCAGTCTATGGAGGAGGATGGAATAACGGGGACATTTATAGAGGAGGACACTCCTACAGAGATCAGCACAGGTGGGTCATTAACACTAAATCCATTCCTCCACCCATACTGCTCACTGATTGGTCCAGAAGAGGGCAAGGACTGGGTGATATCACTTTCCTGGTTTAGGGGAACCAATCAGCTGATGTCTAGTAATAATCTTTGTATTTCTATTTTAGTAGATGGACGGGAGATGAAGAAAACCTCAGAGGATTGTCTCACTTTGTCTCCAGACTGTAAAGTAGAAGATGAGGACATCACACAGTATAGTCCAGGAGAAAACCCGACTACCTCAAATGTCCATCCGGCACCACACAGTGTAGATGGACCATCGTATTCCTCTTATCCCGAGGAACCTCAGACTGTGCGGGACGGTGCCGGACCATCGTATTCCTCTTATCCCGAGGAACCTCAGACTGTGCGGGACGGTGCCGGACCATCGTATTCCTCTTATCCCGAGGAACCTCAGACTGTGCGGGACGGTGCCGGACCATCGTATTCCTCTTATCCCGAGGAACCTCAGACTGTGCGGGACGGTGCCAGACCATCGTATTCCTCTTATCCTGAGGAACCTCAGACTGTGCGGGACGGTGCCGGACCATCGTATTCCTCTTATCCCGAGGAACCTCAGACTGTGCGGGACGGTGCCGGACCATCGTATTCCTCTTATCCCGAGGAACCTCAGACTGTGCGGGACGGTGCCGGACCATCGTATTCCTCTTATCCTGAGGAACCTCAGACTGTGCGGGACGGTGCCGGACCATCGTATTCCTCTTATCCTGAGGAACCTCAGACTGTGCGGGACGGTGCCGGACCATCGTATTCCTCTTATCCTGAGGAACCTCAGACTGTGCGGGACAGTGCCGCACCATCGTATTCCTCTTATCCCGAGGAACCTCAGACTGTGCGGGACGGTGCCGGACCATCGTATTCCTCTTATCCCGAGGAACCTCAGACTGTGCGGGATGGTGCCGGACCATCGTATTCCTCTTATCCTGAGGAACCTCAGACTGTGCGGGACGGTGCCGGACCATCGTATTCCTCTTATCCCGAGGAACCTCAGACTGTGCGGGACGGTGCCGGACCATCGTATTCCTCTTATCCCGAGGAACCTCAGACTGTGAGGGACGGTGCCAATTTTTGTGTGCATAAAAGATCTCACACACGTGATAAGCGGTATTCCTGCTCTGAATGCGGGAAGTGTTTCATTTTTCAATCAAAACTTAATGTGCATAAAAGATCTCACACAGGAGAGAAACCATATTCCTGCCCTGAGTGCGGGAAGTTTTTCAGATTTCAATCCAGTCTTTATGAACATAAAAGATCTCACACAGGTGAGAAGCCATATTCCTGTACTGAGTGCGGGAAAGTTTTCAATTTTAAATCCAGACTTATTGTTCATATAAGATCTCACACAGGTGAGAAGCCGTATTCCTGTTCTGAGTGTGGGAAATTGTTTTTAACAAAGTCCCATCTTTCCACACATCAGAGTTCTCACAAGGTTCAGACTGTGAGGGATGGTGCCGTACTTTCAACAGATAAAAGGTTTTCCTGTACTGAGTGCGGGAAGTGTTTCAATTTTAAATCCAGTCTTCATGTGCATAAAAGATCTCACACAGGTGATAAGCCGTATTCCTGCTCTGAGTGTGATAAAGTTTTTTTAACAAAGTCCCAGCTTTCCACACATCAGAGGTCTCACACGGGGGGGAAGCCCTATTCCTGTTCTATGTGCGGGAAATGTTTTTCATTGAAGTTCAATCTTTACAGACATCAGAGATCTCATACAGGGGAGAAGCCGTATTCCTGTCCTGACTGCGGGAAAAGTTTTTCAAGCAAGTCACATCTATGCAGACATCAGAGACTGCACACGGGGGAGAAGCCGTATTCCTGTCCCGATTGCGGGAAATGTTTTGTGCAAAAAACACAGCTCGTCAGACATCAAAGTTCTCACACGGGGGAAAAGCCGTATTCTTGTTCTGAGTGCGGGAAATGCTTTTCACAGAAGTCACATCTTTGCAGACATCAGAGATCTCACATGGGGGAGAAGCCGTATTCCTGTTCTGAGTGCGGGAAATGTTTTGTACAAAAAACACAGCTTGTCAGACATCAAAGTTCCCATACGGGGGAAAAGCAGTATTCTTGTTCTGAGTGCGGGAAATGTTTTTCACAGAAGGTCACTCTGTACAAACATCAGAGATCGCACACGGGGAGAAGCCGTATTCCTGTCCTGAGTGAGGGAATTGTTCCTCACTGAAGTCCTGTCTTCTTGTAGATCAGGGGGTCCCACACAACCCTCGAGCTGTAACGCTGTACCCCAAAAAAAATGTATATAAGTTTTCTTTTGGTGGTATCTGGGGTGTTATAATTTTCTAAATATACGAAAAAAGACCTAAAATCTAATAAAAAAAAAAAAAAAATTTCTTCACAAGTTTTGACGAAATTTATTCTGCTATATGTATTTGCTAAAAAAAATACTAATATGCGTATATTAATTGATATATATATATATATATATATATATATATATATATATATATATATATATATACAGTATACTGGAAATTTCATTTGCTTATTTTTATACTAGTAATGGCGTATATAGTAGGACTGTGATAGTGTGGCGGACAATCCGATACTAACTGACACTGAGAGAAATTGACACTGACATCACCAGTAAGACTAATAGGGGTAATCAGGGATAATACTATACACTGTCACTGTACTAATGACACTGGCTGAGAAGAAAGCTTTTATTTTTCTGCAATCGAGGTACATTATCGGTGCATAGAGGGGGCCGGAATTTAGAAAAAGTGAACAAAAGGTGAACTCATCCTTTAACCACTTGGGCACTTATACTCTCTTCCTGCCCAGACCAATTTTCAGTTCTTAGGGCTCTCACATTTTGAATGACAATTACTCAGTCATGCAGCACTGTACCCATATAAAAATGTTGGCCTTTTTTTTTTTTTACACACAAATAGAGCTTTCTTTTTGTGGTATTTAATCACAACATTTAAAATTTTATTTAAAAATTGAATTTTTAATTTAAGTTAAAATTTATTTTTTTTTTAAAAAAAATTCTGCGCTGTGAATTAAAAAAAGACCGAAAATTTTGTAAAAATAAAATGCATTTTTCTTCGTTTCTGTTATAACATTTTGCAAATTAGTAATTTTTCTTCATAAATTTTGGCCAAAATTTATACTGCTTAATTTCTTTGGTAAAAAAAATAACCCAAATCAGTGTATATTATTTGGTCTTTGTAAAAGAGTCTATGAAGCTATGGTGCCAATCATTGAAAATTGATCAATCATGATGTACAGACGGCCAAATCTAATTTCTTGAGGCCCTGAAATGTCAGGACAGGACAAATACCCCCAAATGACCCCTTTGTGTAAAGAAGACAGTCCAAAGTATTTAGCAAGAGGCATAGCGAATTTTTTGAATTTGCAATTTTTTCCCCCAGAATGCTTTTGAAAATGAGGAAATGTATATATTTTTTTTTCCACAAAATTGTCACATTTACAAGATTTTTCTCTCACACGGCATAGGCACACTTGCAATTACACACCAAAACACATTCTGCCACTCCTCCTGAGTATGGCGATACCGCATGTGTGAGATCCACAGCCTGTCCACATACAGAGGCCCAACATCCAAGTAGCACCTTCAGGTGTTCTAGGAGCATCAGTTACACGTGACGACCTATCACACTTTTGAAGGCTTTGAAACACCAAGACAATGGAAATGCCCAAAAAATTTGACAATTTTGGAAAGCAAGCACCCCCAAACTATATTCTATGAAGCATAATGAGTGTTTTGAACATGTCATTTTTTCCCACAAGTTTTTGCAAAAAGTGGAAAGAAAATGAAAACACACATGACAGATTTTTTTTTTACACACATGACAGATGTTGATCACTGGGACAGATTTATGCAGGTGACATATGTTGATCACTGGGACAGAAGTGCACAGATGGCAGATGTTGATCACTGGGACAGAAGTATGCAGATGACAGATGTTGCTCACTGGGACAGATAGCAGATGTTGATCACTGGGACAGATGTGCGCAGATGACAGATGTTGATCACTGGGACAGATGTATGCAGATGACAGATGTTAATCACTGGGATGGATGTGTGCAGATGTATAACACTGGGACAGATGTTGCTCACTGGGACAGATGTACGCAGGCGACAGATGTTGATCACTGGGACAGATGTGCGCAGGCGACAGATGTTGATCACTGGGACAGATGTATGCAGATGTTGATCACTGGGACTGATTTTGATCACTGGGACAGAAGTATGCAGATGACAGATGTTGATCACTGGGATAGATGTGCGCAGATTTTGAACATTGGGACAGATGTTGCTCACTGGGACAGATGTGCTCAGATGTTGCTCACTGGGACAGATGTACGCAGGGGACAGGTGTTGATCACTGGGACAGATGTGTGCAGGAGACAGATGTTGATCACTGGGACAGATGTATGCAGATGACAGATATTGATCACTGGGACAGGTGTTGATCACTGGGACAGAAGTATGCAGATGACAGATGTTTATCACTGGGATAGATGTGCGCAGATGTTGAACATTGGGACAGATGTTGCTCACTGGGACAGATGTGCTCAGATGTTGCTCACTGGGACAGATGTACGCAGGGGACAGATGTTGATCACTGAGACTGATGTTGATTACTGGGACAGAAGTATGCAGATGACAGATGTTGATCACTGGGACAGAAGTATGCAGTTGACAGATGTTGATCACTGGGACAGAAGTATGCCGTTGACAGATGTTGATCACTGGGACAGATGTGCGCAGATGACATGTTGATCACTGGGACTGATGTTGGTCACTGGGACAGAAGTATACAGTTGACAGATGTTGATCACTGGGACAGAAGTATGAAGATAACAGATGATCACTGGGACAGATGTGCGCAGGCGACAGATGTTGATCACTGGGACAGAAGTATGCAAATGACAGATGTTGATCACTGGGACAGAAGTATGCAGATGACTGATGTTGATCACTGGGACAGATGTGCGCAGATGACAGATGTTGATTACTGGGACAGATGTGCGTAGATGACAGATGTTGATCACTGGGACTGATGTTGGTCACTGGGACAGAAGTATGCAGGTGACAGATGATCACTGGGACAGATGTGCGCAGGTGACAGATGTTGATCACTGGGACAGAAGTATGAAGATAACAGATGATCACTGGGACAGATGTGCGCAGGCGACAGATGTTGATCACTGGGACAGATGTATGCAGATGACAGATGTTGATCACTGGGACAGAAGTATGCAGATGACAGATGTTGATCACTGGGACAGAAGTATGCAGTTGACAGATGTTGATCACTGGGACAGATGTGCGCAGATGACAGATGTTGATCACTGGGACTGATGTTGGTCACTGGGACAGAAGTATGCAGATGACTGATGTTGATCACTGGGACAGATGTGCGCAGATGACAGATGTTGATCACTGGGACAGAAGTATGCAAATGACAAATGTTGATCACTGGGACAGAACTATGCAGATGACTGATGTTGATCACTGGGACAGATGTGCGCAGATGACAGATGTTGATCACTGGGACAGATGTGCGCAGGCGACAGATGTTGATCACTGGGACAGATGTATGCAGATGACAGATGTTGATCACTGGGACAGATGTTGATCACTGGGACAGAAGTATGCAGATGACAGATGTTGATCACTGGGATAGATGTGCGCAGATGTTGAACATTGGGACAGATGTGCTCAGATGTTGCTCACTGGGACAGATGTACGCAGGGGACAGATGTTGATCACTGAGACTGATGTTGATCACTGGGACAGAAGTATGCAGATGACAGATGTTGATCACTGGGACAGAAGTATGCAGTTGACAGATGTTGATCACTGGGACAGATGTGCGCAGATGACAGATGTTGATCACTGGTACTGATGTTGGTCACTGGGACAGAAGTATGCAGGTGACAGATGTTGATCACTGGGACTGATGTTGGTCACTGGGACAGAAGTATGCAGGTGACAGATGTTGATCACTGGGACAGAAGTATGAAGATAACAGATGATCACTGGGACAGATGTGCGCAGGCGACAGATGTTGATCACTGGGACAGAAGTATGCAAATGACAGATGTTGATCACTGGGACAGAAGTATGCAGATGACTGATGTTGATCACTGGGACAGATGTGCGCAGATGACAGATGTTGATCACTGGGACAGAAGTATGCAGATGACAGATGTTGATCACTGGGACAGAAGTATTCAGATGACAGATGTTGATCACTGGGACAGATGTGCGCAGATGACAGATGTTGATCACTGGGACTGATGTTGGTCACTGGGACAGAAGTATGCAGGTGACAGATGTTGATCACTGGGACAGAAGTATGAAGATAACAGATGATCACTGGGACAGATGTGCGCAGGCGACAGATGTTGATCACTGGGACAGAAGTATGCAAATGACAGATGTTGATCACTGGGACAGAAGTATGCAGATGACTGATGTTGATCACTGGGACAGATGTGCGCAGATGACAGATGTTGATCACTGGGACAGAAGTATGCAAATGACAGATGTTGATCACTGGGACAGAACTATGCAGATGACTGATGTTGATCACTGGGACAGATGTGCGCAGGCGACAGATGTTGATCACTGGGACAGATGTATGCAGATGACAGATGTTGATCACTGGGACTGATGTTGATCACTGGGACAGAAGTATGCATATGACAGATGTTGATCACTGGGATAGATGTGCGCAGATGTTGAACATTGGGACAGATGTTGCTCACTGGGACAGATGTACGCAGGGGACAGATGTTGATCACTGGGACAGATGTGCGCAGGCGACAGATGTTGATCACTGGGACTGATGTTGATCACTGACAAGATCAGTGTTGGTTTCTAAGATCAGGGAACCCTTGTTTGCCCCATGGGAGGATGAGGACAGACCACCACTAGGGTGTCAAATGTTTCTATTTTTCCAGCCACGGAGGGGTTGAAGGTTAGCTTAACTGGTAGATAGCTGGAAATTCTGGGTGCCAATGCCCCATATCTCTGACTCCTTCAACTTATGCAAGGGCAAGTGTTTGAGGTGCTTGTTGTAGAAGTCTCGGTAGAGTAGGGTCTCTTTTCCCCCCAAGTTTCCAGAACGCCCTTTGTCTAGATTCCTTCCACTTGGATAGGCCCACCGGGAAAAGGTCCCATGAGCTTGGCAGGGAACTTGCGAGAAGTGGTAGTATTAGCCTGTCCTGTGGTCTGTATCTGTGCCCCTTCTTGATAGGCTTTGTTTGTGTCTCTGTTGAGCCCCAGAGGGCCGTATGCACCAGGTCTCCGTGACTGGGCACTTGAGGTCTATGAGGGCGGATTATCTGGTTGTTCCAAAACAGCAGTGGGGGCCCTCTGAGACAGTTTAGGCTCCTGCTGTGGCTTCCTTACCTCTCTGCCTTTTCGAGCTATCTGCTGTAGGTTGGCATCCTCCTTCACCAGGGCCCTCTGTGGTTTCCTGTCGGCTTCTCGGAACTCGGGGCATATTTTAGTGGATTCGTGCAGAGACGTCAGTAATGACTACTTGGCTCATAGTTATCTCTGCAGGAACGACCAGTGGCATAACTAGAACCTTCAGGGCCCCGATGCAAGAAACCATGAAGGTCCCCCTGAACCCCAGCCAGGGCCCTTCCCTCTGAGTCCGGCGGTGGAACTCCAGGGTGTGGTCACAGGTATGACCTTTGTGAGCCCTGTAGTTCCACCACTGGCATCAGTAGTTTTTTTTTATTATTTTTTATTTTTAGGTGCCCCATTGGGGGACTGTCCCTAGGCAGGATGGGGTCCCCGTTCCCAGAAGAGATGAGGTCCTTTTCTCCAGGGCAGATGAAGTTACTGCACCCAGGTGAGAAGGGGTCCCTGTCCCCAGGATAGTTGGGGGTCCCTGTCCCCACGTGAGAAGGGGTCCCTGTCCCCCGGGGGAGATGGAGGGGGTATGTAATGGTGTGTGGGGGATGGGGTCCTCTCACTCACCATGACCAAGCTGTAGGCTGAGCACTCAACCATGTTGGCCTGGGCTCCATCCAGTGTGCTAGATGGGCAATCGGCATATCTCCCAGAAAGACCTTTCATCATCTGTGTATGACGGGGGAGGAGGGGGGCTGGCAGACAAGCCCGCAGTGTCCTCCAGGGAGCTCTCATAGGGCTGCACTGCATCTGTGTGCTTAAAGTTTACCCGGGAGAAGTATGCAGTGCAGTGTGGGCCGGACTCAGGGGGGGGCGGGACTCTGGCTGGGGAGAACAGACATCGGACTGAGCGGCAATGCATGGAACAGGAGAGGGGTACTCTGAGGAGCCGGCCGAGAACACAGGTCATGCGGGGAATGCACAACTAAAGAGCAGCCAGTGCGATAGTCGAGCATGGAGTTCTGCTAGTCACCCTCCACCTCCAGCCACCCGTGTGCATGGTGCACTGGTACCCCTAGCTGCCTATGCTGCTGTCGGCCATATGTAGAGGGTGCTGCATAGGCCCCCTGCATCACAGGGCCCGGTTGCGGTCTCGACTGCTGCACCCCCTATAGTTACGCCCCTGGGAACGACTGTAGGGTTTGAAGTCTGCTTAGGTTGTGAGACACTCTTGGCAGGCTGTGTGGTGATTTTAGCTGCCAGGGAGGGTTCATCATTTCCATCATTTGAGACATCTGTGACTTCAGCATGGTTATTTCCAAATTGGCCTTGGTTACCCCCACTGAACTGACATCGACCAGAAATGCTCATGCTGGCCTGGCTACGACATCTTTGCCCTCAAACATTGCTTCTTCCTCCCTCGCTACCTTAATGAGCTCAGGATACTTTAATGACATGGCATCGGCTAAAGTCTTCGGCTGAATCAAGACTGGATCAGATCGTGGAGCACATCTCAAGATCTGCAACATTCTAGCTTGATCTAGGATGAATATTGTTGGTGTCAAGAGTCACCACTCAGTCCACACTGTGATATCTTCGCTAAATGAGAACTCCTTTTACCACAGCTGGTCGAGTGTCAAGTGTTCCCTCTCCCTGCTTCCTGGGCCTCCTCATGACTCTCCCCTTGATGGCCTCATGTGTCTCCAATGGTCTCTCTCATACACCATCACCCTGCTCCCTAGGCCTCTCAGGGGCTGCAGCCCATGGCCCATATTCTACAATGGAGCCACTCATCTTTGGGACTACGTGTCCCACGGTACTCCTCTCCATTGGTCCCTTTCTGCCTGCCAATGAGGAAGCAGAGAAAAGTAGCAGAGCGGTTGGCTGTCCTTGCTCCACTGCACCCACTTTATTCATTACCCTAAACCATAGAAACCTTTGGAGGAACTCTGCCTGAGAAAGTCTGGACTAGGCAGTATTATACACTATATTATCAAATGTATTGGGACGCCTGCCTTTACACACACGTGAACGTTTATGGCATTCTAGTTTTAGCTCATAAGGTTCAATATTGAGTTGGCCCACCCTTTGCAGCTATAACAGCTTCAAATCTTCTTGGAAGGCCGTCCACAAGGTTTAGTTCCTCCACCCCAAATTTGCTCACCCATTTCTTTAGGACCTTGCTTTTTGCACCGGTTCATGTTGGAACAGGAAGGGGCCAATAAATGCAGGTGTCCCAATACATTGTAGTAATATATGTAATATGTGTATATATGTATAATATATGTATAATGTATGTAATATAGTGTATTTCTATCCCCCTCGGTGGGAGTGGAGGTGATCCCATCCACAATGATATACAGTACATACACACACAGCACAAGGTCTTCACACTACGAGAGGTTTCTCAGGGCTGCAGTTCCTCTGAGCTCCACAAGATGGTGATCTCACTTCTACCCAGACAGGAAGTCTCTATGGAAGACAGGAAGTGATGTCAGGTTACAAATAGGAAGTTCCGAGTGAGAGGTGAGTCGGAAAGACGTAGAGAGGAGACATTGCTGGAAGTGGCAGCAGAGGAGGTAATAAGATAATATTTTCTATTTACACCCAGTAACCCCCCCCCCCCCGTCATGTCCGTCCTCTTCCTCCATAGTCACTGTGACGTCTTTTATCTCCAGCAGATGAGGATACACACATATATAGCGTGGAAACCTAGATTAACCCCGTCGGGGGCAGAACATTCCCCCACTTACGGGGCCGGAACATTCTCTTCATTTTGGAGATAAATTCTAGTAATATGTTCCTCTAAACAAACAACACTGACCATAAATAGACAAGACAATGACCATCCTGACCATACATGACCTACAGAGGGCAATTATTACACCACACAGGCAGCCAATGGACAATCATTACAATATGCAGCCAACACAACGATGGAGTGACGGGGTCAGGAGTATGGAGCATAGAGCCCCTTACATTGCTGGTCAGGAGGAAGAAAACATCCCCTGGCCTGCCATGAAGAATATGTTCCATCATTAGTGTCAGGGGGAGGAAAATACTGAGGGAAGTCGAGGAGCTGAGGGGTCTGTGAGGAGTAATGGGTAGATGATGGACTTTAAGGGCCCCATAGTGGGTAGTGGGGAGCCATGCAGTCAGAGTTCTGGCAATTAGCCTAATTAGCTGGCAAAACAAACAAGGAGGTTTCCCCTCTCTGGACATCAGGAGGACCCTACACTGACCGCACAGCACATTCCTTAGCTGCAGATCTAAAACTAATCAAAACCAGTTCAGAAATAAAACAAACCCAACAGAGAAAAAACTATTTATGATCCATTAAATAGTCCAAAAGAAATGTGTTCCCATGGGGGCAGTAGTCCTTGTACAACAAGCTTCCTATTACCCCCTCACATCCTATTATTGTGTGACCAACACCATCCACATAATTCTTACTTTCATTTCCCAAAGTTATCCGTCTACAAGGAGATCTGTATAGATCACGTGACCTCACCAATGAGGATGGAGGAGGACCGGAGTCACATGACTGAGAAGATGCTAAACCTCACCCTGGAGATCATCTACCTGCTGACCGGAGAGGTGAGGAGGATTCTGGGAGGTCACATGACATCACTCTTATCTCTATTAATAAAACACAGACCTGACCGGAGAGGTGAGGAGGATTCTGGGAGGTCACATGACATCACTCTTATCTCTATTAATAAAACTCAGACCTGACCGGAGAGGAGAGAAGGATTCTGGGATTCTAACATGATGTTCCTATTGGTTCCCCAATACAGAGATTTCCTCTTGTGAAGTCCGGTGATCATATGACCATCACAGTGCCTCCATGTGACTCCCTAAAACCTGAGAGACACAACATGGAGAAGATTCTAGAAGTCACCAAGAAGATGATGGAGCTGCTGACAGGAGAGGTGAGGAGGATTCTGGGAATTGTGGGACATTATCCAGTAACAGACAAGGGATGTGTCTGGATGGTGACTGTATCATTGTGTGTGTCAGGTTCCTATAAGGTGTCAGGATGTCACTGTCTATTTCTCCATGGAGGAGTGGGAGTATTTAGAAGGACACAAGGATCTCTACAAGGACGTCATGATGGCCAATCAGCCGCCCCTCACATCACCGGGTAAGAGGAGACTTTATTGTAAAGGAGAGAGCAGTACGGAGGCTCCACCCATCCCCCATCATCTGATAAACACATAGAAACAATGTATTTAGTCCTAACAATAAAAGTGATGGTATTTGTGTAGTGTTTTTTGCACACAAACACAATGATAATATTGTGATAACATCCTCCTACAGAAAGTGATAATGGGGGAGGAGTCAATAACCCAATGATGGGGGTCTTCAGGATCAGTCCAGTCTTCATCTTGGTTGTTCTCCCCCCATCCTCACTCTCTGACCTCTGGTGGGGCTCAGCCCCGCTGTTATTCATGACAAAGCTGCCTGATGTGGGCAGAGTTCTTTTTTAGGGGAACCAATCAGCTGATGTCTAGTAATAATCTTTGTATTTCTATTTTAGTAGATGGACGGGAGATGAGGAAAACCTCAGAGGATTGTCTCACTTTGTCTCCAGACTGTAAAGTAGAAGATGAGGACATCACACAGTATAGTCCAGGAGAAAACCCGACTACCTCAAATGTCCATCCGGCACCACACAGTGTAGATGGACCATCGTATTCCTCTTATCCCGAGGAACCTCAGACTCTGCGGGACGGTGCCGGACCATCGTATTCTTCTTATCTCGAGGAACCTCAGACTGTGCGGGGCGGTGCCGGACCATCGTATTCCTCTTATCCCGAGGAACCTCAGACTGTGCGGGACGGTGCCGGACCATCGTATTCCTCTTATCCTGAGGAACCTCAGACTGTGCGGGACATTGCCGGACCATCGTATTCCTCTTATCCTGAGGAACCTCAGACTGTGCGGGACGGTGCCAGACCATCGTATTCCTCTTATCCTGAGAAACCTCAGACTGTGAGGGATGGTGCTGTCCTCCCAACAGATAAGAGGATTGCCTGTACTGAGTGTGGGAAATGTTTCCGTTTTAAATCCCGTCTCAATGAACATAAAAGATCTCACACAGGAGAGAACCCATATTCTTGCCCTGAGTGTGGGAAGTGTTTCAGATTTCAATCCAGTCTTTATGCACATAAAAGATCTCACACAGGTGAGAAGCCACATTTCTGTCCTGAGTGCGGGAAACGTTTCAACTTTAAATCCAGACTTATTGTGCATATAAGATCTCACCCAGGGGAGAAGCCGTATTCCTGTTCTGTGTGCAGGAAAGTATGTTTAACAGAGTCCCAGCTTTCCAAACATCTGAGATCTCACAAGGTTCAGACTGTGAAGAACGGTGCCAAACTCCCAACAGATAAAAGGTTTTCCTGTACTGAGTGCGGGAAATGTTTCCATTTTAAATCCCGTCTTAATGTGCACAAAAGAACCCACACAGGAGAGAAACCATATTCCTGTTCTGAGTGCGGGAAGTGTTTCAGAGTTAAATCAAAACTTAATGTGCATAAAAGATCTCACACAGGGGAGAAGCCGTATTCCTGTTCTGAGTGTGGGAAAGTTTTTTTAACGAAGTCCTATCTTTCCACACATCAGAGGTCTCACACAGGTGAGAAACCATATCACTGCCCCGAGTGCGGTAAAATGTTTTTAACTAAGCCCCAGCTTTCCAATCATCAGTGGTGTCACACAGGCGAGAAGCCGTATTCCTGTCCCGAGTGCGGGAAATGTTTTTCAAGGAAGTCACATCTTTGCAGACATCAGAGATCGCATACAGGGGAGAAGCCGTATACCCGTTCTGAAAGCAGGAAACGTTCTGTACGAAAACCAAACCTTGTCAAACATCAAAGGTCTCGCACGGGGGAGAAGCCGTATTCCTGTCCCGATTGCAGGAAGTGTTTCTCAAGGAAGTCGCATCTTCACAGACATCAGAGAGTGCACACGGGGGAGAAGCCATATTCCTGCCCTGAGTGCGGGAAATGTTTTTCAAGTAAGTCACATCGTGACAGACATCAGCGATTACACACGAGGGAGAAGCCGTATTACTGTCCTGAGTGAGGGAAATGTTCCTCACTGAAGTCCTGGCTTCCTGTACATCGGGGGTTCCACACAACCCTGGAGGTGTATTAGTGAGTGCGGGAAATGTCTTGTATATGAATGTTGCTGGACATGTGGGGAAGAAGCACACCCTGATATACACCTCAGATATACTCCATGGCTGATCTTCATCATGGAAGAAACAGTTCATAGACCTCAACCATAGCCTGAGCTTTTGACAAAGATGTCCTATGGAATGGATGATACTACAGTGCCATCTAGAGGTCGGATTGGTAAATGTTTCTCCCATTGAAACATAGTATTGAGAAAGGGGCCACACCCATGTGGGGGGGATAATAAAACTTTCCAAAATAAAAAGGCAACAACATAAGAAACGGCAAGAAATAGTTGATAAGGAGATCAGAGATCACCAAAGACATGGATGAAGTGTTGTACCGTGTCGGCCATTGATAGCAGGAGAAAAATAAAAAATGGAGTTCTTACCTCTCATTGGCTGAGTACATTTTGTGGTGTAAATTTCTTGCAAGAGTTCTGTTTTCTCAAGTCGTCTTTCAGGATGAAACGCGTTAACCCCCACCACTTAAAAGGCCGGTCCTCTAGGCCTTTTAAAATAAAAATGGAGTCATTACCTCTCATTGGCTGAGTACATTTTGTGGTGTTAACTTCTTGCAAGAGGTCTGTTTTCTCAAGTCGTCTTTCAGGACGAAACGCGTTAACCCCCACCACTTAAAAGGCCGGTCCTCTAGGCCTTTTAAAATAAAAATGGAGTCATTACCTCTCATTGACTGAGTACATTTTGTGGTGTTAACTTCTTGCAAGAGTTCTGTTTTCTCAAGTCGTCTTTCGGGTCGAAACACGTTCACCCCGCCACTTAAAAGGCTGGTCCCCTAGGCCTTTTAAAATAAAAATGGAGTCATTACCTCTCATTGGATGAGTACATTTTGAGGTGTTAACTTCTTGCAAGAGGTCTGTTTTCTCAAGTCGTCTTTCAGGACGAAACACGTTAATCCCGCCACTTAAAAGGCCGGTCCTCTAGGCCTTTTAAAATAAAAAATTGAGTCATTACCTCTCATTGGCTGAGTACATTTTGTGGTGTAAACTTCTTGCAAGAGTTCTGTTTTCTCTAGTCGTCTTTCAGGACGAAACACGTTAACCCCCACCACTTAAAAGGCCGGTCCTCTAGGCCTTTTAAAATAAAAAATGGAGTCATTACCTCTCATTGGCTGAGTACATTTTGTGGTGTTAACTTCTTGCAAGAGGTCTGTTTTCTCAAGTCGTCTTTCGGGACGAAACACGTTCACCCCGCCACTTAAAAGACCGGTCCTCTAGGCCTTTTAAAATAAAAATGGAGTCATTACCTCTCATTGGCTGAGGACGTTTTGCGGTGGAAGATTTCGCAAACACTTACAGGTCTGTTTAACCGCTTCATCTCTGGAAGGTTTTACCCCCCTTCATGACCAGGACATTTTTTTTTGCTATTTAGCACTGCGCTAATTTAACTAGTAATTGCGCGGTCATACAACGCTGTACCCCATGTATCTAATTTTTACCCCACAAATAAAGCTTTCTTCTGGTGGTATTTAATCACCTTTGGGGTTTGGTATATTTTGCCATATAAACGAGAAAAAAAAACGATATTTTCTGCTTTGTGTTATAAAACATATCTAATAAAAAAAAAACGAATTTCTTCATAAACGTTTATAAAAATGTATTCCGCTACATCTTTGGTAAAACAAAATCCCCAAATTTGTAAATTAATTGGTTTTTGTGTGAAAGTTATAGAGCCTACAATAAAAGAAAGTACATATACTGGAATTTTCATTTATTTATTTGTTGTTATACTAATAATGTCGGCGCTTAGAGACTTACGCCCCGTACACGCCGTTTGGAAATTACAATTTTTTTTTTTTTTTTTTAATTTTCTGTGCTGTGAATAAAAAAGACCGAAAATTTTGTAAAAATAAAATGCATTTTTCTTCGTTTCTGTTATAGCATTTTGCAAATTAGTAATTTTTCTTCATAAATTTTGGCCAAAATTTCTACTGATTAATTTCTTTGGTAAAAAAAATAACCCAAATCAGTGTATATTATTTGGTCTTTGTAAAAGAGTCTATGAAGCTATGGTGCCAATCATTGAAAATTGATCAATCATGATGTACAGACGGCCTAATCTACTTTCTTGAAACCCTGAAATGTCAGGACAGGACAAATGCCCCCAAATGACCCCTTTGTGTAAAGAAGACAGTCCAAAGTATTTAGCAAGAGGCATAGTGAATTTTTTGAAGATGCAATTTTTTTTCCCCCAGAATGCTTTGGAAAATAAGGAAATATATATATATATATATATATTTTTTTTCCACAAAATTGTCATTGCAGTTACACACCAAAACACATTCTGCTACTCCTCCTGAGTATGGCGATACCACATGTGTGAGATCCACAGCCCGTCCACATACAGAGGCCCAACATCCAAGTAGCACCTTCAGGTGTTCTAGGAGCATCAGTTACACGTGACGACCTATCACACTTTTGAAGGCTTTGAAACACCAAGACAATGGAAATGCCCCAAAAAATGAGACACTTTTGGAAAGCAAGCACCCCAAGTTATATTCTATGAGGCATAATGAGTTGAGATTTATGCAGGTGACAGATGTTGATCACTGGGACAGATGTGCACAGATGGCAGATGTTGATCACTGGGACAGAAGTATGCAGATGACAGATGTTGCTCACTGGGACAGATAGCAGATGTTGATCACTGGGACAGATGTGCACAGAAGACAGATGTTGATCACTGGGACAGATGTATGCAGATGACAGATGTTAATCACCGGGATGGATGTGTGCAGGTGTATAACACTGGGACAGATGTTGCTCACTGGGACAGATGTACGCAGGCGACAGATGTTGATCACTGGGACAGATGTGCGCAGGCGACAGATGTTGATCACTGGGACAGATGTATGCAGATGACAGATGTTGATCACTGGGACTGATGTTGATCACTGGGACAGAAGTATGCAGATGACAGATGTTGATCACTGGGATAGATGTGCGCAGATGTTGCTCACTGGGACAGATGTGCTCAGATGTTGCTCACTGGGACAGATGTACGCAGGGGACAGATGTTGATCACTGGGACAGATGTACGCAGGGGACAGATGTTGATCAGTGGGACAGATGTGCACAGGCGACAGATGTTGATCACTGGGACAGATGTGTGCAGATGACAGATGTTGATCACTGGGACAGATGTGTGCAGATGACAGATGTTGATCACTGAGACTGATGTTGATCACTGGGACAGAAGTATGCAGATGACAGATGTTGATCACTGAGACAGAAGTATACAGTTGACAGATGTTGATCACTGGGACAGATGTGCGCAGGCGACAGATGTTGATCACTGGGACAAATGTATGCAGATGACAGATGTTGATCACTGAGACTGATGTTGATCACTGGGACAGAAGTATGCAGATGACAGATGTTGATCACTGGGACAGAAGTATGCAGTTGACAGATGTTGATCACTGGGACAGGTGCGCAGGCGACAGATGTTGATCACTGGGACAGATGTATGCAGATGACAGATGTTGATCACTGGGACTGATGTTGATCACTGGGACAGAAGTATGCAGATGACAGATGTTGATCACTGGGATAGATGTGCGCAGATGTTGCTCACTGGGACAGATGTGCTCAGATGTTGCTCACTGGGACAGATGTACGCAGGGGACAGATGTTGATCACTGGGACAGATGTACGCAGGGGACAGATGTTGATCACTGGGACAGATGTGCGCAGGCGACAGATGTTGATCACTGGGACAGATGTATGCAGATGACAGATGTTAATCACTGGGATGGATGTGTGCAGGTGTATAACACTGGGACAGATGTTGCTCACTGGGACAGATGTACGCAGGCGACAGATGTTGATCACTGGGACAGATGTGCGCAGGCAACAGATGTTGATCACTGGGACAGATGTATGCAGATGACAGCTGTTGATCACTGGGACTGATGTTGATCACTGGGACAGAAGTATGCAGATGACAGATGTTGATCACTGGGATAGATGTGCGCAGATGTTGCTCACTGGGACAGATGTGCTCAGATGTTGCTCACTGGGACAGATGTACACAGGGGACAGATGTTGATCACTGGGACAGATGTACGCAGGGGACAGATGTTGATCACTGGGACAGATGTGCGCAGGCGACAGATGTTGATCACTGGGACAGATGTATGCAGATGACAGATGTTGATCACTGGGACAGAAGTATGCAGATGACAGATGTTGATCACTGGGACAGAAGTATACAGTTGACAGATGTTGACCACTGGGACAGATGTGCACAGATGGCAGATGTTGATCACTGGGACAGATGTGCGCAGATGACAGATGTTGATCACTGGGACAGATGTGTGCAGATGACAGATGTTGATCACTGGGACAGATGTGCGCAGGCGACAGATGTTGATCACTGGGACAGATGTATGCAGATGACAGATGTTGATCACTGAGACTGATGTTGATCACTGGGACAGAAGTATGCAGATGACAGGTGTTGATCACTGGGACAGAAGTATACAGTTGACAGATGTTGATCACTGGGACAGGTGCGCAGGCGACAGATGTTGATCACTGGGACAGATGTATGCAGATGACAGATGTTGATCACTGGGACTGATGTTGATCACTGGGACAGAAGTATGCAGATGACAGATGTTGATCACTGGGATAGATGTGCGCAGATGTTGCTCACTGGGACAGATGTGCTCAGGTGTTGCTCACTGGGACAGATGTACGCAGGGGACAGATGTTGATCACTGAGACAGATGTACGCAGGGGACAGATGTTGATCACTGGGACAGATGTGCGCAGGCGACAGATGTTGATCACTGGGACAGATGTATGCAGATGACAGATGTTGATCACTGGGACAGATGTGTGCAGATGACAGATGTTGATCACTGAGACTGATGTTGATCACTGGGACAGAAGTATGCAGATGACAGATGTTGATCACTGAGACAGAAGTATACAGTTGACAGATGTTGATCACTGGGAAAGATGTGCGCAGGCGACAGATGTTGATCACTGGGACAAATGTATGCAGATGACAGATGTTGATCACTGAGACTGATGTTGATCACTGGGACAGAAGTATGCAGATGACAGATGTTGATCACTGGGACAGAAGTATGCAGTTGACAGATGTTGATCACTGGGACAGGTGCGCAGGCGACAGATGTTGATCACTGGGACAGATGTATGCAGATGACAGATGTTGATCACTGGGACTGATGTTGATCACTGGGACAGAAGTATGCAGATGACAGATGTTGATCACTGGGATAGATGTGCGCAGATGTTGCTCACTGGGACAGATGTGCTCAGATGTTGCTCACTGGGACAGATGTACGCAGGGGACAGATGTTGATCACTGGGACAGAAGTATGCAGATGACAGATGTTGATCACTGAGACAGAAGTATACAGTTGACAGATGTTGATCACTGGGAAAGATGTGCGCAGGCGACAGATGTTGATCACTGGGACAAATGTATGCAGATGACAGATGTTAATCACTGGGATGGATGTGTGCAGGTGTATAACACTGGGACAGATGTTGCTCACTGGGACAGATGTATGCAGGCGACAGATGTTGATCACTGGGACAGATGTGCGCAGGCAACAGATGTTGATCACTGGGACAGATGTATGCAGATGACAGCTGTTGATCACTGGGACTGATGTTGATCACTGGGACAGAAGTATGCAGATGACAGATGTTGATCACTGGGATAGATGTGCGCAGATGTTGAGCACTGGGACAGATGTGCTCAGATGTTGCTCACTGGGACAGATGTACACAGGGGACAGATGTTGATCACTGGGACAGATGTGCGCAGATGACAGATGTTGATCACTGGGACAGATGTGTGCAGATGACAGATGTTGATCACTGGGACAGATGTGCGCAGGCGACAGATGTTGATCACTGGGACAGAAGTATGCAGATGACAGATGTTGATCACTGGGACAGAAGTATGCAGTTGACAGATGTTGATCACTGGGACAGGTGCGCAGGCGACAGATGTTGATCACTGGGACAGATGTATGCAGATGACAGATGTTGATCACTGGGACTGATGTTGATCACTGGGACAGAAGTATGCAGATGACAGATGTTGATCACTGGGATAGATGTGCGCAGATGTTGCTCACTGGGACAGATGTGCTCAGATGTTGCTCACTGGGACAGATGTACGCAGGGGACAGATGTTGATCACTGAGACAGATGTACACAGGGGACAGATGTTGATCACTGGGACAGATGTGCGCAGGCGACAGATGTTGATCACTGGGACAGATGTATGCAGATGACAGATGTTGATCACTGGGACAGATGTGTGCAGATGACAGATGTTGATCACTGAGACTGATGTTGATCACTGGGACAGAAGTATACAGTTGACAGATGTTGATCACTGGGACAGATGTGCACAGATGGCAGATGTTGATCACTGGGACAGATGTGCGCAGATGACAGATGTTGATCACTTGGACAGATGTGTGCAGATGACAGATGTTGATCACTGAGACTGATGTTGATCACTGGGACAGAAGTATGCAGATGACAGATGTTGATCACTGGGACAGAAGTATGCAGTTGACAGATGTTGATCACTGGGACAGATGTGCGCAGGCGACAGATGTTGATCACTGGGACAGATGTATGCAGATGACAGATGTTGATCACTGAGACTGATGTTGATCACTGGGACAGAAGTATGCAGATGACAGATGTTGATCACTGGGATAGATGTGCGCAGATGTTGCTCACTGGGACAGATGTGCTCAAATGTTGCTCACTGGGACAGATGTACGCAGGCGACAGATGTTGATCACTGGGACAGATGTATGCAGATGACAGATGTTAATCACTGGGATGGATGTGTGCAGGTGTATAACACTGGGACAGATGTTGCTCACTGGGACAGATGTATGCAGGCGACAGATGTTGATCACTGGGACAGATGTGCGCAGGCAACAGATGTTGATCACTGGGACAGATGTATGCAGATGACAGCTGTTGATCACTGGGACTGATGTTGATCACTGGGACAGAAGTATGCAGATGACAGATGTTGATCACTGGGATAGATGTGCGCAGATGTTGAGCACTGGGACAGATGTGCTCAGATGTTGCTCACTGGGACAGATGTACACAGGGGACAGATGTTGATCACTGGGACAGATGTGCGCAGATGACAGATGTTGATCACTGGGACAGATGTGTGCAGATGACAGATGTTGATCACTGGGACAGATGTGCGCAGGCGACAGATGTTGATCACTGGGACAGAAGTATGCAGATGACAGATGTTGATCACTGGGACAGAAGTATGCAGTTGACAGATGTTGATCACTGGGACAGGTGCGCAGGCGACAGATGTTGATCACTGGGACAGATGTATGCAGATGACAGATGTTGATCACTGGGACTGATGTTGATCACTGGGACAGAAGTATGCAGATGACAGATGTTGATCACTGGGATAGATGTGCGCAGATGTTGCTCACTGGGACAGATGTGCTCAGATGTTGCTCACTGGGACAGATGTACGCAGGGGACAGATGTTGATCACTGAGACAGATGTACGCAGGGGACAGATGTTGATCACTGGGACAGATGTGCGCAGGCGACAGATGTTGATCACTGGGACAGATGTATGCAGATGACAGATGTTGATCACTGGGACAGATGTGTGCAGATGACAGATGTTGATCACTGAGACTGATGTTGATCACTGGGACAGAAGTATACAGTTGACAGATGTTGATCACTGGGACAGATGTGCACAGATGGCAGATGTTGATCACTGGGACAGATGTGCGCAGATGACAGATGTTGATCACTTGGACAGATGTGTGCAGATGAGAGATGTTAATCACTGAGACTGATGTTGATCACTGGGACAGAAGTATGCAGATGACAGATGTTGATCACTGGGACAGAAGTATGCAGTTGACAGATGTTGATCACTGGGACAGATGTGCGCAGGCGACAGATGTTGATCACTGGGACAGATGTATGCAGATGACAGATGTTGATCACTGAGACTGATGTTGATCACTGGGACAGAAGTATGCAGATGACAGATGTTGATCACTGGGACAGAAGTATGCAGTTGACAGATGTTGATCACTGGGACAGATGTGCACAGATGGCAGATGTTGATCACTGGGACAGATGTGCGCAGATGACAGATGTTGATCACTGGGACAGATGTGCGCAGATGACAGATGTTGATCACTGGGACAGATGTTGGTCACTGGGACAGAAGTATGCAGATGACAGATGTTGATCACTGGGACAGAAGTATGTAAATGACAGATGTTGATCACTGGGACAGAAGTATGCAGATGACAGATGTTGATCACTGGGACAGAAGTATGTAAATGACAGATGTTGATCACTGGGACAGAAGTATGCAGATGACAGATGTTGATCACTGGGACAGAAGTATGTAAATGACAGATGTTGATCACTGGGACAGAAGTATGCAGATGACAGATGTTGATCACTGGGACAGAAGTATGTAAATGACAGATGTTGATCACTGGGACAGAAGTATGCAGATGACTGATGTTGATCACTGGGACAGATGTATGCAGATGACAGATGTTGATCACTTGGACAGATGTGCGCAGATGACAGATGTTGATCACTGGGACAGATGTGCGCAGGCGACAGATGTTGATCACTGGGACAGATGTATGCAGATGACAGATGTTGATCACTGGGATGGATGTGCACAGATGTTGAGCACTGGGACAGATGTTGCACACTGGGACAAATGTGCTCAGATGTTGCTCACTGGGACAGATGTACGCAGGCGACAGATGTTGATCACTGGGACAGATGTACGCAGGCGACAGATGTTGATCAGTGGGACAGATGTACGCAGGCGACAGATGTTGATCAGTGGGACAGATGTGCGCAGGCGACAGATGTTGATCACTGGGACAGATGTATGCAGATGACAGATGTTGATCACTGGGACTGATGTTGATCACTGGGACAGAAGTATGCAGATGACAGATGTTGATCACTGGGATAGATGTGCGCAGATGTTGCTCACTGGGATAGATGTGCTCAGATGTTGCTCACTGGGACAGATGTACGCAGGGGACAGATGTTGATCACTGAGACAGATGTACGCAGGGGACAGATGTTGATCACTGGGACAGATGTGCGCAGGCGACAGATGTTGATCACTGGGACAGATGTATGCAGATGACAGATGTTGATCACTGGGACAGATGTGTGCAGATGACAGATGTTGATCACTGAGACTGATGTTGATCACTGGGACAGAAGTATACAGTTGACAGATGTTGATCACTGGGACAGATGTGCACAGATGGCAGATGTTGATCACTGGGACAGATGTGCGCAGATGACAGATGTTGATCACTTGGACAGATGTGTGCAGATGACAGATGTTGATCACTGAGACTGATGTTGATCACTGGGACAGAAGTATGCAGATGACAGATGTTGATCACTGGGACAGAAGTATGCAGTTGACAGATGTTGATCACTGGGACAGATGTGCGCAGGCGACAGATGTTGATCACTGGGACAGATGTATGCAGATGACAGATGTTGATCACTGAGACTGATGTTGATCACTGGGACAGAAGTATGCAGATGACAGATGTTGATCACTGGGATAGATGTGCGCAGATGTTGCTCACTGGGACAGATGTGCTCAGATGTTGCTCACTGGGACAGATGTACGCAGGCGACAGATGTTGATCACTGGGACAGATGTATGCAGATGACAGATGTTAATCACTGGGATGGATGTGTGCAGGTGTATAACACTGGGACAGATGTTGCTCACTGGGACAGATGTATGCAGGCGACAGATGTTGATCACTGGGACAGATGTGCGCAGGCAACAGATGTTGATCACTGGGACAGATGTATGCAGATGACAGCTGTTGATCACTGGGACTGATGTTGATCACTGGGACAGAAGTATGCAGATGACAGATGTTGATCACTGGGATAGATGTGCGCAGATGTTGAGCACTGGGACAGATGTGCTCAGATGTTGCTCACTGGGACAGATGTACACAGGGGACAGATGTTGATCACTGGGACAGATGTGCGCAGATGACAGATGTTGATCACTGGGACAGATGTGTGCAGATGACAGATGTTGATCACTGGGACAGATGTGCGCAGGCGACAGATGTTGATCACTGGGACAGAAGTATGCAGATGACAGATGTTTATCACTGGGACAGAAGTATGCAGTTGACAGATGTTGATCACTGGGACAGGTGCACAGGCGACAGATGTTGATCACTGGGACAGATGTATGCAGATGACAGATGTTGATCACTGGGACTGATGTTGATCACTGGGACAGAAGTATGCAGATGACAGATGTTGATCACTGGGATAGATGTGCGCAGATGTTGCTCACTGGGACAGATGTGCTCAGATGTTGCTCACTGGGACAGATGTACGCAGGGGACAGATGTTGATCACTGAGACAGATGTACGCAGGGGACAGATGTTGATCACTGGGACAGATGTGCGCAGGCGACAGATGTTGATCACTGGGACAGATGTATGCAGATGACAGATGTTGATCACTGGGACAGATGTGTGCAGATGACAGATGTTGATCACTGAGACTGATGTTGATCACTGGGACAGAAGTATACAGTTGACAGATGTTGATCACTGGGACAGATGTGCACAGATGGCAGATGTTGATCACTGGGACAGATGTGCGCAGATGACAGATGTTGATCACTTGGACAGATGTGTGCAGATGAGAGATGTTAATCACTGAGACTGATGTTGATCACTGGGACAGAAGTATGCAGATGACAGATGTTGATCACTGGGACAGAAGTATGCAGTTGACAGATGTTGATCACTGGGACAGATGTGCGCAGGCGACAGATGTTGATCACTGGGACAGATGTATGCAGATGACAGATGTTGATCACTGAGACTGATGTTGATCACTGGGACAGAAGTATGCAGATGACAGATGTTGATCACTGGGACAGAAGTATGCAGTTGACAGATGTTGATCACTGGGACAGATGTGCACAGATGGCAGATGTTGATCACTGGGACAGATGTGCGCAGATGACAGATGTTGATCACTGGGACAGATGTGCGCAGATGACAGATGTTGATCACTGGGACAGATGTTGGTCACTGGGACAGAAGTATGCAGATGACAGATGTTGATCACTGGGACAGAAGTATGTAAATGACAGATGTTGATCACTGGGACAGAAGTATGCAGATGACAGATGTTGATCACTGGGACAGAAGTATGTAAATGACAGATGTTGATCACTGGGACAGAAGTATGCAGATGACTGATGTTGATCACTGGGACAGATGTATGCAGATGACAGATGTTGATCACTTGGACAGATGTGCGCAGATGACAGATGTTGATCACTGGGACAGATGTGCGCAGGCGACAGATGTTGATCACTGGGACAGATGTATGCAGATGACAGATGTTGATCACTGGGATGGATGTGCACAGATGTTGAGCACTGGGACAGATGTTGCACACTGGGACAAATGTGCTCAGATGTTGCTCACTGGGACAGATGTACGCAGGCGACAGATGTTGATCACTGGGACAGATGTACGCAGGCGACAGATGTTGATCAGTGGGACAGATGTGCGCAGGCGACAGATGTTGATCACTGGGACAGATGTGTGCAGATGACAGATGTTGATCACTGGGACAGATGTGTGCAGATGACAGATGTTGATCACTGGGACTGATGTTGATCACTGACAAGATCAGTGTTGGTTTCTAAGATCAGGGAACCCTTGTTTGCCCCATGGGAGGATGAGGACAGACCACCACTAGGGTGTCAAATGTTTCTATTTTTCCAGCCACGGAGGGGTTGAAGGTTAGCTTAACTGGTAGATAGCTGGAAATTCTGGGTCCCAATGCCCCATATCTCTGACTCCTTCAACTTATGCAAGGGCAAGTGTTTGAGGTGCTTGTTGTAGAAGTCTCAGTAGAGAAGGGTCTCTTTTTCCCCCCGAGTTTCCAGAACGACCTTTGTCTAGATTCCTTCCACTTGGATAGGCACATCGGGAAAAGGTCCCATGAGCTTGGCAGGGAACTTGCGAGAAGTGGTAGTATTAGCCTGTCCTGTGGCCTGTATCTGTGCCCCTTCTTGATAGGCTTTGTTTGTGTCTCTGTTGAGCCCCAGAGGGCTGTATGCACCAGGTCTCCATAACTGGGCACTTGAGGTCTGTGAGGGCAGATTATCTGGTTGTTCCAAAACAGCAGTGGGGGCCCTCTGAGACAGTTTAGGCTCCTGCTGTGGCTTCCTTACTTCTCTGCCTTTTCGAGCTATCTGCTGTAGGTTGGCATCCTCCTTCACCAGGGCCCTCTGTGGTTTCCTGTCGGCTTCTCGGAACTCGGGGCATATTTTAGTGGATTCGTGCAGAGACGTCGGTAATGACCCATTCCTTTGCAGTTTAAACAGACTACTTGGCTCATAGTTATCTCTGCAGGAACGAACGACTGTAGGGTTCGAAGTCTGCTTAGGTTGTGAGGCACTCTTGGCAGGCTGTGTGGTGATTTTAGCTGCCAGGGGGGGTTCATCATTTCCATCATTTGAGACATCTGTGACTTCAGCATGGTTATTTCCAAATTGGCCTTGGTTACACCCACTGAACTGACATCAACCAGAAATGCTCATGCTGGCCTGGCTACGACATCTTTGCCCTCAAACATTGCTGCTTCCTCCCTCGCTACCTTAATGAGCTCAGGATACTTTAATGACGTGGCATCGGCTAAAGTCTTCAGCTGAATCCAGACTGGATCAGAGCATGGAGCACATCAAGATCTGCAGCATTCTAGCTTGATCTAGGATGAATATTGTTGGTGTCAAGAGTCACCACTCAGTCCACACTGTTATATCCCGCTAATCAAGCAGAGAGGGGGGGGGGGGAGAACTCCTTTTACCACAGCTGGTCCAGTGTCAAGTGTTCCCTCTCCCTGCTTCCTGGGCCTCCTAATGACTCTCCCCTTGGCTGCCTCATGTGTCTCCAATGGTCTCTCTCGCATACACCATCACCCTACTCCCTTTCTCCATAGTCCTCTCAGGGGCTGCAGCCTATGGCCCATATTCTACAATGGGGCCACTCATCTTTGGGACTACGTGTCCCACGGTGCTCCTCTCCATTGGTCCCTTTCTGCCTGCCAATGAGGAAGCAGAGAAAAGGAGCAGAGCAGTTGGCTGTCCTTGCTCCACTGCCCACGCCAGCACGGCAGCCCAGGGAGGAGAAGGAGAAAATCCCACACAGCTGCTGCTGTGTCAGTGTTTGCCTGTCTGCGACGCTGCCTGTATGTACTCTCCTGAGACAGCGGTGGCTGGCTGACGGGAGAGCGAGGGGGGGGGGCGGCACCCACTTTATTCATTACCCTAAACCATAGAAACTTTTGGAGGAACTCTGCCTGAGAAAGTCTGGACTAATATACACTATATTATCAAATGTATTGGGACGCCTGCCTTTACACACACATGAACTTTTATTGCATTCTAGTTTTAGTCCGTAGGGTTCAATATTGAGTTGGCACACCCAACTTAAAATCTTCTTGGAAGGCCGTCCACAAGGTTTAGTTCCTCCGCCCCAAATTTGCTCATCCATGTCTTTGTGGACCTTGCTTTGTGCACTGGTTCCTGTTGGAGCAGGAAGGGGCCAATAAATGCAGGCGTCCCAATACATTTGGCAATATAGTGTATTTCTATCCCCCTTGGTGGGAGTGGAGATGATCCCATCCACAAGGATATACAGTACATACAGCACAGGGGCGTCTTCACACTACGAAAGGTTTCTCAGGGCTGCATTTCCTCTGAGCTCCACAAGGTGGTGATCTCACTTCTACCCAGACAGGAAGTCTCTATGGAAGACAGGAAGTGATGTCAGGTTACAAATAGGAAGTTCCGGGTGAGAGGTGAGTCGGAAAACCTAGAGAGGAGACATTGCTGGAAGTGGCAGGAGAGGAGGTAATAAGATAATATTTTCTATTTACGCCCAGTAACCCTCCCATCATGTTCCGTCCTCTTCCTCCATAGTCATTGTGACGTCTTTTATCTCCAGCAGATGATGATACACACATATATAGCGTGGAAAATTAGATTAACCCCTTCAGGGGCAGAACATTCCCCCACTTACCGGGCCGGAACATTCTCTTCATTTTGGAGATAAATTCTAGTAATATGTTCCTCTAAACAAACAAAACTGACCATAAATAGACAAGACAATGACCATCCTGACCATACATGGCCTACAAAGGGCAATTATTACACCACACAGGCAGCCAATGGACAATCATTACACCATGCAGCCAACACAATGATTGGGTGCAAGGGTCAGGAGTATGGGCCATAGAGCCCCTTACATTGCTGGTCAGGAGGAAGAAAACATCCCCCAGCCTGCCATGAAGAACACGTTCCATCATTGGTGTCAGGGGGAAGAAAATACTGAGGGAAGTCGAGGAGCTGAGGGGTGTGTGAGGAGTAATGGGTAGATGATGGACTTTAAGGATCCCCCGTAGTGGGGAGCCATGCAGTCAGAGTTCTGGCAATTAGCCTAATTAGCTGGCACAACAAATATAGCGATACCCTCACTTAAGAGGGCCACAAGTTTGGTTTGGGTCCTGAGCACAGCTCCGCCAACCCCCCGGCAATCTGCACTACCCACTCTGGCACAGTTAGTATCTAGCAATACACATTAAATCACTTATACTCTAAATATGTGTGTGTGCGTGCGTGGGTAACTCAAGCTCATAGACAATCTTTGAAAGTATATAACTGACTTGACTTGTTGTTTTATAAAAGGAATAACATGAATTGAACATTTGGTTTGCAACACATAAGCAGGTCCCTGCAGTAACCAGTAATAAAGATAAACAGAGTAATCAGCACAATAAAGTATTGCTATGCAACTCTAACGTTCCCCTTTTTCAGCTACTTCCCCGCATGGGTAAACTAACACCCAGCACTGTCTACCTATGCAGTCAGGCCTGACTGATCTAGATGGAAGTCCAGTAAAACAATATTCGCTAGCAGTCTTTCGGTGGTGCACTTGAAGAACAACTTTGTAATCCAAACGAATAATAAAGATAAAGCATCTGTCTTTAAACAGCTCTCACCACCCGGACAAGTCCAAGTCCGGTTTCTCTGCCTTTTCGTCTAGGAACAGGAATCCACCGACCTCCGAGTCTTCAATCCTTCTCGTGTACTGCAGCAAGGAATGAGAAAATGTCTCTCAGGTGCAACTAGGCTGGTAGAGAGCTCTTTGGAAAAGAGCACAAGGCCCAGGCTTCAGGCCTTGTGCCTCAGCAGTTCAGCACAGATCTCCTCTTGCTTGAAGAGAGGGGGGTGTCCAAAGAGGAAGAACTAGGCCTCTCCCCCTCCTTATATATCCTCCCCCATGAGTCTTTGAGACATAACTCAAAACATCCTGGGAACCAGCGGGGTTCTGGGAACAGTAGTTTTATAGTCCTTAAAGAGACCCTGCTACACAAACAAGGAGGTTTCCCCTCCCTGGACATCAGGAGGACCCTACACTGACCGCACAGCACTGCCTCAGTGCAAAACGAGAAGACAGAAGAAGGATGGTATTTATCATTCTTTATCTGCAGATCTAAATATAATCAAAACCAGTTCAGAAATAAAACAAACCCAACAGAGAAAAAAATATTTATGATCCGGCAGGTCCAAATGAAATGTTTTCCCATGGGGGCAGTAGTCCTTGTACAACACCCTTCCTATTAACACCTCACATCCTATTATTGTGTGACCAACACCATCCACATAATTCTTACTTTCATTTCCCAAAGTTATCCGTCTACAAGGAGATCTGTATAGATCACGTGACCTCACCAATGAGGATGGAGGAGGACCGGAGTCTCATGACTGAGAAGATACTAAACTTCACCCTGGAGATCATCTACCTGCTGACCGGAGAGGTGAGGAGGATTCTGGGAGGTCACATGACATCACTCTTATCTCTATTAATAAAACACAGACCTGACCGGAGAGGTGAGGAGGATTCTGGGAAGTCACATGACATCACTCTTATCTCTATTAATAAAAACACAGACCTGACCGGAGAGGTGAGGAGGATTCTGGGAGGTCACATGACATCACTCTTATCTCTATTAATAAAACACAGACATGACCGTAGAGGTGAGGAGGATTCTGGGAGGTCACATGACATCACTCTTATCTCTATTAATAAAAACACAGACCTGACCGGAGAGGTGAGGAGGATTCTGGGAGGTCACATGACATCACTCTTATCTCTATTAATAAAACACAGACATGACCGGAGAGGTGAGGAGGATTCTGGGAGGTCACATGACATCACTCTTATCTCTATTAATAAAACACAGACCTGACCGGAGAGGTGAGGAGGATTCTGGAAAGGTCACATGACATCACTCTTATCTCTATTAATAAAAACACAGACCTGACCGGAGAGGTGAGGAGGATTCTGGGAGGTCACATGACATCACTCTTATCTCTATTAATAAAACACAGACATGACCGGAGAGGTGTGGAGGATTCTGGGAGGTCACATGACATCACTCTTATCTCTATTAATAAAAACACAGACCTGACCGGAGAGGTGAGGAGGATTCTGGGAGGTCACATGACATCACTCTTATCTCTATTAATAAAACACAGACCTGACCGGAGAGGTGAGGAGGATTCTGGGAGGTCACATGACATCACTCTTATCTCTATTAATAAAACACAGACCTGACCGGAGAGGTGAGGAGGATTCTGGGATTCTAACATGATGTTCCTATTGGTTCCTCAATACAGAGATTTCCTCTTGTGAAGTCAGGTGATCATATGACCATCACAGTGCCTCCATGTGACTCCCTAAAACCTGAGAGACACAACATGGAGAAGATTCTAGAAGTCACCAAGAAGATGATGGAGCTGCTGACAGGAGAGGTGAGGAGGATTCTGGGAATTCTGGGACATTATCCAGTAACAGACAAGGGATGTGTCTGGATGGTGACTGTATCATTGTGTGTGTCAGGTTCCTATAAGGTGTCAGGATGTCACTGTCTATTTCTCCATGGAGGAGTGGGAGTATTTAGAAGGACACAAGGATCTCTACAAGGACGTCATGATGGCCAATCAGCCGCCCCTCACATCACCGGGTAAGAGGAGACTTTATTGTAAAGGAGAGAGCAGTACGGAGGCTCCACCTAGATCCCCCATCATCTGATAAACACATAGAAACAATGTATTCAGTCCTAACAATAAAAGTACTTAGAATCCCCAAAGATTAATTTTTCTTTAATCAGAGGCCCTATAAAATAAAATGGTGGGTGTTGCCATTATTTGTGTCTTACGGTATTTGCGTAGTGTTTTTTTTCAAACTTTATTGAAGTTTAGTGCACACAAACACAATGATAATATTGTGATAACATCCTCATACAGAAAGTGATAATGGGGGAGGAGTCAATAACCCAATGATGGGGGTCTTCAGGATCAGTCCAGTCTTCATCTTGGTTGTTCTCCCCCCATCCTCACTCTCTGACCTCTGGTGGGGCTCAGCCCCGCTGTTATTCATGACTAAATCATGGACTAAATAAGGAAGTGCAGGACTTCTTGTGTTGGGAAGATGGCAATGAGTGATAGAGGGGGAGGGGACACTCGTCCTATAATCCCCTCATCACTGTCACTCCTATAGAAGACAGTTCTCGTTGTTTCCTCACTCTCTGACTAAGGTCCATGAATAAAGAAATGATCTGGTAGGAGATCAGAGGACCCATTTACTAGTTACCTTGAGGGGGGAATTGTAAGATCCTCAGAGACAAAGCTGCCTGATGTGGGCGGAGTCCTGGTTTAGGGGAACCAATCAGCTCATGTCTAGTAATAATCTTTGTATTTCTATTTTAGTAGATGGACGGGAGATGAGGAAAACCTCAGAGGATTGTCTCACTTTGTCTCCAGACTGTAAAGTAGAAGATGAGGACATCACACAGTATAGTCCAGGAGAAAACCCGACTACCTCAAATGTCCATCCGGCACCACACAGTGTAGATGGACCATCGTATTCCTCTTATCCCGAGGAACCTCAGACTGTGCGGGACGGTACCGGACCATCGTATTCCTCTTATCCTGAGGAACCTCAGACTGTGCGGGACGGTGCCGGACCATCGTATTCCTCTTATCCTGAGGAACCTCAGACTGTGCGGGGCGGTGCCGGACCATCGTATTCCTCTTATCCCGAGGAACCTCCGACTGTGCGGGACGGTGCCGGACCATCATATTCCTCTTATCCTGAGAAACCTCAGACTGTGCGGGACGGTGCCGGACCATCGTATTCCTCTTATGCTGAGGAACCTCAGACTGTGCGGGATGGTGCCGGACCATCATATTCCTCTTATCCTGAGAAACCTCAGACTGTGCGGGACGGTGCCGGACCATCGTATTCCTCTTATGCTGAGGAACCTCAGACTGTGCGGGACGGTGCCGGACCATCGTATTCCTCTTATCCCGAGGAACCTCAGACTGTGCGGGACGGTGCCGGACCATCGTATTCCTCTTATCCTGAGGAACCTCAGACTGTGCGGGATGGTGCTGTCCTTCCAACAGATAAGAGGATTGCCTGTACTGAGTGTGGGAAATGTTTCCGTTTTAAATCCCGTCTTAATGTGCACAAAAGAACCCACACAGGAGAGAAACCATATTCCTGTTCTGAGTGCGGGAAGTGTTTCAGAGTTCAATCGAAACTTAATGTGCATAAAAGATCTCACACAGGAGAGAAACCATATTCCTGCCCTGAGTGTGGGAAACGTTTCAGTTTTAAATTTCAGCTTATTGTGCATATAAGATCTCACACAGGGGAGAAGCCGTATTCCTGTTCTGAGTGTGGGAAAGTTTTTTTAACGAAGTCCCATCTTTCCACACATCAGAGGTCTCACACAGGTGTGAAACCATATCACTGCCCCGAGTGCGGTAAAATGTTTTTAACTAAGCCCCAGCTTTCCAATCATCAGTGGTGTCACACAGACGAGAAGCCGTATTCCTGTCCAGAATGCGGGAAATGTTTTTCAAGGAAGTCACATCTTTGCAGACATCAGAGATCTCACACGGGGGAGAAGCCGTATTCCTGTCCAGAGTGTGGGAAATGTTTCTCAAGGAAGTCACATCTTTGCAGACATCAGAGATCGCATACAGGGGAGAAGCCATATACCCGTTCTGAAAGCAGGAAACGTTCTGTACGAAAACCAAACCTTGTCAAACAGCAAAGGTCTCACACGGGGGAGAAGCCGTACTCCTGTCCCAATTGCAGGAAGTGTTTCTCAAGGAAGTCGCATCTTTGCACACATCAGAAATTGCACACGGGTGAGAAGCCATTTCCCTGTCCCGAGTGCGGGAAATGTTTCTCAAGGAAGTACCATCTTCACAGACATCAGAGAGTGCACACGGGGGAGAAGCCGTATTCCTGTCCTGAGTGTGGGAAATGCTTTTCAAGTAAGTCACATCGTGACAGACATCAGCGATTACACACGAGGGAGAAGCCGTATTCCTGTCCTGAGTGAGGGAAATGTTCCTCACTGAAATCCAGTGTTCCTGTACATCAGGGGGTCCCACACATCCCTGGAGGTGTATTAGTGAGTGCGGGAAATGTCTTGTATATGAATGTTGCTGGACATGTGGGGGAAGAAGCACCCCCTGATATACACCTCAGATATACTCCATGGCTGATCTTCATCATGGAAGAAACAGTTCATAGACCTCAACCATAGCCTGACCTTTTGACAAAGATGTCCTATTCAATGGATGATACTACAGTGCCATCTAGAGGTCGGATTGGTAAATGTTTCTCCCATTGAAACATAGTATTGAGAAAGGGGCCACACCCATGTGGGGGGGATAATAAAACTTTCCAAAATAAAAAGGCAACAACATAAGAAACGGCAAGAAATAGTTGATAAGGAGATCAGAGATCACCAAAGACATGGATGAAGTGTTGTACCGTGTCGGCCATTGATAGCAGGAGAAAAATAAAAATGGAGTTCTTACCTCTCATTGGCTGAGTACATTTTGTGGTGTAAATTTCTTGCAAGAGTTCTGTTTTCTCAAGTCGTCTTTCAGGACGAAACACGTTCACCCTCGCCACTTAAAAGGCCGGTCCTCTAGGCCTTTTAAAATAAAAATGGAGTCATTACCTCTCATTGGCTGAGTACATTTTGTGGTGTAAGCTTCTTGCAAGAGGTCTGTTTTCTCAAGTCGTCTTTCAGGACGAAACACGTTCACCCTCGCCACTTAAAAGGCCGGTCCTCTAGGCCTTTTAAAATAAAAATGGAGTCATTACCTCTCATTGGCTGAGTACATTTTGTGGTGTAAGCTTCTTGCAAGAGGTCTGTTTTCTCAAGTCGTCTTTCAGGACGAAACACGTTCACCCTCGCCACTTAAAAGGCGGTCCTCTAGGCCTTTTAAAATAAAAATGGAGTCATTACCTCTCATTGGCTGAGTACATTTTGCAGTGGAAGATTTCGCAAACACTTACAGGTCTGTTTAACCGCTTCATCTCTGGAAGGTTTTACCCCCCCTTTCATGACCAGGCCATTTTTTTTTGCTATTTAGCACTGCGCTACTTTAACTGGTAATTGCGCGGTCATACAACGATGTACCCCATGTATATAATTTTTACCCCACAAATAAAGCTTTCTTCTGGTGGTATTTGATCACCATTGGGGTTTGGTATATTTTGCCATATAAACGAGAAAAAAAAAAACGATATTTTCTGCTTTGTGTTATAAAACATATCTAATAAAAAAAATGTAAAAAAAACAAAAAACTAATTTCTTCATAAACTTTTATAAAATGTATTCCGCTACATCTTCAAAATCCCAAAATTTGTAAATTAATTGTTTTTTGTGTGAAAGTTATAGTGCCTACAATAAAAAAAGTATATATACTGGAATTTTCATTTATTTATTGTTATACTAATAATGGCGGCGACCAAAGACTTACGCCCCCCGTACACGCGGTTCGGAAATTCCGACGGAAAAGTCCGACGGATTTTGTGGTCGGAATGTCCGACCATGTGTGGGGTATACGGGGGCTTATAGTGGGGACTGTGATAGTGCGGCGGGAAGTCTGACACTAACTGACACAGAGGAGTAACTGACACTGACATCACCAGTGACACTAATACAGTGATCGGGGATAATACTATACACTGTCACTGTACTAAAGACACTGGCTGGGAAGGGGGTAACATCTAGGGGCAATTAACTGTGTGCCTAACAAGTGTTAATGTGTGCTGCTTTTTACTAAAGATCTCTGTGTTTCTTATCCCTGCTTTGCAGGGATAAGAAACAGAGAGATGGTTCCCTTTGTATAGAGCTCTGTGTTGATTGTCAACACAGGGCTCTGGGCTGTGATTGGAAATAGCCGATCAGCAGGTTCCAGCCATTAATCATTGGCCGGGACCTGCAGACAGACTCCCGCATGTGTGCGCCCTACACCCGGAAACATTCAGCAATGTATCAGTACATACAAGTATTTCACAAAAGTTAGTACACCCCTCACATTTTTGTAAATCTTTTCTTCTATCTTTTCATGTGACAACACTGAAGAAATGACACTTGTCTACAATGTAAAGTAGTGAGTGTACAGCTTGTATAACAGTGTAAATTTGCCGTCCCCTCAAAATAACTCAACACACAGCCATTAATGTCTAAACCGCTGGCAACAAAAGTCAGTACACCCCTAAGTGAAAATGTCCAAATTGGGCCCAATTAGCCATTTTCCCTCCCCCGGTGTCATGTGACTAGTTAGTGTTACAAGGTCTCAGGTGTGAATGGGGAGCAGGTGTGTTAAATTTGGTGTTATCGCTCTCACTCTCTCATACTGGTCACTGGAGGTTCAACATGGCACCTCGTGGCAAAGAACTCTCTGAGGATCTGAAAAAAATAATTGTCGCTCTACATAAAGATGGCCTAGGCTATAAGAAGATTGCCGAGACCCTTAAACTGAGCTGCAGCACGGTGGCCAAGACCATACAGCGGTATAACAGGACAGGTTCCCCTCAGAACAGGCCTCGCCATGGTCCACCAAAGAAGTTGAGGTCATGTGATCAGCGTCATATCCAGAGGTTGTCTTTGGGAAATAGACGTATGAGTGCTGCCAGCATTGCTGCAAAGGTTGTAGGGGTGGGGTGGGGGGATCAGCCTGTCAGTTCTCAGACCATACGCCGCACACTGCATCAAATTGATCTGCATGGCTGTCGTCCCAGAAGGAAGCCTCTTCTAAAGATGATGCACAAGAAAGACCACAAACAGTTTGCTGAAGACAATCAGACTAAGGAGATGGATTACTGGAACCATGTCCTGTGGTCTGATGAGACCAAGATAAACGTATTTGGTGTCAGATGGTGACAAGCGTGTGTGGGGGCAACCAGGTGAGGAGGACAAAGACAAGTGTGTCTTGTCTACAGTCAGGCATGGTGGTGGGAGTGTCATGGTCTGGGGCTGCATGAGTGCTGCCGGCACTGGGGGGGCTACAGATCATTGAGGGAACCATGAATGCCAACATGTACTGTGACATACTGAAGCAGAGCATGATCCCCTCCCTTCAGAGACTGGACCGCAGGGCAGTATTCCAACATGATAACCACCCCAAACACACCTCCAAGACCACCACTGCCTTGCTAAAGAAGCTGAGGGTAAAGGTGATGGACTGGCCAAGCATGTCTCCAAACCTGTCTGGAGGGACGCTGGGGGGTGCCGAGCAAACATAGCAGCCGTGATGGCAGCTTCCATTGACAAGCCAGGCAAATAGACGTGTGGAGGGATGCCGGCGATGCCGTGCACACCTAGTTGATGGGTGCAAGGTGCGTGTGCTAATAAGTTCAGCCGGTAGATTGATTCCTGTGTCTTACTGGCTCTCACATCCCGAATCTACATACCAGGAAGTGATGACGTTTTCTATGAACACAGCAGGGGCTAAGGTAAGGCCTTGTTCTAATAATCAAAGAAAGCTTTTATTTTTCTGGAACCGAGGAACATTAATGCTATATTGGTACATGGGGGGGGGGAATTTAGAAAAAGTAAACTCCTTCCTGTGTCTTACTGGCTCTCACATCCCGAGTCTATATACCAGGAAGTGATGACGTTTTCTATGAACACAGCAGGGGCTAAGGTAAGGCCATGTTCTAATAATTAAAGAAAGCTTTTATTTTTCTGGAACCGAGGAACATTAATGCTATATTGGTACATGGGGGGGGGGGATTTAGAAAAAGTAAACTCCTTCCTGTGTCTTACTGGCTCTCACATCCCGATTCTACATACCAGGATGTAATGACATTTTCTATGAACACAGCAGGGGCTAAGGTAAGGCCTTGTTCTAATAATCAAAGAAAGCTTGTATTTTTTCTGCAGCCGAGGAACATTCATGGTATATTGGTACATGGGGGGGGGGGGGCTGTGAGTTTAGAAAAAGTCAACAAAAAGTCAGCTTTTAAAGATGGGAAGTATGGAGCAGCTCAATGAATAGCCCCCCCTAGCAGTGTTATTACCAGCCTGCAGCTAGGGGGAGCTCTAATGTATATAGTATGATCACAGGAGAGGGATCTAGCTCACATTATCCCTTTCACTGCCAGAGTTGTTTTTGCATTATTTTGGGACACGTGTTAACCCCCCTGGCAGTATTCCTGAGTCTGGCTCGGGGTGAAAATTTTATACCAAAAGCGGTAACCCCGAACCAGACTCGGGACCGCATCGCTGAATGCAGGGAGAGGTTACTTACCTTGTCCCCTGGATCCAGCAATGTCCCCCCCCCCCCCCGCTGTGTGAGCGGCTTGTCCTCCGCTCGATGTATCACGGAGCCTAGCTCTGTTCCCTGCGAGCGTTGCGACGCACGGGGACGGAGAACGGCGCCAAATTCAAAAAGTGAAACACACACATTACATACAGTATAATGTAATCTTACAGATTACATTGCTGTATGTCATTATTTGACATCCCCTTTGTCCCTAGTGGTCTGTCCAGTGCCCTGCATGCAGTTTTATCTTAGCCCTTGTACACACGGTTCGGAGATTCCGACGGAATGTGTCCGATCGGACCGTTTTTGTTGGATATTCTGACTGTGTGTGGTCTCCATCGGACTGTTTCCGTCGGAGTATCCGAACGGACCAAGTTTTCCAACTTGTTGGTAAAATTTTCGGACATGTGTAGAGAATTCCGATCGGACAAAGAGCCACGCATGCTCAGATCAAATTCCTAGACCAAAGCTATTGGCTACTAGCCTGAACGTAGTCCCGCTCCTAACAAAATAACGTCATCACGTCGGATTTTCCGACAACTTTGTCCGACCGCGTGTATGCAACAGTTTCGGACAAAATCCGACGGATTTGGTTGTCGGAATCTCCGACCCGCGCGTACAAGGGCTAATAAAAAACTGTTCTGTTCTGCCTGGAAACTGGAGATTGTCCATAGCAACCAAAACTGTCCCTTTACATCAAAAATGGTTTTAGACCAGCTAGAAAACAGCGATAATAAATTCGAATCACTCGCAGAATTGAGCGATAGCGAATTGCGGGGAGATCCGTCATCAAATACTTTTTCATTGTAAAGTCCGGCGGACATAGAAAGTAGTTTTGCATCAAAATTTGTCCGCCGGACTTGGCTTCCAGCGGACAATACGTTCGTCAGTCTGCTAGCCCGGCGGACTAATGCCGCGTACACACGATCAAATTGTCCGGCGTACTTAGTCCGCCGAAACGCGTTTAACCGGACAATTCGATCGTGTGTGGGCTTCAGCGGACTTTTCCAGCGTAAAGTCCGGCGGACTTAGAAAGTATTTGTGCAGTCCAATCTTTCCGCCGGACTTAGGTTTCAGCGGACAATACATTCGTCAGTGTGCTAGTCCGGCGGACTAATGCCGCGTACACACGATCGAATTGTCCGGCGTACTTAGTCCGCCGAAACGCGTTTCACCGGACAATTCGATCGTGTGTGGGCTTCAGCGGACTTTTCCAGCATAAAGTCCGGCGGACTTAGAAAGTATTTTTGCAGTCCAATCTTTCCGCCGGACTTGGGTTTCAGCGGACAATACTTTCGTCGGTGTGCTAGTCCGGCGGACTAAGAATGACGCATGCTCAGAAGCAAGTACGAAAAAGGAAGCTATTGGCTACTGGCTATTGAACTTCCTTTTTCTAGTCCCGTCGTACGTGCTGTACGTCATCGCGCTAGCAAACGCCGGACTTTCTGTGTGTCCGTGTGTGGCCAAGTCCGTTCGGTAGAAAGTCTGCCGGATTATCCGCCGGATTATCCGCCGGATTTTTTGCCGGACTAAGTACGCCGGACAATTCGATCGTGTGTACGCGGCATAAGAATGACGCATGCTCAGAAGCAAGTACGAAAAAGGAAGCTATTGGCTACTGGCTATTGAACTTCCTTTTTCTAGTCCCGTCGTACGTGCTGTACGTCATCGCGCTAGCAAACGCCGGACTTTCTGTGTGTCCGTGTGTGGCCAAGTCCGTTCCGTAGAAAGTCCGCCGGATTATCCGCCGGATTGTTTGCCCGGACTAAGTACGCCGGACAATTCGATCGTGTGTACGCGGCATAAGAATGACGCATGCTCAGAAGCAAGTACGAGAAGGAAGCTATTGGCTACTGGCTATTGAACTTCCTTTTTCTAGTCGCGTCGCACGTGCTGTATGTCTTTCGGAGTGTCCGTGTGTGGCCAAGTCCGTTCGATAGAAAGTCCGGCGGATTGTTTGCCGGATTGTTTGCCGGACTAAGTCTGCCAGACAATTCGATCGTGTGTACGCGGCATAAGAATTACAGGACTACAACATAAAACGGCAAATTTTCATGCAAAATAATCGTACCGCTTTCAGCACCTAAAATCTGAAATAATTGTACCGCCAGGGAGGTTAACATTTTGGGCCCGAAGGTTAGATAAAACCTCCAAACATATATTTTCTGCCAGCAGAGGCCCTGGGGAAAAAAACAAGGGCAGTTCCAAGTTTTAATGTGAGATGATATTAGCTGAACAGTTTATCCACGGTAAATATCACCAAGAAATACAGTAAAGTTCATTTTAGGGCACACAAACACAATATATTACACAATTTTCAGGTAAAATATAAAACACGAGGTTGTGCCAAGTAAATAGATACCCAACACGTCAAGCCTTAATATTGTGTGTGCCCAAATGCCCAAAAATTGCCCATAGGTGGCGCTCCAAAATTCTTTGCAGGATATCAGTTTAGAGTTACCCGTGAATAATGGGCCTAGAATTATTGCTCTGACTGTGGGGTGCACGGCGATATGTAGTGTAACCAATATTTTCCTATGTATTGTACCTACACGGGTGCAGAAGAATGTGTGGGTGGGAGGGTTGGGTAGGTGCTCGGGAGTAACTTTAGTATCTTCATTGTACAGTACAGGCAATATATTTCTATTCCATGGGTTATAGGTAAGTACCTTTAGGTGATTAAACACTAGCAAGCTTTCGAGGACACGTCTGCTTGGGGCACCCCCCCCCCCCCCCCCCCAAAACCCTTCCCCACCCAGTGAGTCTTCATTTGATGGACCTCTTCTTCTTCATAGAGAAATCAACTTCACTAGCTTTTTATTTTATTTCAATCCTTCAATGAACATCTCAGCATCCTCTAGCACAGTGGTCATCAACCCTGTCTTCCCCATCAAACCTTTCCCCACCCAGTGAGTCTTCATTGGATGGACCTCTTCTTCTTCATAGAGAAATCAACTTCACTAGCTTTTTATTTTATTTCAATCCTTCAATGAACATCTCACCATCCTCTAGCACAGTGGACATCAACCCTGACCATCCTCTAGCACAGTGGTCATCAACCCTGTCTTCCCCATCAAACCTTTCCCCACCCAGTGAGTCTTCATTTGATGGACCTCTTCTTCTTCATAGAGAAATCAACTTCACTAGCTTTTTATTTTATTTCAATCCTTCAATGAACATCTCACCATCCTCTAGCACAGTGGACATCAACCCTGACCATCCTCTAGCACAGTGGTCATCAACCCTGTCTTCCCCATCAAACCCTTCCCCACCCAGTGAGTCTTCATTTGATGGACCTCTTCTTCATAGAGAAATCAAATTCACTATCTTTTTATTGTATTGCAATCCTTCAATGAACATCTCACCGTCCTCTAGCACAGTGGTCATCAACCCTGTCTTCCCCATCAAACCCTTCCCAACCCAGTGAGTCTTGAGTTGATGGACCTCTTCTTCTTCATAGAGATATCAACTTCACTAGCTTTTTATTGTATTTCAAGCCTTCAATGAACATCTCAGCATCCTCTAGCACAGTGGACATCAACCCTGACCATCCTCTAGCACAGTGGTCATCAACCCTGTCTTCCCCATCAAAACCTTCCCCACCCAGTGAGTCTTCAGATGATGGACCTCTTCTTCTTCATAGAGAAATCAACTTCACTAGCTTTTTATTTTATTTCAATCCTTCAATGAACATCTCACCATCCTTTAGCACAGTGGACATCAACCCTGACCATCCTCTAGCACAGTGGTCATCAACCCTGTCTTCCCCATCAAACCCTTCCCCACCCAGTGAGTCTTCAGATGATGGACCTCTTCTTCTTCATAGAGAAATCAACTTCACTAGCTTTTTATTTTATTTCAATCCTTCAATGAACATCTCACCATCCTCTAGCACAGTGGACATCAACCCTGACCATCCTCTAGCACAGTGGTCATCAACCCTGTCTTCCCCATCAAACTTTTCCCCACCCAGTGAGTCTTGAGTTGATGGACCTCTTCTTCTTCATAGAGAAATCAACTTCACTAGCTTTTTATTTTATTTCAATCCTTCAATGAACATCTCACCATCCTCTATCTACACTTATACAGAAGCAGTTTAAGCCGGATCGGTGCAACCTCTGTAAAACCCTCGTACGCAGACCCTACTCTGTGAAGATGGCCTGTGATGATGCTTTAGGCATTGGATTTTGCGTGGGGCGCTCACGTTGGCAGTCGCTGAAACTCGTCGAGGTAACTGCAGGGTGTTCTACAGATCCAGGGTGGTGGTCTATAGCTATAGAACCCGGTCCCTGAAGACCCCTTCAGAGGTTTGCCCACTGTGATGGGGGAAGATAGGACTTTATATCCAGTCCACCATCATGGACAGGTAAGACAGAGTTACCCTATATCTTTGATTGTTACTGTATCAATGGGGATGTCTTTGGAATGTATTCCCTTTTCAAATTTGGTGCTAAAATTCAACTACTCAGGTGGATGGTCAGGTGTTACATCACACCACTGGTCACACACTTTAATGCCACTTCCAACTAGAGCCCAAATAAGGTACTCAGGTGCTTCCTTCTACCCTTTTGCCTCTAGGATTTATTGAAGGTTGGTCTACACCTGGGTTACTGTGATCTTCCTCCAGTCATGCGTTCCCTCTTCTTCACCCTACCCCATGGGTACCCCACAGAGGAATCCTCCCCCTTGGTGGAGACCAATTTTAAATCAAAGGAGAACATTCAGTCGGCCAAAAGTCATTTCAACACTCAGAGTGATGATGTGTCCCTTTCACCACAAATGTCGATACCAGACCCTCAATCAAAACATGAAGGGTGAAAAGCATGAACCCCCCCCCCCCCCAGACCATACCAGGCCACATGCCCTTATTCGCAATCACATCAATGGTTCCTAGGCACCAAGGTGGCTACCTTAGGAACCAATAACAGCGGGATGCTGACATAGACAGAAGCAGTAGAAATATTAGTTCTACAATTGAACAGAGGTCCAAACGGGCTAACGTTCTGGCATTCATCCAAACATCTGAATAGAGGCAGTTTGGTCCAAAATTTGGTTCAGACCGAGCTATCGGCTCATCCCTAGATGCCAGTTGCTACTGAGAGACAGAAAGTGTTCATTACTTGAAACCTTTGGAGGAACCCTGGCTGAGAAAGTCTGGACTAGGGAGTAATATATTTCTATGGAGATCTACAAGGCCGTGTTCACACTACTAGACGTTTCTTGGGGCTGCAGTTCCTCTGAGCTCCACAAGGTGGTGATCTCACTGCTACCCAGACAGGAAGTCTCTATGGAAGTGATGTCAGCTACAGACAGGAAGTGATGTCAGATATAAATAAGAAGTCCCAGGTGAGAGGGGAGTTGGGAGGAAGTAGAGAGGAGACATTGCTGGAAGTGGCAGTAGAGGATGTAATAAGATCTTATTTTCTATTTACATTTAGTAACCCTCCGTCATGTCCATCCTCTTCCTCCATAGTCACTGTGACGTCTTTTATCTCCAGCAGATGATGATACACACATATATATAAGGTGTAAACCTAGATTAACCCCTTCAGGGGCAGAAAATTCTCCCACTTACCGTGACGGAACATTTCCTTCATTTTGGAGATGAATTCTAGTAATATGTTCCTCTAATCAAACAGCACTGACAATAAATAGACAAGACAATGACCATCCTGACCATACATGACCTACAAAGTGCAATTATTACACTACACAGGCAACCAATTGCTAATCATTACAATATGCAACCAACACAATGATTGGGTGCAAGGGTCAGGAGTATGGAGCATAGAGCCCCTTACATTACTGGTCAGGAGGAAGAAAATATCCCCCAGATGGCCATGAAGAATCTGTTTCATCATTGGTGTCAGTGGGAGGAAAATACTGAGGGACGTAGAGGAGCTGAGGGGAGTAATGGAGAAGTGATGGACTTTAAGGGCCCCTTAGTGGGGAGCCTTGCAGTCAGAGTTCTGGCAATTATCCTGATTAGCCAGCAAAACAAACAAGGAGGTTCCCCTTTCTAGACATCATGATGACCCGACATTCACCTCACTGCACTGCCTCAGAACAAAACTGGAAGACAGAAGAAGGATCGTATTTATCATTCTTTATCTGCAGATCTAAAATGAATCAAAACCAGTCCAGAAATAAAACAAACCCAACAGAAAAAAAAAAATTCATGATCCAACAGGTCAAGAAAGTCCGGGACCTTGAACTGTCCAAATGAAATGTGTTCCCGTGGGGGGCAGTAGTACTTAAATATACAGCAACCCTCCTATTACCCCCCTCACATCCACACTCTAATATTGTGTGACCAACACCATCCAAATAATTCTTACTTTAATTTCCCAAAGTTATCCGTCTACAAGGAGACCCATATAGATCAAATGACGGCACCAATGAGGATGGAGGAGGACCGGAGTCACATGACTGAGAGGATACTAAACCTCACCCTGGAGATCATCTACCTGCTGACCGGAGAGGTGAGGAGGATTCTGGGAGGTCACAAGACATCACTCTTATCTCTATTAATAAAACACAGACCTGACCGGAGAGGTGAGGAGGATTCTGGGAGGTCACATGACATCACTCTTATCTCTATTAATAAAACACAGACCTGACCGGAGAGGTGAGGAGGATTCTGGGAGGTCACATGACATCACTCTTATCTCTATTAATAAAACACAGACCTGACCGGAGAGGTGAGGAGGATTCTGGGAGGTCACATGACATCACTCTTATCTCTATTAATAAAACACAGACCTGACCGGAGAGGTGAGGAGGATTCTGGGAGGTCACATGACATCACTCTTATCTCTATTAATAAAACACAGACCTGACCGGAGAGGTGAGGAGGATTCTGGGAGGTCACATGACATCACTCTTATCTCTATTAAACCGGAGGTCCACCCTAAAATGGACCTTCCGGTCATCGGAATCCTCCCCCCCCTCCGGCGCCACAATTGGCACCTTTCAGGGGGAGGGGGGTGCAGTTACCTGGATAATCCAGGTAACTGCACCCACTTCCGGGATAGCTCTCTGCGGAAAGGAGTGTAGATTACGCCCCTTTCCGCAAGTGCCCGCCCCCTTCCGCAAGTGCCCCGCTGCCTGCTGGGAAACACACAGATCCCAGAGGCAGCGGGGACCGTCCTTATTGCGCAGCGGAACTCGCGCATGCGCAGTAGGGAACCGGGAAATTAAGCCGAAAGGCTCCATTTCCTGATTCCCATACCCAAGATGGCGGCGGCAGAACCCGAGTGACGATCTAAAGATCGGCTTCGGGTGCCGACATCGCGGGCGTGCTGGACAGGTAAGTGTCACTATTTTAAAAGTCAGCAGCTGCAGTATTTGTAGCTGCTGGCTTTAAAAAAAAAATGCGGAGTCCCGGCGGACTCCCGCTTTAATAAAACACAGACCTGACCGGAGAGGTGAGGAGGATTCTGGGAGGTCACATGACATCACTCTTATCTCTATTAATAAAACACAGACCTGACCGGAGAGGTGAGGAGGATTCTGGGAGGTCACATGACATCACTCTTATCTCTATTAATAAAACACAGACCTGACCGGAGAGGTGAGGAGGATTCTGGGAGGTCACATGACATCACTCTTATCTCTATTAATAAAACACAGACCTGACCGGAGAGGTGAGGAGGATTCTGGGAGGTCACATGACATCACTCTTATCTCTATTAATAAAACACAGACCTGACCGGAGAGGTGAGGAGGATTCTGGGAGGTCACATGACATCACTCTTATCTCTATTAATAAAACACAGACCTGACCGGAGAGGTGAGGAGGATTCTGGGAGGTCACATGACATCACTCTTATCTCTATTAATAAAACACAGACCTGACCGGAGAGGTGAGGAGGATTCTGGGATTCTAACATGATGTTCCTATTGGTTCCTCAATACAGAGATTTCCTCTTGTGAAGTCAGGTGATCATATGACCATCACAGTGCCTCCATGTGACTCCCTAAAACCTGAGAGACACAACATGGAGAAGATTCTAGAAGTCACCAAGAAGATGATGAAGCTGCTGACAGGAGAGGTGAGGAGGATTCTGGGAATTCTGGGACATTATCCAGTAACAGACAAGGGATGTGTCTGGATGGTGACTGTATCATTGTGTGTGTCAGGTTCCTATAAGGTGTCAGGATGTCACTGTCTATTTCTCCATGGAGGAGTGGGAGTATTTAGAAGGACACATAATCTCTACAAGGACGTCATGATGGACAATCAGCAGACTTTGGGTTTTGTGAGGCGTGCAAGGAAGGAATTTCCCTGGAATAAGACAATATCGAACCTCAGCCTGGAGATCCTCAGCCTGCTGACTGGGGAAGTGAGTGTAATTAAGGGGTTAAATCTGATCCATGGGTAACATTCACTGGTGGGTCAATGAGTCTTACTAGTAAAACATTAGCGGCCCTATTATATGTAATAGGGACCACTGAGAAGAAGGTCTCCCTTGTTAATACGGAGTTCGCCAGTCACACACACAGACAATAATGGCTTCATCTAGGAGATGCAATTTTAGAATTATTGCTGAAAAAATTGCAACAGGAGGGAGGTTAAGGGTCACAGGATACTTCGAAATGGGAGTAGCTATCAACTAGAGGATGAATATTGCAATGGAACCACTTGGCACCCTGATTAAGTGCTTCCTTCTGCCAAACAAACCGCTCTAAACAGAACGAGAGCTAATACAAGAACTTTATTGAAACTCACACACATACTTTATACCCCCCAGGAGGATATTCCCCTCCTGATCATATTACCCTAACAATACAAACTGTAAACAGGAATATAATTAACATAACTAAACAACAGCCAACATATACTATGTATACTAATTAAACAACAAGCCACCTAGGTGACTCGGCGCCCACCCAGAAAATGTAATTAACCGCTTCAGCCCCAGAAGAATTGATCCCCTTTCTGACCAGAGCACTTTTTGCGATTCGGCACTGCATCGCTGTAACTGACAATTGCGCGGCCGTCCGACGTTGTACCCAAACAAAATTGACGTCCTTTTTTCCCCACAAATAGAGCTTTCTTTTGGCGGTATTTGATCGCCTCTGCGGTTTTTATTTTTTGCGCTATAAACAAAAAAATTTCGACAATTTTAAAAAAAACACGCATTATTTTTTACTTTTATGCAATAATAAATATCCTGCAAAAAAATATATAAAAAAAATGTTTTTCCTCAGTTTAGGCCAATATGTATTCTTCTACATATTTTTGGAAAAAAAAATAGCAATAAGCGTATATTGATTGGTTTGCGCAAAAGTTATCGTGTCTACAAAATAGGGGATAGATTTATGGCATTTTTATTATTATTATTCTTTTTACTAGTAATGGCGGCGATCTGCGATTTTTTTTGGGACTGCGACATTATGGCGGACACGTCGGACAATCTTGATAGAATTTTGGGACCATTCACATTTATGCAGCGATCAGTGCTATAAAATTGCATTGATTACTGTAAAAATGTCAATGGCAGTGAAGGGGTTAACACTAGGGGGCGCTCTAGGGGTTAACTGTGTTCCCTGGGAGGTGATTCTAACTGAAGGGGGAGGGGACTGACTACAGGAAGTGACGGATCGTGGTTCCTAGCTAATAGGAACACACTATCTGTCAGAACAGGGAAATGTGTGCTTACACACACTCATACCTCTTCTGACTCTCCTGCACACGATCGCTCGTGGCCGGCAGTCACCGCAACTGTCGGCCACGAGCACCGGCACACCCTGCTGTGAAGCGGGTGCTCGCGGCTGATATCCCGACCGCGCGAGTCGACGTATAGCTACGACGGCTCGCACAGGGGAGCCAACCTGCCACAGTGTAACTACGGCGGTTGGTCGGGAAGCAGTTAAACAAAGATTCCACTTCAGGTCAGACTGGTCGGCACTGAGCTCACAAAGTACATTACACATTATCATAAGTATAAACATAACATCTCACAATAGTTCCATAGCAAGTTAAAGTGTTCACAAGATTAATATCATCTACAAGAGCTGATCAGACAGAAACGATAGAACAATGGGAAAGACCTACTTAACAATAAACACATAACAAACAATGATCTCAACCCACCTCAGACTATCCGGCACCAGTATTCAAGAAGACCCAGGGCTGTCTAAATCTCATTGACCAGCTTTCTTTTCACATACAACTGTTCCCTCAGTTTCAAGTTGGCAGTGAATATCATCTACAAGAGCTGATCAGACAGAAACGATAGAACAATGGGAAAGACCTACTTAACAATAAACACATAACAAACAATGATCTCAACCCACCTCAGACTATCCGGCACCAGTATTCAAGAAGACCCAGGGCTGTCCAAATCTCATTGACCAGCTTTCTTTTCACATACAACTGTTTTCTCAGTTTCAAGTTGGCAGTGAATATCATCTACAAGAGCTGATCAGATAGAACAATGGGAAAGACCTACTTAACAATAAACACATAACAAACAATGATCTCAAACCACCTCAGACTATCCGGCACCAGTATTCAAGAAGACCCAGGGCTGTCCAATTCTCATTGACCAGCTTTCTTTTCACATACAACTGTTCCCTCAGTTTCAAGTTGGCAGTGAATATCATCTACAAGAGCTGATCAGACAGAAATGATAGAACAATGGGAAAGACCTACTTAACAATAAACACATAACAAACAATGATCTCAACCCACCTCAGACTATCCGGCACCAGTATTCAAGAAGACCCAGGGCTGTCCAAATCTCATTGACCAGCTTTCTTTTCACATACAACTGTTTTCTCAGTTTCAAGTTGGCAGTGAATATCATCTACAAGAGCTGATCAGATAGAACAATGGGAAAGACCTACTTAACAATAAACACATAACAAACAATGATCTCAAACCACCTCAGACTATCCGGCACCAGTATTCAAGAAGACCCAGGGCTGTCCAATTCTCATTGACCAGCTTTCTTTTCACATACAACTGTTCCCTCAGTTTCAAGTTGGCAGTGAATATCATCTACAAGAGCTGATCAGACAGAAATGATAGAACAATGGGAAAGACCTACTTAACAATAAACACATAACAAACAATGATCTCAACCCACCTCAGACTATCCGGCACCAGTATTCAAGAAGACCCAGGGTTGTCCAAATCTCATTGACCAGCTTTCTTTTCCCATACAACTGTTCCCTCAGTTTCAAGTTGGCAGTGAATATCATCTACAAGAGCTGATCAGACAGAAATGATAGAACAATGGGAAAGACCTACTTAACAATAAACACATAACAAACAATGATCTCAAACCACCTCAGACTATCCGGCACCAGTATTCAAGAAGACCCAGGGCTGTCCAATTCTCATTGACCAGCTTTCTTTTCACATACAACTGTTCCCTCAGTTTCAAGTTGGCAGTGAATATCATCTACAAGAGCTGATCAGACAGAAATGATAGAACAATGGGAAAGACCTACTTAACAATAAACACATAACAAACAATGATCTCAACCCACCTCAGACTATCCGGCACCAGTATTCAAGAAGACCCAGGGCTGTCCAAATCTCATTGACCAGCTTTCTTTTCACATACAACTGTTTTCTCAGTTTCAAGTTGGCAGTGAATATCATCTACAAGAGCTGATCAGATAGAACAATGGGAAAGACCTACTTAACAATAAACACATAACAAACAATGATCTCAAACCACCTCAGACTATCCGGCACCAGTATTCAAGAAGACCCAGGGCTGTCCAATTCTCATTGACCAGCTTTCTTTTCACATACAACTGTTCCCTCAGTTTCAAGTTGGCAGTGAATATCATCTACAAGAGCTGATCAGACAGAAATGATAGAACAATGGGAAAGACCTACTTAACAATAAACACATAACAAACAATGATCTCAACCCACCTCAGACTATCCGGCACCAGTATTCAAGAAGACCCAGGGTTGTCCAAATCTCATTGACCAGCTTTCTTATCCCATACAACTGTTCCCTCAGTTTCAAGTTGGCAGTGAATATCATCTACAAGAGCTGATCAGACAGAAATGATAGAACAATGGGAAAGACCTACTTAACAATAAACACATAACAAACAATGATCTCAACCCACCTCAGACTATCCGGCACCAGTATTCAAGAAGACCCAGGGCTGTCCAAATCTCATTGACCAGCTTTCTTTTCACATACAACTGTTTTCTCAGTTTCAAGTTGGCAGTGAATATCATCTACAAGAGCTGATCAGATAGAACAATGGGAAAGACCTACTTAACAATAAACACATAACAAACAATGATCTCAAACCACCTCAGACTATCCGGCACCAGTATTCAAGAAGACCCAGGGCTGTCCAATTCTCATTGACCAGCTTTCTTTTCACATACAACTGTTCCCTCAGTTTCAAGTTGGCAGTGAATATCATCTACAAGAGCTGATCAGACAGAAACGATAGAACAATGGGAAAGACCTACTTAACAATAAACACATAACAAACAATGATCTCAACCCACCTCAGACTATCCGGCACCAGTATTCAAGAAGACCCAGGGCTGTCCAAATCTCATTGACCAGCTTTCTTTTCACATACAACTGTTTTCTCAGTTTCAAGTTGGCAGTGAATATCATCTACAAGAGCTGATCAGATAGAACAATGGGAAAGACCTACTTAACAATAAACACATAACAAACAATGATCTCAACCCACCTCAGACTATCCGGCACCAGTATTCAAGAAGACCCAGGGCTGTCTAAATCTCATTGACCAGCTTTCTTTTCACATACAACTGTTCCCTCAGTTTCAAGTTGGCAGTGAATATCATCTACAAGAGCTGATCAGACAGAAACGATAGAACAATGGGAAAGACCTACTTAACAATAAACACATAACAAACAATGATCTCAACCCACCTCAGACTATCCGGCACCAGTATTCAAGAAGACCCAGGGCTGTCCAAATCTCATTGACCAGCTTTCTTTTCACATACAACTGTTTTCTCAGTTTCAAGTTGGCAGTGAATATCATCTACAAGAGCTGATCAGATAGAACAATGGGAAAGACCTACTTAACAATAAACACATAACAAACAATGATCTCAAACCACCTCAGACTATCCGGCACCAGTATTCAAGAAGACCCAGGGCTGTCCAATTCTCATTGACCAGCTTTCTTTTCACATACAACTGTTCCCTCAGTTTCAAGTTGGCAGTGAATATCATCTACAAGAGCTGATCAGACAGAAATGATAGAACAATGGGAAAGACCTACTTAACAATAAACACATAACAAACAATGATCTCAACCCACCTCAGACTATCCGGCACCAGTATTCAAGAAGACCCAGGGCTGTCCAAATCTCATTGACCAGCTTTCTTTTCACATACAACTGTTTTCTCAGTTTCAAGTTGGCAGTGAATATCATCTACAAGAGCTGATCAGATAGAACAATGGGAAAGACCTACTTAACAATAAACACATAACAAACAATGATCTCAAACCACCTCAGACTATCCGGCACCAGTATTCAAGAAGACCCAGGGCTGTCCAATTCTCATTGACCAGCTTTCTTTTCACATACAACTGTTCCCTCAGTTTCAAGTTGGCAGTGAATATCATCTACAAGAGCTGATCAGACAGAAACGATAGAACAATGGGAAAGACCTACTTAACAATAAACACATAACAAACAATGATCTCAACCCACCTCAGACTATCCGGCACCAGTATTCAAGAAGACCCAGGGCTGTCCAAATCTCATTGACCAGCTTTCTTTTCACATACAACTGTTTTCTCAGTTTCAAGTTGGCAGTGAATATCATCTACAAGAGCTGATCAGACAGAAATGATAGAACAATGGGAAAGACCTACTTAACAATAAACACATAACAAACAATGATCTCAACCCACCTCAGACTATCCGGCACCAGTATTCAAGAAGACCCAGGGCTGTCCAAATCTCATTGACCAGCTTTCTTTTCACATACAACTGTTTTCTCAGTTTCAAGTTGGCAGTGAATATCATCTACAAGAGCTGATCAGATAGAACAATGGGAAAGACCTACTTAACAATAAACACATAACAAACAATGATCTCAAACCACCTCAGACTATCCGGCACCAGTATTCAAGAAGACCCAGGGCTGTCCAATTCTCATTGACCAGCTTTCTTTTCACATACAACTGTTCCCTCAGTTTCAAGTTGGCAGTGAATATCATCTACAAGAGCTGATCAGACAGAAATGATAGAACAATGGGAAAGACCTACTTAACAATAAACACATAACAAACAATGATCTCAACCCACCTCAGACTATCCGGCACCAGTATTCAAGAAGACCCAGGGCTGTCCAAATCTCATTGACCAGCTTTCTTTTCACATACAACTGTTTTCTCAGTTTCAAGTTGGCAGTGAATATCATCTACAAGAGCTGATCAGATAGAACAATGGGAAAGACCTACTTAACAATAAACACATAACAAACAATGATCTCAAACCACCTCAGACTATCCGGCACCAGTATTCAAGAAGACCCAGGGCTGTCCAATTCTCATTGACCAGCTTTCTTTTCACATACAACTGTTCCCTCAGTTTCAAGTTGGCAGTGAATATCATCTACAAGAGCTGATCAGACAGAAATGATAGAACAATGGGAAAGACCTACTTAACAATAAACACATAACAAACAATGATCTCAACCCACCTCAGACTATCCGGCACCAGTATTCAAGAAGACCCAGGGTTGTCCAAATCTCATTGACCAGCTTTCTTTTCCCATACAACTGTTCCCTCAGTTTCAAGTTGGCAGTGAATATCATCTACAAGAGCTGATCAGACAGAAATGATAGAACAATGGGAAAGACCTACTTAACAATAAACACATAACAAACAATGATCTCAAACCACCTCAGACTATCCGGCACCAGTATTCAAGAAGACCCAGGGCTGTCCAATTCTCATTGACCAGCTTTCTTTTCACATACAACTGTTCCCTCAGTTTCAAGTTGGCAGTGAATATCATCTACAAGAGCTGATCAGACAGAAATGATAGAACAATGGGAAAGACCTACTTAACAATAAACACATAACAAACAATGATCTCAACCCACCTCAGACTATCCGGCACCAGTATTCAAGAAGACCCAGGGCTGTCCAAATCTCATTGACCAGCTTTCTTTTCACATACAACTGTTTTCTCAGTTTCAAGTTGGCAGTGAATATCATCTACAAGAGCTGATCAGATAGAACAATGGGAAAGACCTACTTAACAATAAACACATAACAAACAATGATCTCAAACCACCTCAGACTATCCGGCACCAGTATTCAAGAAGACCCAGGGCTGTCCAATTCTCATTGACCAGCTTTCTTTTCACATACAACTGTTCCCTCAGTTTCAAGTTGGCAGTGAATATCATCTACAAGAGCTGATCAGACAGAAATGATAGAACAATGGGAAAGACCTACTTAACAATAAACACATAACAAACAATGATCTCAACCCACCTCAGACTATCCGGCACCAGTATTCAAGAAGACCCAGGGTTGTCCAAATCTCATTGACCAGCTTTCTTTTCCCATACAACTGTTCCCTCAGTTTCAAGTTGGCAGTGAATATCATCTACAAGAGCTGATCAGACAGAAATGATAGAACAATGGGAAAGACCTACTTAACAATAAACACATAACAAACAATGATCTCAACCCACCTCAGACTATCCGGCACCAGTATTCAAGAAGACCCAGGGCTGTCCAAATCTCATTGACCAGCTTTCTTTTCACATACAACTGTTTTCTCAGTTTCAAGTTGGCAGTGAATATCATCTACAAGAGCTGATCAGATAGAACAATGGGAAAGACCTACTTAACAATAAACACATAACAAACAATGATCTCAAACCACCTCAGACTATCCGGCACCAGTATTCAAGAAGACCCAGGGCTGTCCAATTCTCATTGACCAGCTTTCTTTTCACATACAACTGTTCCCTCAGTTTCAAGTTGGCAGTGAATATCATCTACAAGAGCTGATCAGACAGAAACGATAGAACAATGGGAAAGACCTACTTAACAATAAACACATAACAAACAATGATCTCAACCCACCTCAGACTATCCGGCACCAGTATTCAAGAAGACCCAGGGCTGTCCAAATCTCATTGACCAGCTTTCTTTTCACATACAACTGTTTTCTCAGTTTCAAGTTGGCAGTGAATATCATCTACAAGAGCTGATCAGATAGAACAATGGGAAAGACCTACTTAACAATAAACACATAACAAACAATGATCTCAACCCACCTCAGACTATCCGGCACCAGTATTCAAGAAGACCCAGGGCTGTCTAAATCTCATTGACCAGCTTTCTTTTCACATACAACTGTTCCCTCAGTTTCAAGTTGGCAGTGAATATCATCTACAAGAGCTGATCAGACAGAAACGATAGAACAATGGGAAAGACCTACTTAACAATAAACACATAACAAACAATGATCTCAACCCACCTCAGACTATCCGGCACCAGTATTCAAGAAGACCCAGGGCTGTCCAAATCTCATTGACCAGCTTTCTTTTCACATACAACTGTTTTCTCAGTTTCAAGTTGGCAGTGAATATCATCTACAAGAGCTGATCAGATAGAACAATGGGAAAGACCTACTTAACAATAAACACATAACAAACAATGATCTCAAACCACCTCAGACTATCCGGCACCAGTATTCAAGAAGACCCAGGGCTGTCCAATTCTCATTGACCAGCTTTCTTTTCACATACAACTGTTCCCTCAGTTTCAAGTTGGCAGTGAATATCATCTACAAGAGCTGATCAGACAGAAATGATAGAACAATGGGAAAGACCTACTTAACAATAAACACATAACAAACAATGATCTCAACCCACCTCAGACTATCCGGCACCAGTATTCAAGAAGACCCAGGGCTGTCCAAATCTCATTGACCAGCTTTCTTTTCACATACAACTGTTTTCTCAGTTTCAAGTTGGCAGTGAATATCATCTACAAGAGCTGATCAGATAGAACAATGGGAAAGACCTACTTAACAATAAACACATAACAAACAATGATCTCAAACCACCTCAGACTATCCGGCACCAGTATTCAAGAAGACCCAGGGCTGTCCAATTCTCATTGACCAGCTTTCTTTTCACATACAACTGTTCCCTCAGTTTCAAGTTGGCAGTGAATATCATCTACAAGAGCTGATCAGACAGAAACGATAGAACAATGGGAAAGACCTACTTAACAATAAACACATAACAAACAATGATCTCAACCCACCTCAGACTATCCGGCACCAGTATTCAAGAAGACCCAGGGCTGTCCAAATCTCATTGACCAGCTTTCTTTTCACATACAACTGTTTTCTCAGTTTCAAGTTGGCAGTGAATATCATCTACAAGAGCTGATCAGACAGAAATGATAGAACAATGGGAAAGACCTACTTAACAATAAACACATAACAAACAATGATCTCAACCCACCTCAGACTATCCGGCACCAGTATTCAAGAAGACCCAGGGCTGTCCAAATCTCATTGACCAGCTTTCTTTTCACATACAACTGTTTTCTCAGTTTCAAGTTGGCAGTGAATATCATCTACAAGAGCTGATCAGATAGAACAATGGGAAAGACCTACTTAACAATAAACACATAACAAACAATGATCTCAAACCACCTCAGACTATCCGGCACCAGTATTCAAGAAGACCCAGGGCTGTCCAATTCTCATTGACCAGCTTTCTTTTCACATACAACTGTTCCCTCAGTTTCAAGTTGGCAGTGAATATCATCTACAAGAGCTGATCAGACAGAAACGATAGAACAATGGGAAAGACCTACTTAACAATAAACACATAACAAACAATGATCTCAACCCACCTCAGACTATCCGGCACCAGTATTCAAGAAGACCCAGGGCTGTCCAAATCTCATTGACCAGCTTTCTTTTCACATACAACTGTTTTCTCAGTTTCAAGTTGGCAGTGAATATCATCTACAAGAGCTGATCAGATAGAACAATGGGAAAGACCTACTTAACAATAAACACATAACAAACAATGATCTCAACCCACCTCAGACTATCCGGCACCAGTATTCAAGAAGACCCAGGGCTGTCTAAATCTCATTGACCAGCTTTCTTTTCACATACAACTGTTCCCTCAGTTTCAAGTTGGCAGTGAATATCATCTACAAGAGCTGATCAGACAGAAACGATAGAACAATGGGAAAGACCTACTTAACAATAAACACATAACAAACAATGATCTCAACCCACCTCAGACTATCCGGCACCAGTATTCAAGAAGACCCAGGGCTGTCCAAATCTCATTGACCAGCTTTCTTTTCACATACAACTGTTTTCTCAGTTTCAAGTTGGCAGTGAATATCATCTACAAGAGCTGATCAGATAGAACAATGGGAAAGACCTACTTAACAATAAACACATAACAAACAATGATCTCAAACCACCTCAGACTATCCGGCACCAGTATTCAAGAAGACCCAGGGCTGTCCAATTCTCATTGACCAGCTTTCTTTTCACATACAACTGTTCCCTCAGTTTCAAGTTGGCAGTGAATATCATCTACAAGAGCTGATCAGACAGAAATGATAGAACAATGGGAAAGACCTACTTAACAATAAACACATAACAAACAATGATCTCAACCCACCTCAGACTATCCGGCACCAGTATTCAAGAAGACCCAGGGTTGTCCAAATCTCATTGACCAGCTTTCTTTTCCCATACAACTGTTCCCTCAGTTTCAAGTTGGCAGTGAATATCATCTACAAGAGCTGATCAGACAGAAATGATAGAACAATGGGAAAGACCTACTTAACAATAAACACATAACAAACAATGATCTCAACCCACCTCAGACTATCCGGCACCAGTATTCAAGAAGACCCAGGGCTGTCCAAATCTCATTGACCAGCTTTCTTTTCACATACAACTGTTTTCTCAGTTTCAAGTTGGCAGTGAATATCATCTACAAGAGCTGATCTGATAGAACAATGGGAAAGACCTACTTAACAATAAACACATAACAAACAATGATCTCAAACCACCTCAGACTATCCGGCACCAGTATTCAAGAAGACCCAGGGCTGTCCAATTCTCATTGACCAGCTTTCTTTTCACATACAACTGTTCCCTCAGTTTCAAGTTGGCAGTGAATATCATCTACAAGAGCTGATCAGACAGAAATGATAGAACAATGGGAAAGACCTACTTAACAATAAACACATAACAAACAATGATCTCAACCCACCTCAGACTATCCGGCACCAGTATTCAAGAAGACCCAGGGTTGTCCAAATCTCATTGACCAGCTTTCTTTTCACATACAACTGTTCCCTCAGTTTCAAGTTGGCAGTGAATATCATCTACAAGAGCTGATCAGACAGAAATGATAGAACAATGGGAAAGACCTACTTAACAATAAACACATAACAAACAATGATCTCAACCCACCTCAGACTATCCGGCACCAGTATTCAAGAAGACCCAGGGCTGTCCAAATCTCATTGACCAGCTTTCTTTTCACATACAACTGTTCCCTCAGTTTCAAGTTGGCAGTGAATATCATCTACAAGAGCTGATCAGACAGAAACGATAGAACAATGGGAAAGACCTACTTAAAAATAAACACATAACAAACAATGATCTTAACCCACCTCAGACTATCCGGCACCAGTATTCAAGAAGACCCAGGGTTGTCCAAATCTCATTGACCAGCTTTCTTTTCACATACAACTGTTCCCTCAGTTTCAAGTTGGCAGTGACCATCATGGCTTCCCTGACTGTTAAATGTAGTAATGTCCTTTTGTATTATATAACAGAACATCTTCCTAAATGCTTGTACCTTGTTTCCCCAAAAATATATATATATATAAAATATTTCAGCCATCACCAACAATCACGCTAGGTGTTATTTTTCGGGGAAACAGGGTAGCTCCCTCAAATGCCAGGGCCCGCAGTCAGTGGTTAGGAGGCTTGCCCCTAGTCCTCTCTGAAAAGCCTCTGTCCTGGTTGGGTCTGTCACAAACATCACACTAAACCCTTATAGCTGCAGTCACAGCTGCTCAGGTCCTGCTCACAATATCCCAGGAGCTGACCACCAACCAGCTTCCTCTGGGAGGTCACTAATGAAGGAGATAAAGATCCTTCTCCTCAAAATGACTTCTGAACAGCGACTTCCAGCAAATAATCCTTTATAAGTCTTTCCCGGGCCCTCAGTGCAGCTCCTGTTGAGGCCCAGACTGTAGCAAAAGTCCTCTTTTGACAATCCTCTCCAGGCCTTCAGCCCAACTCCTGAGGCCCAGGCCGTAGTTTCTTGTTTCAGTATCGATCTCTCATTGACAGCAGACCCAGGAGATCTGGAACCCTCCCAGGAGAGAAAAGAAACCACTGGAAAGGTCTCTCAAAGCTTTATCACCTCCCCAGCCACCTTCTGGGTACCTCATTCCAGGGATTTGCATTATAAATATTCATACTGGCCATTTGAATCTCCCTGCCCTATACTCTAGAAACTTCTGGTGGGGGAAATCAAAGTGAAGAAAGACCACTCAGCACAATGATGCCAAAAACAAGATAAGTCTGATGGCCTAACTATAGGAGGGCACTAAATATATTACTTCTATAGGGAGCTATAAATCTGACCACATTGTAGTCATATCATTGGTTGGAGATGTCTGTCCTTTGATGAATTGGGCACATTCTGGCCAATCCCTGAAGAATAAATCTATAACTGACCATAGAGATGAGGAATTACGGGAGAGTGATATATATCTTTCCATAACACAGAACCGTACAGTAGTAGTGAAGAAAGCTATCGAGAATGTCACAAGAAAGGCGACCTCATAATATGACTCTCTGACTAAGGTCCATGAATAAAGAAATGATCTGGTAGGAGATCAGAGGACCCATTTACTAGTTACCTTGAGGAGGGAATTGTAAGATCCTCAGAGACAAAGCTGCCTGATGTGGACGGAGTCCTGGTTTAGGGGAACCAATCAGCTCATGTCTAGTAATAATCTTTGTATTTCTATTTTAGTAAATGGACAGGAGATGAGGAAAACCTCAGAGGATTGTCTCACTTTGTCTCCAGACTGTAAAGTAAAAGATGAGGACATCACACAGTATAGTCCAGGAGAAAACCCGACTACCTCAAATGTCCATCCGGCACCACACAGTGTAGATGGACCATCGTATTCCTCTTATCCTGAGGAACCTCAGACTGTGCGGGACGGTGCCGGACCATCGTATTCCTCTTATCCTGAGGAACCTCAGACTGTGCGGGATGGTGCCGGACCATCGTATTCCTCTTATCCTGAGGAACCTCAGACTGTGCAGGACGGTGCTGGACCATCGTATTCCTCTTATCCGGAGGAACCTCAGACTGTGCGGGACGGTGCCGGACCATCGTATTCCTCTTATCCTGAGGAACCTCAGACTGTGCTGGGACGGTGCTATACCATCGTATTCCTCTTATCCTGAGGAACCTCAGACTGTGCGGGACGGTGCCGGACCATCGTATTCCTCTTATCCTGAGGAACCTCAGACTGTGCGGGACGGTGCCGGACCATCGTATTCCTCTTATCCTGAGGATCCTCAGACTGTGCGGGACGGTGCCGGACCATCGTATTCCTCTTATCCTGAGGAACCTCAGACTGTGCGGGACGGTGCCGGACCATCGTATTCCTCTTATCCTGAGGAACCTCAGACTGTGCGGGACGGTGCCGGACCATCGTATTCCTCTTATCCTGAGGAACCTCAGACTGTGCGGGAAGGTGCCGGACCATCGTATTCCTCTTATCCTGAGGAACCTCAGACTGTGCGGGAAGGTGCCATCCTTTCAACAGATAAGAAGTTTCCCTGTACTGAGTGCGAGAAGTGTTTCCGTTTTAAATCTCATCTTAATGTGCATAAAAGAACTCACACAGGGGAGAAACCATATTCCTGTCCTTAGTGTGGGAAAATATGTTTAACAAAGTCTTAGCTTTCCGCACATCTGAGATCTCACAAGGTTCAGACTGTGAGGAATGGTGCCATTGTTCCAACAGATAATAGGTTCTCCTTTAGAAAATCATTATTATGTATAATAATTGGATTTTGTCCGAAACTGGTGCATACACACGGTCGGACAAAGTTGTCGGAAAATCCGACGTGATGACGTTATTTCATTACGATGGGACTACGTTCAGGCTAGTAGCCAATAGCTTTGGTGTAGGAATTTGATCTGAGCATGCGTGGCACTTTGTCCAATCGGAATTCTCTACACATGATCGGAATATGTCCGATCGGAGCATTTTGTCGGAAAATTTTACCAACAAGTTGGAAAACTTGGTCCGTCGGATACTCCAACGGAAACAGTCCAATGCAGACCACACACAGTCGGAATATCTGACAAAACGGTCCGATCGGACACATTCTGTCGGAATCTCCGACCGTGTGTACAAGGGCTTAGAGAGCCAGGCGCCTGTGCCTACTTTGATAATGGCCTGAATTGCCATGTCTACTGAAGCATACTTCAGGGAGAATTCCTCCCAAGGAATTAGGGAATTCAGACTCGGAATGTGGGAAGAATGAGGCGCAGACAGGTCATACACCAAACAAACTTTATTTGAGAACTTGCTCTTGACAAACCCAATAGGGCTAACTCTCCAGGTGTTGAAAGGGGGGCTGAGCGAAGGGGCCTATGATGAAGCCTCGTTCCAGTTCGGCCTGTAACAGCTGATCTATGGCCTGTTCGTCGGTGGCCGCTGAGCGGAGGTTCCCGCATTTGTGAGTCGTGTGGGGCAGTGAGAAGTGGCCGGTATGAAATCCTGCTGTAAATCCTTGGATAAGGAAGGTGGCCAGAGACGGAGTGGGGCGTGAGGTGAGGTAAAGCCCCAGCCACAGGATGTTTACTCAGCCTAGTCAGGACTTTTTCTGCTGCTTGACCTGGCATAGAGCTTTAGGATGTGCCCTATGGCATATGACACAGACATGGAGCAAGCGGCATTGGCTGAAAGTGCTCGAACCGTAATTAAAATTATTGTAGGTGGCTGTTCCCCATACTATCGGAACGGAACGTCCGAACTTGTCCACCTGGGGTGTTTGTATTGGGGCCGATAAGCCCCAAACTGCACTGGAGGTGGAGGGGGATTCAAAGGGGTGACTGACTGCTGCGTTGACGCACCAGGTAGCGGTGCGGGTGGAGGACTGGCACATAACTACGAGGCGTTTCTCGGGGGGCTGCAGTTCTTCTGAGCACCACAAGATGGAGATCTCCCTTTTTTAAAAGGAAGTCTCCATATAAGACAGGAAGTGATGTCAGGTACAGACAGGAAGTTCCGGGTGAAAGGTGAATCAGGAGGATTTAAAGAGGAGACATTTTTGGAAGTAGCTGCAGAGGAGGTAGTTATTATACAGGATTTATAAGAGCTTTCTTTTCTATATACACCCAGTAACCCCCCCGTAATGTTCCGTCCTCTTCCTCCATAGTCACTGTGACGTCTTTTATCTCCAGCAGATGATGATACACACATATAGTGTGGAAACCTAGATTAACCCTTTCAGGGGCAGAACATTTCCCCTGTAGTGTCATATTTTGCTCCCCATCGTAGAATGCTCCGGAAGTGACGTTGCGGCCAAAAATGTAGCACTGCGCATGCGCGATGCGTTCCAAACACTTGCTCCATGCGTTCCAAAGGATTTGCGACAATGCAGACCAGTGAAACCGTCAGATGTCACGAAAGTGAGGGGAGGTAATCCCCTCCCCGAGCCGCGGTTACCCGCTCTCTCTCCGTCACTCTCCGCTCTGTCTAAAGTTAACATCACGATTACCTTCCCTCACTCCCGTGACATTATCTGACGGTTTCACTGAACGACATTGTCGCAAATCCTCTGGAACGCGTGGCGCAAGTGTTTGGAACGCATCGCGCATGCGCAGTGCTACATTTCTGGCCGCAACGTCACTTCCGGATGCATTCTACGATGGGGAGCAAAATATGACACTACACCCCCACTTACTGGGCTGGAACATTCTCTTCATGTTGGAGATAAATTCTAGTAATATGTTCCTCTAAACAAACAGCACTGACAATAAATAGACAAGACGATGACCACCCTGTCCATACATGGCCTACAAAGGGCAATTATTACACCACATGGACAGCTAATCGGCAATCATTACAATATGCAGCCAACACAATGATGGATTGCTGGGGTCAGGAGTATGGAGCATAGAGCCTTGCGATGAAGAATAGGTTCCATCATTGGTGTCAGAGGGAGGAAAATTCTGAAGGAAGTAGAGGAGCTGCGGGGGTCTGAGAAGGACAATGAATAGCTGATGGGTTCTAGGGGCTCCGGAGAAGGTACTGGAGTTGAAGGGCTTTGAGGGGGTAATGTAGCTAAAAGATTCTTGAACCCTTGATAGGGTTGGTGGGCAGCGGGGCTCTGATGGAAGAGGTAGTTGTTGGGTTCAGGGAGAATCTAATGTAGGGATTTGTTTTATGATGGTTGTTTTTACCGGCATTTATTTTTCAGATCTCTTGCCAGGCGATAAAGGCGACCTTCGCCTTCTTGCCGTTTCACTGGTCAATGAAAACATTCCTGGATACCAAGTGGACTGTGAAGCAGTCTTTCACCCCTTGGTGGGCACTTCATCTTGGAGGGGGTTTGTATTGTGGCCCTGATCCAGTGCTGCACATATAAGGGGAGGAGGGGAAGGGGGCAGTCCAATACCTTCCCATGACACAGGCTCTGGCAGTGTCCAGGGCTGGAATTCAGAGTACCAGGAACCCACTGCCACTATGTACAATGTCCTTGGTACTACAGTACACTTTGCAACCAGGAGAGAAAACCTTTGCCCCCCGCTGTCCTCCTACCCGCACTGGGCTGCACTGGAGGAAAAAGAACAGAATCCTCCCCCTACAGATCTCTCCTCCACCAGCACCATCCTCCTGCATTCCAATCCAATCCCTTCTCTTACTGCAGAGAGTGACTTGGAGATTGGAGCCTTGTAGGCCGAGTTCCGGCAATTATCCTGATTAGCCGGCAAATCCAGTCATAAGCCAGGAGGTTCCCCTTCCTGGACATCATGATGACCTTCTATTAGACATGTGCGATTAGTTTCGTACGAATCCAAAATACAGATTTTTATGCATACGAATTCTGTACGAAATACGTACATAATGGGCACAGCGGGTGTACAGACCCGGGAACTCAGCACAGGGATGGTGAGAACCCCTCATAATGGGCACAGAGGGTGTACAGACCCGGGAACTCGGCACAGGGATGGTGGGAATCCCTTATAATGGGCACAGAGGGTGTACAGACCTGGGAACTCAGCACAGGGATGGTGGGAACCCCTCATAATGGGCACAGCGGGTGTACAGACCCGGGAACTCAGCACAGGGATGGTGGGAATCCCTCATAATGGGCACAGCGGGTGTACAGACCCGGGAACTCAGCACAGGGATGGTGGGAACCCCTCATAATGGGCACAGCGGGTGTACAGACCCGGGAACTCAGCACAGGGATGGTGAGAACCCCTCATAATGGGCACAGAGGGTGTACAGACCCGGGAACTCGGCACAGGGATGGTGGGAATCCCTTATAATGGGCACAGAGGGTGTACAGACCCGGGAACTCGGCACAGGGATGGTGGGAACCCCTCATAATGGGCACAGCGGGTGTACAGACCCGGGAACTCAGCACAGGGATGGTGGGAATCCCTCATAATGGGCACAGCGGGTGTACAGACCCGGGAACTCAGCACAGGGATGGTGGGAACCCCTCATAATGGGCACAGCGGGTGTACAGACCCGGGAACTCAGCACAGGGATGGTGGAAACCTCTCATAATGGGCACAGCGGGTGTACAGACCCGGGAACTCAGCACAGGGATGGTGGGAATCCCTCATAATGGGCACAGCGGGTGTACAGACCCGGGAACTCAGCACAGGGATGGTGGGAACCCCTCATAATGGGCACAGCGGGTGTACAGACCCGGGAACTCAACACAGGGATGGTGGAAACCTCTCATAATGGGCACAGCGGGTGTACAGACCCGGGAACTCAGCACAGGGATGGTGGAAACTTCTCATAATGGGCACAGCGGGTGTACAGACCCGGGAACTCAGCACAGGGATGGTGGGAACCCCTCATAATGATAAATTCATCCTATTATTGTGTGACGAATATTATCCAAATAATTAAATAATTCTTACTTTCATTCCCCAAAGTTATCCGTCTATGAGGAGACCCGTATAGATGAAATGGCGGCACCAATGAGGATGGAGGAGGACTGGAGTCACATGAATGAGAAGATACTTAACCTCACCCTGGAGATCATCTACCTGCTGATCGGAGAGGTGAGGAGGATTCTGGGAGGTCACATGACATCACTCTTATCTCTATTAATAAAACACAGACCTGACCGGAGAGGTGAGGAGGATTCTGGGAGGTCACATGACATCACTCTTATCTCTATTAATCAAACACAGACCTGACCGGAGAGGTGAGGAGGATTCTGGGAGGTCACATGACATCACTCTTATCTCTATTAATAAAACACAGACCTGACCGGAGAGGTGAGGAGGATTCCGGGAGGTCACATGACATCACTCTTATCTCTATTAATAAAACACAGACCTGACCGGGGAGGTGAAGAGGATTCTGGGAGGTCACATGACATCACTCTTATCTCTATTAATAAAACACAGATCTGACCGGAGAGGTGAGGAGGATTCTGGGATTCTAACATGATGTTCCTATTGGTTCCCCAATACAGAGATTTCCTCTTGTGAAGTCCGGTGATCATATGACCATCACAGTGCCTCCATGTGACTCCCTAAAACCCGAGAGACACAACATGGAGAAGATTCTAGAAGTCACCAAGAAGATGATGGAGCTGCTGACAGGAGAGGTGAGGAGGATTCTGGGAATTCTGGGACATTATCCAGTAACAGACAAGGGATGTGTCTGGATGGTGACTGTATCATTGTGTGTGTCAGGTTCCTATAAGGTGTCAGGATGTCACTGTCTATTTCTCCATGGAGGAGTGGGAGTATTTAGAAGGACACAAGGATCGCTACAAGGACGTCATGATGGACAATCAGCCGCCCCTCACATCACCGGGTAAGAGGAGACTTTATTGTAAAGGAGAGAGCAGTACGGAGGCTCCACCTAGATCCCCCATCATCTGATAAACACATAGAAACAATGTATTCAGTCAGTGTGTGTGTTTCCTACAGATGGATCCAGTAATGGGAACCCACCAGAGAGATGCCCCCGTCCTCTGTATTCCCGGGATTCCACACAGGAAGGTCACACCATCCCCCACCATCATCAGGTAGATGAGGAACAATCACTGATAGTATCATTAGGATCTGTACATTATCTGCATTGTTACCATTGATGTCATTTTTATTATATATTCAGAGTGGAAACCTGAGAGATTCTAAAGTTGAGGTTAAAGTAGAGATAAAAGAGGAGGATGATGAGGATGGGGTGATGGAGGAGTTTCCAAAACGACACAAAGATCTGTACCAGGACACCATGGTGGAGTCATCCAGCTACAGAAACCCACCAGAGAGATGTCCCCGTCCTCTGTATTCTACACAGGAAGGTCACACCATCCCCCACTGTTACAAGGTTGGTGGGTCGGAGCATCTAAAACATGGACTCATGGAGACAATCTGACTTTTTTTTACAGTATGTGATAGCAGATATTTTTTTTATAATATTTTTGGTTTAGGGTGAAGATCTGATAGATATAAAAGTTGAGGTGAAATCAGAAGAAGAAGAAGAGAGGAATGTGAGGGATGATCAGCAGTCTATGGAGGAGGATGGAATAACGGGGACATTTATAGAGGAGGACACTCCTACAGAGATCAGCACAGGTGGGTCATTAACACTAAATCCATTCCTCCACCCATACTGCTCACTGATTGGTCCAGAGTAGGGCGGGGGCTGGGTGATATCAGCCTGTAATCCCCTGGTCACTTTCCTGAGCTGTGTTCCCCGCCCTGTATTCCTGGATTTCTCTCCGATAATCTTCCTTCTCTGTGCTGCCGACACAATTTATGGATCTAGACTGGATTTATGGAGATTCTGGGGGACTTTTGTTACACCCATTTCCTACCAGCTGGACATTTTATATCGGATGATGTGATTGGAGGACAGACTTTTACATGTTGATAATAATGTGATAACATCCTCAGACTTTGGAACCTTAAACAGAAAGTGATAATGGGGGAGGAGTCAATAACCCAATGATGGGGGTCTTCGGGATCAGTCCAGTCTTCATCTTGGTTGTTCTCCCCCCATCCTCACTCTCTGACCTCTGGTGGGGCTCAGCCCCGCTGTTATTCATGACTAAATCATGGAGTAAATAAGGAAGTGCAGGACTTCTTGTGTTGGGAAGATGGCAATGAGTGATAGAGGGGGAGGGGACACTCGT